>NC_134239.1:82969010-83621010 GCF_965152275.1 Natator depressus
TAAAGGCTGCAGGATCAGGATGTAAGTTTATTTAATAATTAATCAGGAAATACTAGTTAGTTAATAACAAATATCATAACAGGTATGTTTCCTATTTGATCTCATTTTGCTCTCTTCCAAAGCAATTACTTTTAGAACATAGTCTTATGATGCATCAGAATTACAGTACTATGGTACATTAAAGGTTAACTCCAAGTGGATGCCCAAAAAGTATCTAGTTCTTTTACACTTGCATACTATCAAAAAGATATTTTAGAACCCAAGACCTTTTCCATCTATCCCTTGCAAACATAAAAATGCAGTTCCTTTCTTAATAGCTAACCTCTTCCAGCATGCTTTTCTCAGAGCTTGCCCTTTAAACCTGGGAGAGACAAATGGGAACAGCAGCCCTGGAGTTGCCATTTTATGTCTGACTGTTGTAGCTATACCTTCCTCCCTGCTAGTGGGTAAGTACTTTTTGTTCCTATTAGGTTTTCAATTTTTCTTATTTCTGAGGACATGGGATATCCTTACAATTAGTGCTTTAATATTAGAAATCTGTATACAATGTATTATTTTCAAATTCTAAAATGAACTCCATAAATTCAAGTTGTAGCCCTTAAAACCCACCAAATGGGTTTAATTTTGAGGCAATAGTTCTTTTTATGATAGTAAAATACCAAAGTATTTGAATTAACTATTCTTATTGGGGAGGGGAAGAAAATACTTTCCCTATAAAAAAGACTTTTGAAAATAATGATTTTAGTAATTACATATGTTGTAAGAGCCAAGGGGCTAATATCTGAAAGTTCTATAATTTGGCCATCCAAAACCTCTTGGTGTGTTGGTTAGGATTTGACCAACAATACTACAGTCAAATGAGGATTTAGAGTATATATGCTTAGTTAGGTCATCTGCATGCATAGCAGCCTTACAGTGTTTGCAATCGTTTTGAATGGTGTCTAAACATTTTCCACCACCTCTCCTAAGGCATATTTAGCATCTTTTTATTTCATACAGAGAAATCCTCAATTATAGCTTTAAAACATTCGGCAAATAAAATCAACCCATTTCCTGGACTGTTGTATCCCCGAGGCATCAGGGGCTGCAATATTTTGGTACTATCCAATTATCTAACAGAAAGAGCTAAAGGAAACCATCTTCTCCCTAACCTTCCTTCCTCCCCAAAAAGAGCAATGTGCACCTAAATAGAAATGCTTGAGTTGAATGAAAGCAGAGAGGGAGGGATGGTAACAGCAAACCACCTTCATACCCCTGTCCCCAGGAGTCTTCTTTGGTATCTGCCTCTCTCAGCCCTTTTCTTGTTCACCTGTGATAAGTGTAATCTCTCACCAGCAGCTGCCAAAGCCTCACTCATTGATTTCTTCAGTAAGAATGCAGGCAAGAGAAAAAGCATGTTTGTTCACAAAGATCCTTCCTCCATCTCCTGCACCAGACTGGTACCTGATTTGAAATAATTCATAATTATCAAGAAGTCTATGGGAATGGCTATCCAACTCAGTACAGGCTACAACAATTGGCTGTGTTGGCTGAGAAGGATGCTAATGCAGTGACTACCCTGAGCCTCCTAAAGAGGGTGCAGGGGGTGTGTGTGGCGGGGGGGAGTGCCACCGGTGCATTGCATTCCATTGTACTGTACTCAAGATTTCTCTGATGCTGGATTAAGGTAGTCAGGGCCTTGGAATTGAAACTAAGATTGGTTTATTATAAAACAAACAAATAATTGGCTAGCCTACTCTTCAGTTGTGTGTGGGTAAGTAAAAGTTTACCTCTTGTAGAGTTCTGAAAACACCATGAAAGTTTAGGTTCTATTGGCTTATTGCGAAGTGCTAAACTTTCCCTGTAAAATCTCTAAATCAAAAACATGCAAGATCCCTGGCTAAACCTTTGTTTGGTTAATTTTGCGAAATAAAATGAAGAACAGATATTATGTGAAGTGAAACCTCTGGTGACGTTTTAAATATCTGGCATTGTGCAATTTTTTTAAAAATATATTTCTAAGGCAAGAGCAGATGATCTTTGAGACAGTCAAGCTTTTCAGACAATATTTTTAATTGTTTTGCGTTTTAGTCTTACATTTTTTTCTTCGATTTTCTTTATTTTGAACTGCTAGGTATCTATTTAACCTCTCAGACTTATTGATTTTTTTCTTCAGAAGAATTTGTTTTCTGCATTTTATTTTGTTCTTTGGATTCTCCCTATGTTGTCTTTTCTTTTCACACTAAGGTATGCAACCTTCTTCAGGATGATGAAATTCATCCATGGTAGCAGAGGCTATGAAAAGCTCTCAGAGTAGTGAAACCACTGCAGTTCTGGGTCTCACTGGCCAGGAATAATAATAAATACATAATATTTAAATACCACTTTAAATCTTCAAATTGCCCTACAAATTTTAACTAATTAATCCTCTCAACAACCCAATGAGGTAGGCAGATAAGTATTATACCCATTTTATAGAGGGAAGACTGAGAGTAAGTGACCCGCCTAAGTAGGACTAGAATATAGGTCTGTGAAGCCCCAGTCTCATGCGCTAACCATTAGACTATTTGGACACCACACTTTCTGTGTGCAGTGGAGCTGGGCTCCATATTGCCCATTAACGGTGTGGATTTAGGGTTGGGGGAGTCAGGGAAATGACAACTGCATTCAGGTTTACATGTATCCAGCAGCCACCACTCACAGGATCCATGCAGGGGTTGTCCAGGAGAATACTGAAAGGAACTCTCCTCCCATTGTGTGCTCATGGAAAGCAAGGTTATTTGCAGTTCCCTAAGGAGCTCCCAAAAACTGCTTTTTCTGTACACTCCTGGGGAGAACACATTTCCCTAATGGTGCATGGCAAAGATGGGTCTATGGCTCCACCTCATTGGCCCACAAAGTTATCTGGGAGCACAAGGGAGAACAAGCTTCGCTATTTTGAAGTGTGGAACACACAGTGAAGGGAGGGAGGGATTTATACTCGCCTAACAGAGGAACAACAGTCTGTCTCGGTAGTCCACCCCCACCACCAAGGCAATGCTGTGCCAAAAGTCTCTCCTAAACCTGTGGCTTTAACTGAATAAACGTAGTGTTTCCTGAGTATTGATAGGGAAAGAGTGATGATTCTGTCACTCACTGTTGTCAAAACTAGAGTGAAGCAATGGGACGATAAAGTAAATCACTTAGTGATTACACTTAAGACCAGGATCTTGTCATGGAAATTATATCCTACAATATTTACAAAACTCTTCATTTTCTTTAATGAACAATCCATATAAAAATAGTTTATTGACATACTTAAGTTTTACTGACACTTCAGCTTTTTACAGATAAACTATCAACCCTACTCCAAAAAAAGCCAGTAAAGGAGGGATTAATATATACAAATTATCATATTTTCAAGAAGCCTACAATCTCCTACAATGACTATTTATGGATGCACATATCAATGATTACATACAGAGCATTTCTTGAGTTTTTACTGGTCCTCTTTGCTCAATAATTCTTCTAGCATGGGACAGTTCATTTCCGGTATAATAATAAGACTGAGAAAACACCACAGTTATTTTACAAGACAGCCCTACTAATTTATTTCTGCAAATCTAAACACTGAGCTATGGTAACCTAATGGTTTACTAAATGGCACTTTTTGTTTACATACAACATGTCAAGAATTCTTTGCGAAGATGCATCATAGTAAAAGTATGCTTGATTTTGCATAACCTGGCTTCTGAGCAATGATTTACACTAGTTATGAAATTCCTTTGGGAATTGCAAATCATGCAAATATCTCAAAGATACAGGTGAATGCAATAGCATAATTAACAAATGATAATTCAAGCCATGTGAAAGCAAAAGGGGGGATGTAGGGAATACCTTCCCTGGGACTGGAAAGGTATTTTATGTTTTATAACTAGGAAACCAATAGGTTTTTGGGGGTGCTGTCTTTCCACTATAGCTGAATCCCTGGTTGTGAGTCTCTGTGATGTTGTGGGCCTATTAAGTAACTAAAGATGTCTAAGTGATTCCTATCAGAAATTAAATAACATTTCTGTAATTTATAAATACTTTGTGCTTCCAGGTTGACTTGTTTTCCCTTTCAAAAATACTAGCTAGTATGCTACAATAATTAATTAAACCATGTAGTAATAATTAATTAAACCATGTAGTAACAATGTTGTAAGCATTTTGTCTATTAGTTATATAATACAGTATTTTATAACCAATAGACACCATGCTTACACCATTATGGAAAGAAAGCAGTGATAGAAAAGTAAAGGCAATGAAGAAAATACTATGCCAGTGGCAGGAGTGTGTATGTTGCTGGTCTGCTCTATGATTTGTAAGCAAGACTGCATTTCTAACCTTCCAGAAGTGTTGGGGGAGAAGGGGGAGGGAATGGATAAAGACATGAATTACCTTCTCCTCTCCTCTTGCTGCCAGTGAAGGAAATGCGTGTGTGTGTGTGTGTGTGTGAGAGAGAGAGAGAGAGAGAGGGGATGGCAATGAGTTGTTGCTTCCTCTTCACGTCATGTTGCCTTAGTGAGAGATAGAACTAGCCAATGAGTTACAGAGCTTTCATGGAATGCCAGGCACCCAAGAGTGAGACACTTGAGGTACTGTGGCATTTCCAAAGGGGATTTGTGTCGCAAAGAAGGCACAAAGGATAATTAGCAATAAACAGCATATTACTGTAACAGAGAGTGACCCGTAAGTTTACAGATTCATTAAAAGTCCTTCCCATTGGGCTTGCAATGTCATCTGCCAGTTCTTTTGATATTCTTGGATGGAGATTATTCAGGCCGCTTGATTTGGCCCCATTAATCTGTTTGAGGTTGACTTCCACCTCGGATGTGGTAATTTCTACTTCCATGTTCTCATTTCCTGCTTCAACTACCCCTAAGCTCATTACCTTTATTTAAAAACTGAGGCAAAATATTCATTTAGGTGTTGGGCCATGCCAAGATTATCTTTAATCTCTACTCTATACTCAGTGTTTAGGGGTCCCATTTCTTTCATTGTTTTCTTTTTATGGCTATAGAACTTTTTACTATTTTAATTCTCATTGCAAGGTCTAGCTCTACTTGGCTTTTGGCAGTTCTCACTTTTCCCGTACACCTTCTGACCTCCAAGAGGTAGCTTTCTTTACAGATCCTTCCCATCTTCCATTTCTTGTAGGCTTTCAGCTTTCTCTTAATAATCTGTTTGAGATACCATGAGTCAGAAGAAGAAGAATGAGCATTCCCCCTGACTCTACTGCACTCCACTCCTGCAAAGAGACTTTACAATCTCTGCCCCTTTCTCTAGTGGAGCATTCTTGGTGGGACTGAGGGAGGGGGCACAAGGAAATGGTGTTGCAGAGGCAGTTAACTCACTCTGCTTCCATATCTGAGTGAGGAGATTCCCCAAAGACCTGTAAGCAGAAGGGACAATCCTACTGAAGCTCTGAAGGACTGCAACTTCTAATGATGATTTCATATGCTCCTAATTCAGGCAGCCTGCCTCATCTTCATATTCTTAAGGTATGGGCTTGCTGGACAGGTTATCCTGATATTTCCTGGTCCCACTTAGTACTATGGTTTATATAAAAATATAAACCTACTCATATTGTGTTAATTTTACTCCCTGAATGACTTTAACATTCAGATTGCAGGCAAAATGGGTGGTTCATATGTGAGTTGCCTTATACACAAATATATGGGATAAAACATTTTTTAAAAATTCCTTTAAATTACATTACTTTAAAATGTTCAGATAAACAATATTTCAATGCTTTTAGAAAGCTATACAAATAAGTTTTCTTAAAATATGAGGCAAAAACTTTCAGATCGAATTTAAACTGTAACTTGATATACAGTAATGTAAAATGTAATTATAATGCTCAAGTTGTAAACTTTAAACAAAACAGAAAAAGAAAAATACCCCAAGCACTTGAAAGTCAGGCAATTCAGAGTTAAGATTAAAAATTCAAAAGTCAGAAAAGTAGGATGCTGTAGTGGTGAGTTTAAAAAACCCTAAATTGGTTCAGGCCTCTTGTGTGGACACTCTCTTTCATTTCAGTTTTAAAGTGGATCATATTGATTTAACTTAAACCAGTGAGGAATTGATGTAAGCTAAATTGGTATGGGTATTCTTATACTGAAAGTGTTCACACAAGTAGTTTTTACCAATTTACGAAATTGGTTTCTAAACCAATGATGTTAAATTGGTGTAACTTTCTCATGTAGAGAAGAACTCAGAAGAAGCGGGTCTTCAGAAGGGATTAGAAGATTGTTGAACTAGCTGTCTAATTTCCTGTTTTCTTTCCAGAATTTTATAATATGTGTATATATAATTATGCACAAAAGAACGTTATTAAGTCTGCCAAGTTAAGGACTCAAAAGTTAAGAAATGCTGGAATTAGGGAATGCCTGATTTCTCAGGCTTAATGTTTGGTGGTTTTCGTTTCTGTTAATTTCCTATGATTTTAAAAAGGCAAATTGAAAAAAACCCAAACAAATTCAATTTTTTGGCATTGTATGGACACCCACGTGGATCATTGACAGGGCTGGAACCTTTACACTCCCATACGCTTCTGCTGCTTGAGCTAATAGAGTGACTGATAGCAGTAGTAGGGTGGTTTTTTATGCAGACCAGCATTAAAAGGGGATGATACACTTTGTCAGTGGGTTTCAGAGATGTTTGCTGGCAGCAGAGGTATGTTGAGACTCAGGAATTTTGGGTTCCATTGCAGGATCTAAAGGGGACAGGCTCTGTCTGTCCTCTCACAAGCTTGACCCCTTTTGCTTCATCCCCTCCCACATATCTCAGTGATATGTGGCAGGTGGGTGCCCTCCAATCTGCTCTCTGTGCCATCAGCTGGGGTACAGGTCTGCTACTCTATCTGGGCATCTACCGTTCTGCCACTGATCCCTTCCCCCTGGAGCAGTGGTGAGCTGGAGCTGGTTTGCACCGGTTCGCTGGAACCGGTTGTTAAATTTAGAAGCCCTTTTAGAACTGGTTCTCCCGCAAGGGACAACCAGTTCTAAAAGGGCTTCTAAATTTAACAACCGGCCAAAAGTGGCGCCTTAAGCACCGACTCTATGGGTGCTCTGGGGCTGGAGCACCCATGGGGAAAATTTTGGTGGGTGCAGAGCACCCACCGGCAGCTCCCTGCCTGGCACCAGCTCACCTCACCTCACCTCTGCTCTGCCTCCTCCCCTGAATGCACCGCCCTGCTCTGCTTCTCCGCCCCACCCCCCGGCTTCCCATGACTCAACTGTTCGTGCGGAAAGCCTGGGAGGGCTGAGAAGCAAGCGGCAGCTTCGCGCTCAGGCCCAGGGAGGCGGAGGGGGAGCGGAGGTGAGCTGGGGCGGGGGGGCGTGAGGAGGGCTGCCCGCGCTGCAGCAGGTAACTCGGGGGATGTGCAGGGGAACGGCTCCCTGCCCCAGCTCGCCTCCACCTCCCTGGGCCTGAGCACGAAGCCGCTGCCTGCTTCTCAGCCCTCCCAGGCTTGTCGCATGAACAGCTGATTTGCGGGAAACCTGGGGGGCTGGGGCGGAGAAGCAGAGCGGGGCAGCGTGTTCAGGGGAGGAGGTGGAGGTGGAGCAGAGGTGAGCTGGGGCTGGACGTGGGGCGGGGAGCTGCCAGTGGGTGCTCTGCATCCACCAAATTTTCCCCATGGGTGCGCCAGTCCCGGAGCACCCAGGGAGTTGGTGCCTAAGGTGCCACTTTTGATGTGACTGGTGGGGGGAGCAGCTGCTCCCCCTGCTCCCCTCCTAGCTACGCTATCCCGCCTCCAGGAGCCAGAGGGACCTGCTGGATGCTTCCTGGGAGCCGCCCCAGGTAAGCACCCACTTCGTCCCCCGGCAGGTCGCTCTGGCTCTTAGGGGCAGGGCATGGTGGGCACCCACTACGGTGGCCCACGGGACCTTCCTGCCCGGTTCTGGGGACAGGGGAGGGGGGTGGATGGGGTAGGAGTCCCGGGGGGGCAGGGGTGGGCCATGACCCCCTTGGGGGGTGAGGATGGAACTGGTTGTTAAGATTTTGGCAGCTCATCACTGCCCTGGAGAATTGGGTCAATAACAAGGCCAGGTTGGTCACCGGTTGCAGAGATGGACAGGGCTGCTCCGGTACCTTTCCCTTTTGGGGGAGGGCACTGGTGCTCAATCAGATGCTCTGGAACTAATTTACCACACTGAGCCTGCTGCTGGGAACCCTGGATGGTCCCCAGAAGATAATCCTGCAGTCTTTCTGACCAAGGCTGCACCAGGTCTTTGTGGATGTGCTGAGTCTCCCCCTGGGGTAGGGAAGGCAGGGCTTGGTCTGCAACTGCAGCCAGGTCCCTGCCTGCCATTTCCATGTCCTGCAGAGTCTCCTTTACAGTGCAGGTAGTCTAGGGTGGAGCACGCTGGTGCATACTTTCCTCCACCACCTCTGAGGACTCCAGTATGACCAGTGTGTCCCCTCAGACCTCTGAGCTGCCAGTCTTCCACCAGGACCTGGAAGCTAGTCTCTGCAACCAGGAAAGTGGCAGCCACCTAGCGGGAGGATCTCCTCTCAGAACCCCTCCTACATAACCCCCATCTGTGTGTGCAGGTGGTAGAATCTCCCTTGGTGCACTGGAGGTTGGTCCTGGCTGGTACCACCAGTCTGAGACCTCCTGGACTATAATAGGAGAGTCTGAGAGGACCCTATGGTCTTTAACCACTGCATGAGGCTGTCCACCCTGGCCCTCTGGAACTGATCAATGGGTCCCTGTCCTGTGAGCCTCCCTGGCTGACCCAAACATGCAACCAGAGCCGAATGCACAATATTCAGCTGGTTTGCCTCTGAACTGGGCCCAGGAAACATCTGTATTACTTGTGCTTCATACCATCCACTTCCTTGCCCTTGTGTCCTGCCCCAACACCGAGTGGTGGGACTTGTTGCCACCGAAGGAGGGCGAGGAGCCCCAGTGGGCCAGTCTGCACTCCATTCTGGTCCCACAGCTTGCCAGGGATATTAGTCAATGGCATAGACAACTTGTGCCTCCTTATGCTGGGGGGTCACAATCTAAAGGGAAGGACATGTGACCATCCCACATATCTCCTCTGCCCAATGACCTCCCTGCTCTGCGCCCAGTCTAGGCCCCCATGCTTTCGCTGCCCCACCAGAATTAGCTGCAGGGGAGAGGGGGGCTCTGTCCTCCTCCCCTGCCTCCTGGCACATTTGACCATTCTCCCTGGCAGCCGGGCCCAGGAAGGAGCCGCTTCTCATGTTGGCTAAAGCTGGCTGCTCTGGGTCACTGCTCTATGAAGCGCAGTGGTTGCCTGCATGAGCCAAACTGCAGAGGCAGTAGGTTGCCCGCTGCCCAGGCCCGACTGCTGGGGACAGGGGCTGAGGGATCCGGAAATGTGCCTGTGCACCCTGGCTCTCGCAGAGCGGCAACCAGGAGCAGTGGACGTGAGAAGTGGCTGGTCCCCAACCAGACCTGGTTGCCAGTGACAGGACCTGAGTGTGCCAGGGGGCAGGTGCAGCGAGACAAGGACAGAGCCCTTTTCCTTCCCCCTGGCAGGCCAAGCACAAATCTGGGGGAGGTGAACTTGACCTTGCATGCCCCATCATCCCCCATACATTGCCTATGGTTGTCGGTTCCTTCATAGAACCCTGAGCACAGCTGTGTACCTGGTGTGGTTCACAGACACAAACTCCCCTAACAACTGTCCTTTTTGTGTACCTGGTGCACATCTACACAGAATGCATCAGGTTGCAGCCCTTCCTCCAGAACCTCCTACTGAGGTTCTAGCTACACTTCTCCCTGCACCTCCCTATTCACTCACCCCCAAGCTGTAGCCTCAGAAAGTTGCAAGATTTCCTTGTCAGCTTGCTCCTGATGCTGGCTAAGACAGCCATCCATCACAGCAGGAGAAGGAAAGTGGAGAAGGGGGCAGAGAGGAGAAAGTTCGGGCAAGGACGGAAAAGGACCCACAGCTGTAGATCACGTCTCTGGGCAGATTTCTTCGGGGCGGTGTGTCCACTGACTTCTTAGATGACTTTGAGGAGCAGCAAGTGTTGGTTGGAATTCTCAGTCCAAACAGTTATAGTTTGGCAAAGTTATAAGCACTTGAAAACAGTCTCAGAAGGGGAAGTGTTAAGGAAATTTCATAGGCTGTAATACTGATTGTTGTGCCCTCATACTTTTAATTCTTGCTTTTTTTCCTGCGTGAATTAAATTTCCCAAATTATGTTACTAGGTAGGCAAGTGTCACGACCCCATTTTATAGAGGGGAGTATGGGGTGTGTGGGCAAAGGTTGCCTTCCCCTGTTGTAAAAGACCATCTTCATCTGCTCAATGCTTTGGACAGCTACTTTCAAAAAGCTGGGCTTAAGTGTCTGGTGTCCAGGGCCGCATACGTAGCCCTTAATTAGGGTTTGAGGTGGGATTAGAACTGGAGGCTCAACCTCTGCCAGTTCCTTGGACTAGCCATTTAGCCAAGAGGGAGTAAATCAGCCTCAGCAGCTCGCGCCCGTACGGATGCGCGCACTGGGAGTGCGGGAAGGCGCGCGTCCGCCCAGCTTCCCAGGAAATTCGCGGGAGCAGCAGAGCTTCTTCCCGCGCACGCGCAACCGGGCCTCGGGAGCGCGCGGCGGCGGGAGCGGGAGGGAAGCTGCTGAGGTAAAGTTAGGGGGAGAGAGAGAGAGAGAGACTCCGTCAGCGAAGCGAGAGCCGGGGAGGCTCAGCGGCCGCCATTACTGAGCCGAGAGCGCCGGGGAGGTGGGACGGGGCCGCGGCGGCTGAGAGCGCTGAGGGCCGGCGAGTCCAGGAAGCCCGGCGGGGAGGAGAAGCCGCTGGCGAGGAGAGCGCGTCCCGGGAATGCTGCTACCCCCGCCGCCGCGGAGGAGCCGGATCCCGACCGCGCGAGGTAGGGGAAAGAATCCGTCCCCCTGGGATCTCACCCGGCTCCCCACCCCGGGCTGCGGGGGCCGCGGCCGGCCGGCGGAGAAGCGGGAGCTGACGCCGCCGCTGGGTGTAACCAGTTCGGAGAGCCGGGACGGCTGCCCGCTGGGAGCGGCGGAACCGGAGCCGGCTGCCCCAGCGCCGCCCGGCACCTACGCGCGGGGGAGGGCGGGAGAGGAGTGAGCTTGCCTAGTCCCAGACAGGTGAAGGGCAAGGCCTGAGCAATGGGAGGGTCTGAGCCTGCCGTACGAGGCTGCCAGCTGGTCACGGTTGTGGGGGGAGCTTTCCTCGTCCTCTCGCCTTCCTTCCTCCTCCTAATTCTTCCTTTCTCTTTTTTCCCCTTCTCTAATGGATTTCAACTGTTCTCAGTTCTCCCACCCTCGCCCCCTTCTCTCACGCCTCAAAAATTCCTTGAAATTAAATCTCAGCAAACTTCGCTCCCTTAATGATGTGTGTGCGTTTCTATTTTTCCACCAGGTGGGTTTTAAGCCTTTGAAATAGGGGATCCAGGATAAGATGTTGCAATTTACAGCATTTATATCCCTTCCACCGGTGTAACCTTTAGACTTTCTCCACCCAAGGAAAGCTCCAGAGATACATATAGAAATAACAGTACGGTGCTGCAGATGCATGATATAGGGAGGGTGAAACACTGGATCTGTTAAAAAAATTTAGGATCAATAACAGAAAAAATGGGAAGCTACCCCCCCTTTTTTGCCCCCTCTGGATATGAGGCTTTTGGTATATCCAGTGTTAAGGATTTATCTAATAAGTGGGAGTCAAACATTTTAAGTCTAAAACAAAATAGTCGTAGAGGGGTGTGTGTGTGTGTGTGTGTCCTTAAGTTGAGATTCACACAGATAATTAATTTTTTTTTGCTTAGGTAGTGGAGATTGACAGAATTTTTTTTAAAAGTGTGCACTGCAGAATAAAACTGAAATGGATCACTGCATTTGCTGATCAATCGAACGTCCATTTTAACTGTGTGTCTTTGGAAGGCTTTCACTACTATTGAAATGAATTACAGCACTGATACTGGAATACCCATGTCATAAATGAATGCGGAGTTAATAGGTGGTATTTTTTTATTGTGTTGATGTCACGGTGTCCTACCTTATAAGGTTCTGTGGTATGAAAACTGTTTTCAGCTGTGACAACAGTTACCATAATCCCAGAATTATGCTTTTAAAAAAAAAAAAAGAATTAACAGTGCATATTTAAAACTTGTTGGTTTATAAATGAGCATCCAGGTACATTTTTGACATGGGCGCTTATATTCTTTTCCTGCAACTATTGGTTTTGTTTATGGTAATATGCTACAACTTAAATATAGTAATTTTACTATAACATAGTAAGTGTGCAGTTAATATAGTGGTGATATTTTTAGCGGCCATATAGTACATCATACAGTGTCAGAACACTACTTTAAGAGTTTGTTACGTTATCACTAGCTTGTTGCTTTTAATCTGGGGAAATAACATTCTAAACACTGAATATGCAAATTATTAGAACACCTTTTATAAGCTTGATGGGAATGTAAATAGGTTTAATAGTGCAATTGTGAACAACGCAATAAAATGAAAAACTTACAGCCAAGTTTCTTCTTTTGTGGTGTTAGGCTTTATTTTTTCTAAGGTGTGGCATGGGTAACATAATTAATCCAATTAAATATTTTATGCTCAGAACAAATGGTCTTAAAATCCTATTGTTAGCACAGGTATAAACAAACAGAATTTGTTTTTTGAGGTTAAAGCTAGAAAATTTTTTTTGTCCCATAGGTCTTTACTTTCAAGGAAAATTTCTCTATGAAGTTTACATAACCATATTAATATATTTGGGTTTTCTGAGCATCTTTATTAAAGAATAATGCTACTAAAAATAATTCCATTCCTTTTAATAAAGGTATTAAAGGATGCTGACAATCTTATCAGACCACCAAAAAGTACTTCCTTAACTAAAGGTAAATATAGTGGCACTCCTGGAGGATGCCTTACATATAATTTTAAAACATTTATTATTTTTAATAGACTAATATGTGGGGTATTCTTTAAATTTTATAGAAAGCAGCTTCCAGAGTTGATTCTAAATGTGAATTTACCTTTATTGAAAGAATAAAAGTTTGTCTAAGTGGATGTCTGGAATGAATGAGTAATTTGTGACTTCAGAATTTAGTCACATAGAGGGGTGCATAGAGATGTTCTACTGTAAATGGGCAGTTACTAGAGAAAATGTTGAGTAAATCTACAATAATTTTATCCTACTACTATAGTGAGCAATTATTTTAGCACTGGAAGATAACATTTGTTACTGATGATACACTTTTAGAAATCCCAGGCACTGCAAAATGTTTTCAAAGGTAAAATTTGGCCTTAAGTATCTCTTTATAATAGTTAATAATATTTGGTACTTGGAGAGTGCTTTTTATGCATAGATCTCTAAACACTTTGCAAATGTGAGTAAGCATTATTTTCATTTTACAGAGAGGGAAACTGAGACAAAGATGTTTGATTTGCCCAAGGTCATAAAAGTCAGTGGCAGAACTAGAAATAGAACCCAGATCTCCTGACTTTTAGTTACTGTGGTCTAGGCCATCCATCATAATTCCTCCTTAAACAAAAAGGACACTTGATTTACGTGGCACAATAAATATGGGTTGCTGAGTTCTGCTCCACTATTTTCTCTGTCCTTTTAGTGACTGGATTTATTCTCTTTTCTTCCACATGCCAAACTGGTTTTAGTTCAGTTTCACAGTTTCTTCCTCTAATTATGATTTTTCTTTTTTTCCCTCTTTATCACTTCCTTTATCCCATTATCTTGCAGGTTCTGTCTTGAATTCCCCATAATTCCCTTTGGTAATCTTCCTTCCAGCAACACTTTTGTGGTCTTTGAGTAACTATAATGTTATCTGTAAATGGAGAGCCTGACCCTGCAGTCTTTGCACTGAGAAACATTTGTTGAGCAGCATGAATATCTTTAGTGGGAGTTGCTCCTGCACAATTACTACAAGATCAGGCCTAGTCTAATTTTGTGTTACTGTTTTACTTTTTGCTTCTGTTTAAATAATGGTATTGTATCTAAATTTAACAGTTGTCTTTCAGATATTTGAAAATCTTCTGTAGAAGACCAATAGCTAAGTAGTAGAAGACTAATTTAGAGAAAAAAAGTTCAGACTTCCATAATGATGGTAATTTGAACCATTACTGTTTGCCAACATGTGTGTCTTCATAAAACAGTTGTTTGAGATTTCAAGACAACACATGTTGTGGTGGTTCCTGAATGTAACATCCACTTGTAGTTAACTTTTTATCTGAATACAGTAATGTAATAGTCATAAAAATGCTTCCTAGGATTTTAGAAAGAAATTTAAAAATAGCAAATGGTAAATTTATTTGGTGAGCGCTATGTGAAATTGTTAACAGTCAAAATATAGTTACTCTTAGAACAATTGGAATACAAGATCCCATCCTGAGAGCTCTGTGGGGTGTTTTGTTTTTAAAAGTGGAAATAATTTGTAGGTTATGTTAAATCTTAAGAGAATTAGGGATTTTCAAGCTGAGTGTAGTAGTAGTCAGTCAGAGATGAAATGGAAAATCTAGTGGATTGAGAAAGGGACTGAGAACTTGGAACACCTGTTTTTTAAGCCGAGTTTTGCCTTTTTGGGGGGGGGGGGTGGTTCCACTTTGGACAAAGCACTTAATTTTTCTGTCCATCCCAGTTTGTAAAATGAGGATAGCAGTTTCTTTATAGGATTAATTAGGTTGTATTGCTCTTTAAAAATGTAATGTGATATATTTAGAATTCATATAATAAAGAAAACAGAAACAAATAAAAATTTGGATCATCCAGTCTCATCCGCTATCTATTTCGCTTTACTACTTACTGTTCCATTCAACCTAGTATCTTCTCTGATCTTGAAATACCTGCAATGTTAGTGTTCAAGCCACCTCTCTTGGTAGTTTGTTTCTGTATTTATTCTTGTTAGTTATTCCTGTGTTGCACTTATTTCCTGAAATGTAGCCTGAATGTTTTCTTCCTTGGTTCAGTGTTTCTGGGTTTTTAACCGTTTAAAATAATTTATTGAAGTTATTTACACATTTTCAATTTTTTAAATAAATAATTCAGTTTGGTTATAGTCACTCTTACTAAATTTTTTAATGCTTATGAAAGGTGCCCAATTGGCAGTCTTGGATACTTAAGATTAAATATGGTCAGAGGTAGTGCAAGCATTCCTAATGGACTGAGACTATCAACTCATTTTACAAAGGCTGTCATAAGTAACACCTAAGGGTAACTCTTGGTAACTAACATCCTGGAACATCTTGAGATGTCTGAAAGTAATGAAATGAATACTGGTGGTTCAATGGCTCTGGTATATGCATCATCAATATAGTTCATACCCAGCCTTGAACACTAAAACCTAGTGAATGTTTCCCAGGACTCAAGGTTTCATTGTATACCCTCCCCCACCCCCAAAATAAAATAAAATAAAACCAGTCTAATACTTAATTAAGAACTGAATCACCACCAGAGACAGGAAAAAATGAACCTTTGTTCATGTCCTTTTTTCAAAGGACAGCACAGTAAAAGTGTAACACCCTTTCCTCTCTTATTACTTTATTGCAGCATCCCTTGGTATAAATTCAATTTTTGGGGAGGATTAAAATAAAAAAACTTGTATCCAAAAGCTGAGGGTTTTTCATCTTGAGCCATAGCGATGCTTTTATTTTTCTGCTCCAGTTGTTATAACCCACTGTAACTTCCTAATGACAAACATATCTAGTAACTTGTAATGTAATATATAACTGTATTTTAAACATATATTTCTTGTAAGTATTTTTAAGGTACATATATGTGGAAAAAATGTAATTCATGTATTTATAGATTTAAACTAAAATAAATCTTTCTGATGAATAAAATAAAGTTTTGTACCTTAGCCCAATGCTGGTTTTCTTATGTCTTTATAACTTTGAAAGTATTAATGGATCATATGTTCATTTTCAGATACCTCAAGGAAGGACTCATTGAAGGAGATAGTTTAAATGTGTGACATCACTGCAGGGAAAGCTCTGGAAGTTAACCATCTTCTATCAGGGTAAGTTTAGGCTTTTGATCTTCATGATGTTCTGAAAAATTAGTAGAAGTGAATAGATACTGATCACAACATATGTTATGGGTTTTTTTTTTTTTTATAACTACATTCTGAAATTTAAAAACCCGTTCAGTCCCATGGCAAGACATAGGCAATTCAAAGCAACTCTTTTTGCAATGATGTCATGCATTTCCTCAGTCTACTTTAATTCACAAAGCCTTTCTTTTAGGGACCCAAAAATAGAAACTCTGTAATCCTTTAGTAACCCCAAAATCTTGGAAGGTAGGGGATTTTAGAAATGAAACAAAACAAAGGTCTGAACTCACAGCAATCAAAAACCCTAGGGAAAGTTTCTAGAAATTCATCTTTTAATCAGATCTTTAATGATACGTCAGTGTAATTATTTTATGTTGAATAGAATAAGACTTTATAACTCATATCTTACCATGAATTTATAGAAAATGCACATTTGTAAGTTTACAAAATTTGTAAACATGGAACATTTAGAGGTAGGGTTATATTGGTGTACTTAGAAGAAAATCTTGCTTCCCTTTAGGGAACAATATGGTAGTAATGGTCTGTTAAACGCCTAATCATAATGTATAGTCAGCTTATTTCTTTAACAGGTTTATTACTTTCTCATGTATTTATTTAAAAGGCATTTCATTGTCTATTTGTGTTATTTTCTAGTTCGATATCTATCTATATATCTATAGCTATATCTGTATATGAATGAGATGGAAAAAGACCTGCTGGGTCACGTAGTTCATGTTCCTACTAATGCCAATCCTCCTTACAATTTTTTCCTTTGTCCATCTTCTTAATGCTCCAGCGCTCCAACTGATGCAACTTTTACCACTTTCCATGAAAGATCTTCATCAGTCTAATACACCTGTCAGGAACTTTTCACCGCTACTCAGCAAAATTATTTTTCTTTCCTTAATTTCATTCTGTTATTCCCAGTTGAAATAGCTCTTAATTCCTCTTGTTCTTAGGTCTTTAATCTTTTAGAATAACTTCCTTCTCTGTCTTCTCAGTTGTACAACTTGAAAGTTGGTATTATGTTCTGAACCCAGATTCCTTAAAAGGAGAGGAGAAGGAAAGACTTAGTGTGCAGTTTATATATTAAAGGGGATACGTTAAATGAAAAATCAATTATGTCTGAAAACATTTATATGCTAGAATTATGAGTAACTCCAAGTTTGTTATAACTGAAAGCTTAGAAGATTTTTTTTTCTATGATGTTTGTTTACCTCTCATTTGACAGTATTCTGTCTGCAGCTGGTATCAGTCTTTGGTGTTGTCATTCATTTCATCCTGTTTATGCCATCTCACAGCCACAAGGGAAATAAAACTTTTAAAAATCGAAAAGGAGAATGTGAAAATAAAACCTTAAATTTGTAGATATAGTAACTGAAATTATTGTTTACTGTTTTTTTCAACTAACTGGATTTCAAATGATAGTGTCTTGAAATAAATCAGTGAATCAGACCTCCTTGGCCAAGACTTTACATTCCAACTTTCAGTCCACAGCAAATTTTTACTGGACTGTGAGGAACAGAAAGTAGTTTATAATGAAAATGTTGACTCAGCGTCTAAGTCTTATCTTGTGAATGATGCCACTATAATGTGTTTTACTTTAAAAGACAAATAAACCTAGTATTATCTATAAACAATGTTCCAATTTATTTTTGCTAAATGGTTTTGCTGAGAGAGCCATTTTGTTTTTAGCCCTGCATTCTCCGGGTTGTAAGAACAGGGAAAAACCTAGGAAGAAGGAACTTACAATATCTTACATTGTTTTACTCTTTTTGAACATGTTTCTGTCAGAGACTGTTGGCAAATAATATCAAGCATAATAAAATGCATAATAGTTTTGCCTCTTGTGACCAAAAAACTCACTGTGATGTAGAAATCAAGCTGAGTTTAAATTCCTTGTTTTTAATGAAATGTATTTGGTTTTAAAATTACCCATTTTAGTAATAGCAGCATAGCTGAGATAACACTGTAGGTGAAAACTGTTAAATTTTAAGTAAGTGAGTATCATGACAACGGATGGTACATGAAAGCATTTTGCTTCTGATCAGTTTGAAGCTCAGTTTTAGTTCTTTCTAATCTAGATGTCAAATGGAAAGCTGTGTTGAAGTGTTACATTTGTTTTACAAGATAAAGCCATGAAAAATAATTTCTTGACTATTTGACATCAGTTTAGTCTATTTACAATACATTCTTATTTGCCTCATCTTAATTTAGGATTTCAAATATAGATACATTTTAATATTTGCCTATCCGTTTTAAGTCTTGACCTAAACTTTGGCAGGTTTTGGAAATGTATTATGCCAACCTTTTTTTTGTTTTTGTTAGAACTGAGAGCTTGTCTATATGAGACATTAGTGTGCAGCAAGCCACAGTGCAAATCTGCAGCACATTAATTTGCAGTGTACTAACATCCTGTGTAAACAAGCCCTAAAGAAGCTTTCTTGGAATCATATCATTCATATCCACTGTACTTGATGGATTTCTTAGGGTAATAAAAATAAAGACTAAATTATAATTTAAGTCTGATTACAAAATTGAGATACAAAATTGGAATTTCAGTCTGTATAGCCCACCTAAAATTTTTTCTTTGTGTTTTGGTTGCTTATACATGCACAATTGCATGTTTGTTTTATGAGCCCATACATCTGTACAAATGTATGGGTGGTACTCCAGTGTCATCTGATACTCCTTGTTTTCCCAGAAGTCTGTCAAAACGGATCATAATTAGATAGACTATCTATCGAAATGTACTCTACTCTTTCCCCTCTCCCCATAACTTCATAGTTTCTAAACTAAATAGATGATCTGTTAAGAAAGCTAAAAGTTAGTGGTAGTCTTTGTGCCATATTATTGTTTCAGAGATACCATTGTGAACCTGGAGTAACTCCATTATATTTGGTGTTTGTTTAAAATTTTTTTGTTGCTGTTTACAACAAATTCTAAACCTTTAATTTTCTTGAAAGCAACGTGAGTGGTACCAAGTAAAAAATAAAGATTGTGTGTATTTCAGTATTAAGGTTATTTTGTAAATCCCAATTCTGGATGATAACATTTTGTTTTCTTCTACACTTTTAGTGATTTGTTCTGCTCAAATGGGTTGCTGTCAACTATGAAATCTAGTCCATTTAAAAAAAAATACCAAATATTAGTTTTTAGTATGTGTGTGTACTCCTTAGTTACTCTACCAAGTCTTTTGTTTTTATACTCTGTTTTTAAGCATTTCTTTACTGAAATAAGTATTCAAGGACTATCATGCAGATTCCTCCTATGTTTAGTAGGACTTGGATTTTACAAACATAAGACACAAACCCATCCGTGTAACTTTATTCATATGAATAGTCCCATTAACTTCAGTTGAACTACTCACCTGTTTAGAGAGATGCATAAGTTTGTACAGCATCAGTTCCATAGGGAATTATATTTTGTATTGTTTTTATCTAGGTGAGAATTCAGTGTTCTTTTTTTTTTTTTTAGGTTTCAGAGTAGCAGCTGAGTTAGTCTGTATTCGCAAAAAGAAAAGGAGTACTTGTGGCACCTTAGAGACTAACCAATTTATTTGAGCATAAGCTTTCGTGAGCTACAGCTCACTTCATTGCCTTGTGGTATGTGAAAGACCAAAACAAACAAAGGAAACAATGGAACTGATTATGTGTAAAGTGCTGCCAAATGCACAGAGCCAACAACCTGAAAAATACCCCACAAAATTTATTTTTCTCTCATCTTTTAGAGTAGTTTAAAGTGTTAATTTAGCAACAGTAGTTGAAAATTTTTCAGACACAAGTTTAAGTTTTGGTGCTTTAAATAATATAAAAGGGTGCATTCTGAACTACAAATGTTTTATTTAAAGTATTTATAAAATTTCTTCCTAACTTGAAAAGGGCATTTGTAATATATTTGTAAATTGAAATTGATTCACTTTTGCTTATTGATTTTGTATCTTAAATATTCAGTGAAACCATAATCAACATTTTAAAAAAGGACTTTTTTCTCTTATAGGACGATGATTCACCTAATCCTGAATATATAAGCTCTCATGGTGATGGGGGAAACAAGGAAAACTGAAAATTAATCCTGGAGACGAGGATATACAATTTTAATTTGAAGAGTTTTTTTCAGAATGAAAATCACATTCAGTTATCTTGATGAGTGCAGAAGGATGAGAAGAAAGTTATGATGGCTAAAAACAAAGAGCCTCGTCCCCCATCCTATGCTATTAGTGTGGTTGGACTATCTGGAACTGAAAAAGACAAAGGTAATTGTGGAGTTGGAAAGTCATGTTTGTGCAATAGGTTTGTGCGTTCGAAAGCAGATGAATATTATCCTGAGCATACCTCTGTGCTTAGCACAATTGACTTTGGAGGACGAGTTGTTAATAATGATCACTTTTTGTACTGGGGTGACGTAACACAAAGTGGTGAGGACGGAACAGAATGCAAAATTCATGTAATTGAACAGACTGAGTTCATTGATGATCAGACTTTCTTGCCTCATCGGAGTACGAATTTACAACCATATATAAAACGGGCAGCTGCCTCCAAATTGCAGTCAGCAGAAAAATTAATGTACATTTGCACAGATCAGCTAGGCTTGGAGCAAGACTTTGAGCAAAAACAAATGCCTGAAGGGAAACTGAGCATAGATGGCTTTTTATTATGCATTGATGTTAGCCAAGGATGCAATAGGAAATTCGATGATCAACTTAAATTTGTGAATAATCTCTATATCCAGCTCTCAAAATCTAAAAAACCTATAATAATAGCAGCAACTAAATGTGATGAATGTGTGGATCATTATCTAAGAGAGGTTCAGGCGTTTGCTTCAAATAAAAAGAACCTTGTGGTAGTGGAAACATCAGCAAGATTCAATATCAACGTTGAGACATGTTTTACTGCACTGGTACAAATGATGGATAAAACTCGTGGCAAACCTAAAATAATTCCGTATCTGGATGCCTATAAGACACAGAGACAACTTGTTGTTACTGCAACAGATAAATTTGAAAAACTTGTGCAAACTGTGAGAGACTATCATGCAACTTGGAAAACTGTTAGTAATAAACTGAAAAATCATCCTGATTACGAGGAGTACATACATTTGGAAGGAACAAAAAAGGCCAAAAATACATTTTCAAAACACATAGAGCAGCTTAAACAGGAACATATAAGAAAAAGAAGAGAAGAATATATTAATACACTACCGAGAGCTTTTAACACATTGCTGTCAAACCTTGATGAGATTGAACACCTGAACTGGTCAGAAGCCTTGAAGTTAATGGAGAAAAGGCCAGACTTCCAACTTTGTTTTATTGTATTAGAAAAAACACCCTGGGATGAAACCGACCATATAGACAAAGTGAATGATAGGAGGATTCCATTTGACCTTCTCAGTACATTAGAAGCTGAAAAAGTCTATCAAAACCATGTACAGCATCTTATATCTGAGAAGAGGAGGGTTGAAATGAAGGAGAAGTTCAAAAAAACTCTTGAGAAAATACAGTTCATTTCACCTGGGCAGCCATGGGAAGAAGTTATGTGCTTTGTTATGGAGGATGAAGCGTTCAAATATATCACTGATGCAGACAGTAAAGAAGTATATAGCAGGCATCAGAGGGAAATAGTTGAAAAAGCCAAAGAGGAGTTTCAGGAAATGCTTTTTGAACATTCGGAACTGTTCTATGACCTAGATCTTAATGCAACACCCAGTTCAGATAAAATGAGTGAAATTCATGCAGTTCTGAGTGAAGAGCCGAGATACAAAGCTTTACAGAAACTTGCACCTGATAGAGAATCTCTTCTTCTTAAACACATAGGATTTGTTTATCATCCCACAAAAGAAACTTGTCTCAGTGGCCAAAATTGCATGGACATTAAAGTAGAGCAGTTACTTGCCAATAGTCTTTTGCAGCTTGACCATGGTCGCTTAAATTTGTACCATGATAGAGCCAATATTGATAAAGTTAATCTTTTCATTTTGGGTAAAGATGGTCTTGCGCAAGAGTTGGCAAATGAGATTCGGACACAATCCACTGATGATGAATATGCCTTAGATGGAAAAATATATGAACTAGATCTTAGGCCAGTTGATGCAAAGTCACCTTACCTTTTAAGTCAGTTATGGACCTCTGCCTTTAAACCGCATGGATTTTTCTGTGTGTTTAACTCTATTGAATCCCTCAATTTTATTGGAGAATGCATTGGAAAAATAAGGGCTGAAGCATCTCAGATAAGGAGAGACAAGTATATGGCTAGTCTTCCATTTACGTTAATATTGGCTAATCAGAGAGACAGCATTAGCAAAAACCTACCTATTCTGAGACACCAAGGTCAGCAATTAGCCAATAAGTTGCAGTGTCCTTTTGTAGATGTGCCTGCTGGTACATATCCACGTAAATTTAATGAGGCTCAAATAAAGCAAGCTCTAAGGGGAGTGCTGGAAGCAGTTAAACACAATTTGGATGTTGTAAGCCCAGTTCCCACCATTAAAGATCTGTCAGAAGCTGACTTGAGAATTGTGATGTGTGCCATGTGTGGAGATCCATTTAGTGTGGATCTTATTCTTTCACCCTTCCTTGACTCTCACTCGTGTAGTGCTGCTCAGGCTGGCCAGAATAACTCTTTAATGCTTGATAAAATTATAGGTGAAAAAAGGAGGCGGATACAGATAACCATATTATCATACCATTCTTCAATTGGTGTAAGGAAAGATGAACTAGTTCATGGGTATATACTAGTTTATTCTGCTAAAAGGAAGGCATCTATGGGAATGCTTCGGGCATTCCTTTCAGAAGTACAGGACACTATTCCTGTCCAGTTGGTGGCTGTAACTGATAGCCAGGCAGATTTTTTTGAGAATGAAGCTATCAAGGAATTAATGACTGAAGGAGAACATATAGCAACAGAGATTACTGCTAAATTTACAGCTTTATATTCTTTATCTCAGTATCATCGTCAGACTGAGGTTTTCACCTTGTTCTTCAGTGATGTATTAGAGAAGAAAAACATGATTGAAAATTCCTATATGTCTGATAGCATCAGAGAATCAACACATACGAGTGAAGATGTTTTCCTGCAGTCTCCCAGAGGAAATTCTCTTGCGTATAATTACTACCCAGATTCAGAAGATGATACGGAAGCACCACCCCCCTACAGCCCAATTGGAGATGATGTGCAGTTGCTCCCAACACCTAGCGATCGTTCAAAATATCGATTAGACTTGGAAGGAAATGAGTATCCTGTTCATAGCACACCACTCAACTGTCATGACCATGAACGCAACCACAAAGTACCTCCTCCTATAAAACCCAAGCCGCTTGTACCTAAGGCAAATGTGAAAAAACTGGATCCAAACCTTCTAAAAACAATTGAGGCTGGCATTGGTAAAAACCCAAGGAAACAATCCTCTCGAGTGCCTTTGGCACCACCAGAAGATTCAGACCAATCCGATAATTATGCAGAACCTATTGACACTGTTTTTAAACACAGAGGTTTCACTGATGATATCTATGCAGTTCCAGACGATAGTCAGAATCGTATTATTAAAATTCGAAACTCATTTGTTATAAATGCGCAAGGAGATGAAGAAAATGGATTTTCTGATAGAATATCAAAGAGTCATGGGGAAAGAAGGCCATCAAAATACAAATATAAATCCAAGACACTGTTTAGTAAAGCAAAATCTTACTACAGGAGAACACATTCAGATGCAAGTGATGATGAGGCTTTTACCACATCTAAAACAAAAAGAAAAGGAAGACATCGTGGAAGTGAAGAAGATCCACTTCTGTCTCCAGTTGAAACCTGGAAAGGTGGAATCGATAACCCCGCTATCACTTCAGATCAAGAGTTAGATGACAAAAAAATGAAGAAGAAAACTCACAAAGTAAAAGAAGATAAGAAGGTAAGTTAGCTCAATCCATTTTGTTAAATGGTGTATAGATGAGTTCCATGAAGCTAAGACTCCTTTTTTTTTTTTTTAAACAGTTCTTTGGCTGTCCTAACTTATAAAGCATTAAAATTCATTTCTGTGATTAAAAAGTGGCACTTTATTTATGAATAGATCTGCTCTTTGTATGTATTCAGAGTTGTATTTGCTTTCTTTTGTGCAAGTTTTTACTCTTGTTAGCACTGAACAGCCAGTTTAATATGAGGGAATGAGCTGGGTTTTTTCTCCTTATGCATCAGTTGTTTACGAAGTCCTAGACAGGTTCACCTTTGCAAACACATGGAAGGCAGTGGGGTTGCATGTTGTCCCAAAAGGGATCATTTGTCCTCAGATCCTTTATTTTTAGTGATGATGCAAGAAAAGGGGGGAATAAAGCCGGCTAGAATTTTGGATCCTCGGTAGAGTTTGCAGAGTTAGCATTTAGGAAAAAAAATTTTTTACTTGTAAATTATATACATTTTGCGTGGAAACTGGGACTCTAAACATAGAATTCTACAATACTGTTTTTAGATGCATTCTACATAGAACTGCACTTAAAATTTTTTAATATTTATTTGCAGTGTTCAGAAACATACACAGTTACTCTGCACACAAGGCTAAATAGATCTGTGTGCAGATATTGCATCTTCGTTTTAAAAAAAATACTAGTAAGAGCAATGGTGTGATTGTTTCACATGTGCAACCACATGAAGGGTTTCTATTTTTCAGGATCCCTTTTCTAATTTTTGTGCTCTGGTAGGTTAAGTTTCTTCGTTTAAAATATCTAATGATATAAAAAGAATGAAAACTTTGTGGTACTTGTATGACCTCTACTTTTTTAACTTACGGTGTCTAAGGTAGTTGTGCCACACTTTAGTCTCACAGGAATGCTTTGGTCATTGTACTCCTGGTTTTCACTTAGTATGATACCAGAAACACATTTGGTCAATTAGTTGTCGTTTTGGTCACTATATAAATAATTGGTAGATCTTATGGATGTTGCCTTTTGCAGAATCTCTGAATTTCCCATTAATTTAAGGTTTATTTGCTGTTCTTGAATAGCATTTACAAATTTTTTTCATGTAAAATGAAAATCCACATTTTATAAATGGACTACTTTCTGAAATACAGTATTCAGTACGAAGTCACTGCCAATTTCTTGAGGTTCCCAAACTAGCACAAACAAAGCCTTCATATTCATGAAATATCTTCAACAAAGTTGTGCAGTTACAAAAATACTCACTTTGAAGTTATGCTTTTTAACTAAGTTCAGTGCAAACAGTCTTGCTGTGTAGAGTTGAAAATGTCCTTTGCTGTACTGCGTTACTGGCACAAAATTGCTCTGAAGCTGGCATATATAGCTCCAGCAGGATCACCTAAGTGTTGGAGGATTCTCTGGCAGAGTGGAAGTTCAGTTTGGAAGGGTGTAGTCCTTTCTGTTTTCCTACACTTTTTAGATGTCATTATTCCTGTGGGAATTCTGCAACAGTGTGCATGTGCAGAATTTGTCCCCTGTAGATTTCTTTGCTTCTCTGCAGAAAAATTGTTTCCCCATCAGAATGTCAAGGGAAGCCACAAGAGCAGTCATGCGACCCTCCCCCGCTGTATGTTTTGGGTGCCCAGAGCAGCCGGCAGAGAGGTAAATCACTATGAGGCAGGAGGTGGGACTGGGGAAGATCTAGCTGGTGGTTCCACTCCTCCAGCATCTAGGTCCCCCACACCCAGGCCCCTGTGCTGAGCTCTATTGCCCTCACGCTGACCCCCTGCTGATCCCCAATCACCTTCACCTAGGCCCCCCCCGCAGAGTCCCATTAGAATTGCACCCAGAACCCCCCCAACAAGCACCTGTGCAGTTAGATGTCCCCCCGCACCTGGGTCTCCCACTGAGTTGTTTGCACCCAGATTGCCCCACACAGAATCCTCTCAGCCCACACCTGGATCCCCCCACACTAGGCCCCTCCACACTTGTATCCTGCCTTGCTGAGCCAGCCTGCCCACAGCTGGTGCACCTGGCATGAAGGGACAGGGTCCTGGGATGTTTCTGGGGCAGGCCCAGTCCTTGCGCTGCGTGGGTTGGGTGCAGCCTCACTGCTGAGTCCGTGTCCCGGGGGGGTGGAGGGAGCTGCACAGTGATCTCCCACCTCCGTCAGCCAATGGCCTGTGCTCCCTAAGGCCATGCTGGCGCTTCCACGTTTTTTGACAAAATTTGCAGAATTTTAAAATTGTGCACAGAATTTTTAAATTTTTGGTGCAGAATGTCCTCAGGAGAAAGATGTAGTCTTTTGGCACTTAGTGAATTTTTTAATTGCAGAATGAGACTCTTATACTACATCTATTCCTCACTGAATAGAAGAGATATGTTGCACATATGACAAACATCCAGTTTCTCCTAGTACCAGCAATATAAAACTGTTATTGACTTTTGTTTTGAGGCTTTTTAGCTTTTCCCCCTTCAACCATGAAACGACTGCTGTTAGAGATTCATGGTTAGAAGGGTGTATATACAGGCTTCTTAAATTTGTTGATCAGTTTCAATTGTTCAGCTGTAGGTGGTGGTACAAGACAGTTGGCTACCTTTCCCAGCTAGTGACTATTTCATCTATGACATATGGTACAAAATTCATTATTTTTATGTTATCATTAGGCAAGAAATACTTTGTGGAATGTACTGGTATGTTTCAGATAGATTTATGGCCCATATATTCATAAAACTGTATTGAAACTCCTGTCTTGATTGCAATAAGTATGTAAAGAAAATGAATGTTAAAGAAACAAACATGCATGGACTCCTGTCCTCTCTTTCTCTGTTGGTGCCATGAACACTTACCATTCTATAGTTACTGAGAAATTCCAGATAAAATGCCCTTAGAAACTTCTGGCTACTCAGTTTAAATGATTGTTTTTGAAACACACTCTCCTTTCTTTTCTGGCTAAGGGAGTGAAAGACTTGGTATTTAATCTGGGTCTCTTGTATAGAACTGCAGAGGACGCTTCACGTAGAAGGTTGTGGAAAATCTTTAGGTTTTTAATCTTCTGTCTGCTATGAAGCAAAGTAATTATGTACCTGAAGGCAGAATTTTCCAGTATAGACTTTTACACTTAGAGTTGACTCTTTGTTCCATAGTCTCTAACCAAGACAACGTATACACATCTTTTCTTTTGTCTAATGTAAAAAGCTTGATATATTATTGGAAGTAGAAGTAAGTATTTAAAACAAAATACCCAGACAATAAACAAAACTTATGCAAACTAATTTTTTCTTGTGCTGTGCCAAAAATAAAAGTACTTTTCTGTAGAGTATACAAATTGGATGAGAGGATAAAAGTATATTACGTCAGCATTTGTGTGGCTGCTGTTTCTCTATTTAGAAATGTCTTTAGCAAAGAAAATCTTGCTCTAGTTATTTGCCAGTAAGATATTTTTATATTTCTTTATATATGTATATAAAGAAATCAGAAAACATTTGAATGCAAAAAGCTACATCTATAACTACCCCTGCTGCCATGTTATTGCTTTAAAGTTAGGGTTATTGGTGTATAATGTAAGTATTTTGATTTTCTCTAATAGTTGAAACTAGGCATATAGCTGAGTTTTGTTGAGAAAATAAAAATCCAATAAGCTGGTCAGGTTGAGGGGTTGTTAGATCTTTGAATTTCTTTGTACCAGGAATTAGCCCCATTTTTAACCACTAGTGTAGCTGCACTGATGTAGACTCTTTCTGTAGACAGTCACAATTTCCAGTGGTGGCGCACACCTGCTGGAAATTCAGGTAAACTTCATAAGTGTGAACTGACGTTCTCCTCATCTGTACTAAGGGTTTGCGCTGTTGCAGCTACACTCATGCCTGAAATGGAAATTAATTCCAGACAAGGTCCTTAGGTTCTGCTCGTAAATTGTAATACTGACTTCAGAAGTAAGATGTTGAAGATGGTTTGTTTTTCTTCACCTGGTTCTTGATCCAGGTACTATTAATCATCTCGAGGTGTTCAGTGTATTCCCCTTAGACTTGACACTAGTACCACAGCCTCTTACCTTTATAGGCTAAATACACAATGGTTCATATTGCAGCAGTCAGCCTGTTCTACGAGTATTGCTAAGAAGTCATAATCAAAGTAGCCTAGGTAACCTTCTCTAAAGTTTACCACCTAATATTTGGGAAAAATTGCATTGTGATACATAAATCGAGAAAATCTTCTGTTAAAGACTTAGAAATGTGTTAGCGCTCATGTTCTTTTATAAAATTATGGTCTTTTGAACTCCAGGACATGTACAAATAGGTTGGTGATCCAAAGTAAGGTCAGTTTAGGATATAATACACTGCTAAAGGAGCACATTGCTATTTTATGAATGGGGAAAAGTGGTTTTTGCTTTTCCTGATCAAGAAATTGGAGAAGCTGTATTGTGACTGAGCATACACTGGGCATGTGGAGGAATTTGGTGGAGATGCAAAGTATGAAAATAAAGAATCTGCATAGTTTAACTTTTTAACTACAGCTATACAGTGAATTGCTTGGAAATGAAAGAGGAGATGACCCAAAAGTTACATGATGCATGTCTCGCCTGATTATATATTGACACTTTCCAAGCCACAATAACTGCATGTGTGGGAACATTGAATAGGATAATTTGGAGACAATGAGCTAAAGGACAAGCAATGACTTACTTGTCCACAGAATTTAAAATTGTGGCAAATGGAAAAACACCTAATAGTGCTTCCAGGACGACCATAGATGTTGGATTTTGAATATCCCTATTAGTTCAACCTTTATGAATCTGCAAGAATTAAATCTTTTTATAGAAAGCATATATAACAATTGCCCAAAGGCTAAAAAGCTTGAAAGTAAGTTTTTTTTTCGGCTGCCAGTGAGTTGCGGATGACGATATTTATAAACCAGGCTGCTACAGGAGGATATTCATGCATGTCTCAATCCTTCCATGCGACAAAATATAGGGAAAACTACTGTAAGTGATGATGTTGAAGTTAAAATTGTAGTAAGCAGAAGGGCAGATCTCTCTTTGGGGCATATGTTTCAGGAAAACATTTACATTCAAATACTTGTTTAAAATGTATTGTTTATAATTCACTTAAATTTCCCTTTCTTCAATCATGATTGAAACCTAATAGCATTATTTTTAAATATTTCTATAAATGTGGCTGAAGATTTTTGCCCATTTTGAAACTAAATATTAAATGGACCCTGTTGGGATTTAAGGTGGGAAACTGAGTCCACCCAATTTAGGCTTGCTTAATTTCTGCCTTTATTTATACCATTTCAGACAGACTTGTCACTTATACTGTCTGAACATATATTTCTGACAGCCAATAAACAATAAGACAGAATTGTTATGGGTCCCAAATTACCATATTCTGGGGCACCTAGAAGTTCTCCTATACTCCATGATGGTTGTCAACTCCTCTGATCACTCAGTCTGTTCCTTCAGTCTCTGGTCTGCTATTTCTCCAATTTGGGCCTTGTTTATTTCGGTCCTTTTATACATTTCCTCATTACATATTTTTTAACCTTCAGTCAGTTTTAAGCACATTAAGCAAGCGTTTTAGGTAATACGCATGCACACGCTTCAGTTTACACAACTTTTGCTGTTTATTTTCCATGTCGTCATGTTTCAGTGTCATCCTTCCCCTGGATTTTCCCATGAGAAGGGGGTTCTCATTATTACAGGTTTGTGTATTTTTATCTCAGAACTTCCAGCACAACATGACACCTTTATCGTGTCAATAATAACATCATTTTAAGCAAATCTGTATGAGAGGAGGAGAATTGGCAAAACCACACTCATGCCAATAAGGCCTTGACTTAAGTGTTACCTTATCTAAGTTCATTAATTATTCATAAATATAAATTATTAAAATATAACTCTTAATCTTACCATTTAGCTATTTCATATTTATATTTCAGTAATATAAGTCACAAGCAATATATGTGTGTCGTATTCCTACCCATGAATCTACTTGGTGGGGGGACCTTTTAATATCACCACCAGTTTTTTGTCTTCTGCAAACGTATTTTTCAAGGGACTTTTGTCACCCAAAGTCCAAAACCTTATATTTTTGAATACGTGACAAATGGATTTGCTCCTCTCTACTTCTTCAACCTCCCCTTCCCTCTTTCGTGTGTGTGTGTGTGTGTGAGAGAGAGAGAGGAAAAATTGATAGAGCTGGATCCCCCCGAGGAGGAAGGGTGAAGAACCTCAGGAGGAGCAGAGGTACATTGATGAGCAAGAGGAAGATGTAAGGCTGGGAGGTGCATACATTGATCGGCTGGGGGACAGGTCAAGATGATGCCGGGGACAGCACAGAATTCATTAAAATTTTGGGATTTGGAGAGAAGTTGGAAGATCCACATCATCAGGCAGCCTGCGAGAGTTCCTGCAGCAGGGGCCAAAATCACCTTACTTTATGAATTGGGAGAGTTGGCCACACTGTTTTGCCATACACGCATTCAGGATCACCAGGGGGAGTTCAAAAATGAAAAAATTTTCTTGTACTTTTTGGTGTATTTAAAAAATACTTGTTTTTTGGGCCAATCGTGATTATTTTGGGGTCTGACTCCTGATTTTAGAACTTTTGGGGGTTGGCAAAACTGAGGACTTTTCCTGCAATAGCTCGTCCTGGCTACCCAGGGCTGGCTATGTAGTGCTGAGCACAAAAAGGGGGAGCAGGAAAACTTTCATGTGTACTAAATACCCCTCTCTCCCACCCCGAACAAACCCATTTTACCCAGGCACCATGCAGTAGTGGAGGAAATAATTTAACTTGCTTGATGAATGCAGAGAGGGAGGGCAGGAACAAGCTGGAATAGACAGGAACAGGCTAAAAACAGGTGGTAAGAGGGCAGGAGGCATGTGCATGTGGATAGGAACGGGGAAGGGACAGGAGCAGTGTTCATGTGGATAGGAGCTTGGAAGGTGGAGTGGGTGGGTCAGGAGTCTGACAGGGGAAATGGGGCAGATAAGGGCAGGGAGTATCTGTGAAGGGGAAGTGCAGAAGTGTGTCTTAACTCCTAGAAAACATTCTCCTCCAGAACTTTCAATTGAATCCAGGGTCTTGGAATCTCAATAGTTCTGTGCTGTCTTCCAAATAGCTGTGAAACGCACTGGCAAAATGTCTTTTCCCTTTATAGTTTCTATTCTGCTCAGTGGCTAACCGCTATCAGTTACTCAGTTAACTCAAATAGTTTGGGTGATCTGTGCTCTGGCTCTCATGATTCCAACTCTTCTAATGAGCTGTCTGGTAGTCATGGTTCCACATGTAATTCCTGTGGGGTTTTTTTGTTTTCAATAGGCTTTTAAAAAAAATTAGGAAGTTACCTTTAAAAATACCTTAAGAAAATATTACAGTTGCAAAGTCAGGTACTCAAAAACAAGGAAATTTCAGTGTTGAGGTTCACACTGCTGTGTCTGCAGCTTTTAATCTTATTGGCAGTGGGTCAGCTTTCATTTGAGTGCAGCATGATCTTTCTCGTGCAGGAGCGTCAAGGTCAGGAAGTACCCACACTGTCAAGTCTTTTCAAAGCCAAACATCCTAAGTCCCTTATGTCTGAACTATGAGTGAAGCACATACTTAGAGGGATCTCTGAAGAAAGGAGTTGATGAGGGTGAGAACTGACCCTGAGAAAAGCACACTTTTTATCCTTCTTAGCTTTTTGTTCTCTTGCCCTATCCCACTGCCAGCAGGCCTCTGGTGTGGCTGTGCACAGAATATAGTGCTCATGTGCAGGCATGGCTTTGCCTCAGTTGCCTTACCTGTCCTGCTCAAATTGCTCCAATGGGAAGATGCACCAGCACCGCTTCTGGCCTTCTCCTTGCCTCCTCAAGAAAACACCAAGAGAAGAACTTAACACATGTATCCATCCTCACTGTAGTATGTGAGTGCTTCTCCATCATTAATTAATTTTATCCTTCACAATACTCATGTGAGGTGGGGAGGATGTTATTCTTGTGTTTGTTGGTCTAAGACTCCTTAGAAGGAGCAGCATTGCAGTAGGCAAAGGGGTAATAAATAACTTACAAATACTCAGCTTTGGGGGGAAGCAGTCACTTTTAATAATCTGTTATATGCAACCCAGTTTAGAAGGTAGACATTTCTATTAAAGTCTGGTTTTTTTCACATTATTGGGGAGGATGCTGCAGTGTTTTATCCTGTGCAACTTCAGTTTGCTTTGACTGGAAACAAATACATTTTTAATTACTTTCACACCAAGGAAAATACCCTCTTGTAAACATGAGATTGAAGAAATTATGTGAAATTTCAGAAGAAATAACTTCCAAAAAATTCTGTCTTCATATATCCTAATAGGTCCTTGTGTCTTGCAAGATGATGAGTTGGTATGGAATTTTTTCCTAATATAAAATCTTGGATTATATGCTGTACTTTAAATATTAATTCAGGTGATAATCTTGTGGACATATCAGCAGAACTGTAATTATGGTTAGCAGTTTAAATAATGTTTTATTGAAAAGTTGCTTAACAAATTTAAAAGCTTTTGTGGTTTTTAGATGGCCCCCAACTCACTACTCTTGCACTATTTTATAAGTGTTGACTCATAATTGCATTTTTGTGTTGACACATACTTGACCCTGATCTTAGTTTAGTTTGACATTTTTGTATGTCTGTAACTTGTAAATGAAATGTAAAATTTTATTTCTGGTTGCTAGTTTAATTTCCACATTTAGGTGCTGATTTTACAAGTGAAATGTAAAAATAAGTGGATATGTAGCTGCAAACAGTCCAGTAGTACTACATTTTTGACAGATAAAATGTTTGATATCAGGATTATTTTCATCAGTTTAGTAGCTGAAACATGAATTTCATTGTGGAAAGCTCCTGCACATGCTAATAGTAAAAGACTTGGACGTGAAATTCAGCCATTTTCTCTTTAGTTTTCACCCAGTACAAACTTTTTTTTTTTTTTAGCCAAAATCACAAGCCGAGTGGCAAAACTTTTAATGATAAGTACCAATGAATGGGTCCTAGATGTCAAACTGATGCTACATTATACTTTTCTTTTACATTTGTTGTGGGATATTCTGCGTGTGTGTGTCTGTAAAATAACTGGTGCGCAGAATGCAGTATCCTTAGTATAAAACATACTGAAGGGTCATTCAGAGTTCAAGCAACTTGGTTCTCAAAAGATGCAGAAATATTCTTTCCTCTTTTGTTGTCAGTGTGAATCTTTATTACATCTGTTTTTGTGTATGCATAATCATAACTGACTTCTGTAGTTTTGTTGTGAAAGATGGCATCATTATAATTTCACTCTGAATGGTGTTTCATGTTAACATGTTAATTAGTTTAAATACAGAGGAAAAAGCATCATTGCAACTCTAGACAAATAGTATATTATGATTCTTGGGGCTTCATATTTGTTCTTGTCTTTTTTTTAAAAATCACCCTGTTTGCTTTCTGGTGCAGATATGACCTAACAGAATGGAAATGATTGAATGCTTTTTACTTAAAGCACACTATTTTAAATATCTTTTTACTTAAGTTTTGCTGTTAAGGAAAACTCACATACTGTAGATGTGATCTTAATTGAGGGTTTGTATTGTGAATGTTTTATTACACTGCTTAATAATATTTTTGGAGTAACTGTGGTATGTTTTGTTGTAGCAGAAAAAGAAAACTAAGGCATTCAATCCTCCAACCCGTAGAAACTGGGAAAGTAATTACTTTGGGATGCCCCTACAGGATCTGGTTACACCTGAGAAGCCTATACCACTGTTTGTTGAAAAATGTGTGGAATTTATTGAAGATACAGGTAGGATAGAAGTATTGTTGGAAGAAAGATTTTTACTCTTTTCAGCGAGGAATGTGTGTCTTTCCTTTAGTTGTGAAATTGATTTTATAATTTGACGTTGACATACAAGTATATATTCGTACAATTTTAAGATTGTTTACTGTAAGATAAAAAATACACTTCAGGAATATCAAGTATGTTTAGATCATATGCTTAAAATGACTGGTTTTATGGGTATTTACACACACAATTTTTAAATATAGCCACTGCAGCTCTTTAAGTGGCTAGCTTCATTTTTAATGTCAGTAGAATTATTTAGAATTTTAACACAATGGCACCATGATTGTCGCTAATATATTTTGCATAATCATAGATTAAAAAAACTCAATCCACATTTTTCAGGTGGCGAAAACAATTTCTTGATTTTAATGAGTGCAATTTGTTCAATAAAATCCTTTCTACCAACTTAAATTTTCTTTTTAAATTGACAAAATAATGCTCTTCTTAGTAGTTCTCTTATGATATTTAACATTTTTCATGTAGAAATTACTGTTCATGCAGTACATTGAAAGAAAAATAATTTGATTGTGTAGTCCAGTTTAACACTTCTGAGAATTCTCTAATAGTGAAAAATATTTGACGACAGTATATGCATGCACATTCTGTAATACAACATAACACACATACTTAATCTGTTTTGTATTTTTTTTTAGGCCGGTGGAAGTATCATACTAAGATGTTACTGATTCATATTGGCCAGCATTCTTATCCCCCTGTAGCATCCCATTGATCGTAGGGTGACAAAATATATCTATTGCTAGTAAAATGAAACTGGATATTTTTATCAGTAATACAAATGCTGTTTAGTATGTGCTATTGTAATGTTTCTAAGAGAGCTACTACAGGTGATATGACTAATAGTCATCACCATGGAGAAGTTCCATCTGTTATACATGGCATTGTTATGATGTACATACATTAGATGAACTGATCAGCCATTGACCTTTTGTAGCATCAGAGAATTAAGAAACTGAATTGTCTGTCTCTAACACTTTTCTTTCATGGCTTCCATGCCTGAAGGCAAGAGCTGGTGTTTGACCCCCACCCCAAAAAAGAGAGAGAGAGAGAAGGCACTGTATAACAGTAGTCTACTTGATGTTGGCTTGCAAAAGTTACTAGAGTATGGCAAATGAATATGTTTGTTGGTGGTGAATCCATTGCCCAAATCAAAAATGTTCTCTTAAAAATGGGAATAAAATGTTCTAAGTTAAAATAAGGTTTCAGAGTAGCAGCCTTGTTAGTCTGTATCTGCAAAAAGAAAAGGAGTACTTGTGACACCTAATTTGTTACTCTCTAAGGTGCCACAAGTACTCCTTTTTTTAAGTTAAAGTAACTTTTTTATCAACAGATATTTTAGAAAAATTACTTTTTAGAAAGTTTACAGATAGGTAATATGCAATCTTATCTAAATAAACTCTTGCATATTCATAGGTCTTTCAGCTGTCAAATGAGAAATTGGACGTTTAATTTTGTGAGAGCACTTTCAATTCTCTGAGAAAAGTTAATTTAAAAAAATTGATAAAAATAACATCCTAATACCTGGAGTATTCAAACTATAATTGTTATCAAACATAGGGGATGAAAATATGACTTCTGCTTTGGGCGGGGGGGGAGGGGAGGGAAAGCTCTAATGATTTGGAAAGTGGGTTACTCTTCCTTTTATGACAGGTTTCAGAGTAGCAGCCGTGTTAGTCTGTATCCGCAAAAAGAAAAGGAGGACTTGTGGTGCCTTAGAGACTAAGAAATTTATTTGAGCATAAGCTTTCGTGAGCTACAGCTCACTTTCAATCAGCTGGAAAAGACTTGCCATCTTTATGTTCTCAGCCAGTAACCTGCCTTCACTAATCAATCCCTTTTCTGCCTTTGAAGGGATCATATATTTTAGTCAGTCTCTTGGCTTGTGGTGACCTCTCAAAAGAGGAGACTCAGAAAGTGCTGATGTGGATTGGGCATTCAGTTGGTTGCAGATATTCTACAGGAAGCAGCATTTGATTTGGCCCTATCTGTTCTACTGATAGCATCCTAAATTTCAGAAGTATGTTATGGATTGGGTTCCAGAAGGCTTAGTTCTGTCTCACTGCCACCCACTTTGAAAGGAAATGTGTTTTGGGATGTCCTGGATCAAAAGCTACTTCCTCCCAGTAAAAAAAAAAAGGGGGGGGGATATCTATCCTTTCCCCGCTCAGGCAATAGTCCTTCCTTTTGTCATTCCTCTTACAGACCCTGGAGCAGATCTTTGTTCTAGGGCTGGGATAGGGGGTTGGGTTTGGGAATAGGCGCAGGCTCTGGGCTGGGGTTGAGGGGTTCGGAGTCTGGGAGGGGGCTCCGGTGCACAGAGACATCCAAATCTTTGTTTGCCATGGTGCTCTTTTGACATGCTTTTCAAAACTGTCCTCACGTAGTGGGAGTTTGGCCAGTGACTTGTCCTTTTTGATGACTAGATTGAGGCACGAGCAATTCAGATCTCTGTGTGTCTCCTTTTCTTTTTCGCTCTGGTCATACAGCACTCCTACCAACTTCCTTGCTGCAGAAATTGCAGCTTGTCTGTCAGTCTTTCCCAGCTTGGCAGGACTCTGAAGTGATAAGCTACATTTGTTTTAACAGCATTAAACACAGACCCCCCCCCCAATACCAAATAGGGATGACAGTCACATCCTGTTAATACGTGTACAGCAGGAAGTACGTTGCAGAAGTCAGGAGTGAGTGCATCACAAATTGCATGCACAGATATGAAATGAAGCTTGTCAGTTGTGCTGATAGTGGTGACTGTTACAGTCCATATATCTGTGTTCAATTTTTTAAAAGAACGAACAGCAAGGAGTAAAACATCTGTCATGTGACCTAATTACTACGGTTCCTTTGACACCAAGAGGCCCAAAACCCATATTGGTATATACAGCATGCAGAAACATCCTTCTGTCTGCTTCCTCTTAAGTACAGTAACTCCCCACTTAACATCCTCTCGCTTAATGTTGTTTCAATCTTACATCCCTGCTCAACTACAGAACATGTTCCATTTAAAGTTGTGCAATGCTTCACTAGAACATCGTTTGGCTGCCTACTTTGTCAACAGCTGACAGCCCCCCATCCGCTCCCCTACGCCCCCCGCGCCCCCACAGTGCCTCCTGCCCCCCAGCAGACCCTGCGGATCAACGCCTCCCCCCTCCTCCTGCCCATGGCAATCGGCTGGCTTGTGGCATTCAGGAGGGAGGGGGGAGGAGCGAGGACTCAGTGCGCAGGCTCCCCCTCCCTTCCTTGCCTCCCAAATGCTGCAAACTAGCTGATTGCCGCGGGCCGGAGGAAGGGGGGAGGCTGCGTGCTGAGTCCTTGCTCCTTCCCCCACCCTCGTGCCCCCTGACTGTCACGAACCAACTGATTGCTGCAGGCAGGAGGGAGGGGGGAGGAGTGAGGATGCGGCCTGTGGAGTAAAGGGGGAAGGTGCGGGGGAGAAGAGGCGGGTTAAGGGTGGGGGCTTGGGGAAAGGGGTAGAGTGGGCGGGCTGAGGGTTGAGCCCCCTGCCCCTGGTGCTTGCAGAGTCAGGGAAGCTGCTGCTGCGCAACGTGCTTCTCCTAGCCTACAGCACCTTCAGCCTCCTTGCTTGCCTCATTGTCTCCAGTGCCAGTGGGCTGTGCCTGTGTGGGGTAAGGTGCGGGCATCACCCAACTATAGTACTGTACTGTATGGTCAAAAAAAATTTCGCTGGAACCTAATCCCCCCATTTACATTCCTTCTTATGGGGAAATTGGATTCGCTTAACGTCGTTTCACTTAGTCACATTTTTCAGGAACATAACTACAACATTAAGTGAGGAGTTACTGTACTGTATAAGTCTTGGGCTTCTTCAACACTTTTGCTGGTGATGGACTTGGCTACTTAATAACAGGGAAAGTGTCCATCAGGAAGGAGTGGTTTTGTACTGGGTGTGCTCCTTCACTCTCAGGTGCATTTGGAACCCTATATTAACTGGGGAATTTTACAGGTGACTGCTTGTTGAATGTCAAAGGGTGTCCATGGAGGCACAGAGCATCCACCAGTCACTTGGTATTGCTTGCAGCTTAACCTTATATCCTGTCTTGTGCTGTCTTTCTGCATTTTTTAGAGATACTATTGTCATATCTTTCAAAGACTTGGATTACAGAATTAATCCTTTTAGGACACGCATAAAATGCTTAGCAGCCAATTCATCGAAAGTGTGGAGTTTGTCTCCAGCCATCATTGGTATGATGGCCATGGCATCGCTTATGTACACTGTGGATTATTTTCTTGTGGGTTTTTAGCTCATGGATTCTTTCAGCTTAAACTCCTAGTTGATGCCCTAATTTAGCTCTGTCTGACATAATCACCCAACAGGATTATGTGCCTAAGAACAGTTCCCATTGAAACATCTTTGTCTTGCTAAGGACAGGGCTCTGTGGAAGCAATTTCTGGACTGATAGCTACTGTGATTCTCCTTCCCTTGCCAAACTTCAAATTTGGTCTTCTTGGCCATGTCAGCAGATGTTTTGATGACAGATTTTCTTGACTGAGCTGAAGAAGCTAGATGTCCCATCAGAATCAAGTGTACTTCTCACCAATCTCTCCATTTGTTCTTCACCAACATCTGCTGTTGTTAGTAGAGTCTCTTGTATATCTGATGTTACATGCAGTCTGGTAGATATGCTGATATTCACTTCTAGATGTGATTCAGGATCAATGGGTTTGTCAGATTGTTAACGACATGGTTGGTAAGAGCTGTAACATGCTTTGCATCCCTCTTCAGTTCAGAGAACCATAGAATCATAGAATATCAGGGTTGGAAGGGACCTCAGGAGGTCATCTAGTCCAACCCCCTGCTCAAAGCAGGACCAATCCCCAACTAAATCATCCCAGCCAGGGCTTTGTCAAGCCTGACCTTAAAAACATCTAAGGAAGGAGATTCCACCACCTCCCTAGGTAATGCATTCCAGTGCTTCACCACCCTCCTTGTGAAAAGGTTTTTCCTAATATCCAACTAAACCTCCCCCACTGCAACTTGAGACCATTACTCCTCGTTCTGTCATCTGCTACCACTGAGAACAGTCTAGATTCATCCTCTTTGGAACCCCCTTTCAGGTAGTTGAAAGCAGCTATCAAATCCCTCCTCTTTCTTCTTTTCTGCAGACTAAACAATCCCAGTTCCCTCAGCCTCTCCTCATAAGTCATGTGTTCCAGACCCCTAATCATTTTTGTTGCTCTCTGCTGGACTCTTTCCAATTTTTCCACATCCTTCTTGTAGTGTGGGGCCCAAAACTGGACACAGTCCTCCAGATGAGGCCTCACCTATGTCGAATAGAGGGGAATGATCACGTCCCTCGATCTGCTGGCAATGCCCCTACTTATACATCCCAAAATGCCATTGGCCTTTTTGGCAACAATGGCACACTGTTGACTCATATCCAGCTTCTTGTCCACTGTAACCCCTAGGTCCTTTTCTGCTGAACTGCTGCCTAGCCATTCGGTCCTTAGTCTGTAGCGGTGCATGGGATTCTTCCGTCCTAAGTGCAGGATTCTGCACTTGTCCTTGTTGAACCTCAACAGATTTCTTTTGGCCCAGTCCTCTAATTTTGTCTAGGGCCCTCTGTATCCTATCCCTATCCTCCAGCGTATCTACCTCTCCTCCCAGCTTAGTGTCATCTGCAAACTTGCTGAGCGTGCAATCCACGCCATCCTCCAGATTGTTAATGAGAATATTGAACAAAACCGGCCCCAGGACCGACCCTTGGGGCACTCCACTTGACACCGGCTGCCAATTAGACATGGAGCCATTGATCACTACCCGTTGAGCCCGACAGTCTAGCCAGCTTTCTATCCACCTTATAGTCCATTCATCCAGCCCATACTTCTTTAACTTGCTGGCAAGAATACTGTGGGAAACCGTGTCAAAAGCTTTGCTGAAGTCAAGGAACAACACGTCCACTGCTTTCCCCTCATCCACAGAGCCAGTTATGTCGTCATAGAAGGCAATTAGATTAGTCAGGCATGACTTGCCCTTGGTGAATCCATTCTGACTGTTCCTGATCACTTTCCTCTCTGCTAAGTGCTTCAGAATTGATTACTTGAGGACCTGCTCCATGATTTTTCCAGGGACTGAGGTGAGGCTGACTGGCCTGTAGTTCCCCGGATCCTCCTTCTTCCCTTTTTAAAAGATGGGCACTACATTAGCCTTTTTCCAATTGTCCGGGACCTCCCCCGATCGCCATGAGTTTTCAAAGGTAATGGCCAATGGCTCTGCAATCACATCCGCCAACTCCTTTAGCACTCTCGGATGCAGCGCATCCGGCCCCGTGGACTTGTGCTTGTCCAGCTTTTCTAAATAGTCTCGAACCACTTCTTTCTCCACAGAGGGCTGGTCACCTCCTCCCCATGCTGTGCTGCCCAGTGCAGTAATCTGGGAGCTGACCTTGTTCTTGAAGACAGAGGCAAAGAAAGCATTGAGTACATTAGCTTTTTCCACATCCTCTATCACTAGGTTGCCTTTCTCATTCAGTAAGGGGCCCACACTTTCCTTGACTCTCTTCTTGTTGCTAACATACCTGAAGAAACCCTTCTTGTTACTCTTAACATCTCTTGTTTGCTGAAACTCCAGGTGTGATTTGGCCTTCTTGATTTCACTCCTGCATCCCCAAGCAATATTTTTATACTCTTCCCTGGTCATTTGTCCAATCTTCCACTTCTTGTAAGCTTCTTTTTTGTGTTTAAGATCAGCAAGGATTTCAGTGTTAAGGCAAGCTGGTTGCCTGCCATATTTACTATTCTTTCTACACATCGGGATGGTTTGTCTCTGTAACCTCAATAAGGATTCTTTAAAATACAGCCAGCTCTCCTGGACTCCTTTCCCCCTCATGTTATTCTACCAGGGGATCCTGCCCATCAGTTCCCTGAGGGAGTCAAAGTCTGCCTTTCTGAAGTCCAGGGTCCGTATTCTGCTGCTCTCTTTTTTTCTCTGTGTCAGGATCCTGAACTCGACCATCTCATGGTCACTGCTGCCCAGGTTCCCATCCACTTTTGCTTCCCCTACTAATTCTTCCCGGTTTGTGAGCAGCAGGTCAAGAAGAGCTCTGCCCCTAGTTGGTTCCTCCAGCTCCTGCACCAGGAAATTGTCCCCTACGCTTTCCAAAAACTTCCTGGATTGTCTGTGCACCGCTGTATTGCTCTCCCAGCAGATATCAGGGTGATTGAAGTCTCCCATGAGAACCAGGGCCTGCCATCTAGTAAGTTCCGTGAGTTGCCAGAAGAAAGCCTCATCCACCTCATCCTCCTGGTCCGGTGGTCTATAGCAGACTCCCACCACGACATCACCCTTGTTGCTCACGCTTCTAAACTTAATCCAGAGACTCTCAGGTTTTTCTGCAGTTTCATACTTGAGCTCTGAGCAGTCATACTGCTCCCTTACATACAATGCAACTCCCCCACCTTTTCTGCCCTGCCTGTCCTTCCTGAACAGTTTATATCCATCCATGTCAGTACTCCAGTCATGTGAGTTATCCCACCAAGTCTCTGTTATTCCAATGACATCATAATTCCTTGACTGTGCCAGGACTTCCAGTTCTCCATGCTTTTCATAGGCTTCTTCCATTTGTGTATAGGCACTTGAGATAACTTGCTGTTTGTCCTGCTTTCTTAGTATGAGGCAGGAGCCCTCTTGCACTTTCCTGCTCGTGCTTCCTCCCATGTCCCCACTTACCTCAGGGCTTTGGTCTCCTTCCCCCAGTGAACCTAGTTTAAAGCCCTCCTCACGAGGTTAGTCAGCCTGCTTGCGAAGATGCTCTTCCCTCTCTTTGTTAGGTGGAGCCTAGCACTCCTCCTTCTTGGAACACCATCCCATGGTCAAAGAATCCAAAGCCTTCTCTCCGCCACCACCGGTGTAGCCATTCGTTGACTTTCACGATTCGACGGTCTCTACACAGGCCTTTTCCTTCCACTGGGAGGATGGACAAGAACACCACTTGCGCCTCAAACTGTTTTATTCTTCTTCCCAGAGCTACGTAGTCTGCAGTGATCCGCTTAAGGTCATTCTTAGCAGTATCATTGGTGCCCACGTGGAGAAGCAGGAAGGGGTAGCGATCCAAGGGCTTGATGAGTCTCGGCAGTCTCTGCATCACATCGTGAACGTTTGTGAACTTTGTCTTCACTACTTCTTGTTGGGCCACTTCTTTCTCTATTATGAATAGCTTTTGCATATTCATACTATGAAGCTGTGTATTGTCATGCATAACACCAATACTGACCTGTGCAGAAGTGACACAGAATTAAAGAGCTAGTCTCTAGAATATTTCAAAATCTAGTAGTGCATGCACAGGCTATTACAAATTAAAACCTTGTACTAAGGCTATGTCTGCACTACTGCAGTAAGTCAACGTACGCTACGCAACTCCAGGTACATGAATAACATAGCTGGAGTTGACGTACCTTAGGTCGAGTTACCGCGGAGTCTGCACCGCAGGGGGCCAACAGGAGAAAATCTCCCCTCGACTTAACTTACTCTTCTCATCAGGGGTAGAGAACGGGGTCAACTGGAGAGTGATATGCAGTCGATTTGGCGGGTTTTAGTAGGCCCGCTACATCGACCGCCTGTGGATTGATCTCACTGTGTCGATCCCTGCCGTAGTGTAGGCATGCCTTAAGAAGACTAGAGGATGCATTTATGAACAAAAGCTGACAAATCGAGAAGCATTACGTTCGGAATTCACATACATTTATATCTGCCAGCTATGCTATGCGAGCTATGAGAACGCATGCTCCTGGTGCATAACCTTTAGTTTGAGGCTGATCTGGTCAGCAATGTTCAGTTGCAAATATAGAAAACTGTTATAATCACTTGTGAAATACTTCAACAGTTAAGAATATGCAATGTGCAAATATTTCATGTTAATATGTTGCAAAATGTTATTTGCTATTTTTGACACACGCTAAACAGTTTAATCTTTTTCGGGGGACAGGGAGGGAAACCCTTGACCATTCAAAACCACTAAAAATCTCTTAATATGCTGTCATTTGGGAGCTTTGACCAATAAATACCACATTAAGGTGTTGAGATTAATATAATCGGTAATAACTATAGTCAGTAGTCATGTTGCAATGTTTCTGGAACTGTGCGAAAAAAAAAAAAAGACCCTTTCTTATTATGGGTACCATTGTTTCACCTCGCCTACTAGCACCACTTGGCAGCTCCACATCAGATCTCATCTAAACATACAGAAAATAAACTTTCAAATCCTATACGATGTGGGTGTGTATATGGTGGGTATATTAAATTCCAAAAATATGGACCTTTTTGGATAATTGCCACACTTCTACTGAGGTAAGGAAGGGACTTAACATGTTAGGATCCTGCAGTTTTATCTACATAGGTGAAAAATCAAGGACGTCCCACTCTCTCAAAGTTCTGGAAAGTGGGCATGTTAGCTTAACTGAAACTGCATTTAGCAGAAAAGTATAGTCTACTGTAGTATCTCTGTAAGGTGGAAACAGATATGTAAATTGTATGTACAGTTCTTAACATTTTTATCTCCCACTCTGACTACACAGTGTGCTAAAATTATGCTCTACTTATTAACCTTCCGTTGTATAGGAAAACTTATGTGTTTATCTGAGAATCTCATCAGATCTAGTTTATCCTGGGCTAAAACAGTGTTGTTATACAAACTGGTAGCTGTTAAAGTGGAGGAGAAAATTCTTAAGATCTTCATTAGAGAACTGCAAATTCATAGTTTCTCTGTTAGAGTTCACTGTTACAAATGTTCACGTTGACTTCTAGTTATAATTACAGTATTCTTAGATGTGAAAGTTTTCAAACCATTGGCCTATCCAGGAAAAGGACCACTTCTTTACTGCCAGTGGCTGACAGGTCTGATTCTCTCCTCAGATCAGCACATAGGCTGAAGATTGACTGCAAGGTTTAGTAGACCTTCCTACTAAAAGGAAGCTTTTACATAAAAATGAATAAATTTTCGTAACATTTGTAGTTGCTAAAAGTTGATGGTACTATTGCAGGAAAGCTTGGATTAAGTGAGTTTTGCACTTAGCTCTGAATTCTGCTAATGCTGGTTATTCTTATTTCATCTGGCAGTGAGTTCCATTGTCTTGTTTTGGCTCCCATGAAAGTTCTGTTCTTGCAGTCATAAGTTTGCCATATAGATCAACAGTTTCATTGTACCAGTGTCGCTGTCATGGGAGGTTGTCGTGGACAGAGAAGCATTCTGTCACGTAGGACTCTGAAAATCTTGACAATAGTCTTGAACCAGTCTGTGTGTCACTGGGGAGTCAGTGCAGAAAATGGCAAGTTGAGGTAATATATTCCTGGCAATCTGTGTTTCTGAGCAGGCAGGGTGCTCTGTTCTGAATCTCTGCATGGGACTTCATTCCTAATACAGAATTACAAGAATTGGTTAGATTTTCCCCCACATAAATTCTGCAGTGCAGTTTTATATTGTCAATACAAAAGTAGGTGGAACATTGAAAAAGTTAGGAAAAGCATATTAACAAAATAAGTACTATTTGGATTATACTCCTTTGTGTATTTAGTTAAAATCTTTATTTTAAATGTGTTTGAGGCTGATCCAGAATTTCCAATGTACTGCTCCAAATGTGCCAGAAAGCAAGTGATTTTGTTTCATTGTACCTTGAGCATTGCTTAAGAGTCCCGCTTGCCACACCCCAACTGAAAGACTTCCTGCCCCAGATGTATCAGGATACACCAGTCTTCCTGTGTGGATCATGACACTATTATATATTCTTTGTATTACAGCAGTGCCTAGCAGCCCTAACTGGCATTGGGTTACACTAGACGTAACCTCTGGACCAGGAAACTTAACTGTTGATATAGACAAGACGAAGAGTGGGAGAAAAGTATGATTAACCCATTTTACAGATTGTGAGTTTTTAGGTGTAGAAAGAAAAGGAGTACTAGTGGCACCTTAGAGACTAACCAATGTATTTGAGCATAAGCTTTCGTGAGCTACAGCTCACTTCATCGGATGTAGCTCACGAAAGCTTATGCTCAAATACATTGGTTAGTCTCTTAGGTGCCACTAGTACTCCTTTTCTTTTTGTGAATATGGATTAACACGGCTGCTACTCTGAAACCTGTCTTTAGGTGTAGAGAGATTGACGTGTTGAAGGTCGCAGGAAATCTGCAGTGGACATGGAAAGTTAACCAAGAATTTTCTGAGTAACAGTCCAGTGCTTTTAATCCTGGAATGTCAGGGTTGGAAGGGACCTCAGGAGGTCATCTAGTCCAACTCCCTGCTCAAAGCAGGACCAATCCCCAATTTTTTCCCAGATCCCTAAATAGCCTCTTCAAAGATTGAACTCACAACTCTGGGTTTAGCAGGCCAATGCTCAAACCACTGAGCTATCCCTCCCTCACAAGGCTGTATCATTTCTCTCATTGTTGAGGAAGGAAAAGATTTGTCTGATTCAGCCGGTGTTATACAATTGTTGGGCTTCATAGCTGTAACAGTATTAGGAGTCACGGGCATATCTACCTATGAGGCAGTCTCAGTGGTCCCATGCTGCATGGCTTTCATGTTTTAGTTATGTAATTGAACTAAAATAATATAAATACATACAACTGAAGGCTAAGATACTGAAAGCCATTTGGCCATATGTGAATCTAATTGTCATTAGTAGGAAAACTGCCTTTCTTTCATTTTCAGAGGTGTGGGAGCACGCCCATGACCTCTTCCTCCCCCCCCCCCGTTTAGCATACCACTAACCGATAGTTGTCAGCTATTATACGTTATTCTTGTTTAATTCTGTTTTCCTCCTTCGTCTCTTTAGGTTCAAACTTCCAAGTACAGAACATATTTAGTATTAGCGTTGAGGAGTCCTAGTATAGCACTGAGCTTTTGAAATGACTGAAGAGAGATTGAAAATAGCCAGGGTGGATTTGATTTAAATTAAGTTGATTTAAATCATGGTTTAAATCACTAGTCAGGAAGACTTGATTTAATCATGGATTTCTACATAAAAGTGCATTCTTGTTGGTGGTTATAATCTTAATACATAGTCTTCACAACTCAGAGATAGATGTAGGTTTCATTTTTAGAAGGTACAGATTATACATTTTTAAAGTGATTTATTTTGAAAACTTTTCAGATTAGTTTTACAGCTGTATCAGAAAATGAATGATTGTTTGCTTATTTCATTTACCAAAGGTAACTGAAGCAGATATTTATGGAGTCACTGGGAGGTGATTTCTAATTCAACAGGTTAATCATTTAATATTTGGAGGATTTTCTTGCCATGCTGTATTAGGAGGCAAACATCACCAGACAGCCATTTACATTGCTTTATTTAACTAAAACAACAACGTTAAGTATTCTGGATTTTTTTCTTCAACCGCAAACATATAATATTTTATCAAAACAAGCATATGAATTTTTGAATTTAGTTAAACATTTAAGTTTTTTAAAATCAGATTTGTTTTTGTTAAACTTGTTTTTAACTAAAATAGTTAAATGAAATATTTTTAAAAAAACAGCAAAAATTAAATCGACTACGTCAGCCACGTCAACATGAGAAACTTAAAATATTGGCTTCTGCAGCTAACTCAGTCATCTTCACTTCATTTTCCTGTTTGTTCATAATCTGGAAAAGAAAAACAAGCTTTCCTGCTTTTTCAGGTCCCAAAGGATTTCTCAATTTGGAATGAATTAGTCCAAAAGAAGAAAATATTCTTTCTACACTGGCAGAAGAAGCTACTGCTGTTAAGTGAGATTATCACTTCAACGGTCTCTGAATCCAAGTGCTTAAGTGACCTCCACCAGTTCACTAATGTGACTTTCTTTAAAACATCATCAGCAAACATATATTTCTTGAATGGTTCACCCTTAGCTCTGAAGTTTATTATACTTGGCATTATGGAGGGGTGATTGCTGGATGTCCATGTCATAGCCAACTCCTCTTCTTCAGCAGTTAAGGTTTGACCCTGGTACCGAGTATTGAGAATATTTGCAAGAAAATGAGCTGGAGATAGTGCTTATCCCATTTGTTTTTTTAATGCTTGTAATTTAACTCTGTCGTTGCATATTTCTGTTTTTAAGATCTCACTCAGTTTCTTCCAAATTTTAACAGCATCAGCAATAAAACAGCTATTTCCCTGCATTTTGTTCAAGGCTACAGAAACAGGCTTTGGGGTACTCAGCATGTGTTCAACACATCTCTTAAGCTGAGTGTTGAGAACTTTGGCTGTGACAGTGCCATCTATTTTTTCACAATTTTGTTCACAAACTCATCCGATTAAGCTAGTTCTTGATGTAGTGCTCAAAACAGTCCACTACTGAGTTCCATTGCACGTCTTGTGGGAGAGTTAGCTTTGTTCCTCCCCCTTTTTTCAGAGCAGCTGCTGCAAAGTGGTTGTTACAGAAGTATTTTGCATTTTCAACAACATTAGCCTTTATTTCTGGAACACTGAAGTCTTTGGCTAGGAAGTGTGCATCAAATGAGCACTGCAACCATATGTTATTAGTTTGGGACTCTCTTCTAAATAATTTCTTCTCATCTTGGATACATTTGCAGGATTGTCTGTGACCAAGCTGTGTACTCGACATTTGAATTTTTTTTCACAGTTTGTTATAGCTTTTACTGCTACTTCTTGTAAGTATTCTGCTGCTGTGTGTGCATTTCCTGATGTATCAATTGTTTCTGTAAGGAAGACATTCCCTTTTTCTGTTGTCACACAAGCACGTTCAACAGGATCATTGTGGACATTGCTCTACCCATCAAGACTCAGGTTAACAATTTTACCCTCTAGACCAGTGGTTCCCAAACTGGAGTTTGTGAACCCCTGGGGGTTCGCAGAACGTTACAGGGGGTTCGCCAGAATAATTTCACTAATGGCGGCCAGAGGCCCCCGGGCATTGGAGGCACCAGGTGGGACCCGGTTACCGGGCAGACAGCCTGAGCCCCAGGGAGAGTGGGGCCGGGCAGTTTGGGCTGGCAGCCCGAGCCCTACCCCTGTCAGCGGAGGAGCCGGCAGCCTGAACCCCAGCGCTCTGCACGGGGCTGGCAGCCCAAGCCCAAGGAGAGTGGGGCCGGGCAGTTGGGGCTGGCAGTCCAAGCCCTGGCGGTCAGTGGGACCTGCAGCCCAAGCTCAGTGGAGCTCAGTTGACTGGGGTGATCAGCGGGGTCCAGCAGCAGGAGCCCCATGGAGTGCGGAGGAAATTTAAACGTAAATCCCTGGAAATACTCATTTTTAGAAGGGGGCTTACGAGATTTCACAATTTAGTGAAAGGGGTTTGTTTGCAGGCTGTTAAAGTTTGGGAACCACTGCTCTAGACCTTTTGCACACTGCTCAGTTTCTCTTTCATACACTTTATCCAGCAATTTGCCTGTGACATCTGCTCTGTTGGGTGGACTGTGTCCTGGTCTTGATGACTGAGCCATGTTAATGAAGTGTGGGTTCTCAATTATACGGAAAGGAGAGTTTGTTGCATAAAGAAACAGGGCAATTTTTTCATCAATTACCACTTTTTGTAGTCTGCTGGTTCTTATCACAAACTTATCTATGGTTGTTTCTGGATGATGGAGATTTTTTTTTTTTCCTTTTTGCTACAGGTGATATACTGTGGTTATGTGACATACATGATGTGACTGAAACACTATCATTGGCAGATAACTCTGAAACTGTAGAAAATGATGGTGATCTTGAAGGTGGATAGTCTTCAGAATTCTGTATGTTGAGGATGGATTCTCCTAAACAAAATAAGTCAACGCAGTTATTTAAGTATTATTACCACACTGCTCATTTAGTATTACTCATTGCATTCACTGACACTTAGTACTCCTTTAAAGGTGAAATTGTAAAAGGAAGATCTGCCTATTTCAGCTATTTATTTTTTATCACAACTGCATCTAAAATTATAGTACCATAGAATAACAACTATATTTTTTTTGCTCAAACATGAGAATTAGAATAGTACAGAAGGAAGACAGGCAGTCCTTAAGAAAGAAGTATGAAATAAAAAAGTTTACCAACCTGAAGATCCTGCATGTTCAGACATGTTCCTGTCATCCTCATCAGTGCAGCTTCGTCCTGAGAAGGAACACTTCTCATGATGATGTTTCATTCAGGCAAGCAGGCCTTGCATTTCTTTGTTGCACTGTTTGCATTTTGCACGCATGCCTGTCTTACCCACAGGTAGAGGAACTTCATTAAAATATTCCCAAACTGGGTCTGTTTTACGGCCTGCTGCCATTATAGGTTTTCCCTGCTAGTGGGAGAATGGTATGGTAGATCTCAAATCAATGAAGGCTACACACAGAAAGACCTCAAGACTTCTGGAATATGCTGCTCAAACAGTTTCACTTTTTTGTTTCTGCTGCCTATCCCTCCCTTCTCACATTTATCTCCAGACTTCTTCTCCTTGTCCAGATCTGTTCTGCCCCCAACTTTTTGAAACTTTGCACTTTTAGAGAGAGGTAGGGGATTGACTCTGCGTACACAAATTTGCAGCGGGACAATAGGGTTGAGGTCTGTTATTTCTCACCTCTATATATTATTTAATTATTTTAAAACATTTTTGCTGTTATCTCTGGAGACACAAATCCACAGTTTGAGAACTGCAAAACGAAGCATCTCTTATGGTATCTTCTAGACTGAGCACTGCGTCTCATTGGGTAGATAGAAAGATTATTTAGGTTAATCTCTGCAGAAGCCCCTCAAACCCTGTAAGATTGGGTCCCTAATCCATAAGCTATATGAACTCATTTTCCAATTTTTTCTTAAACATTACATGAATATATTGTCTAATACTACAGAATTAGAATTTATAATCCCTATTCCATGATGAGGTATCTTTGAGCTATAATGTATCTTAAAACTATCTTTAGATAAAATGCTTTTTGCAAAAAAATTATTTAAAAAATCAGATTTAAATAAAATCAGATTTTTTTTTTAAATAATTGATTTTTATCCACCCTGAAAATAGCTTCACCATCCACCCTTTCCATTTGTACTGCCTCCTTAAGGTTGTATATTCAGTGAGTAATTGCTGTAAGAATAAACAACCGGAACTTCTGCAAAGATACTGATATTTAAAACATGCTGTAAAACAAGCATTTACTCCATTTACTAAAGCTTCTGTTTTATGACAGGTAAGCAAAAATAAATGTTAAAGCAAATCTGTTTTCAGAGCAGTGTGATATCCTAAGTTTTTAAAGTAGAGTGGTTGGATTTTGCCAGTTTTTTCCCCCATCCCCCAAGCAAGTTTTTACTCTTGATCTTTGACACCAACATTACATGAAGCTTTCCTTAGAGTTCTAAACTGCTGTTGATTTTTCCAGTGACTTAGTACAGTGGTTCTTAGCATTCCTTCCAGGTCCTTTCTGAATTTGTAAGGAACACTTGCTGTCTTGGTATGCCAAGGTCTGGCAGTTTTCTTTTCTCTTCTGTTGCAGGCATTGACATATTGTACAGAAATCACGTGGACTGCTCTGAAGTGGTAATTTTGATGGCAGAAATAGAAAAAGGAGAAAATTACAAAATAATTCAATTATATACATTCAGAATTACTTTACTTTCAGCGCCAGTTTTCTTACCAATTGTTTCAAAGAACAAGACAAGTAAGCCTCAGATTTGAGGCTTAATCTTTCACCTTTCTCATTCCTCACCTCCAGTTGTAAGACTCCCATTTTGTTTTATTATTCAGGACTTTGCTTTGTGACTAATCTCCTCTCAGTGGTGATTGAGGGCTAAATACCCCTTGTGCAGTATGTAGTTTTCTCTGTTTCTGTGTGAGATGCTCAGATGGGAAAACACTTAGGGCATGGCTACACTTGCAGATGTAGAGCGCTTTGAGTTAAACCAACCTCCGTAGAATGCAGTAGGGAAAGCGCTGCAGTCTCTCCACACTGACAGCTTCAAGTGCATTGGCGTGGTACATTTGCGGCACTTTCAGCTGCATTGGGAGCGATGCATTATGGGCAGCTATCCCAGCATGCAAGTGGCTGCAACGTGCTTTTCAAATGGAGGGGGGTGGAGTGGAGTGTGACAGGGAGTGTGTTGTGTGTATGTGGGGGGGAGAGCATGTGAGCATGCTGTCTTGTAAGTTCAGACAGCAGCAGATCTCCCCCTCCCCCGCCTCTCTCTCAAATAGCATTTCACACTAAAGGTTGCTTTGTCTTGGAGCAGATAAGCAGCCGGCTGTCAGAAACAGAGCTTTCAAAGGGCATTTCCGCATTCCTACAGGCGATTCCAAACAGTGACAAGAGTGGCCTCTTGACTTAAGGGGATTATGGGGATTTCCGGAGGCTGATCAGAGTGCAGTAAAGCAACACCTCGTTCACACTGGCACCGCAGTGCTCCAATGAGGGCGCAGCAAATGTTATTCCACTCGCCGAGGTGGAGTCCCAGCAGTGCTGTTGCCGCGGAGTCAGACCGCTCTATGTGCCTTGCCAGTGTGGTCGGGTAGTGAGCTAGTGCGCCTGGGGCTCCTTTATTGCGCTGTAACTCGCAAGTGTAGCCAAGCCCTTAGTCCACACACTGATTTATTCTGCTTAATTCTCTAACGTTATTCAGGAATACGTGTCTACACATGGAGTTAATCAAGAAAAATTAATCGGGAACAACTCGATGTGTAGCCAAGCCTTCCCTTAGTCCGAAGTGATCTTGAAGATTCTTGTTTCAGCATAAGCCTTTTGGCAATGAGATCATTTGGAAAGTGCAATAAAATTGTCCTTTCATGAATGCTGTTAGAAGTTCTGCTTATAGAAAGCAACAACCACACCACCATTGTGCACATCAGTAGGAAAGGAGGCACTAGAAACAAACAGATCCAGAAACTCAGAAATCCTGCCAATGTCTGTAACATCTAGACCTCCATTTTGGACCACTTACATCTAGTGGAAGTAGCCCACATGAGGCTGAGAGCTCTCTTCACAGAAATAAAGTAAAATGAGCTAGGATATTCATAGAATCATAGAATATCAGGGTTGGAAGGGACCTCAGGAGGTCATCTAGTCCAACCCGCTGCTCAAAGCAGGACCAATCCCCAATTAAATCATCCCAGCCAGGGCTTTGTCAAGCCTGACCTTAAAAACTTCTAAGGAAGGAGATTCTACCACCTCCCTAGGTAACGCATTCCAGTGTTTCACCACCCTCCTAGTGAAAAAGTTTTTCCTAATATCCAACCTAAACCTCCCCCACTGCAACTTGAGACCATTACTCCTTGTCCTGTCATCTTCTACCACTGAGAATAGTCTAGAACCATCCTCTTTGGAACCCCCTTTCAGGTAGTTGAAAGCAGCTATCAAATCCCCCCTCATTCTTCTCTTCTGCAGACTAAACAATCCCAGTTCCCTCAGCCTCTCCTCATAAGTCATGTGTTCCAGACCCCTAATCATTTTTGTTGCCCTTCGCTGGACTCTCTCCAATTTATCCACGTCCTTCTTGTAGTGTGGGGCCCAAAACTGGACACAGTACTCCAGATGAGGCCTCACCAATGTCGAATAGAGGGGAACGATCACGTCCCTCGATCTGCTCGCTATGCCCCTACTTATACATCCCAAAATGCCATTGGCCTTCTTGGCAACAAGGGCACACTGCTGACTCATATCCAGCTTCTCGTCCACTGTAACCCCTAGGTCCTTTTCCGCAGAACTGCTGCCTAGCCATTCGGTCTCTAGTCTGTAGCTGTGCATTGGGTTCTTCCGTCCTAAGTGCAGGACCCTTGTGCTTCTAGCCCAAAATAATTCTTTCTACAAGATAACCTTGTTTGCAAATTACCTATACAGAAGTTTCATTGTGGAGTCTTGGAAGATACACTCTTTTTTCCTTCCAGTTGAGGAGTGCTTGACTTGTTGCCTTCTATTTGTTGGTAAAAGTAGCTTGGAAGTTATATAGGGATTATGCCTTTTTGATTCTAACTTTCCAATTTTGGCCTCGCAGACGATGGTTCTCTTATCTACATCAGACTAATAGCTACTTTTTCTCATGAGATGCTTAATTCATCAAGGTGCTTTTCATTATTCAGACCTCCTGAGACTCCAGTTGTTGTCTTATGTAGCACAAATACTTCAGACAGCTATTGGATTTCCTCCTTAAATTAATAAAGGCACACTGAGGAAGAATAAAAGAACGTGCAAGAGGATGGGTTTTTCTAGTGTGTCCAAAAGCAACACCATCTCTTGCAGGCCACTAGTAAAAAAAAATGTACTGGTTCCTGTTACCTGTTTTTCAAAAGGCCTGAGCCTCTATTACAATAAAGGCCAGGTATCTGCTGTACAATCAACCAATTCTTATCACTTAGTCTGAACACCAGTTCTTCCTCCTTGTCTTTTGAGATTTTTGGCTAGGAGATCTTGATAATCTGCCTGCTCCTATTGAATGGAAACTCCACAACGACAACAAGAAGGAAACCAAACTTAACAGTGACATCTAATTCCTGAGCAAAGGCAAGAAACAAAATATCATCCCCAGAGGACTCACCTTTTACAACCTTCTGACTACCACATACGCTGCATAAATGTCCACATACGCTGAACAGCTCTGCAGACGTTCTTTGGAAAAACTGAGGAACCATCTTCTGCACCTCACATACTCCAGAAGGGATCGTGTCAAACGAAATCCATTACATTGTCCCACACACTGGAAGAAAAAGTAATTATGTAAGTTACTGGAAATCATGCAGGAACCCCAAAACAACTATCGAAAGAACATGGTGACAGCCTGTTACCCTGGAATTCAACATTCCTGCACCCCAGAACTTGATGGTACTGCAGTCAGTTATTTTGTATGTTCAGCCATTGCCAGCTGAAAACCAAATGCCACATAGCGAGGAATAATTTTAGGCCTTTGTGAGGCAAGGTCAGACAACTGCATACTTGCAGTTTGCTAATCAGAATGGGAGAATGTGACACACCAGCTATGGAAGAGAGTGAGTGAATAGAGACCTTGTTTTTAGCTGCCCCTGACATATTGTTTTTACAGCTACAAATGTTTTGAGATAGTGAGTAGTTTGTTGAAATTAGGAGAATTGGTGATCCAGTAGAGATTATGATGATGACCCACTAGGAGTCCCTATAGATTTTATGCTTTGTTATAATTAGCTCTAAAAGATTAGGTAAAAGTAAATACCTCAGAGCAGTTCGAGGGAGCTTTTCATAGGGCAAGGAGCTGACCTCTAAACTCCCCATCAACTCGATGGAAGGAGGGTCCCTGGAAGCCCTGCTGGAGATCACTTGAAACCATCTCAGACTATGGGTAACTATACCTGGGATATTCTCAGCCTGTTGCGGGGGTGTGCTTAATATCTAATAAATAGTAGTTTTAGATAAAAGCATGCTTGCTTGCTTTTATCAATCATTTATGAGATGGAAGCACAGTGTTCCCATTGATTTGTTTGTTACTCCCTGGAGAGAAACAGTTAAGTTACCACTGCTTAGGGTTCTGAAAACCCTGGGTAACAAGCCATCCAACACAAAAACAAAAAGTGGAACCAAATATAACTCCACAAACAGAACACCACCTCTAGAGCAGTGGTTCTCAAACTTTTTCAGTTGTGCCTCCTCTTCCCAGTAATGGAATCTGTCTGCGCCTCCCCTCTGTTACTGCACAGCCAACGCTTCCTCAGCAGTGGAAATTAGGTTGAAGGCAGAGCTGGGGGCAGAACTGGGGATGGGGAAGGAGCTGGGGATAGAGGCAGAGCTGGTCTGGGGATGGAGAGGGAGTGGAGGTAGAACCTGGGCCTGGTGGTGGAGCAGGACTGGGGGCTGATTGGGGTTGGAGGTGGGGGTGGAGTGGGGCTGGAAGTGTGGCTCCCCCCCCCCAACGTTTCTCCACAGTTGCACCCCACCTCCAATGCACCCCACAGTTTGAGAACCACTGCTCTAGAGTAACCATGACAAGGGACTGAACTCCTGCACCACTGCAGAAACTGGTATCATATTAATGTGGTGAACAAAAAGAATTGTTTCACTGACTCTGCCTCAGAAAATTCTTTCACAACAAAGATGATACTACGCAGAACTACCACATCCTGGACAATCATAAGCAAAAGGAATCCTCTGGCTGGACACCCCCCAGTGGACAAGACCACACAATGAATCATTACATCGATTGTATCAGAAAAAATATTGACTGTGAAATCCTTAACAAACATTATATCCACCACAATTTCTCCTCGACTGAGAGGGTAGTTATTCAGTCCCTGACATTCAGCTATGACAGAGATCAAACCAGCAGACAAAGGGGGTGCCATTGTAGTCCTTAACCGTGATGAGTACGTCGATGAGACCAACCGACAGTTCACTGACACAATGTACTTTATAAAACTCAGAAGACCCCACACCACGCTTCACACAGGAATTTAAATATATCTTCAAATACTTCTCCCAAACAATATGCCAGTCTCTTCATGGGCCACCTTCAGGAAAAATTTCTGGACAAATGTACCACAAAATCAGTAATATAATTAGATACATCAATGATATCAAGCCAAACAACTACAAGAGAAACTCTATAACCTAATCCCCCATGAACCTGCCCCAGGGACTTCTACATGCTTCCCAAGATAAAAAAGGGAACATTGCCAGATGCATCATATCTGGCTACAACACTCTTACTAAGGGAATATCAGATTTTGTAGAAACTATCCTCAAGTCATTCACTACACACAGGGCCAGTTTCCTCCATGACACAGGCAACTTTCTCCAGAAACTCCACAGCATGTTAACTTTCAGAACAACCATCCTTGCCATCATGGATGTCACTTCCTATACACCAACATGCTTCACAATGACAGGAGGTTGAGGTTGAGCTTTTCAGTATTCCTTCAAGGGCTAAATCACAAAAAGGTCCTTGCTGTGCATCCCTGTATCAAAATGTTAGAGGTGGGTTACTCCACTCTAGACAAGGCTTTTTCTTTTCCTATGAATCACCACTAAGGTTTACAAACTCAGTTTGACTGTTTCAGGATCTCTGGCTGCCCCACCCCAATTTGGAATCGGCAGTGGCCCCTTATTTCAGGATTTCTAGTCTGTGACTGGAGGCAATGACTGCATGAATGAAGGACTGATCAGACAGATACTCATCTGAGGAGATAAGCCTGTTGTCCCTTGTACATCTACAGCTGCCATCTGAAGGCTAATGGAGGTCCATTTGGACAGAGTACTCTGTTCCCGGCTTCACAAACTAGATTGCAGAAATCTAACTAGGTGTCTGCTAGCTCTGAATAGTCTCAACATCAAGGCTCAGGTCTATAATTATCTTGAGGCTATTGGTTTTTGTGGAGGCTTTCATCTTAGCAAGAGGAGCCCCAGAAGTTTGGCACAGGGGAAGTTTCTATTTTCAAAGCTCAGATCTTCTGATTTCTCAGAATTCTTTTGTGAAGTCCAGTACTCAGCTCTCTAAGAGACCTGGTAGGAGAAAAACCTCCCTGCTTTATGCATGTCTTCGCCATCTTGGAATCACGGAGACATTTTTTCCCTTTTATTCTAGGAGGGGCTGACCCAGATCTCTATATCTGCAAGTCCTCAGTTAAGTACTGACCATACCAGCCCAAGATCCACCCATACTGGGCTCATTCGTCTCAGAAATCTGACACAAAAACTTAATTTTTTCCCAAATGGGAAAAACCCAGTAGAAGGCAGCCTTGATTAGTCCTTTGCTCCCTTGGTATCCAAGCCTTTGTGCAGGGGAAAAAGGAGCTGTGGAGGAGGAGGGTTGGCACTATTCCTAGACATGTTGACCAAGGTTATAAAGAGAACCCAGGCTCATGATGTCAAGGAGAGCATCCCAAACCACTGAGGAGACTGGGGAAGCCAGGAGTAGAGATCTACTGAGAGTCCTCTCTCTTCTGTTAAAGGGCAGAGAAGCATGTGGAGTCTCTTTAAAAGTGCTCCATATTCCCTGCCCAGTTGAACACCCAGTCTGACTGGTTTGACAGAATATAGATCCATCCAAGGAAGGAATGGTTGCTGTGCAAGGAAGTGTTATTGTTTAACAGCCAACATTGAGAGGTCGTTGAGTTAATCTTCAACTGGATACCACAGTGCTATAGCCAGTATACAGAATCCAAGGTGTGGGCTAAGATGTATTTTCTGTGTTTTATGTACACATGGGAATTTTTTAGTTTACTCCCACTTTTAATTTGGAAGTTTATCAAAAAGGCAAGTAACAGCATAGGCCCACTGACCTAGTGGCTCTGGATTGGCCAAGAATGTGATTTGCAGATGTGCACTAGTTGTCTCAAGGTCTCAATCTTCCATTTCCCAGAAGACCCAACCTTGCTTGATAAATCTGTTCTGCATCACAGTCCTGCAATTTAAAGGCTAGTGGCCCACCTTGTAAACAAAGCGTTCCAAATAGATCAAGCATGTCAGAGTCCTAATAATTCTTCTTCAGTCCCACTGAACAGCCCTTGTTTGCCTGCTACATGATTTGAGCCATGCACTTAATGTGAATTTCTCAAATTCTCCAACAGAAAACTGTACTGCTGGTAATTTTTAGGTTTCATATGGGCCAGTGTTGGTAACAGTCTGACAGTTAGCTTCTTCCAGGTCCAGGCCTCTTCCCTTTGTTTCTTCCAGGGTCAGGTAGATAGGATTCATAATGGATTTCATCTGGCCATGTGTGGATTTCTCAGTGACTTATTTTATCTAAGATATCCCCATCCCATTTTAGTTTTCAGACCCTCTGAAATCTCAGATTAGTGTAGCAAAAAATACCTATTTTTAGATACCTCTGAATACTTGGAGTGCCTCTCTCTCTTCAGTCTTGGATAGTTTCCATTTAGGTGGCTAGCCCCTTTGTCTGCAGAGGGGTGAACTTGCTGTCCTTGTTTGTGATTTAGCCTACCAAATTTTTCATCAAGAAAAATGGTTACTCCTATCTCTCATTTTCCCCCCCCAAATAGTGTCAAGTTTTTCTTTAAGCAGACTTCTTTCTCTGCTCCTCTCCCAAAACACAGATAGAAATTTGGTCACATTCCTTAGATGTGTGGTGGGGACTAAGATTTATCTTGATTTCACCAAGGAATTTAGGGAATTCCAATCCCTTTCTTATATGTGGATTTTAAGAAGGGAAACCAAGCCTCTAAATTTGTCCTCGGTGGATTAGAGCCCTAACTCCAGACTCACTCTGCTGAGATAATTCCCACCTCCTGGGAAGAAGAGGGAGAAACCTCAGAGGACAAATTGTATCAGACTGCTGTTTGGTACTCCATGAACCTTCTCCAATTTTTCTGTATACGTTTGATCCTTTTCAGCTATGGCATAAGACAGTAAGTGCTTTGAGCTGTAGTCTCTTGTTCGACCGAGGCTACCGTTCACGGGGGAGAGGATCAATTTGTCACTCCTTTATCCGCTTCTGACTTTGTCACTTTACCTCAGCCTGGGCTTTAGCTTTCCCTCCATAGCTTAGGGGTACCGCTAGTAACATTATGTGATAGAGATTTCTTACCTGTTAATTGTTTGTCATGGAGTGACCATGTATTTATAAATGCCCACCTCATTGGACTTGGGGCCTGGGCTGAGTGACAAGGTTAGGAAAGACATCACAGATTAACTTGTATTATGTGAGTTTGGAAATAATAAAGTGAGAAGTCTGCCTGAACAAATACAGAAAGGGGCAGAGGCCAACATGAAAAATCATGTATCCTGATTGGACACCACATGTGCGTTACAGAGGACAGAAACATATCAGTAGTTTGTACTAGTGTGGGGCATCACAGAAAACAAGTAAGAAATAAATTAATTTTTTATGTATCATAGAAGATCTTGAAATGTCACATGTTTTGAAATATACAATAATGTTGTACATTTCAACTATCTACTAATTAAGATATCTTTTCTGAGTCAACACAGTGGAAATTATGTAAAGAAGATATAAATCATGTGAGCATAAATCTAAACGTGGGTGTCAATATATGTTTTCACTGTCTTGACTGATATACTGCCCCCCCCCGCTCCCCAGAAGCAGGAAACACCTGATACAGTTGGGTGCAGTCAAATTAAATAATCTTCACATCTGAGTTACTCATCTGTTAATAAAATAAATGCATAGGCACCTCATCTAGGACATCTGCAGGGAAAGTGAATTGCTGCTTGTAGTGTCATATGAGTAGAAATCTTATTCGGTTGTCAGCAGTGTGAACACACTTTAGGACACAAGACTGTGAATAGCCATGCTTGCTGTAGTGCCAGAGGGCTTGTTAGAGATTGGTTAATATAAAAATTTTTAGTATTTGCAAATGTAGAACTGTTAATTCAACATCAGATGAAGCTCTCCATGTTTTTTACTTTTGAAAAGTTTCAACTTTAAATAAACACGCTACTGCCTACTGAAAGTTCTTAATGTTCACTATAAATTGTTTCATTAGCGCAGTTAGATCACTTCAACGTTGAAGTTGTCTGGGTTTGGTTTTTTTTTTTTAAACTTATGAATGGTACCTCGTTTTAGTAGTTTGTAAATCCCACCCTTTCTACAAATTAAAAAGATTAGATTAAGAATGTCTGCTCTTCTAAATTTATCATTTGTATAGGTTAATTTCATGTGAAACTTTAACATACTTGAATAAGTGATTTGCTTTATTCTTTTTCCCCTTTCAAAATAAAATGGGTTAGATTTTCCCCACAAATTACTTCATTTACGTAGGAATTGCCATACAGGATGAGACCAATGGTTCATTTAGTTCAGTATGGTCTGACAACATATCTGATGCTTCAGGAAAGACCCAAGAAAACCTGTCGTATGCAATTATAGAACAACCTTAGATTACTAATAATTACTTGCATAGTGAACTCTTTGGAGCAGAGGTTACCTTTTGGTTATATGTTTGTACAGCATTAAAATAGTCTGGAAAATACTGGAAAAGCTCTGATCACATAATTAAGGATTGTATCATGCATACACACTCAAATGACAAATTAATCTAATTCTTTTCCTAACACTTGAAAGATTGACTTTGCAATCATAACATTCTTTTAACGTAGCTTTTTGTGTGTAATTTCCTAACTTTTTAAAAAACAAATCAGAAAAACAAATTTCATCATTTTTGGGACTCATATTGACCATTACCTGAGTCATCATCAGGGCTGGAACTTTCATGTCCATAGCACAGGCCTCTACCACTTGAGCCAACTGTATAACTGATAGTACCCCTCTCCATCCACAGGGCCATCCACCTGTAGGGCATAAAACATGCACTTTGCCAGTGGTTTTTGCAAATATTTGCTGACAGTAGATGAAGGGGGTGACTCAAGAATTCTGGGTTCCATTCCATGTCTTGGAACAGTGTACTCTACTGGGCACAGGCTTCTCTGTTCATGTCTCTTGCAGCCTGTTGTGCCAGTTCTCTCCCCCCCCTCCCCCCTGCTTTGTATCCCAGTCCATCTCCTTGCCTAATCAATCCCATTCTCAATCCTTGGCTGACCTCTTCCATCATGGATCCTGTCTCCGCCACTCTGCTTTCCCACCTTGTCCAAGTGTCTTCCTCCAGTCTTCTCATCCAAGTCCCAGCCCCCAGACTCCTCATCCTAATCAGTCCCCTTTTCACTTCAAGGTGGCCTAACACTTTTCTTTTTTTATTTGCTTTGCCAAACTTTAATTCTTTGATCTGAAATTTTCCATGCCAGGTGGCTGCTTTGAGCCATATTTTGTTTTTAAAGTTTCAACAAAAACTGTACAGCCATTTCTTGGAAGAAGTTTCGGGAAAAATAGGTTGTTTTGCCAATGTTAAATTCTTACACCTGTTTCAATGGAAAGCTTCAGTGCCTTTGTGTGAGATTTTCAAAACCAAAAGTCAAATGTAGCTGTGCTTCTAACTCGCTTAGGTGCTTTTGAAAATCCCATCCTCCATGTTTTGAAGTAGGAACTTGAAATTTGGTGGGACTAGCCCTGACATAGACGCTGACTCTATGGGTGCTCCGGGGCTGGAGCATCCATGGGGGAAAAAATGGTGGGTGCTGAGCACCTACCAGCAGCCCCTTTCAGCTCTCCCTCCAACCCCCCCAATGCCTCCCGCCCACCAGCAGGCCTGCGGAGCAGCGCCTTCCCCTCCTGCCCACCGCAGTCAGCTGTTCTGTGGTGTGCAGGAGGCTGGGAGGAAGTGGGGAGGAGCAAAGACACGGCAGGCTCAGGGGAGGGGGTGGAACTTGGTGGGAAAAGCCGGGGTGGGGAAATGGGCCTTGGGGAAGGGGTAGGGCCTGGGGCAGAGACAGGGTCGAGCACCCCCTTGCACTTTAGAAAGTCAGAACCTATGAGCCCTGACATCAGATGTGCTTTGTGCTGTCACTGTGAAAATCTACTCAGATTTGCCCCAATTATAAATCTATGAAAATCACTGTAACACATGTTCCTTAGAGATTTGTAAGCAGCTAAAATCTCAAAACATTCTCGCTGGGCTGAGATGAACTTCTCTTTCAGTTGTTTCCCTTGACAGCTGAGGATTGATGCGGTGCCAGTGACGAGAACAGGGAGAGACTCTCCTGTGCTCTCAGCACTCCCCCTGTTGGTGTTCAGGGAGTGTGGAGGAGGAGGAACAACATAACTCAAATGCAGAGGCCTGAGGATCAGAGATGGGGGGACAAGAAATTGATGCAGGTGCAGACTTAGAAGGATGGGATCAGATGGGGTTCATGCTTGGAGGGGAATGGAATAGGAGCAGGGGAGAACAGATTAGAGGAGGAGGACAGGCTAGGAGGTGCAGAGTTGGGGGAGCTAGAAACAGAGGGAGACTGAGTGATAGGAGCAGAATGAAAAAGAGGGAGGTGCTAGGGGACAGGAACAGAAGGGGACAGGCTGGAGTAGAAGGGAAATAAGGGATGTGTGGGAGGAAGAAGAGGGGAGGCTGCCTTAGGCTCTCCTGCCTCTTCCACTCCCTGCCCCAAGCCTTCAGGCTCTTTACTTCATAGTCTGCTCCTCATTGCCTCTGATTCCCACTAGGTTATAATAAAGACCAAGTTACACAGTTCAGTGTAAGATTTCAGTCTACAGAAAATACCTGATTTTATGGTGTGGAAGAGAGAATGGATTGAGAGATGTCAGTAGTAACTAACTAGAACTGTGTTAATCATATTAAGAAGATACAGTTTTTCATTACTGATCTATAAATATCTTTCTGACTTCCTTCATTTATTTTTTTAAAGAGGATCTCGCATACAGCAACTCTTCCAACGGTATAACTATCGCTAGTCCTGGTATATGCTTAAAAATTATATCAACCTACATTGCTCAGTGTTGTGAAAAATTGTGCTCCCTGAAAAATGGTGCTCCATGTTAGCTAGACTGACAGAAGAATTTTTCTGTCAACATAGCTGTGTCTACACTAAGTCCAACCCAATACAACGCTGTATTGGGATAGACTTAGTGTAGACATGGCTATGTTGACAGAAAAATTCTTCTGTCAGTCTAGATAACACCTCTCAGAGAGGTGGATTAACTACACAGATCGGAAAAACTCCTTTCCTCGATGTAGGAAGTGTCTACGCTACAGTGCTTCAGCAGCAGTGTTGTAGCTGTACTGCTCTAGCATCTGTAGTGTAGACATACCCCTAGACTTTTTGAGTTACGCATTGTACTAAGTTCTTTAATGCCAGCTTCAGGACACTAATCATCAATAATCAAGTGGGTGGGAGGAGTTGAAGTCTTTGATCCTTGTTTGGGATAGCTTTATCTACAGAGCTAGGCAGAGAAAGTCCTGTCTCCAGTGAGGAGAAGCCCCAGACTCGGAAGGTGGAATGAGCACAGGAGAGTTTGGTACGTAAAATAAATAATATGTTGGAGGAATATTTAAACTTATAAATGGGGAAAGCCGACCGTAGCTGAGGAGCACACAAGTCAGAGTCATCTGATAAAGATGGTAATACAGTGGTATTTGCGAATCCAGTAAAGGATAGGGTGCAAATTACAACTGAACTAGAGCAGACAGAATAAGGACACAGAGGTAAATTCTGCAAACTCAGCAAGGTGTTAGATTAAGGTGTTAAATAAAGACAGGCACTTCATCCAGAATAAAAACTGTAAATGTCTGTATACAAATTCAAGAAGATTAAATACTAAAATAAGCAAACCGGAATGCCTTGTAATGGATGAGGACCTTGATATAACATGCATTACAGAAATGTGGTGGGAGGATAAAAGCCAGTGGGGATATGATAATACCTGCACAGGAAAGACGGACTAGACTGAAGTGTTGGGAGAGTAAGGTTGTATATAAGGGATTTCAGAGAATCTAACAAGATAAAAATTCTGAGTGGCCACACAGTTGAATCTTATATGGCCACAAATTTCAACCTGAAAAAATTATAAATATATTAGTTGGGCAGTACTAGTGATCTCCAGATGAAGAAAAGGAAATTGAATGCATAATGTTGAAAGCTCAATGAGGCAGTGAAATCTAATGATAACATACAAATTGGTCAAATGGCACAATGGAACAGTCTTCAGAGAAACAATTTCTCAGTGCTTAAGTGATTGCTTCTTGAGACAGCTTGTTCTAGATCACACAGGAGCAGAGGTTATTCTTGGCTTAGTCTTAAGCAACATAGAGGTTAATTCAAGAGGTGATCATAACTGACCCACTAAATAACAATGACTGTAATCTAATTAGGTCCAGTATCTGAAGAGCAGGTAGCATACCAAAAAGTCACAGTGACACTACACTATAGAGAAAGAGATTTCAATAAAATGAGATGGGTAGCCAAAAAGGCCCTAAATTTAAAAGTAAAGGAAGTAAAATCATTGGATGTGACTTGGATGCTATTAAGAAGAACAATAATAGTCACAGAAGATGTGAATACTGCTGAATAAAAAGGGAACCAGGAAAGCAAGGAGGAAACCATTATGGCTAACTGGCAAAGTTCGAGAGGCTATTTGAGCCAAACAGAAATTATTCAAAATGTATTTATCTGACCATAATGAAGTCAATGAACAGTAACATAAATTACAGCAGGCATTAAGAAGGAAGAAAATGAGAGAGGCTGAAGTGGAGTTTGAAAAGCAAATAGCTAAAGGTACAAAAACAATTAGGAGTTTGTTTTTTTTTTAAATGTATCAAAAGTAGGAAGCCTGTGAAAGAATCTGTGCATCTGCTGGATCACCACTGATTAAAGGGAGTAATTAAGGAAGATAAGGATGTTGCTGAGAAGCCAAGTGACTTCCTTTTATCAATATTCACTACCCACAATGTTGGGAAGATTCCTAGCCTGAGCATGCTTTTTCATGATGATAAAAATTATATACTCTGAGAAGAGGTGCTGGAGCAAAATGGTAATTTAAAATAGAATCTGGCTCCGAGCCCAGGTGGTACATCCAGGAATTCTAAAGGCACTCAAGTAGGAGGTAGCTGAGCTGCTAACAATACATTTTTATTAAAACATTTACTGTTCTAGTGGATTGGAAGGTAGCAAATGTTGCATCCATAAAAAGGCCATTGGAGTGATCCAAGGAATTGTAGAATGGTTAACCTTACATCTATACGTGGTAGGTTGGTGATTTGACAATTAAAAATAAAATAATAAAATGTTTGGAAGCTCTTGATCTGCTAAGTCTAATCGGTATGGATTCTGCAAAGGAAAATCATATCTCATTCTTTGAATGTATCAGTAAAGCAGTGGATGAAGGAGAACTAGATGACATAATATAATATATGTAGAATTCCAAAAAGTCTTTGACGAAGTCCTGTGCAAGAGGCTACTAAAGAAACTAAGTAGGCACAGGGTGAAAGGCAAAGTACTGTCTTGGATCAAAAAGTGGCTAGGAGACAAAGCAGAGTAGGATTAAATGATCAATTTTCAACATGGTAAAAGGTTAACAGCTAGGTCTCTCCATACAAGGTCTGGTGTTGGTTTAATATATTTATTAATGGTCTGGGAAAGGTGGTGGGGGAAGTGAGTAGTGAGATAGCAAAACTTGCATATGACACACAGTTATTTAGATTAGTCGGGACCAGAGAAGACTGTAAGGAACTACAGACAGACCTAAAGCTAGGTGAATAGTCAATATGATGACAAACAAAATTTCACATCAACAAATGCAAAGTTATGCACATTAGAGGGAAAAAAATTAAACTACTTTTACATCTTAGAGGATTTTAAATTAAGTTTATCAACCCAAGAAAGCAACTTTGGTATCACTGGTGACAGCTCAATGGAAATGTGCAGTGTGCCAGAAAGCCAACAAGATGTTAGGGTAGCCAAGGAATGGAGGATAATATTGAAAACATAATCCTTTTTATACAGTCAATGCTTCGGCCTCAGCTGGAATACTTTTGTAATACTTGTCACCCCAACTCAAAAGGGTATGGCCGAGCTGGAAGAGGTTCAGAGAAGATTGATGAGAATAATCAAAGGCCTGGAAAACTCTCAAAAGATTGGGATTGTTTGCCTTGGAAAGGAGATGAATAAGAGGGGGCATGATAAAAGTATATAAAATAATAAATGATATAAAGAAGGTAGATCTCAAAGTCATCTGTTCTCTTTTTTAACTAAGAACAGGGCATGTTCACTGAAATTAAAAGGTAGAAAATTCAAAACCAATAAAAGGAACTAGTTTTTTCACTCAGCATGTGATTAAATTGTGGAAGTAATTGCCACAGGAAGTTGTTGATCCAAAGAATTTATTAGGATTCAAAAAAGGATTATGTATTTACATATCAATATCCAAAGTTTTTGTTAATGACAGTGCATTTAGAAATTATATTAAACCTTGGACTTCATGATTTAAGCAAATCTCTGATGATTAGCTCTAATCCTTCTCTCTTTCGTGGTGGGGAGATTATTCCACATGTGTCTAATGCAGGCATGTATTATGGCTAAGGCTGCGAGTCTGTCACAGAGATCACAGATTCTTTGACCTCCGTGACTTCTGCGGTGGCTGGTGTGGTTGGCCCAGGGGCTGCCAGAGCTGCTCAGGCTCCCATGGGCTATGGTTCCCAGCCAGTGGGAGCGGTGGAGCTGCAGAGCCCTCCGGCCATGCCTCCACCTAGGAGCTGAGGGATATGTTGTTTCCGGGGAGCCGTGTGGAGCTGGGTAGGGAGCCTGCCAGCCCCTTAGACCTCCCCAGCACCAGTGAAGGTCCTTGGCCACACCCCTCCCCTGAACACCCATGGTGCCCCCAGGCCACCCCCCTTCAGAGCACCCAAGTCATGCATGGACAGGTCATGGGTTATGAATTTTTGTTTACTGCCTGTGACCTGTCCATGACTTTTACTAAAAATACCCACGACTAAAACGTAGCCATTGTCAGAGACAAGAAACTGGACTAGATAGACTGTTGTTCTGAAACAATATGGTAATTCCTATATAAATGTAATATCCAGCAAATTATTTTGAATCAATTTATGTGCAGAACACATTAATTTCTACTTTTCATGTATGAATGAATACTTATGTACAGTATGTCCATCTCATTGTTACTCTGTAAAATATATTTTTATGTTTAAAAAAGTTTTTTTCTTTCCCCAACCAGGACTATGCACTGAAGGCCTTTATCGTGTTAGTGGGAATAAAACTGATCAAGACAACATTCAGAAACAGTTTGATCAAGGTAATTGTAGCTGGTTTTCCTGGTACAGCAATAAGTCTCTTCTCCAGAATTATTCTTAATAGCTATTTTTGGAAGGGAATTGGGGTTCAGTATTGGTCACTCTAGCATCCTGCTGTTATAAATTAAATATTATTCATAAGAGTTCTTCAGGTACTTTGTTTTCTAATTTCTTTTAGATTGCTCAAATGAATGTCGTTAGTTCTTGAGTTCTTCTACTTCTAACAGTGTATTTTAACATATCCCCTTTACCACTCCTAAAGCGGAATACTGATTTTGGAAGTGAATTAAGATAAAGTGAATTAAACCCACTTCAATTCTGAATGTTTGTCCACATGGGTTTAATGCAGTTTAATCCACTGTAAATTGATACCTTTAGTTAATTTGGATTAATTTGCCTGAGTGTTCCCATGTAGACAAGCCCTTAGTGTTAGTGAAGAATCCAAGTCTGTTACTGGTCACTGTGAGACAGGATGTTGGTTAGATGAACCACTAGTCTGATCTGGTATGGCAGTTCTTATGTTCTGACTGACATTTCTCAACTGTAATTTGCCAAAATACCTCTACTTCCTTTCTAGCTTAACTGTTGTATTTTTGGATAAATATTTGTATTTATTAGTATTTGGCATTCATGTTCTAATTAAAAAGCAAGATGTATGACTAATGAGGATTCTGTTGTTCTAGTGAATTATATTTTGAGTAATCTTGTTAAAATGTTAAATGTAGGTAGTCCACTTCCAGTGCAATGTAGAGCCTTTATTCATCTTGTTAGAATGTACTTGAATGCAAATAGTGTATTGTGGTTATAATCTGGATCTTCAAGGGAAGATGTCCTGTATTATTATTGGTATTTATTATTATTCCTCTCTGAACTTCACCCTGTAATATACTGCCCCAGTCATGTACATAGAAACACTCTGACCTTGATTCCCACAGTAACATTCATCATAGACAGTGGCAAGAGTAAATTAGATTTTTTTCTCTGCCACATTGAAGCCAACATCTTCTGTACAGAATATATAAATCTATATATTAAATATTTATCTAAAATATCTTAGCGCTTCAGCTATATAGGTACATTAGTGGATTTACTCACGTTTGGATCAGAGCATGATTGCAGGCATGTATTTGCCTAGTGGTGGACCTTTTCATTCAGTTACTTTTGGAATAGAATTTTTGGTGGTATATCCCTTTTTTATATTATAGATACTTATTAAAAATAAGGTATGTGCAGTGACAGCTGTTGGTTTTGCTTACACTAATAAATTGCTGTTTCATTGTGTCTCACAGATCATAATATCAACCTAGAATCTATGGAAGTGACAGTAAATGCTGTGGCAGGGGCTCTTAAAGCTTTCTTTGCAGATCTGCCAGATCCTTTAATACCGTATTCTCTACATCCAGAGTTGGTAGAAGCATCAAGTAAGTAGTAAATCTAGTCTCTCTTTGATTATGTTCTGTGGGTTATTTTACTGTAGGTTTTAAATTCATTATATTTTGACATGACTAGCTCTTGTGAAACTGAATTTTTTAAAATAAATTGGTGCTCTCTGGTGTGTCTGTGCAGTTTTAAAATGACACTCTTTAAAATGAATAAGCACTATTACATAAAGAAGTAAAACCTTTAATTAATATCTCAGACCAAATTGTGATTTTATTCTTTGTCTTATTTGGATAATTCATTTAATTGAAAGAATTAGCTTTGTGCCAGTCTGTAGTAAAGTTGAAGATGAAATTTATAGAATAGTAATAGAAGCATGCATGAAATAAATACTTTGTTCAAAAAGGTTTATAAGTTAAAAATATTTAATATTCGTTTTACTTGGGAATGTTCCCAAATTCGTTTATTAAAAAAACCCAAAAACTATACAGTGTTAAATCTGTTTACCTTTCATGTATGTTTCATACACTTACAGCTGAAAAGCATAACTTTTATGGATCTCCCCCATTTGAAGGCCTTCTTTCTTTGAATCAGATTAGGTCAGGGAATTGGATTGCAGCAAACTATTCCATAAACGTAAGCCAATGTTACATATTTTTGCAGGGTGGAACTATGACACAAATAGTATTGTTTTCTTATCCAAAACATGACAGTATATTCATCACACTAAATCTGGAAACTTGGTACGGAAGACCAGCTTGATTAACCTACCTTTTAACACATGTATCTTTGTATGTTTTGGTTTTATCTAGTTGATATCCATAAATACTTCATTTACAGGAAAAGCTGTTCTTCGAGTAGTGTTCCTATGGGTGCTCCACTTTAGGTGTCTGTGTGCCCCTGCACCTCTAATGGGAAATTTTTGGTAGCAGTGTCCCGTTGAGCCCACGTATGTGCTCTCCCTCCCTCTTGGTCTGCCTTGAGGCTATTTAGCACTGCACGGGCAAACCCCCCTCACTTCCTTCTCTACCGCCTTTGGCCTCTGACAGAACGAGCAGTTGTCCCTTCCTTATCTGTGTCATTAGCATAAGTAGTGTTTGTTTTGTTACCTTTGTTCTCCCTAAAAGAACTCAGGCTAGTATTTTATTGTATTTTATTCTATTTTATTCCTTTGGTTTAAAAAGAAAAGAGAAAAAGGAAAAGAACTTCACTTTCCTTCCCTGTCTGAGGGCATTCTCCCCCCCCCCCCCCCACCCGCCCACAGGCATATCTAGTAGACTCATAATTATTTTCTTTTTCAGTTTAAAAAAAAAAAAGTAAAGACTGTTCATAAATTAAATTTTATTGTTGCAGAATAATAATCCCAATTTGGGAACAGATTTAATGCTGTGTTGTATGGCCCTGCATTTCAAATTTGTTTTTAGTAATAAAATCATGCAGATAACATTTTAATGAACTAGATGCCAAATGGCATTAACTCCACAGAAAGTGTTTGCATGTTCAGCGCAGAGTGGAAACCTGATGCCTACATATTGTTTAATTGTAGCATTATTTTGAGGCTGGGTTAGAGACTATTTGTTCCCTGTTTTTAATAAAGCATTACCAGTCAGAAGAATAAGGTAAAAATATTATGTACACTAACAGTAAAATTGATGGATCAAAAGAACTGGTTGTTTTTTTTTGTTGTTGTTGTTTTTTTTTTTAAAGAAAGTAATAATCCTAACACCATCTAAATAGGAAAGCATACTAGAAGTCTCTTCCTCCATATGACACACACTGAGTTCCTGGCCCTAAACACAATTCCATTTCAGTCCTTTTTAAGCTGTAAAACAGCATCACTTCCTTTAGCAATATCATTTGGCCAGTTGACCCCACCTCTCTCTCAATTTTTAAAACTCGAGAAATTTTCACATATACATCTTGGTGGGCTACCCAGAGAAATGCATGATGGCATCCTTTATGTTCCAGTTCTTTAAACTTTTATTCAATCAGCCTTTGAAGAAATTATGGGTAATTATTTTTGTCTAACCAACTGTCTTCTAGAGAATCAAGAGGGAGCTTCAGCCCTTTTGCTGCAATTGCAACTTGCAGCAGTACTGAAACTGCCAGTCCTGTTGCTCCACTGGGAGCCACAAAATATTTCCCAAATATCAGACAAAGAGGGTACCTTCGTCATATCGCTTCCGAGAGAGATTAGCAAAAAGAAAAGGAGTACTTGTGGCACCTTAGAGACTAACCAATTTATTTGAGCATAAGCTTTCGTGAGCTACAGCTCACTTCAGCTCGCTTATGCTCAAATAAATTGGTTAGTCTCTAAGGTGCCACAAGTACTCCTTTTCTTTTTGCGAATACAGACTAACACGGCTGTTACTCTGAGAGAGATTAGGTCCGTTCCAATGGCTCTTTCTATTACTGTTACCTTAAACTTTTTATTTTATATTGAATGATCTTTCCTTATGTGCCAGTCCTTATATCTAAACACCAAGAACGCACCCTAAAATTACAAATTTATTTCAAATAATTTCTGCAGCTGCTGTTTGCAAAGGTTTGGATAAACTTGTGATTGCTATCCATACAGAAAAATTAGCCTATGTACATTGCACTTTTAATAGTGTGTGGAAGGCTTCTCTGTTAATTTACTCTCTAGGCTGTTGTCCGTACTTGCTCTTTAAAATTTGTATGTTTGCCTGCTTCTGCTAGTTTCTACCTTTTTTCTCTTTTAAACTGAGTGGTTTTTAAATTCTCTGTCCCAGGCTCAATCATGTTATTTCACCAGTTGGACTAGTTGATGGGCTTAACATATTTTCAGTTCATGGGCATAAATCATGTATTAGAACAACCTCTCCCCCAAATTTTGGGAATCTTGTGTCTCTGAATAAAAGTCTTATAAAATATTTTGGGTAGTAACAGTGAAAACATAGAGGAATCTGACAGGAAATCTGACTCATAAGTGAGTTACTGGTGATCATCTCACAAGCCAACAATGAGCTATTAAAATGATTTTCCAACATTAAACACAGATAAATAATTTTATCAGGCGCTGACTGTGTTCTACCTATGATAGAGAAGTGGAACTATATAATAGTTCGTCTAGATACAATTCTTCATGTAACTATCAAATACTGTTTCTCACCTTGGCATTCCTTTTCACTATGGATGCTTTCTGTCCATACAAACTCATGAGACGAATTGGCAGCACCATTTGTAAAGGTTTCCTTTTAAATATATAGGGAAAATTGGTGTTTTGCTATTATCTCTACAGAGATCTTGGATAAGACAGAACGACTGCATGAGTTAAAAGAAATTGTGAAGAAATTCCATCCTGTGAACTACGATGTCTTCAAATTTGTAATAACTCATCTAAACAGGTTTAGTATTGTTATCACTACTAAAAATCTATTTAATAATTACTGAATATTTTATATGGTCTTATCACTCATCTGTCAATAAAAATATTGAATGCATGACCAAACTGATACTAAGGGCAAAAAAAAAGGAATGCAAGAAAGTGGATTTGAAACGTAAGTTAATTTGAAAAGAAAAGAGTTAATGGTTTGTGTAATAGGTTTGCCTTACTCTATCGTATTAATTTGTGATTAATTGAAAAATAAACTGTGATTTATTGAAGTAGGATAATCTGACACTATCACTATTTTGTGGGATATAAGAAATTTTGCTCTACCTTGAGTAAATGTCTCTGTTGAAGAGACAGTTGCGTGCAACACTTGTAGATTTGGGAGTTATTTAATTAAAATTCAGCACAAAACCATACAATGAACTAAATAACATAAGAATGCAATAAATATTTAATCTACTGTCATGTTCTGCAGTCTAGATCAGTAAGGGGTTGTGTCACTGCCTGCTTTGTAACCCTGGTGCCTTAAATGCTCTGTTGTTGTGGCTTACAGTCTGCAGACAAGCATGCAGTATCATGAGTGTCTGTGTGCTGTGGAGCCCTGGTTCTCCGAGTAGATGCAGCTGTGTATTTTACTTAATGTGTGCATACCCAGTTCACAGGAGCTGGAGAACTTTGCCTAGCGATACCTGTTATGAGCACACTCATATTCTGTGACTTTTTAGCCTCTCCCCAGGCCATATAAGGGCAATGCTGTCCCGACTCCCTCCGTACGTTCTGACCACTTGTGGATAGTGTCGGAGTTCCATGTGGTGTTTTTCACCTTCTGCTTTCGGTCTCAGTTTCTAAGAATTTTTTCTTGAATATAGTACCACTTAGTTTAAGTTTAGTGTTAGTATAGTATTAGTTTGAATTGTTGGCTGCCCTGTGTGTTTAAGCATTGTCTGTCGTGGGGTGGGTGCGGGGGGCATCCCCAACGGTGATCCCCACGTAAGGTGCTTGTGTCTTGATGAAGGACACATTAAAGAGTGGTGCACCATCTGCAAGTCATTCACAGTGAGGACTCGGGTGGTGAGAGACAAGCACCTGAAGGAGGCCCACTTAGATGAGGGCTTCAGTGCCAGATTGGTGGTCACCTTCAGATCTGGCAAGTGATTGCTTGGGCTCTGGGATTTCCCCAAGAAGAAAAAGCAGTTGTTATTTTTCCTCCTTTGGTATGGCGAGGAAGAGATCCCATAAAATGAATCTGGACCATTCCAGGGCTTGAGGAGGCTTCTCCTGATATTCTGAAAGGAGCAGTGTACTCCCACCAGCACACAGGATGGAGCAGTATCGTCTAATTGCTCCCTGGTACCACTAAGAGAGCCTGTACTGTTGACTCTGGTTCTGGTCATGGGGCATTCATTGAGTCTGGTACCAATGATGTTGGCACCACGCAACTGTCTCAGTGCTGGCAACATAGCAAACAGCATCAACCTGCTTTGCCTCTCAGTCCCAGACTCTCCACTGGTTCAAGAGTTTGCTGGTGATATGGCCTCTACAGCCTTGTCCTTTCTTGTGCCTTTGGTATCTTGTGGCCATGTTGCAGAGCTCCTGGGTTCGTCATCACCAGAGCACCATCTGGGCCTCAGACTGTGGAGTTGAGGCCAACATTGGGCCCAGTACTGAATGGCCCCTGATGTTGGTGCATCCTTCAGCACCATCATCATGGCAGCAGATTCCTTTGTCAATTTCAGTGCTGCCCTTAGTATTGATACTGGTGCCTCTCCTAGTACCAGATGGGACTCTCTCTCTCTCATTCAGTACTGCCATTGCTGATCACCCATTCCTCTTCAGCACCGATGCCGCCCCCATACTGGACTTTAGATGAGTCTGTTTGCTCCGTTGTCACCAGAGAAGCTCCAGGACTCCTGAAGCCCCAGGTCCGTGTCATCCTACCCTTCGTCATCAGATTGGCATCACAGATCCCCCTCGATCACCATCAGTACGGAGATGGGCATCTGTTCTGCAGTTGGGACAGGGGCTCTTGGCCCAGTGCCTATTGGCCAACAACTGTATGCCCAGTGGCCTCCTTGGAAGCCCTCGGATGCTTCTTTGCTCCTGAGGTCCCACTCCTTGACCTACATCAGAGCAAGATACCTGGTCCCACTGATGGCTCCCACTACTAGGCCGTCTCGGCTGCAAGCAACTGCTGAGCTTGTTTCCCCCTGGACCTCTGGAGTTATTGCGATCAGATCCTATGGTGCAAGAACAGGATCCGTCGCTGATGCACCAAACCTCCTCCCTGGATGACTGTCCTGTACCAGAACCTTTCTCTCCCTCAGTGACCTAAGGATTTTAAGTCTTATCAGGACCTCCTAAGGCATTTGGCCACTACCTTGGGTATTCTCCAATCATTAGCTTCAGGGAGACTGTCCCTTCTGATGAATGAGGCTCTTTTGGAGCCTGTAGAAGCCCTCTGGAATACTGCAGCTTCATTGCCTCCCATGGCAAAGCATTCAGAGAAGCGGTACTTCATTCGCATGCCAGGTTTTGAGGGTTTCTACTCCCATCTGGCTCCTAACTCTCTGGTGGAAACTGCAGCAAATTACAGGGCATGGCAGGGAAGATATAAGTCCACCCCTAAGGACAAAGAGTCCAAAAGGATGGACTTAATGGGGAGGAAGATTTATACTTTCTCTTCCATGCAAATGTGCATTGGGAACCATCTCACATTTGGTTTTGGTCTCTAAATATGACTCTTGTCAATTGGGCAGCCATGTATATAGTTTGTGGATAAGTTGCCAGAATCCTCCCAGGGAATAGTTTATAGCACTCATTGCAGAAGGCCGTATGGTGACCAAGACTGTTGCAGTTAGCTCTGGACATGGTAGATGCCGCAACCAGAGTTACAGCATTGGCTGTGACCATGAGGAGGGCCTTATGGCTGCAGAATTTGGGCATTGCACATGAGGTGTAGCAGACCATTGGAGACTTACCATTCGATGGTTGGGATTTATTTTCAGAAAAAAAATGATGAAACCCTGCACTCTTTTAAAAACTCCATAGCTAAGTCCTGTTCTTTGGGAGTATATACTCGGGCCATAAAGAGATGCCACTATTGCGGTCAACACAGCAACGTTTTTTCCTGTAAGGAAGAAGGACTACTCCTGGAAGGGCCACAGATCCCAGAAGAGAGGGTTCTCTGGTTCTGGGTTTAACCTGCCAGCTCTCCCATTCCCCCATTTCCCTCTCTCCCCAGCATCCAGCAAGCGCCTATTTTGGCTCTAGTGTCCAGGACTAACCCAGTGATGATCTCTCTTTCTCCTTTCCATCTGTTTTGGGCACAGGCTAGCTTGTTTTTATCATATCTTGGGCTCAATTACCATGGAAAGCTGGGTCCTAAGCACCATCAGATTGGGTTATGCCATACCGTTTCTTTCCATCCCTCCTCCCAACCCATTGCCTTTTCAGGGACTTCTCTCATGAGAATGTGCCCCTCAAGCTGGTTCAATCTCGGTTGGCCCTGGGGACTATAGAGGAGGTTCCCCGGCAGCATTGGGGATGGGGGCTTTCCTCCTAATACTTCCTGGTTTCCAAACCCAAGGGAGGGAAGAGATCTGTCCTTGACCTCTTCAATCTCAACAAATATATCATATACGTGAGATTCTGTATGGTCACCCTAGCAACTATCCTCTCCGCCTTAAATCACAATTTCTGGTTTGCTGCTGTGGACCTGTGGGATGCTTATTTCCACATATCAATTGTTCCGAGCCATGGGAGGTTCCTCATGTTTGTGGTAGCTGTCCAACACTACCAGTACAGTCTGCTGCCTTTCAGCCTATCTTCTGCTTCCTGGGATTTCCCAAATACATGATTGTGGTAACAGAATGCTTCAAGAAGAGGGGTATTCATATCTTTCCGTATCTGGCTGATTGGTTACTAAGGGTGAAGTCCAGAGAGGAAGTTCTCTGTCAGGTTCACTTTACACTATGCCTACCTGGTCTTCTCAGTCTCCTCCTAAACAGCGGAAAGTCAACATTGGTTCCAACTTAAAGAATCAAGTTCATTGGGACACTGATGGACTCTACAAGTTCAAGAGCATTTCCACCAGCTGAGTGAGTCCAGGCAATTCCCCACCTATGTCTGGAGCTGCAGGCTCAACCCTCAACTACAGCCTGAATATGTGTGCAGTTGCTAGGCCATATTGTTGCATGCACACACGTCGTCCAATATGCAAGTATGTGCCAATGTCCTCTTCAGAGGTGGCTGAAGTTGGTTACCTACCTGTAACTGTTTTTCCTTGAAATGTGATGCAAATGTATATTCCATGACTCCTGCTCCATGCTGTCTGCATCAGAGTCTGTACTTCTGACGTTCTGTGTGAAAGAACTGAGGAGATTGGGGCGGTACCACCTTTATATGGCCAGGGGAGGGGCTAGGGCACAGGACATGAGCACTGCCCCTATGAATACTGCTAGGCAGTGTTTTCCAGCTCCAATGTGCTGGGTGCATGCACACACACCTAAGTAGAATACATGTCTGCATCACATTTATAAGAAACAAGTTACAGGTAAGTAACCGTTTGTTCAGCTCTCTGACCCTAGCAGCCTCTTTACAACACAATAGCGCCATCCCTGGTTTCTACAAGTTTTGGTTACACCTGGCAAGATGAACCCAACACACCTACAATCTCAAATTTGCCCAGAACTGTCTGCCCTGAAGTCTGCAGTGCTCCCCTGGACTACTCAGAGAAATCAGAAGGTACGTTTGCTCCTTTAAAGAGACAATACCCAGCAGCCTACCAATTTAACTGGAGTTAACAGTTCAGTTCAAACACAGCACTGGGTTGGGTTAGATGAAAAATAAAACAAGTTTATTAACAACAGAACATAGTTTAAGTAATGCTAAGTAAAATAAATAAAGGTAAAGATGGTTAGTAATAGAAGTGAAGATATGAACGTAAAAGTCTATAACTTAATCTAGCAAGGTACGGTCTCTAGGATGGTTTCTTTCACCAATTATTCTTTGTCTAGCATGACTGACTGTCTCTCAGTTAGGACCTTCTACAGAAATTCAAGGTGCTGGCTTCCCTTGTCTTCACAGGTGAAAGATAGAGATGGAGTTTCTCTGTCCTTTGACAACAAAGCCAATTTTTTGGGAATATAAAGTTAGGAAAGCCACCTGGGGATTCAGTCTCCTGTCTCTTTCATGGCAGGAGCCACTTTAATTCTCTCTAGAGTTCAGGCTTAAGACAGCCTCTGCAGGTTTAGCTTGATAGTTTTGTTTATGGCTGTCACAGGTTTCCTCCTCCTTTCCCCTGTACCCTGTGCTTAGGCTGACAAAATAAGAATCCTCATGCCTTGTTCCAGTGTTTCAACCTCGTGCTTTTATTTACAGTGCTACAGTGTAGTCCTCTTTATCCCCCAACAGTTATCCCCTTTCTAACCCGTTCTAGGGTCTCCTGGCCCATGAGGCTCCCTTCCTGTGGTGAGGAGACAGCTGTAGCCTCCTGTCCCCTCCCAGGCTAGCCTCCTTACTGAGCTTTCTCTAGGGCTTTTATAGCCCTTCCCTTCCTCAGCCCAGCTGCCGCTACTTAGCTCAAGTCCTTGACCCTCGTTAGGGCCTGCATCTGGGCTCTCTGCTGGCTGCCTGGGCCCCTGCACCTGGCTTCTCTACCAGAAAGCAGGGCTTAACCAGCATTTTGGCAGGGCATTCAAGGGGTTTTACCGCTGCCCTGTCACAATGGCTCATATGTAAATTTGAGTTAAGATCATATTCCTTTGTCTAGGACAGACCTGTTTATCTCTTTTACCTAGGGTAGGCTGTCTTTGTCTTTAAATATATTCTAGTAATGTTATACAGAGGGAAATCATTACAAGACTTATTTTGTACAAACATTGCAGTAGCCTGTAAGGTGTGAATACAGGGGTACTTAGGAACATGTCTATTTTGCTCCTGGTTTTTCATAACATCTTTAAGTGTTGTTTAATAAAACTGCTTGAAAACAAATATTTCTTATGGAGTGAAATCTTATATTTGTCTCCTCAAATCTGGTCTACATGAGCATTTGATGCTGTCAAGGTTTTTCCTTGATTTTAGCAAATAAGGAATTGTTTTTAATCTTTAGACTAGCAGATGGGCACTCCCCATACTATGACTTCGTGTGTATGTACGAATATGTAATGTTCAGAATAATGGAAAGAAGAGTGAAAAGACCAGTTTTGTCATCTGATTTCTCACCCCATCAATGCAAGAGTATGCCCTGAAAAGCCTTGGGTCTGATTGTGATCACAGTTACACTGGTATAAATTAGAATTAACTCAACTGAAACTAAACTGGTGTGACTATAGAGTAGAGTGCATTGTAGTGACTTTTTGTCCAATTTTAAAAAATCTGTGCAATGGATGAGGCTGTTTCAAGTCATTATTAAGAAACCCCCTGATTCTTAGATTATTGTATATATTCTTCTTCTTAACTTCATCTAGAGCAGAAAAATCTCATAATGACTAATATTTCTTAAATAGCACAATATAGTATAAAGATTTTATAATACATAGGCTCAAAGTGACATAGGTACAGTTGAATATTCAACCATAATTGCATTTCTGGACTTAATTATGGCTAGCTATACAATTTTAATGTTGCATTCTCCTGGACTTCTAATGTAGTTATATAATTGATTTATTTGGGAATGTATTTTATAGTAAAATACATTACAGGGTAGTATTATGTTTAGTTCACTGTAACAGTAACATGTTGAAAAATAAAATGCTAAATAAGAGGTCACATGTTGCAGCTCTGTGAGCTCCCAGCTGAATCCTTTTAAGATATTCATTCAAAAAACTATTTGGCTCCCCGACTAATTAAACCACAAAAATAGCTTTCTGTATCTCCCTAGAGAAACCTTTCTGAGCACTAGAAAGAAGGTCCTGCTAAGTTGGGTATTAAAGTTAACAGCTCTAAAAGAGTGGAACCAGATCAAAATGCAGTATGCAGAACCAAACTCATGCAAGAGATTGCCTTAAATTTGATCACAGTAATGGATGGTAAAAGGATTTGAAAATCATAGACCTGTAGGACTGGAAGGGACCTCGATGGGTCATCTAGTCATCTGAAACCAGTGGAATAGACTGGCAGCCTAAGAGCTTTAAAGAAACAAACATTCTATTTAAAAAGTCTGCAATTTTCAAAACTTCTTCAAAGGCTCCTGAGTAGAAAATGTAAAGACTCCTAGGCTACCTTGTGTTTAAACTAATGTGGGAATGAAAATGGCAGTTACTGTTTGTTAAAAAAGATATTTTTAAAAATTTCCTTTTTAGTTCCCTGGTATGTGCTTAGCTTCAATAATTGTGTTAAATGGACTATCTCCTATGATTTATCACAATCTAACCTGTCATGATCTTAATGTGGGGCAGTCTACACTTTCCATATCAGTTACAGAGAGTGTACTGATTAAGGGGGTCTATACGAAATATGACTTATCTTTTTTATGGAGATAGACACCATGCCCCTGAAAATTCTTTCCTTATTGTCCATATATTTCCAGCTATTGATATCTTATACCTTGACTAGGCTGGGTAATTAAAGGTACTCTCAAGTTCTTTCTCATGTCAGGGTACAGTGCAGGTTTTGTCATGGTGACTGAGAAAGGAAAGGATGAGGAGGATTTAGAAGCAATGATTAAAAGATCATGTTGAGTTTAAGATGACCCGTGGATATCAAAAAGACAGGCTGAGATTTTAGCTGGGACCAGGAGCAGAACAAGTTCAGAGTAGAGAAGTAGATCTGAGTGTTGTCAGCACAGAGAAGATAGATGATAGAACAAACCTATCTCTATATGATAACTTTTGCATACAGAGAGGGGAGTTGAGGGCTAAGGAAGAAGCCCAGTAGAACGCTCATTATTTGGAGTGAGAAGAATCTTCCAAACCAAACACTGAAGTAGCAATTGGAGAGGTAGAAGAGCCAAGAGAGAATAGTCATGGAAGCTGAGGGAGACAAGATTTCAGGGAGAGCATGGTCAACAGGGTAAAAGGCAGCCTGACAGGAGGTGGGGATAGAATACTGTTTCTGAGACTTAGCACTGAAGACGTTATTAGCAACGTAAGTGAGAGCAGTTTCAGAGAAGTATAGAGAGCTGGGAGTCTCACTGGAGAGGGTCAAGGATGGAGTTTAAGACAGAGCTCCAGATAGTAGGTCTAGGCAGCATGTTGAATTACTTCAGGGAGAAAAGGGAGAAGGTTCTGTGATAACTTTAAAGGCTGAGCATTTGTTCTATCGTAAAACATGACCTTTTAATAACTAGTCTACTCCTCTCAGCAGGGTATTGTGTACCATTTTAGCCTGTTTACATTTAAGTGTTCTTAAAAGTTTAATTCAATTATTCAGTTGGCAACAGACTGATTTATTACTTTTCCTCTGAGATGTAGCCTAGGAAACAATTATATGTAGAAGAGCCCATTTTTTTAAAAAAAATCCTTGAATACAAGCATTTAACAAAATGCAACCTCTTCCCTGTTGTCTTTTGAATTCTTTAAAATTCTGTACATGGAATATTGATAGCATTAACTACTCATTGAAATGTAAGAAGATGTTCTTAAGAAAGAGAATGTGTATATTGCCCTAATTCAGGAAGAGTATGTAAATATCTCTGGACATAATACGTTCAAAACAGACAATATTTGATACATCCTATACTACTTGATAAAGGTACTACATTTATTAACACAAAATATTCCCCGTTGCAATTACTTCTTCCACTGCAAATGGGAAAATATTTTCTTGTACAATGGTCTTAATATTTGGTGTATACATTGAGTCCTGATAATGTCCCAGTTGTCTATCAGATTTATTAACCAATTATTTTCACACTACAAATCATGAACTTGGTGAACCTTAATCATATATTAAAAACCAAAATAGATAAAACTCCGCACATTTCCAGATAAACAACAAATCTAAAACCTTAAAATCTGTAATTGCGGCACAAGATGCAGACTTATGTCTGGAGGCAGCTAAATGCAGGTGGTTGTTTTCTATTTTAAAGGTATAGATTCCTTATCTAAAACCAGTTTGATTTTCAGTAAAGCTGAAACAGTAGTGAAATATTTAGCCTAGTAAATAGGTGTTCTTCTTACCTCAGATCACACACCTGGCAGGAGTGCAGGATATCAAAGATCTGGCACCAAGATGGAAATTCTCATTTTATATGTTGAAAACAAGAAAACAGTTGTTGTTCTTGTTAATAAATATACGTAGCTGTATTTCAAAGTAGGACAGAATCCTACATTTTCTTAGGAACATTTAAACTGAAGAAACAAAGGCACAGCAGAAATTCAGTTGCAACTTGAAAACTTTAAAGAAGCAAGAGCTTTCGCGTGATCACATCTAAATCACAAGGAACTCTCATTTCAAACCGTGTGTGTGTGTGTATTGGCTACAAAGCCAGCTGTTACTTTAAAAATGTCATTTCATTAACGTCTCCACTCAAGAGCTGATGATAAAGCATTAAAATCATTTAAAATTTTATATAACGCTTAATTCATTCTCAGGAACTTCTGTTATAAAACAAATATATCATTTTCTGAAGAACCTAAAAATCTAACACATTGCTGCTGCTGGATAAAGTACAGGGTACAAGGGACAAGCTTGCCAGTGAGTTTCATAGATTGTAAGGCCAGAAAGGACCATTATGTTCACATAATCTGACCTCCTGAATAACAGAGGCCATAACATTTTATCAGTAGTTCTTGCATCAGGCACATAACTTCTGGTTGAGCTAGAGCATATCTTGTAGAAAGAGAGCTAAACTGAATTGAAAGAATTCTAGTAACAGAGAATCCAGCATAGGTAAATAGTTCCTAGGTAAACTGTTTCAATGGTTTATTACCCTCACTGTTAAAATTTTACACCATATTTCTAGTCTGAATCTCTAGTTTCAGTTTCCAGTAATTGGAAATTCTGTCTTTGACTGTTAAATTAAAGACCCCTCTACTGTAAGACATATTCTTCCCATGTAGATACATGCAGACTGTGAAGTCGTCATCACTTAACTTTCTCACAGGAAGACAGGTTTCCCAGACCTCAGATCATTCTTGTACCTCTTTTCTGAAGTCTTTTCAATTTGTCAACATTTTTTTAAAATTGTGAACACCAGAACTGGACACAGTATTTGTCTTATCAATGCTTTATGCAGAGATACCTTCTCCCTAGTCCTGTTTGATATTTCCCTGCTTATACATCCAATAATGGGATTAGCTCTCTTATGCGTAGCATTGCACTCCTTTCCAAAATTCAGGGCTCCCCTCCCCGTTCTGTAAGTTCATTGTTCATAGATGTATGACCTTATATTTCTGAGTATATTAAAATGGTTCAAATGAGTCCAACTTACCAAGCAATTCTGATTACTCAGTAGAACTGACTTCTCCTTAAAATTTACCACTCCATCTATTTTGTCATGTGAAAACTTTACTAGCAATGTTATATTTTCTTCCAGATCATTGATAAAGATATTGAATATCATTGGGCCAAGAACAGATCCATGCAGGACCCTAGAAAATATGTTGTGTGATGATTCCCTATTTACAGTTCTTTTTTGGGATGTCCCAGTGTTTAGTCCACATAATGTGTACTATGTTGATTTTTGTATAGTGCTGATTGGTTAATCCAAATATCATGTGATATTAAGTCAGATGCCTTACAGAAGTCTATTATGTCAACACAGTTGCCTTTGTCAACCAAATGTATAATCTCTTTAAAAAACAAAAACCACACATATTTATTTAACTAGATAACTTTTTAAGAAAACCATATTGATTGGCATTAGTTATGGTACTGTTCTTTGTTACTTTACTGTTTTAATACCTATGCATCTTTTTTGGACTTTTTTATACCTTGAGTGCTTACAAATTCTGTCACTCCCCTGAAAGGGCAAAATCCCCTATTCCTGTTTGGAAGCGTGTATAACCATATGTTTTTGAAAAAAATGTATAAAGATCCAAAAGACAGTAGGATATACAGAGCAATATCAGTAGTTAACCTAATCAATAAAATACCGACAAAAGTTGTTAAAAACTGCCTATTTCTTGCCCTGTCACTACAAATTCATGTTGGTTATATATGCACAGATTAACAATCAGGGATCTGGCCTGTATTGTGCCAGGTGCTATATGTGTGTAATTTTAAAAAACTCCCAAAGACCTTACATATGGTGAAAGACAACAGGTGAATAAAGCAGACCAGTGAGGAAGGGGAGGACAAGTTAACAGTGAAACAGTCATGCTTATTAAAATAAGCAACAGCTATCGGACAGGGGCTGAGCCATGGCTTGTGCTTGATTAGGCAAACCTTGCAATGGGGGGAGTCAAGGGGAGTGTAGTGTTATCTACTGAGATAACAGAGGAGAGGCTGAGGACTTAGAGAAGTCACTGATGTGGGTAGACTGGCATTCTCAGAAGGGTTGGATATGGCAGGGACTAAAAGGAGGCAGGGGATCTATGTTGAAGGAGAAAAGGTGATGGTCAGGGAAATCAGCAATGGAAAGTGAGTGAGAGAGCTGTTCCAAAGTTGCAGGTTAAACAAGGCCCTTCATAGCAGAGAAAGTCTTCATTTTTGCCCCCCTGTATAGAAGGTTTGTGTGTCAACAGGGACAGTCTCTTAACATAGACCTGTTTTGTGGAGACAGTCTTGATTTCAGGATAATGATTCAACAGTGTACAACAGTGGTCACCAACCCGTCAATTGTAATCAACTCGTTGATCCTAGGGACTCTCCCAGTGGATCACGATCTCTGGCTCTGGCAGCGCACCAGGGCTGCTGCAAAGGCAGGCTCCCTGCCTGCCGTGGCCCCATACTGCTCCCGGAAGTGGCCAGCATGCCCCCACGGCCCCAGGGGGGAGGAGGGGGCAGGGGTCTCGGCATGCTGTTCCTGCCTGCGAGCACCGCTCCCGCAGCTCCCATTGGCGGGGAACAGGGAACTTCCGGGAGTGGCGTGGAGCCGGGGCAAGCAGGGAGCCTGCCTTAGCCTCACTGTGCTGCCAACCGGGAGCCACCCGAGGTAAGTGCTTCCCGCTGGGAGGCCGTATCTCAACCTTGAGTCCCCTCCCAGGGCCAGCACTCCATACCCCCACCTGCACCCCAAGTCCCTGCCCCAGCCCTGACCCCCTCCCAGAGCCAGCACCCTGCACCACCTCCTGCACCCCCACACTTTGCCCTAGCCCGGAGCCCCCTCCTGCACCCAAACACCCTCCCAGAGCTTGCACCCCTCACCGCCTCCTACACCCCAACCCACTGCCCCAGGCTCAGCCCAGAGCCCCCTCCCACATTGCGAACTCCTCAGCCCTAGCCCAGAGCCTGCACCCCTCCCCCTGAGCTTTGGGGAAGGGGCAGAGTAGATCCTGGGTTGCCCTTAAATTCAAAAAGTGATCTTTGGCATAAAAAGGTTGGAGGCCACTGGTGTACAATAACTATCAATCTATACAAATATCTGAAATGTACAATACAGTTAATTTTTTCCCTCAGTATGGAGGATTACTCTGAGTCTCCGGATAATCACTGAAGCAGCATATTGGTACCTTTTTATTCTTTCCAGCTTAATTTATGTCCCTTCATTCAACAGCTTCCATCTTGCAGAACAAAAAGAAAAATGCATGACCTGGCCTCAAGTGTTTGTATTTTAGATTTCCCCTATTCCCCACCCAAGCTAAAAATACCTTTTTAGCATCTTGAACTTGAGTACCAGACCTAAAAAATGAAGTCAGCTGGAACTCAAGCTGCTGTGGTGCTTTTGCGCAAGCTGTCAACGATATAAAACTGAAACATCAAATTGGGAGGCGATTTCTCAAGAGAAACTTTTAAAAAAAAATGGGACTTTGAAATTCTGTGAAAAATAAAATTGGGAGGGCTCAAACCATTCAAAATGAATAGGTGAAAACTTTTCTATTGAATTTCGCAAAATTCATTTTATCCAGCTTTGCCCAGCTATATTAAATTTAAACATTTTAAAAAATAAAAGTTAATCTTACTGCTATTTATACTCTTCTTTTGACATTAGCTAGTGTTGACATGGCAGAATCATCTAGCTTTCAACAGCGTATTCCTCAAAGTAACTGTGCGGGGAGACATGTTGCACTTCAACCTGTGTATCTTGATGTGAGCAGAACACCTACTGATAACAGTGGGAATTTGCTTAATAGCACAGCTTAATTTCAGACACTGTTTTATCACTGGCCAATATGAAAAGCATATAATCAAGTGAAATATTTCAATCTTTACTTGCTTTTTTCTTTTGATATCCAGACATCACTAAATATATGTTCCTCTTTTTATAGGCATGCTGTCGTCTTTTTCTTCTAGAATAGGTGTCCCCAAACTAGGAGTCGCAAGGTTCTTAGGTGGAGCTCATGAGCTGTAAGCCCCCACACATGGCAGGCTCCACTTGTAAGCCCTAGCCCCGCACATGTTGGGGCTGACAGCCTGAGCCCGTCCAGCCCTACTCTGCCTCCAAAATAGAAGTTTGCTCGGGGGTGCCATTTTCCCTAAGGCTATCCCTAGGACTGAGACAACATTAGAGGGCTTGATTGTTCAGCAGCTATAGAGCTGCATTAAACCAAAGACCAATCAGAACACTGAGATCGGCAAAAAAAAGTAATTTATAATTTAAAAGTCAGACATATAGGCAGGGGTGGTGCTAGGGGAGGTCTTTTGTGGCCTGTAGCCACTCCAAAATTTGCTGTAGGCCTTCTTCTCCCCCCCCCCGCCCCCCCCAGTGCAAAGGTCAAACATTATGCAGAAGTAATGGATTTTATCTTGCAGGGCAGGAAATCCCCTGAGAGTTGCTGGGCTCTACCTGTAGGTTCATTGTCACGACTTTAAAATGTTTTAAAACTTTTTGCATTTTAATTTTCACCATGATTCAAATTTGAATAGTAAAACACTGAGTCAAAGTCTTATGTGTTAGCTGTGTAAGTCTGAAATAATTTATTCATTTCTGGATTTGCAACAGTGTAACTAATCTAAGAATATGGGCTATTGTTTTAATAGATATTTGTAAAAATATTATTTTGAATTAACATCATGTTTATGAAAATATTTAAAATCAGACCTGTTTGTATATAATTTTTAATTGTTCTTTGTGAATGTGTTCTGAAAATGTATTCTCATTTCAGGGTTAGCCAGCAAAATAGAACCAATCTTATGACTGCTGATAATTTATCAATTTGTTTCTGGCCAACTCTGATGAGACCTGATTTTGAAAACCGAGAGTTCCTGTCTACCACCAAGATTCACCAGTCGGTTATAGAGACCTTCATTCAGCAGTGCCAGTTTTTCTTTTACAATGGAGAGATAGTAGAAACCTCCAACCCTGTGGCATGTCAGCCACCACCATCCAACACAGTGCAGATGGTGGAACCCATGGTACCACTTCAGTTACCACCACCATTGCAACCTCAGCTGATACAACCACAATTACAAGCAGATCCTCTTGGTATTATATAAATAGAAGAAGACACAGGCAGCCTGGCATTGGACAGAAAATAAAGCTAGACATGCATGTTTCAGGATTCAGTAATGTACTTCATATTTATGAAAAATAATTCACATCCAAACTGATGGGACATTTTTGTTATAACCCATACTGTATTTCCTCATTCATACACACTGCAGATCAAAACCATGGGATAAGCATGACTGGAGAGATTTAATTTTTAAAAACAAAAATAGCTATAAAGTACAAAGCTGCTGCTGCATGAAACCTTATTGCAATCACTATATCATTCCTGTGGCAGTTTGTCACAATATATTGTGAATAAAATTTTTCTATAGAAATTTAATGATTTAAAATATCACATTTTTGAGACATTCAGTGCTTACAGCCTGCTTTATGGCTGTTTTTGTTATTTAATGTGCTATTTTTGTCAGCGTTATTCACATTCAAGCATTCTGTGTAGACAACTGAGGCCCAGCTGTAGTTTATTTCGTAACCTCCTGGCTACTTATGCTATAGTATGCTTGGGATGGTTTTTGAAAAAATGCAAAATGCACTGTTGAAAATATTACAATCCTGCACCTTCCATCTTTACTTCTAAGTAAACCTGTGGGACAGTTTGTTGAGGGGTGGGTAAACTTGCTTATTATTTCTTACAGCACAATGCCAAGGACATGCTTGTTGTAAAAGTGAATTTCAAATATTGTGCAAAAATTTTGATGTCTCCTAGTTATTTCCTTATGTTCCATTACTGAATTAAACATTTTGTAATACTGTTAATTCTGTAAACAGCTGCATGTTTTAAAGATCATTGATGGTCTTGTAAACTTAATCTAATATATTTTAGATATTTTAATTTTTCCCACTTGGGAACACATCTAGTGTGTAGAAAATAGTTCATGACATTTTCATATAAGGTTATTAACTTTTCATACATAAACATGAAATTTGTTGTAGTAAAATTCTGTAAACCAAACAATGTTTTAATCTAGGACTTCAATTTAATCTGTTCTTTAAATCTATTTTTATGTGGCCCTTGAAAGATATACAAAAATGCATTGCTAATATATAGCAATAAATACTTTGGGTACTGACAATTAACCTCTTTGGAGTGTATATATAAAATCACAAATTTGTATTCATATTTTTTCTGTGGTATGTTGTACTAAAAATTCAAAATTACTGACATTTTGCACCATTTTTAATTATAACTTTTTTTTCTTTCATGTTGGTACCAATTTTGCTTTAAAAGAGTGCTGCTTTTTTAATTTTTATTTTTTTTAAACATTTAATTGGTGGTAACCGTTTTAGAAGACTACACATTGTAGCAGAATTGAGAGGAGGCCATACGTAAAAAATATTTGAGACTTTTAGCAGTTTTTTTCTTTCATGCTCAAATTATAGCTTTTTTTTGGGGGGGGGGGTCTGGAAAGGGGGAAAAAAATAAATTTGGTTCACTCAGCTGCTAGGATATGTTATGTGTAGTTTAAAAAAGCTTTATGATGGTCACCGTTGTAATCTTCATTCATAATGAGATTTTGCAATCGTCTTCTATGTATTATAGTAAATAGATGATTTTGAGAATTAAGGGTCTTAAGAGTTTTTGATTTACTCCATTTTCCTAAAATAAAAATTGCCTTTCCCAATTATGTCCTAGGTATTGTACTTCTAATTATGACTTGGATTATCATTCTAGATTAAGATGATACCATAAACAAGGCTGCTGTTGAAGTACATACATATGATAAATTATCTTGATATTTGTGTTATATTCTTGCAAGTAATTATCTTTTCTAAGAAAACAAGAACAAAAAGCCCTATTCCTGTTGCAAAGCACACAGGAATTGATAAAGTACAATAATAAAGTCTGTCCTGTAAATTGTAGTATTCTTAACTTGTTCTACATTACATCTGTTGTCTACATAGCTTTTATTTATAGGTGTCAGTCTAACATTGGCATGTTTAGCAAAGAAAAATTAAACTTCAAGAGTTTTATAAACTGTTTCTAGGTTGCTAAAGAATTTATTTTTCTACTATATATGGTATAGACAAAGCATCAAACTGTACAGGAAACAAACCTGGCTATTTCTAATGGAAGTAGGCTAAAAAGAAAACTATATTTAAAAGTTCTAGCTGGTAAAACAATTTTCAGTCTTTGTGTTGTGAATTTCATTTTTAACTTTCTGCTTCCTGTGTGGAAGTATAAGTTTAGTTGGCCATGATGTTAAATTCATCTTTGATTACAAAATTTATGTATTTTTTATGTTACAAATACATTTCCACAACTCCATTTCAAGTTAAGCTTATTATAGATCCAAAAATATTTGCAATATCATCTGTTTTTGTGTATTCTATTATGACTGCATCACTTATTCCATAATGAGTTGTTAAGATGCTGCTCTTATATTTGGCCTGGTTAGAAATTGTCTTTAGCTCTTACTGAAAGGTTCATTTAAAAAAAAAAAAAAAAAAAAAGCTTGGTATGACACTCCTACTTGCTGACATTGTCAGTATTTCTTGTGTAGTCTTTAGATTAATATTAAAATACTATATGGCTATATATATAGTAACTGAAAATAAAGATACTAGAAAATTATACCATTGCTATTTTAAAGTGAAGTTTATAGGTAATCTTTAGTACTGCTATAAAGCAAGGAATAATGTCATTCCATACTGATTCTCCATAGTTTGGCTAATGGAATTGTCTTATAATTGTTCTAATGAAAGTTCAAACCATGAAAAGCATTGCTTTAAATTTTTTTAAATTGAGCATTTTTACAATAATCATAAGAGCAGTATCTTGATAAACATGAAAACATGTTATGTTGTCTTGAGCATCTCACATTGACACTTTAACTCGGATTAGTATTTTATGTATTTTGTTATAGGCAAATTTTGCTACTAAAATGTATTGCTTTTAAATGTGTTCTTTCAGTAGATTATTCTTTGAATATTTTTTAAATCCCACACATTGAGTTTGAAAAGTGGCATTTTGTTAATTAATGTTTTACAGATTATTTTAAAATTCATTATATACACAACTTTATGGATTTTGAGCATACATAGTGTGTATAAGTGACAGATTTCTGACTTCAATGAAGAGAAACATTTTTTTCTTGTATGTTTTTTGCATTTCTTGAATAGTGGTTGCTAGAAATTACCATAGACTTGTTTATTTTCAAGGTACTGGAATTTTGTTCCTAATATCTCTGGTAAATATATACAGAGGGAAACTTAACTGGAGATTTAAAAAAATGTAGGCCTTAGCTTCCATGGTGATTTCAGTTTTTATACAGTATTTGTGATGCTATTTGTCAACTGGAATGAATATATATATATATATATTATAATTTTTATATATATATATATAAAAATTATAATTTTAAAAAGTCAGATCTTTGTTCTTTGTTTATAATTAATGTAATCCTGTGTTGCACCACCAACAGAATACTGCAGTGAATTAAATATCAGTGAAACTTATTCTGTATAAAGAATTCAATGAATAAAACATTAAGATGCTTACTGTGTACAATGTTCAGTTTAGTTGCCTATTAAAATTTTAAAGGCAAAATCACCCAATATCTTTCAATTAAATGCCAAGGTGAAATTTAGCAGTCCGTCTTTACAAACTGACTACGCCAAATGTTTTATAATTCAGTAGTTTTCTTCTATCTCTTACATTTCTTACAAAACTTGAAAAGCTGTTTGGTTTCTTGAATATTTAAGTATAAAAGCATTCCAATAAGGGATAACTTCTCCCCTTGTGTTGATGCATGCAATAATTGAGTCATCTTTAGGAATATATTGCTCCATGAAGATGTATATACACATACACTGAAGAAGCATAGACCCCCTGAAAATGACAAAACCTGTAAAATATTTTTATCCTTTACGAACTGAGGACTTTGTTCAACAGAAGTTAAATTCCGTGTTTCAGATAATGTCTCGATATTTTTTTAACCTGATTTGAGCTGTTCAACAGGAAATTGGTTATGATTATGGAAACATTTTTCTTGATATTGGCGTGCCGAGAAACTGTTTAAAAATGAAGAATTATATTTTTTTTATCCTTGCTTGGAACACTAATCCTCAACTAAAATTATCTCTGCATATTTTGAGGCTATTTTTAGATTCTCTAATTTATATAATATTGGTCAATTTTCCATGGATTGCTGTTCTGCTATTCCTAGACAGGAATACATCCTCTAATTTTCAAACTTGATACTTACACTGTTTTAATTCTTGCACATGTGGCCATTCAGGAGGTATTTGCTATTTCAATGTCTGTCAGAGTGCAATGAGCAATATAGCTTATGACAGTGGTTTTCAACCCGTTTTCATCTGCAGACCCCTAAAAAATTTGGAATGGAGGTGCAAACCCCTTTGGAATTTCAACCTGTGGTCTGTGAACACCTACCATAAAAGTCTTAGACTGAAAACTGACTGAACAGAATTGAGCTATGAATGTTGCATGTGTTCAGCACGGCATTTGATACAGTGCGAGAAAGGGTGCTAAACTGTGGGCTTCTATGATAATGACAGTGCTTCCAGGTTTTGACCTGTAGATGGGGGCATTCACATAATTTTGATTGATCAGAAAAATGGAAGGGCTTTTCTGGGATCTGAAACTTTAATTTCATAGTCACTTTTCACGGACCCCTTAGATATAGTCTGCAGACCCCCAGTTGAAAACCACTGGTTTATGATGTAGTAATCACTACGAAAACTTTCTGGCTGCCTTCAAATCCAGATTAACCCTATATGTTTTCTTAGATCAGCAAATGTTGTTATCTGAACATTATTCTGTCAAAGATGAATGTCCTTTGCCTGCATCATATTTTAATCTTTCATTATATTTTGCCATATGCAAGATTCTCAAGATTTTCACTAGGTTATTTAAGTGATTCACTAGATTCTGTACACTTCCCTTTAGCTTCATCATTTCCTGTGCTGAAACTTAACTATAATAAAGTGTTCAGACTTTAGGGGTAAAATTTGTGCTCACTTGGGGTCAATTTATCCCTGTTGGTAACTCCATTGGGCTTCAGTGGACTATAGCAAGGATGAATTTGGTCCACTACCTTGTTTGTCAAAGTGAATGCTACCTTTCCTTATCCACAAGCTCTTTTCAGAAATGTATAGGAGCTTTACTACAGCTAATCCTTGTTACCTGTCTTCCTTCCTAGATGGATGTACTGCATATATACTTTGATCTTTTTGGTGTTGAATTGAGGTTCATTGACATTTTTCCGCCATTATAGTTCCTTTGGACTGTACACAACAGGGTTTTAAATACTGCCTGATTATATTGCATAATAGCTAGATCCATTATCGTTTTTTTCAGTAACGATGATTAGAAAATATGATGAATTTAAATTCTTACTGAATGCCTATAGTGATAATGTATTAGCTTTCAAATTAGGACAGATTGAGATTAGGGCTAGTGTTACTTTTCTACTTGCAGCTTGACCCTAAATCCAGTCCTACCAAGGAGAGCTGTCAAAGGAATCTGTTTTAGGGTTATGTCTACAGAGCAGCTGGGAGGATGCTTCCTAGTACTGCTAGACAGCTATGCACTACCTCTCCTTGAGCTAGTGTGCTAAAATTAGCAGTTTGAGCGCAGTGGCTCATGTGAACTGCTTGAACAGGTACTTGAGTTGGGTGGGATTGTACTCAAAACGGCTAGCTTGTGGTGCTTCTGCCACATGGCTATTTTTAATGTGCTAGCTCAAGGAGAGCTAGCGTGTCTCTAGGTACTCTTGCTGGGAAGCACCCTCCTGTCTTCTGTGTAGCAATACCCTTAGGTACTTATGACTCCCATCACCATAGCATCTGAGCACCTCACAATCTGCAGTGTTAATCCTCGTAACACCTCTATGATGGTGGAAAGCACCATTGTCCCCATTTTACAGATGGGGAACTGAAGGGAAGTCATATATCAACCACGACTGCCTTCATCCCTCAGGATTGTGAGGCATTAGTGAAATTTATCTGCAGGGAGTTTTGCTTTTTAAATTTGTGGAGCTATATCTTGTGTTTTGAAGGTGTGATTGGACTGGTTTTGTGGAGGGAGATGAATTGGTGAAAAAGTAGGGCATTATGAGGAAGAGTCCTCCATGAGGGAAAGCAGGTCTGTTCTTGGAGTTTATCTGAGCCCCCAACAGTGACAGCTTGGCCCTCCCAAAGACCAACATCAGCATGGACTTCTGCCCCAGATTCGCTAGCCATTTTCCCTCTTTCTTCATCTGTCTCAGGTAATCTATAATCAAGGTGACCTGTGAGGACAAAGCTGGTAGTGAGGAGCCTTCGTATCAATAGTGGAAGACAAGAGATTGTTGTAAATTCCTACCAAATTATCAGTAGAGAAAACGCAGAAGAACAACTTTATCCCTTTTAGCTGCTCAGAAACTCAAATGGCTCATCAACTTCTGAGGGCAAACTGTCAAAACATCAGTCATCTTATTGGGACTGGTGTGCCCTAACTTCAAAGATAATGGGCAGTCCTGGATAGAAAGGTGTTAATATCAATTCCTCTGCCTTCCACCCCAAGTCCAAACACTTGATCCAAAGCATATCCAGCCTCATGAATGGAGCTTACAACTACCTGGGACAGTAGAATGATGATCATGGCAGCCATGGAATTCTAAGTTACCAGTCTTGGTGATTCCAGCACCAGTGTAATAAGGAACCTAATCAACCCAGAAGGCTCTTTTGTATTAGTGTGGGGCAACCTACATGCTTACACTAACCCTATCTTATCCTTAATTTGATTGCAGTATACGGAATATTTAAAGATAGTGAAAAACTGCCTTTCTTCAATTCTGCTATAGCTTCTCAAACATCTCGCACAGCAGAACTGTGCTGAGTGATTGAATCCTCGTTGTGTCAACTTGGTTGCAGACTGAGTTTTCCCTTGTGGAGAGCTTTCATGTTACTTTGCAGACGAAGTTCAAATTTGGACTGAGGTACCCATTGCTATGGAAACTCAACCATATGTGGAGAAGGACATGAGCTCGTCGTCTTTGCTTGAGTTGCAGCCAGTATTACTCTGCTTTCTGCTGCTTTCTGACAATGTGTGAGTTGCAGTCTTATCCTTTCTGGCTAGTGAAGGCCAGTGAAGAAGTAATGGGTCCATTACTTGTCAAGATTGTGAATGTTTTTCTGTGGGTGGATGAGAACAGGATCCCAGCACCTTTTAAATAAGCTATTGAGAGATTCATGCTCGTGAAACCAACTCTTGATGTTCACATTCTGGCTACCAGCCTATGTCCCATCTCCCATTTTTAAGGAAGGTCATTGAGATTTCCTTGGAGTCAAACAGGTCATAGGCCCGAACAGGGGGTAGAAACCCCCCTGGTTGCATTAGTTTATTATATCCAAGCATTGAACAAAGATTAAGTGTGTATGATTCTTATAAATTTGTCAGCAGCTTTTGATACAGTTGGCTATGAGATTTTGTTGACTCATTTACAGACAGGAGCAGGGATGGATGGCACTGCTTTTGAGTGGCTATTATCTTTGAGGACCCCAAAGGGGAGTTGTGGTCAATGGTTTCTCTGTCCCAAGAGTGCTCTTTTGTAGCTGCTGAAGGGGTCTATACTATCACCTTTCTTGTTCATAGGGTATATGAGATTGTTAGCGAGGAGACATGGGTTGCCGTGTATTTAGTGCACTGATGATATTGAGCTTAATGAGAGAGTACAACAGCACTTTGAAAAACACAGGGTGCTTTTAGATTCTGTGCTACTCTTCGATGCTCAGATAGGGCTGTGGCCAAGAGTACTTTTTCTACCAACTCTTGACCAGAGTAGTGTAACCTTTTCTTTCCAATGAATTCTTTGTCACCTCAATATTAGATTGCTGTAATGCACTCAGGACCATTTAGAAGCTGAGCCTACTGCAGAATGCTGCATGTGGGAAGCACAGTAGACCAGTGTTCTGCACTGGCTTCCAGAAAATTTCTGGTGGAAATGAAAGGTGTTTAACCTATAGAGCCCTAAATGGGTTGGGACCTGATATACCTGCGATATCTTGTAGTCTCCTCATACTGCCACAGCAAAGATGCTTGAGCTGGAGCTGCCATTCTATGGATGAGAGGGATCTGCTGTCAGGACATGCTCCGAGGAGGAGGATTCAGTTTTGAAACAGGGTCCGCACGCTTGGATTGCCAAAACATATGTTTGTTAGGCTTTGCAGTGTGCCCAGAAGGCTATATTCCCCCCCCCACACACACACACACACAGTCTCTCTTTCTCTTTTCTAAGGTTGTTGAGAAGGTGCTGGGCTCAGGTGACTCTATAGGCAATCCTTTCCTTGTTTCTGTTATTTAACTGATTAGAAAATATGATTAAATTCTTGCTGAATGCTCACAGTTATAATGTGTTAGCTTTAAAATTATGCGATAATTGTGCAGAGTCCTGGGTGTTAACTTTTATTTTAGAAACTTAAAAGAAATGAATAGCTAATGGTTTCTACAAGAGAGTTAGATTCTTCTGTTGTTGCAACGGTTAAGGAATCTACACTGGAATGTTTAATTTTCTTCTACTAACCATTGATACCAAAGGTGGTCCTGACTAATTTAGATAAAGTATATATGCAAGCTGTCACTTGTCTGAAGAAGGGTATGCCATGTAATACCAAAATTGTAGGTGGGGAGGAAGGTCTTCTATGAGATGTGTTGAATATGTAATCACATAAGCATCAAAGGGTATGTGTACACTGCAAGGTAAGCCCAGGGGTCAAATCAGACTCAAGCCTAAACCGCACTTCTGTCTAAACACAAATTGCACTAACCCAGTGCCGCAGGACTCCATGGGGAGGGAAGATCCAAGCCTGAGTCAAGCCAGGACTCAGGGTTCAAGCCTTATTGCTTTACAGTGTAAATACAGCAGCACGAGACTCATGCTCTGGGAGTCCACTAAAAGCATTCCACAAGCCTCCGGGTAAACTTTTTGTCTGGACAGTCAAGTTTTCTCACTGCACCCACCAGCAAAGGCCACATTTTGGGAGGGCACTAGAAGTTGTAGATATGCGTGGCTGGATGCAAGCCCGCATAATATAGCGTAGACACCGAAGCCCCAGGTTGGGACCCAGGGGTCAACAATCCCTAACCTGGGGTTACAAATGAGTGTAGACGCTCAAGCCCTAGGTTAACAAACCCAGAGTCTACTAACTTGAGTTCTGCTAAGCCTGGGCTTACATTGCAGTGTAGACATATCCTAAGAAATAAGCTCCAAGGGTGGGATCCGCAAAGGGATTTTGGCATTAGGCATTACAATGCTGAGTGTCACAGTGCCTAGAAAATCACAGGAACAATTCTGCCATCCACAAATCCAAGTTTGGCACTTAAGCTCCTTATACAATGAATAGGGAGAGATAGGTGCCTAAAAATGGGATCCACAAAAGCCAGCATGCTAGAAAGGGTGCCACCTAACCTAGCCAATGGGAAATGCTGATGATGGGGGGGGGAGGGTGTTAAACCCCTCTTCTCTCTGAGATAGGTGCCTAAGTCCAGGCTGCAGGGAGGTGCCTGTCTGCTCAGAACCAGCCACCTGGAGTCAGATGGATCGGCGCCTAAGTCACTTCTTGCAGGAATGAGTTCAATGCTTGCCTCACACTACGCAGATGGTTGGAGGAGGAGGTGGTGATGAGGGCCTTCCCCCTCATAACTTTTAGCCTAGTAGTTAGGGCACTCACCTGGGATGTGAGAAACTGAGGTTAAATTCCCCCTCTCTCTGCCAGAGGTAGAGAGGATTTGATTAGGGGTCTGCCACCTCTCAGGGGAATGATCTAACCACTGAGCTATTCCGATGTGGGCTTCCCTCAATTTCTCCTGTTGAAACTGTTCCACTGTGGATAAATAATGAAAGAATGGTTGGAGCAGGGGGACTGGACCTGCAGCCTCCCACCTCCCCAGGTGGATGCTCTTACCACTGGACTACAGAGCCATTCTGTCTCATGTGCTCCCTCCCACGCAACAGTCTTTGCGTCCGAGAGAGAGTGAGTGTGCCTTTGGGACCCACTCCAGTAGATGTGCTCAAAAGCTGCCTAGTGGATCGGGCCCTGCATGTGACTTAAGCGATAGGACAGGACCTGATCTGCTAGGCATGCTCACGGGCCGCCAAGTGGATCAGGGTCTGCATACAACCTAGGTGGATGAAGATGTATCTTCCCCTGGTTTGTGAATTGCCCTGGGGCATAGGGCTTAGGCAGGAGATGGACAGCTAGAGGGTGGCAGCAGTGTACTTAGATTCATAGATACTAAGGTCAGAAGGGACCATTATGATCATCTAGTCTTACCTCCTGCATAACGCAGGCCACAGAATTTCACCCACCCACTCCTGCGAAAAACCTCTCACCTATGTCTGAGCTATTGAAGTCCTCAAATCGTGGTATAAAGACTTCAAGGAGCAGAGAATCCTCCAGCAAGTGACCCGTGCCCCATGCTACAGAGGAAGGCGAAAAACCTCCAGGGCCTCTTCCAATCTGCCCTGGAGTAAAATTCCTTCCTGACTCCAAATATGGTGATCAGCTAAACCCTGAGCATATGGGCAAGATTCACCAGCCAGATACTACAGAAAATTCTTTCCTGGGTAACTCCGATCCCACCCCATCTAATATCCCATCACAGGCCATTGGGCCTATTTACTATGAATATTTAATTACCAAAACCATGTTACCCCATCATACCATCTCCTCCATAAACTTATCAAGTTTAATCTTAAAACCAGATAGATCTTTTGCCCCCACTGCTTCCCTTGGAAGGCTATTACAAAACTTCACTCCTCTGATGGTTAGAAACCATCGTCTACTTGCCCCAGGGTCTACAATTTAGCTACCTAGGGAACTTTTACAGTGGAAAGGTAGGCACCAAGTGAATTTAGGTGCTTACAGGGTTAGGTGACAGCCAAGCAGGAGTTTTATGGATCTCAGTGATGCATATGGGGACTTAGGCACCTAACTCTGGAGTTTAGGTATTTAAGTCGCTTTGTGGATCACACCAAAAGCTTGTTGAATTATCAGTAAGGAAACAACCATTTAAGAGGGAATGGGAGTTTTGACTACTTATTCAAACCATTTTTTAACAACAGATGATCAGCTGGAGGGAGATATGGTAGATGGGTCTTTAATCTTTCTAGTATGGCTGAGCAGACATAGAATGCAAACCACCCTGCTTATCTAGTCTGCCTGGCCTAATGAAATGCTAGGTGCACTTACTACATTAACTGTCAACATTATTTACTATTTATAGCTTTACCACTCTAAGTGCCATCAGAGAATGTTCTTGATGAGAAGAAATAGGAGACAGTCTGCTCCAGCTTCCCTCCACAATATGAGACTTGAGCTGCAGAGAAGATCGGGACTTTGGGTAAGCATGTTTTATTCTAAAGTGTATCAATGTCTTTGTCTTTTTTTTTTTTTGAAAGCTATGCTTGAATTTACTGCTGAAATACTTTGTTTCTGCTTCTCTGTTCTCTCCAGTTGTGGGTGCTAACAGAAAACTCTGGATCCATGACTTTTGGTGACTCCTAAGAAGCTTGTACACTGCCATCCTGTGTTGGAGGCAAGTACTCCTTATTGGAAATACACAGACGTGAAGATGTTTCCTTCATGGCATCTAGTATGTTGTATTTTTCTCCACCTGAGTTAACTGATGTTTCCTTTCAGCTGCAACTGACATTTTTAGTTCTCCTCCAGAGACAGGATTTGTTTGCAAGTCTATAATATTAAATCACAAAATACTACATTGTGTGTCAATTAAGACAGGTCTATACACAACATACCTAACACAAAAGCAATAGTTAAGACAACTTACCCTCTATTCCACTTAGAGAGAGAGAGACCTCACCATTGGAGCAATCGTCATACACCCTTAGCTTTGCCCTAGTATTGATGCTAGTCTTCCAGCAACCACTCCTCCAAGCTTTCATACCCACCACAGAGACAAGACTAAGGCCTGGTCTACACCTAAAACTTTGGTCGTCCTAGCTACGTTGCTCAGAGTGTGAAAAATTCGCATCCCTGAAAGACATAGTTAAGCCAAACTAAGCCCCGGTGTAGCTACCACTAGGTCAATGAAAGAATTCTGTCTCTGAGGAGGGTGGGTGGATGTACTACAGCTACAACAAAACCCCTTCCATCACTGTAGCAAGTATCTATACTACAGCGGTGGAGCTGCAGCTGTGCCACTGTAGTGCTTGTAATGTAGACATACTCTATGGCAGTGGTTTTCAACCTGTGGTCTGCAGACCCCTGGGGATCCGCAGGCTATGTCTCAGGGATCCGTGAAAGGTGACTATGAAAATAAAGTTTCAGATCCCAGAAAAGGCATTCCATTTTTCTGATCAATCAAAAGTATGTGACTACCTCCACCTACAGGTCAAAACCTGGAAGAAGTGTTGTTACCATAGAAGGCCACAGTTTTGCACCCTTTCTCATGCTGCATCAAATGCAGGACCTGAATAGTGATGGATTTATCAGGGATCTTCCCTAGGGCCTGTGGTTCGAAACCACCTGCTTAATAGGCTCCTAACTAAAGACTCACCACAAGAATCTGGATAACCTGATAATCTGCTGCAAAATGTGATGTTGGATTAGCAACTGGAGATCATTGACGATGTCAGACTGCAGTTTATCAGTATCTGATCTTCTGATATTGGCCAAAGTTTCGGCAGGCCCACCCTGGCCTGAACTTGAATAAATTCCCTCACCCCCCTACAGATCTCTGCACTATCCTAAGAGCAGTGACAGTCAAGGTTCTGAAGTGTCTGAGGCATCTGTTTGGGGTCCTTGTTGGCTCCCAGTACCAAGTCTTGAAATCTATTCACCTGTAATTGAGACAAATGTTGGCTATGCCACCTTTAATCCCAGGGATATGTTTAGTGGTAAAACAGCTGTTACAGGTTTAAACATTGCAGGATAAATACTCTCACCAGCCCCAACACGCTTAGTGATTTGAATAACTAGCTGTTAATAACATGCACTACCGCCAGGTTTTCACTCCAGAATCTCACTCTGTTGTTTGCAGACTGCACCCCGTAATTTGTCACTGCAGCTAAAATGAGAGGAAGTTCCATGAAAGTCATGTCCTCAACTACTCCCCTTTGTATCCAATCAGTGGGCCATCTCTGAGCATGCCATGTGCTTTGATAGAAAAATTTTATCCAGATGCCCCTGGATTGAACTTTTAGGTCTACCTTTGCTATCGACCAAGTCTATCCATGCCATCTTTAAGATCAATTATACTGAAAGCCACCAGGGCTATAAATACCATCCTGGCTACTATTAAAAAGAAGTGATTAAATTCCAGAATTATAGCTTACAAAAAACCAGACTGTAAGTTCACATCACTCTGACGCCTATCTTATCCACCTCCCCTCTACTCCACCTTGAGTCCTATCTTATTTTACAGCTGCTTTGACAAGAACTGCCAGAGTTAGAATCAGTACTTACACTTTGGAAAGTTTGGAATTCTACCTTTCAAATAGCTAGAAAATCATTAATTTCTACTTTTAGTGGTTCCTGAGATACTGCTACTTAACCATGCCAGGGTTGTATGATGACACAGTCTCGCTGGGTAGAGATGATGAAGAAGCTATTAATGGCAGGGTGAACTTGAACAAAGGAGAGTGCATTTCTTCAAAACTGTTGTTGAATTAAGTGATGCAGAATACAATATGCTGTTCATATTCAATGGACACATGCTGAATGCAGCAATACTATTGTCCTCAATTATCCTGTAATACTTCTCTTTAAAATATTGCATCATTCTGGTATGAATTCCATAGTAAAAAGAGTATTTTATTTTCTTTCAAAATGATTCAAATACTTTAAAAGAACATGCATCATTAGGTTAATAAGTGAGATGTCTTGACTGACTACTTGTTCTGTACTACTTGGATATGCACAGAATGTCAATTTAATATCCCTTCCAGAGTATATAATCATCTCCTTAAAACTTCTGCTTCTAAAATGAAAAGATGAAGTTTTTCTTGTAGCATTCTAGTTTTGTATGTAATGAAATTAGTGCTATGGTATAAATAATGCAAGCTTCTTCTCTGAAGAATCCCATCATAAAGACTGCATTTAGTATGTGCTAATTCAAGTTTTAATGTAATGTTGCCATAAAGTTTGTTGAGTTCCTTATGGAAACATTGCATTACCCTTCCTTAGTTTTAGGCATAGAAAAAACAAATTTTTCAACTGATGAAAGAAATGCTAGTGTCTGAAAGTGTGTGTGATTTGCTTTTTTTAAACACGTGGTTCTTTTCCTCTCTTTTCTTTTCTCCACCACAGCCCTCATTTACGTTTGTAGGGAGCTGAGTCCTCACTACTACAATGGATTTCTTCATTGCAATTCTTATCAAGAGTAGCCATTGATAGTTGTACTGATTTCAAACCACAATGCCAATATTCCTTCCTTCAGTCTTTATTGTTGATATGTTACAAAATACATGAAAGAGTAATTCTTTAAATGACAGAGTAATTAACTTTTAGTAAATCTTTAAAAGGTGGAAACATTTTATGCATAAAAATAACATGTGAACCATCTTTTTGCAATGGTTGGTTATTTAGATTTTTGTATAAAACATTTAATAATGTATAAAGTGTGTGTGTATACAGCTCAAAATATAATCTAGATATAAATATATTATGCATTACGCAATATTGAGTGGAGTGACACTAAGGGTTTTATTAACATGAGTTCGGAAAAGCCACATTACTCCTGAGTGGTAAAGCCATTGTATAGATGTACTGTGATGTCTATATAAAAACTTTGACAGGAGTTGCTACACGCTTCCCCTATAATACACTAATATATTTATAATTCCAGTATCATGCAATATCCCTCTGTAATGAAATAGGCTTGTTTACACAATACAACACAGTGTCTTTCTTATTAAAAACTCTCCTTATACAAATGATATACTCTACATTTTACATCTTGGAAATATGAGCTAATACCAGATTTGTTTTCCCCATTCTTGTATATTTAGGTATATTATTGTTTTTTTAAAAAACAATGAACCTATTGGAAAGAAAATGTTTAACTAAAATATATCATGAATATTAAGATGAACCGATAATTCATTGGTGCAGGGCTAGGTACTGATTGTTCAAAGCCACATTCTGATTGGCTGGTTGTGCCTTTCAGCTGACATCCAGTAACTCATAATGATTCCAAGTTTGAACTCTTTCACTACATTGTACACACAGAAGTCTCCATGCCCATCATGTTGGATGGAGAAGCCATGCTGAGGGGAGGACACAGATAAGGCACTGTGTGCTGCTTTCACAAAAGCATTTTGGTGCCTATCTGCCAGTTTAAGTGCCTCAATCCAAAATTTAGATCCTCAAACACTCACTCAGCTGCTGCCTATCCTGTTGATACCTAAGAACTGTAGGTCCCTAAATTTCTGCTGCTGGGCATGTACTCAGCTACCTAGCTCAAGGCTGAACCCCAGTGAGATCCTCAAACTAGGTGTTACCCTGCTTAGCTCACCCGTGGGGCCTGATCTGGTAGGCATGCCTAACCTCACATACAAGGCTAATGGTGGTGCTGTTGCCACCCCATCCTTAAAAGCTAGTTGTTAGAGCAGTAACTCAGGATGTGAGAGTTCTGGGTTTAAATCCCCTCTCTGACTTGAACCTAGGTCTCCTACCTCTTAGGCCTGGTCTACACTACGAGTTTGTTGAATTTAGCAGTGTTAAATCGAATTAACCCTACACCCGTCCACACAACAAAGCCATTTTTGTCGACATAAAGGGTTCTTAAAATGGATTTCTGTACTCCTCCCCAACGAGGGGATTAGCACTGAAATTGACATCGCTGTTTCGAATTAGGGTTAGCGTGGACGCAATTTGACAGTATTGGCCTCCGGGAGCTATCCCACAGTGCATCATTGTGACCACTCTGGACAGCACTCTGAACTCCGATGCACTGGCCAGGTGTACAGGAAAAGCCCTGGGAACTTTTGAATCTCATTTCCTGTTTGGCCAGGCGCGCTCATCAGCACAGGTGACGATGCAGAGCTCATCAGCACAGGTGACATGCAATGCCAGAATCGAAAAAGCTCCAGCATGGACCGAATTGGATATACTGGATCTGATCGCTGTATGGGGAGACGAATCCGTGCTATCCGAACTATGTTCCAAAAGACGAAATGCCAAAACATTTCAAAAAAATCTCCAAGGCAATGATAAAGAGAGGCTACAGCAGGGACGCAACACAGTGCCGTGTAAAAATTAAGGAGCTCAGACAAGCATACCAAAAAATCAAACGGACGCTCCGGGACAAAGCCCCAGACATGCCGCTCCTACGCTGAGCTGCATGCAATTCTAGGGGGGCCGCCACCATTACCCCACCCTTGTCTGTGGACTCCGATGATGGGGTACTCTCCGCCATGCCTGAGGATTTTGCAGACAGGGAAGATGAGGAGGAGGAGGACGACAAGCTTGAGGAGAGCACACAGCACACCATTCTCCCCGACAGCCAGGATCTTTTTATCATCCTGACTGAAATACCCTCCCAACCCAATCAAGCTGGAGAAGGGACCTCTGGTGAGTGTACCTTTTTAAATATAATACATGTTTTAAAAGCAAGTGTTTTTTAATGATTAATTTGCCCTGAGGACTTGGGATGCATTCATGGCCAGTACAGCTACTGGAAAAGTCTGTTAACGTGTCTGGGGATGGAGCGGAAATCCTCCTGGGACATCTCTATGAAGCTCTCCTGGAGGCACTCTAAAAGCCTTTGCAGAAGGCTTCTGGGGAGAGCAGCCTTATTCCGTCCCCCATGGTAGGACACTTTACCACTCCATGCTAGTTGCAAGTAATCTGGTATCATTGCATGACAAAGCCTGGCAGTGTACGGTCCCGGTGTTTGCTGGCATTCAAGCAATATCCGTTCTTTAGCTCTCTGTGTTATCCTCAGGAGAGTGATATCATTCATGGTAACCTGGTTGAAATACGGGAATTTTATTAAGGGGACATTCAGAGGTGGCCATTCCTACTGGGCTGTTTGCCTGTGGCTGAAAAGAAATCCTCCCCGCAGTTAGCCAAGCAGTGGTGGTGGGGCCAATGGAGCTGAACTGTTCGTGTTTGGCTAGCAGTGAACTTCCCTGAGAACAGCCACGTGCTGGGGGAGGGGGGAAGTGATCATCCCAGAGAATTGGATGTGGGGGAGTTAGTTTGATTTCTGCTGCTGCACGTTAACACAAAAACCGCAGCACTAAATGGCCAACTCAATGGGCTTTGCTTGGTATGGGAAAGGAGGGTGCTGCTGTTATGAAGGTTGCAGAAGCTGAAAGACTATGGCTTACCATGGCCGCCTGCAAGCCAAATTCTGTTGCCCCGCACTGCATGTGTGATCTCTAACACCAAGGCCGCAGGCACTCAATATAAGATGCAAAATGCAACCTTATACTGAAATCACATGTGCTATGTAATGTGAATAGTGTTGTTCACTGTGAAAGAGTATAGCCATTGTTCTGTAAAATGTATCTTTTTAAATACTTCACTCCTTTTTTTTTGTCCTGCAGCTGCAAATGTTTCAAGCCTCCCTCCTCCGTCCCAAAGGCTATCTCAGATAAGGTGGCAAAAAAAAAGCACACACAATGAAATGTTCTCTGAGCTCATGCAGTTGTCCAGCACTGACAGAGCTCAGCAGAATGTATGGAGGGACACAGTAGCACAGTACAGGAAAGCAGCCAATGAACGTGAGGACAGGAGGGACGATCGAGATGAGAGGTGGCGGCAGGAAGATCAGAGGAGGCAGGATGCAACGCTGGGGCTACTGTGGGATCAAATGGACATGCTCCGGTGTCTGGTGGAGGTTCAGCAACGGCAGAAGGATCACAGACTGCCACTGCAGCCCCTACTTAACTGCCCTCCCTCCTCCCCAAGTTCCATAGCCTCCTCACCCAGATGCCCAAGAACACGGGGTGGGGGGGGGGGGAGGAGGCTCCAGGCACCCAACCACTCCACCCCAGTGGACAGCCCAAGCAACAGAAGGCTGGCATTCAACAAGTTTTAAAGTGGCCTTTTCCTTCCCTCCTACCCTCCTCCCACATCCCACCTGGGCTACCTGGTGAGTTATCGCCCTATTTTTATAATCAATTAATAAAGAATACATGTTTTTTAAACGATAGTGACTTTATTTCCTTTGCAAGCAAGCTGTGATCGAAGGGAGGGAGGGCGGGTGGCTTACAGGGAATTAGAGTCAACCAAGGGGGTGGGTTTTCATCAAGTAGAAACAAACAGAAGTGTCACACGGTACCCTGGCCAGCCATGAAACTGGTTTTCAAAGCTTCTCTGATGCGCAGCGCTTCCTGCTGTGCTCTTCTAACCGCCCTGGTGTCTGGCTGTGCGTATTCAGCGGCCAGGCGATTTGCTTCAGCCTCCCACCCTGCCATAAACATCTACCCCTTACGCTCACAGAGACTGTGGAGCACAGAGCAAACTTCTGCCCCTAGCCCTGGTCACAACAGGTTTGCGGAGTCACTCTTCTCCACTCAACAAATCTTGGAGGACCCTCGCTTTATTCATTTGATCTACTTGTACACCAGGTATACCTTGTTTTCTCTCCTCACCCACTCCATCATGGGCCTAGGGGTGAGTGTCAGGTATTTGTATGTACTCTTATTTTTTTTCTTCCTCCTTGCTAACTCTTCTGGGGGCTGGACTGCTATCATCAGTCCATAAAGGGCTTGCTGGTGGACAGGATGTGTCTGTGTCCTTTTCCCACTGCAACAAATGTGCAGTGAGCCAGCAAACACCTACTTTAGTCAGCTGAGGGCCAGCCAGGTAACATAACCCCACGTGTAAGTGTTGTGTAGGGAGGATGATGAGATATTCCCCCTAGGAGGTTCAAGTTCATCATTCAGATCTCCCAGTGACTATCTGGGAGTGGGCTTGCTGCCAACCCCTGTGAGCAAACCTGGAGAGTTGAGTGTAAAAACCTTTGAGAATCGAACCCTGCAGGGTTCACATGCCAACTCTTTTTTTCACCTTCCCCGAAATCTCCCTTGGTTATAAGAATTTACCAAATATCTCTTTCATACTAAAGCTCTCTGTTTTGGATTACTTTCCCCCAAATGCATTAGCTTGTGTTTCTCCATGCTAAAAATCCCCTTTCTGCCAATATTTCAACATCTCTAAATCCCCTTTCTCTGTTTTCAATGGTGCTCATGAGATTTAGCACCACCTGTGAATTTGACCAGCATTCTGCTCTCTTCTTGCATCATCCTTTCAGTTCATTAATAAAGCTGTTGAATAAAACTGTGCTAATACACATCCCTATGATACCACAGCAGATCCCTTATTGCAGTTTGGTGCTGTGCCATTTATCATTATCCTTTGTTTATGGTTAGGCAGCCAGTTTTCAACTGATATGAGATGCATACTTAAGCCAATTTGAATACATTTCTCAAGTATGGATTCTTGAAAATTACTGAATGCTAGATAGATAGATAGATATGTAATATGTACTATTATATACCCTGCATTCCATTCATCCACTTTGATTCTTAGACTAAAAAGATTGTTTTGTGTGGCATAATTTATGTGATTTATTCATTACTGGTCAGATTCCCTCCCATTTCATTCAGTGGGCATTTTCTCATTAACTTTAACTGGAGTTGGATCTCGCCCTAGAGAGCCACATAAATTTCTGATGTTTTTTTCCCCCAAAAAATATGTTCTTGGACTTTTGGAGGTGTTATTTTTAAATACTGACATTTCATTAGTTTTTTTTTAGAGTAAATGATTAGTATTTAATCAGATTTGTATGTTCTTGTGAAGTCTCCTTTAGCTGTTTAAGATTAATAGTCCCATCTAGGCTTTAAAATGAACTCATTCAAATTAATGAGATGATCAGTGGTAGGGTTCAGTCACCAGAACTCAATCCTGCTCCCATTGTAATAAACTGTAGAAATAAATAGGACAAGATCAAGCCCTTAAATGAATAGGGTAGTTGCTCTTGGTATGGTTCATTCACTTATCTGCTTCTAAACTGGCGGGGCGGGGGTGGAGAAGGAGAGCACACACATCCCAAACTCCAAATTTATCCCCTCCCTAGGTTTGCCTTATTGTTAATAGTATTGGCAAACATAAATCTCAGCCTGAGATTCCGGCAAGTATTATTCTTTTAATCTTCATTTTTTTGTTTGTTTGTGGGTTTTTGCATCCGATTGGGGCCTCTCTTCCCCCCTCCCCCAAAATGATACTTTAAAAGAAAAAATGATGGTACATTGATGGTCATGGCAAGAGCATGTCTAGTGGGTAGAACACAGAAGCCAGAACTCCTAGCATCCAAATCTATTCCAATATTAGGCGTTATCGCCCCAGATAATTTACATAACCTTTTCATGCCAATTTCCCCTATATAAATGGGAATAAAGCTACTTTATCCTCTGCTAGCACCTCAGACATTTTGGGAGGCTTGATATTTGTAGTTAAAGATAATTGTTCCTGTGAAATAGAGCGTTTGTTTATCGCTACTGTTTTATTTGGCTACTATTTAGGGAGCAGGGCACCTAGCTGACCAAAATATCACTGGCTTTTTATACCTGTTTACAGTGGTGACTAGGTGAGTCTCTGGGAATGCACTTAGACGTTGTTCATGACAAACCAACAATCCTTATTAAATGTTATTCTTCATGATAAGGAGATTTTTCTTTCTAGGGTTTGTATAATATTTTGATCCCTCAGTTAAAGATACAATAAGCCATCCTAAGGCGTCTGAGTTAACCTCAAAACTCTAGAACATAGCAAATCGATAGTGAGCATATAAATATAGACTTCAATGCACCAATCCTGTATGATGGACACAGTATCTAAACGCATTAAATCTTCCTTTAACCCGAGGAGTTGTATTATGGCAGAAATAATGGCTGTATATGCTTGGGGCTAACCTTGTGAATTAGAAATCCATTTGTTCTGTTTCTTTGGTAAAGCTCTTACGTTTCAGGAACCTGAAGTGATTCAAAAAGTATAAGTAGACAGGCTGATGTTGATGAAAGTAAATATTATAGAAAATTCATTGTAAAGAAAAGCATTACTGATAGTTCTGAGTATGGAATATCCCATTAGAACAAGATTTTTGGTACTACCAAAGTACAATGGATAACAGATACTATGAATTTCAGCTAATTCATGTTTTTGATGATGTTGTCACAGTCTTTGACTTGGTGCTGATTTGTGTTTGTATATCAACCTTTATTAAATGTTTACATGTTTAGAATATTTTGTCTTCCAACATGCTAAAATATGTAGTGGTACAAACTACCGAGCCATGGCCATCATTTGATTTCCCCCACCCCATAAGGGGGCACAGAGCAATCTGTGGTGGTTGTGGGTAAGAGGGTCCTGCTTACTATGCTAGCTCATTGCAAGTTCCCCCCCAACAGCTGTGCCAGCTCCTCTGCTGGACAACCAGTGTGACTTTGACCACAAGGAGTATAGCCAAATAGTGAGAGCCAACCTGACTGAGCAAACTAAGCATCACACTGAGAACAATGGACTCTTAAATTCTAATCCTAGCTCTAAAACTGACTCTCCCTGTAACCTTATTCAAGTCACCTTTCTGCTGAGGGATAATACTTACCTCATCTCAAGGGGATAGTGATTAATTAATGTAGCTAAAGACTTACCAGAAAGCAAATACAAAGCTTTGGTAGATGGGGGATAGTGAGTCATATCCCCCTGGCTTATTTGAAAAATTGTCCATTGAAAAACTGGTATAAGTAACTGGGCTCCACTTCATCTGTTACTGGAGGCTGGGTACAGACCCCTTCTTTTTATATAACAAGAAACTGATAAGTATTGAATTGTCCTGGGGGAATTCCGCATCACTGCGCATGCACAGAATTCATGTCTTTGCTTCCCCGCAGAAAAATAACTTCTGATAGGAAAGCAAAGGGAAGCCGCAAGAGCAGTCATGCACTCCTCCCCAGCAGCTCATGCAGGTCGGTTCAGGTGCCCGGAGCAGCTGGTAGAGACGTAAATCACCCCAGAAGGGGGCTGGACTGGTGTGTGTATGTGAGATTTTCTGTCCCTTTTGTTCGGCATGGAGGGACAGGGTTTTAGGGTGCTTCTGAGGAGTTAGGTGTGGGGCAGGCTCTGTCTCCTCAGGCAGAGCAGAATGTAGTAGCCTGCCTGCTTAGTGAATTGTTCCTGTTGTCTTTGTGAATTCCCTCAGAAGTATAAAACAGGTGTAAAAGTTTTAAGGCTCCTTTACATTGCCAGAGTGGTGTAAAGGACAGTACAGGCTTATAAATGCTTATGGTGCTTTAGTGATTAGAACTGGTCTAAATTTTTGGACTGAAAAAAATTCTTATTAAAATGTGCTCCATGAACTGTTTGTTTCCTTTCTGGAGATGGTCAATAGCCAAATTAAATTGTGAGTTTGATTCCCCAACCCTCACTTGCTCTTCAGTTGCCTATGATGTAACACTGAGCATATGGTTGCATATATTTGTTGACTAATAACTAGAAATAAAGGGTCAAACCTAGCTACAGTACTATTAGACAAAGGGGCTTTGGGGATTTCCTCCAATGCTCCCCACTCCCATTCTCCATCCATTGGATTGTAGTTTAAATAAATTACCAAAATAATTGAAACCAGCATGATTATATTGCTTTATTTTGACAAATAAAATATGCAGAATTTTAAAACATTGTACTCCAAATTTTTTTAATATTTTGGTGCAGAATTTTTAATATTTTGGTGCAGAATTCCCCCATGAGTAGTATTGGAGGTGTCCCATACAATCCTCTCTTATTCTCTAGAAAATCTGAAAAACAAACTCTGTGGATAGAGTTATGATTATAATGGATAGGAGTGAGATAGGGCTGGCTGGGACCTGAAAAATGATTCTGTAGGGCCATCCAAAATGCTTAAGCTAATCTCTAGAGAGACAAGGTGGGAAAGGTAATATCTTTTTTTGGCCCAGCTTCTGTTGGTGAGAGAGAGACAAGCTTTCAAGCCACATAGACCTAAAGAAGAGGCCTGTGGTTCAAAAGCTGGCGAGAAGAACAAAGATTCACAATGTTTGCTTTCAGGTTACAGTAAAACTGAAAACCGATCAAATTTGCACGTTTTGATCTTACTTGGAGCTGGTTAAGGTTGTCAGCTCTTCGGAGCAGGGTCTATATTTTTGTTCTGTGTTTGTATGGTGACAAGCACAATGGGGTCCTAATCCATGAGTGAGGCTTCTAGGTGCTGTAATAATAGAGATGATGGTGACTATTAATAATATTAAGCCAGTTTTATAGAAAAGTCTCTCCTTGAGAAAGCCATAAGACAATATGACAGGTTTCAGAGTAACAGCCGTGTTAGTCTGTATTCGCAAAAAAAAAAGGAGTACTTGTGGCACCTTAGAGACTAACCAATTTATTTGAGCATGAGCTTTGGTGAGCTACAGCTCACTTCATCGGATGCATACTGTGGAAACTGCAGAAGACATTATATACACAGAGACCATGAAACAATACCTCCTCCCACCCCACTCTCCTGCTGGTAATAGCTTATTTAAAGTGATCATCAAGTTGGGCCATTTCCAGCACAAATCCAGGTTTTCTCACCCTCCGCCCCCCCACACACAAACTCACTCTCCTGCTGGTAATAGCCCATCCAAAGTGACCACTCTCTTTACAATGTGCATGATAATCAAGGTGGGCCATTTCCAGCACAAATCCAGGTTTTCTCACCCCCCCCCCACCCCCACCCCCAAAACCACACACACAAACTCACTCTCCTGCTGGTAATAGCCCATCCAAAGTGACCACTCTCTTTACAATGTGCATGATAATCAAGGTGGGCCATTTCCAGCACAAATCCAGGTTTTCTCCCCCCTCCCCCCCCACACACAAACTCACTCTCCTGCTGGCAATAGCTCATCCAAACTGACCACTCTCCTTACAATGTGCATGATAATCAAGGTGGGCCATTTCCAGCATAAATCCAAGTTTAACCAGAACATCTGGGGGGGGGTAGGAAAAAACAAGGGGAAATAGGCTACCTTGCATAATGACTTAGCCACTCCCAGTCTCTATTTAAGCCTAAATTAATAGTATCCAATTTGCAAATTAATTCCAATTCAGCAGTTTCTCGCTGGAGTCTGGATTTGAAGTTTTTTTGCTGTAGGATAGCGACCTTCATGTCTGTGATTGCGTGACCAGAGAGATTGAAGTGTTCTCCGACTGCTTTATGAATGTTATAATTCTTGACATCTGATTTGTGTCCATTTATTCTTTTACGTAGAGACTGTCCAGTTTGACCAATGTACATGGCAGAGGGGCATTGCTGGCACATGATGGCATATATCACATTGGTGGATGTGCAGGTGAACGAGTCTCTGATAGTGTGGCTGATGTTGTTAGACCCTGTGATGGTGTCCCCTGAATAGATATGTGAGCACAGTTGGCAACGGGCTTTGTTGCAAGGATAGGTTCCTGGGTTAGTGGTTCTGTTGTGTGGTATGTGGTTGTTGGTGAGTATTCGCTTCAGGTTGGGGGGCTGTCTGTAGGCAAGGACTGGCCTGTCTCCCAAGATTTGTGAGAGTGTTGGGTCATCCTTCAGGATAGGTTGTAGATCCTTAATAATGCGTTGGAGGGGTTTTAGTTGGGGGCTGAAGGTGACGGCTAGTGGCGTTCTGTTATTTTCTTTGTTAGGCCTGTCCTGTAGTAGGTGACTTCTGGGAACTCTTCTGGCTCTATCAATCTGTTTCTTCACTTCCGCAGGTGGGTATTGTAGTTGTAAGAATGCTTGATAGAGATCTTGTAGGTGTTTGTCTCTGTCTGAGGGGTTGGAGCAAATGCGGTTGTATCGCAGAGCTTGGCTGTAGACGATGGATTGTGTGGTGTGGTCAGGGTGAAAGCTGGAGGCATGTAGGTAGGAATAGCAGTCAGTAGGTTTCCGGTATAGGGTGGTGTTTATGTGACCATTGTTTATTAGCACTGTAGTGTCCAGGAAGTGGATCTCTTGTGTGGACTGGACCAGGCTGAGGTTGATGGTGGGATGGAAATTGTTGAAATCATGGTGGAACTCCTCAAGGGCTTCTTTTCCATGGGTCCAGATGATGATGATGTCATCAATATAGCGCAAGTAGAGTAGGGGCGTTAGGGGACGAGAGCTGAGGAAGCGTTGTTCTAAATCAGCCATAAAAATGTTGGCATACTGTGGGGCCATGCGGGTACCCATAGCAGTGCCGGTGATCTGAAGGTATACATTGTCCCCAAATGTAAAATAGTTATGGGTAAGGACAAAGTCACAAAGTTCAGCCACCAGGTTAGCCGTGACATTATCGGGGATAGTGTTCTTGACGGCTTGTAGTCCATCTTTGTGTGGAATGTTGGTGTAGAGGGCTTCTACATCCATAGTGGCCAGGATGGTGTTATCAGCAAGATCACCGATGGATTGTAGTTTCCTCAGGAAGTCAGTGGTGTCTCGAAGGTAGCTGGGAGTGCTGGTAGCGTAAGGCCTGAGGAGGAAGTCTACATAGCCAGACAATCCTGCTGTCAGGGTGCCAATGCCTGAGATGATGGGGCACCCAGGATTTCCAGGTTTATGGATCTTGGGTAGTAGATAGAATATCCCAGGTCGGGGTTCCAGGGCTGTGTCTGTGCGGATTTGATCTTGTGCTTTTTCAGGAAGTTTCTTGAGCAAATGCTGTAGATGCTTTTGGTAACTCTCAGTGGGATCAGAGGGTAATGGCTTGTAGAAAGTGGTGTTGGAGAGCTGCCGAACAGCCTCTTGTTCATATTCCGACCTATTCATGATGACAACAGCACCTCCTTTGTCAGCCTTTTTGATGATGATGTCAGAGTTGTTTCTGAGGCTGTGGATGGCATTGTGTTCTGCACGGCTGAGGTTATGAGGCAAGTGATGCTGCTTTTCCACAATTTCAGCCCGTGCATGTCGGCGGAAGCACTCTATGTAGAAGTCCAGTCTGCTGTTTCGACCTTCAGGAGGAGTCCACCTAGAATCCTTCTTTTTGTAATGTTGGTGGGGAGGCCTCTGTGGATTAGTATGTTGTTCAGAGGTATTTTGGAAATATTCCTTAAGTCGGAGACGTTGAAAATAGGATTCTAGGTCACCACAGAACTGTATCATGTTCGTGGGGGTGTAGGGGCAGAAGGAGAGGCCCTGAGATAGGACAGCTGCTTCTGCTGGGCTGAGAGCATAGTTGGATAGATTAACAATATTGCTGGATGGGTTGAGGGAACCATTGCTGTGGCCCCTTGTAGCCTGTAGAAGTTTAGTGTCCTTTTTCTTCTTTCCACAGTATGCATCCGATGAAGTGAGCTGTAGCTCACGAAAGCTCATGCTCAAATAAATTGGTTAGTCTCTAAGGTGCCACAAGTACTCCTTTTCTTCATAAGACAATATGCAACTTGCACATAGGCTTTGTTGATTTCAGTGGAATGTTTCAGAATGGTTGTCAAACAAAGTGACTTATTGTCTATCAATTATCTGAGAAACTGTTTTATCCCAGGACTGGCCATACAGGCTATTTCAATATAAAATAAACCTGACGAAGTTTAGAATGATACAGCTGAGCCAGGAATAGAATGTCAGGAAGAAAGTGTAAATACCTAAGATATAACTTGCCACTTGAAAAACTGTGCAATTTACTTAAGAAAAAATAAGCATCCCCAAAAAACCCAAACAAAATTTACACTTAAAAATATACGTCAATCTAATGCTGTCAAGGTTCCTTACCCACTCTGAACTCTAGGGTACAGGTGTGGGGACCCGCATGGAAGACCCCCTAAACTTATTTCTACCATTCTACTATTTTTTTAACCTAAGGCACAAAGTCTTTGCCCTTGGATTAGGTAAAACGCTGCCACTACCAAGTGCTTTAACAATGAACCAGGGAACAGGACCACTTAGAGTTCCTATTTCCCCAAAGTATCGCCCCAAGCCCTTACACCCCCTTTCCTGGGGAGGCTTGAGAATAAACAAGATGAGCACAAACGAGCCTTGGATTTGTAAGACCCAAAAAACCCAATCAGATTCTTAAAAATCAGAACTTTATTAGAAGAACACAAAAAAAAAAAAGATAAGAGAACAACTCTGTAAGATCAGAATGGAAGATAATCTTATAGGCAGTCAGATTCAAAACGCAGAGAATCCCTCTAGGCAAAACCTTAAGTTACAAAAAGACACAAAAACAGGAATACACATTCCCTCCAGCACTGAATTTACAAGCCAAAACAAAAAAAACCTAACGCATTTTCTAGCTAGATTATTTACTAACTTTACAGGATTTGGAGGGCTTGCATGCTTGATCTGTTGCCAGCAAAGGTATCACACAGACAGACAAAAACCTTCCCCACCCCCTCCAGATTTGAAAGTATCTTGTCCCCTCATTGGTTATTTTGGGTCAGGTGCCAGCGAGGTTACCTTAGCTTCTTAACCCTTTACAGGTGAAAGGATTTTGCCTCTGGCCAGGAGGGATTTTATAGCACTGTATACAGAAAGGTGGTTACCCTTCCCTTTATCTTTATGACAAATGTCAAGAAAGAAAGAAAGCTCTGCATGTTTTATGGAAGTTCGTCTAGCTCACTTAAGTTTTTGAGCTGGGTGTGTGTTTAAGAAATATTGGTAAGATGGGTTTAGAGGACTTCTGTCAGATAATGCTCATGTTAAGAGCTAGTTGATGTGATGCAAAAAGATTCTGCAGCAAGCTGACAAGTTCTGTGCAATTAAAATGTTAGGAGAGATGGACTGCAGGGAAAACTCCTATTTACTGTATACTGAATTGTGAGCTGGTAAAAAGTAGTATGTTGGAATTTTATTAAGACTCTGTAGTGTTTACCCTATATTTTATCAAAAGTTAATTTAATTTTATTGTCCTGGTCTTGATTTGTGACTTGGAGCTGGCAGTAGAAGATAAAACATTGTGGTGGAGGTATGGCAAAATTTGTCCAATTGGCTTGCTGTCTGCATGCAGATCCAATGGGCTTCAGTTCTTATTTATATTAGATAACTTACTATGTTGCATTTACATCCATGTATATCTTACTCTCCTGTTTGCACCTCTGTCCAATTCTTTTTTTAAGGTAGTTACTCTCTTTTATCGTTCTTTTGTGCACGATTCTATTGCATTTATATTTATAATACTGAGTTTAGGCAAGCATATTGGTAGACTTAATTTGTATTCTGTAGCTGTTCTCTAAAGGTCTTATTTTTAATATTTGTTAATGTTTTAATGTTTAATTACTTTTATATACAGATAATACAGGGTTTTCTGGACTCCAGTAGCTTTACTCGCAATATTGTGAACACAATACATTCACTTCAATTTGTTTTCATATCCAATTCTTTATTATAAGATTTTAAATAGGAACAAATCCTTCAGTCTTTGTTTGGTTGAATTTTCCATTAAAGTCAGTGGTAATTTTGTCTGTGTAAGATCTAACTAACGCAGGATTTGACCCATATTTGTTAGCTATTAATAGACACACACATCTGCTCCTCGTACAGTCATATCACTGCTCTTACAAAAGATAAAGAACTGGATGACTCATAATGGCAACAACATTTATTACATATTCCAAAAGATTGAGCATTGTTAGATCAGAATGAGCAAAACTGAACAGACATGTTCATACAGTATATGTGGCACAAAAGAGTATACAACAATCATAGAATCATAGAATATTAGGGTTGGAAGGGACTTCAGGAGGTCATCTAGTCCAAACCCCTGCTCAAAGCAGGACCAATCCCCAACTAAATCATTCCAGCCAGGGCTTTGTCAAGCCTGACCTTAAAAAATTTCTAAGGAAGGAGATTCCACCACCTCCCTAGCTAACGCATTCCAGTGTTTCACCACCCTCCTAGTAAAAAAGTTTTTCCTAATATCCAACCTAAACCTCCCCCACTGCAACTTGAGACCTTTACTCCTCGTTCTGTCATCTGCTACCACTGAGAACAGTCTAGATCCATCCTCTTTGGAACCCCCTTTCAGGTAGTTGAAAGCAGCTATCAAATCCCCCCTCATTCTTCTCTTCCGCAGACTAAACAATCCCAGTTCCCTCAGCCTCTCCTCATAAGTCATGTGTTCCAATCCCCTAATCATTTTTTTGCCCTCCGCTGGACGTTTTCCAATTTTTCCACATCCTTCTTGTAGTGTGGGGCCCAAAACTGGACAGAGTCCTCCAGATGAGGCCTCACCACTATCGAATAAAGAGGAACGATCACGTCCCTCGATCTGCTGGCAATGCCCCTACTTATACACCCCAAAATGCCATTGGCCTTCTTGGCAGCAAGGGCACACTGTTGACTCATATCCAGCTTCTCGTCCACTGTCACCCCTAGGTCCTTCTCTGCAGAACTGCTGCCTAGCCATTCGGTCCCTAGTCTGTAGCGGTGCATGGGATTCTTCCGTCCTAAGTGCAGGACTCTGCACTTGTCCTTGTTGAACCTCATCAGATTTCTTTTGGCCCAATCCTCCAATTTGTCTAGGGCCCTCTGATCCTATCCCTACCCTCCAGCGTATCTACCTCTCCTCCCAGTTTAGTGTCATCCGCAAACTTGCTGAGGGTGCAATCCACACCATCCTCCAGATCATTAATGAAGATATTGAACAAAACCGGCCCCAGGACCGACTCTTGGGGCACTCCGCTAGATACCGGCTGCCAACTAGACATGGAGCCATTGATCCCTACCCGTTGAGCCCGACAATCTAGCCAACTTTCTACCCACCTTGTAGTGCATCCATCCAGCCCATACTTCTTTACCTTGCTGACAAGAATACTGTGGGAGACCATGTCAAAAGCTTTGCTAAAGTCAAGGAATAACACGTCCACTGCTTTCCGTTCATCCACAGATCCAGTTATCTCATCATAGAAGGCAATTAGATTAGTCAGGCATGACTTTCCCTTGGTGAATCCATGCTGACTGTGACTGATCACTTTCCTCTCGTCTAAGTGCTTCAGAATTGTTTCCTTGAGGACATGCTCCATGATTTTTCTGGGGACTGAGGTGAGGCTGACTGGCCTGTAGTTCCCAGGATCCTCCTTCTTCCCTTTTTTAAAGATTGGCACTACATTAGCCTTTTTCCAGTCTTCCGGGACTTCCCCCGATCGCCATGAGTTTTCAAAGATAATGGCCAATGGCTCTGTAATCACATCCGCCAATTCCTTTAGCACTCTCGGATGCAACGCATCCGGCCCCATGGACTTGTGCACGTCCAGCTTTTCTAAATAGTCCCAAACCACTTGTTTCTTCACAGAGGGCTGGTCACCTCCTCCCCGTGCTGTGCTGCCCAGTGCAGCAGTCTGGGAGCTGACCTTGTTCGTGAAGACAGAGGCAAAAAAAGCATTGAGCACATTAGATTTTTCCACATCCTCTGTCACTAGGTTGCCTCCTCATTCAGTAAGGGGCCCACACTTTCCTTGACTTTCTTCTTGTTGCTAACATACCTGAAGAAACCCTTCTTGTTACTCTTAAGATCTCTTGCTAGCTGCAACTCCAGGTGTGGTTTGGCCTTCCTGATTTCATTCCTGCATGCCTGAGCAATATTTTTATACTCTTCCCTGGTCATTTGTCCAACCTTCCATTTCTTGTAAGCTTCTTTTTTGTGTTTAAGATCAGCAAGGATTTCACTGTTAAGCCAAGCTGGTTGCCTGCCATATTTACTATTATTTCTACACATTGGGATGGTTTGTTCCTGTAACCTCAGTAAGGATTCTTTAAAATACAGCCAGCTCTCCTGGACTCCTTTCCCCCTCATGTTATTCTCCCAGGAGATCCTGCCCATCAGTTCCCTGAGGTTGCTTTTCTGAAGTCCAGAGTCTGTATTCTGCTGCTCTCCTTTTTTCCCTGTGTCACGATCCTGAACTCGACCATCTCATGGTCACTGCCTCCCAGGTTCCCATCCACTTTTGCTTCCCCTACTAATTCTTCCCGGTTTGTGAGCAGCAGGTCAAGAAGAGCTCTGCCCCTAATTGGTTCCCCCAGCACTTCCACCAGAAGATTGTCCCCTACCCTTTCCAAAAACTTTCTGGATTGTCTGTGCACCACTGTATTGCTCTCCCAGCAGATATCAGGGTGGTTGAAGTCTCCCATGAGAACCAGGGCCTGCGATCTAGTAACTTCCGTTAGTTGCTGGAAGAAAGCCTCGTCCACCTCACCCCCTGGTCCGGTGGTCTATAGCAGAGTCCCACCACAACATCACCCTTGTTGCTCATGCTTCTAAACTTAATCCAGAAACACTCAGGTTTTTCTGCGGTTTCATACCGGAGCTCTGAGCAGTGATACTACTCTCTTACATACAATGCAACTCCCCCACCTTTTCTGCCCTGCCTGTCCTTCTTGAATAGTTTATATCCATCCATGACAGTACTCCAGTCATGTGAGTTATCCCACCAAGTCTCTGTTGTTCCAATCACATCATAATTCTTTGACTGTGCCAGGACTTCCAGTTCTCCCTGCTTGTTTCACAGGCTTCTTGCATTTGTGTATAGGCACTTGAGATAACTTGCTGTTTGTCCTACTTTCTTAGTATGACGCAGGAGTCCTCCCCTTTCATGCTCTCCTGCTCGCGCTTCCTCCCAATATCCCAATCAAGACCCAGACAAGATCTCATTCAACCAAAAAAAAGTGGCAAAGTTGATTTCTTATTGTGTAAAGAGAATAGCTTAGATGTGTCAGTATGAGAGGAACTCAATTTCTACCCAAATAATTTTGGGAAATTAAATCACCAGCAGAGATTGATTCAAAGAGTCAGTTGAACTAGTTTAAACTTTATGAAGCCTAGTTTTCCTATTCCACAGTGTACCCTTGTTGACAAGAAGACTAATGGCATATTGGGCTTCATTAGTAGGAGCATTGCCAGCAGATTGAGGGAAGTGAATATTCCCCTCTATTCGGCACTGGTGAGGCCACATCTGGAATATTGTGTCCAGTTTTGGGCCCCCCTACTACAGGAAGGATGTGGACAAATTGGAGAGAGTCCAGCGGAGGGCAACGAAAATGATTAGGGGGCTGGGGCACATGACTTATGAGGAGAGGCTGAGGGAACTGGGCTTGTTTAGTCTGCAGAAGAGAAAAGAGATGGGAGATTTGATAGCGGCCTTCACCTACCTGAAGGGGGGTTCCAATGAGAATGGAGCTAGGCTGTTCTCAGTGGTGGCAGATGACAGAACGAGGAAAAATGGTCTCAAGTTGCAGTGGGGGAGGTCTAGGTTGGATATTAGAAAAAACTATTTCACTAGAGGGTGGTGAAGCACGGAAATGGGTTACCTGTGGAGGTGGTGGAATCTCCATCCATAGATGTATTTAAGGCCCATCTTGACAAAGCCCTGGCTGGGATGGTTTAGTTGGGGTTGGTCCTGCTTTGAGCCGGGGGTTGGACTAGATGACCTTCTGAGGTCTCTTCCAACCCTAAACTTCTGTGATTCTAAGATCTCTTTCTTGAGTGGCAACAGCTAAGTTAAACCCCGTCATTTTATATGTATAGTTGGGATTATATTTTCCAATGTGCATTACCTTGCGTTTATCAGCATTGAATTTCATCTGCCATTTTGTTGCCCAGTCAATCAGTTTTGTGAGATCATTTTATAGCTCTTCACAGTCTGCCTGGGCCTTAATTATCTTGAGTAGTTTTGTATCATCTGCAAATTTTGCCACCTCATTGTTCATCCCCATTTCTAGATCTTTTATGAATATGTTGAATAGGACTGGTCCCAGTACAGACCCCCGGGGGACACCACTATTTACCTCTTTCCATTCTGAAAACTGACCATTTATTCCTCCTCTTTGTTTTCTATCATTTAACCAGTTACCAATCCATGAGCGGACCTTTCCTCTTTTCTCATGATAGCTTACTTTGCTTAAGAGCCTTTGGTGAGGGACCTTGTCAAAGGCTTTCTGAAAATCTAAGTACACTATATCCACTGGATCCCCCTTGTCCACATGCTTATTGACCTCCCTCAAAGAATTCTGTTAGATTGGTGAGGCATGATTTCTCTTAACAAAAGCCATGTTGACTCTTCCCTAACAAATTATGTTCATCTATGTGTCTGACAGTTTATTCTTTACTACAGTTTCAACCAGTTTGCCCTGTACTGAAGTCACGCTTAGCGGCCTGTAATTGCCGGGATCATCTCTGGAGCCCTTTTTAAAAATTGGTGTCACATTAGCTATCCTCCAGTCATTTGGTACAGAAGCTGATTTAAATGACAGGTTACGGACTACAGTTAGTAGTTCTGCAATTTCTCGTTTGAGTTCCTTCAGAATTCTTGGGTGAATACCATCTGGTCCTGGTGACTTATTACTGTTTAGTTTATCAATTTGTTCCAAAACCTCCTCTAATGACACCTCAGTCTGGGATAGTTCCTCAGATTTGTCACCTACAAAGAATGGCTCAGGTTTGGGAATCTCCGTGTCCTCCTCAGCCATGAAGACTGATGCAAATAATTCATTTAGTTTCTCCGCGATGGCCTTATTATCCTTGTGTTTGCCTTTAGCATCTTGATCGTCCAATGGCCCCACTGGTTGTTTAGCAGGCTTCCTGCTTCTGATGTACTGAACATTTTTTTTGCTATTACTTTTTGAGTCTTTGGCTAGCTGTTTTTCAAATCCTTTTTTGGCCCTTCTAATTATATTTTTACACTTCATTTGCCAGAGTTTATGCTCCTTTCTATTTTCTTCACTAGGATTTAACTTCCACTTTTGAAAGGATGCCTTTTTGCCTCTCACTGCTTCTTTTACTTTGTTGTTTAGCCATGGTGGCACTTTTTTGTTCTCTTAGTATGTTTTTGAATTTGGGGTATACATTTAAATTGAGCCTCTATTATGGTGTCTTTAAAAAGTTTCCATGCAGCTTGCAGGGATTTCACTTTTGGCACTGTACCTTTTAATTTCTGACTAAGTAACTTCCTCATTTTTGTGTAGTCCCTCTTTCTGAAATTAAATGCTACAGTGTTGGGCTGCTGTGGTGTTTTCCCTGCCACAGAGATGTTAAATTTAATTACATTATGATCACTATTACCAAACAGTCCAGCTATAATCACTTCTTGGACCAGATCCTGTGCTCCGCTTAGGACTAAATCAAGAATTGCCTTTCCTCTTGTGGGTTCCAGGACTAGCTGCTCCAAGAAGCAGTTATTTAAGGTGTCAAGAAACTTTATCTCAGCCAATCAGATTCAAAACATAGGAAATCCCTCTAGACAAAACCTTAAGATACAAAAAGACACAAAAACAGGAATACACATTTCCTCCAGCAGAGCGAATTTCAGAAGCCAAAACAAAGAAACCCTAATACATTTTCTAGCTAGATTACTTACTAACTTTACAGGAGTTGGAGGGCTTGCATCCTTGATCTGTTCCTGGCAAAGGTATCACACAGACAGACAAAAACCTTTCTCCCCCCCTTCCAGATTTGAAAGTATCTTGTCCCTTCATTGGTCATTTTGGGTCTGGTGCCAACCAGGTTACCTGAGCTTCTTAACCCTTTACAGGTAAAAGGACTTTGTCTCTGGCCAGGAGGGATTTTATAGCACTGTATACAGAAAGGTGGTTACCCTTCCCTTTATATTTATGACAGAAACCCACCACAATAGCATTTAACTTCCAAAAGGGGACCTATTCAAAAATGAGGTAGCTAGTTAAACAGAAATTAAAAGAAACAGTTACAAGTGTGCAATGCCTGCAAACTGCATGGAGGCTCAAACTAAATTTATACCCCAAATAAAAACAAAACAGTAAGAGGATTAAAAAAAATGCCACTATGGCTAAACCGCAGAGTAAAAGAGGCAATTAAAGGCAAAAAAGCATCCCTTAAAATTTGGAAGTCAAAGCCAGGAAAATAGAAGGGAACATAAACTCTGGGTAAAAGTATAAGAAGGCAGGTCAAGAAAGCATTTGAAGAGCAACTAGCTAAGGCCACAAAAAAGAACAGCTATTTTTTTAAGTACCTCAGAAGCAGACAGTCTGCTGAACAGTCAGTGGGGCTACTGGATGATCAAGGTGCTAAAGGAGCACTCAAAGAAGACAAGGCTGTTGTGGAGAAACTAAATTAATTTTTTGCATCTGTGTCTTGTGTCATAAATATAAAGGGAAGGGTAACCACCTTTCTGTATACAGTGCTATAAAATCCCTCCTGGCCAGAGGCAAAATCCTTTCACCTGTAAAGGATTAAGAAGCTAAAGTAACCCCATTGGCACCTGACTCAAAATGGCCAATGAGGGGACAAGATTCTTTCAGATCTGGAGTGGCGGGGACAAAGGGTTTCATCTGTCTATGTGTTGCTTTTGCCAGGAACAGATCAGGAATGCAGCCTCACAACTCCTGTTAAATTAGTAAGTAATCTAGCTAGAAATGCGTTAGATTTCCTTTTGTTTAATGGCTGGTAAAATAAGCTGTGCTGGATGGAATGTATATTCCTGTTTGTGTCTTTTTGTAACTTAAGGTTTTGCCTAGAGGGATTCTCTGTGTTTCTAATCTGATTACCCTGTAAGGTATTTATCATCCTGATTTTACAGAGGTGATTCTTTTGCCTTTTCTTTAATTAAAATTCTTCTTTTAAGAATCTGATTGATTTTTCATTGTTCTTAAGATCCAAGGGTTTGGGTCTGTGTTCACCTGTACAAATTGGTGAAGATTCTTATCAAGCCCTCCCCAGGAAAGGAGGTGTAGGGCTTGGGGGGATATTTTGAGGGAAGACATCTCCAAGTGGACTCTTTCCCTGTTCTTTGTTTAAATTCTTGGTGATGGCAGCATATGGTTCAAGGACAAGGCAAAGTTTGTACCTTGGGGAAGTTTTTAACCTAAGCTGGTAAGAATAAGCTTAGGGGGTCTTTCATGCAGGTCCCCACATCTGTACCCTAGAGTTCAGAGTGGGGAAGGAACCTTGACATCTTGACTGCAGAGATCTCCACACCCAAGTCATTGTTTTTAGGTGACAGAGCTGAGGAATTGTCCCAGATTGAAGTGTCTGTAGAGAAGGTTTTGGAACAAATTGATAAATTAAAATGTAATAAGTCTCCAGGACCAGATGGTGTTGACCCAACAGTTCTGAAGGAACTTAAATATGAAACTGCAGAACTACTAATTGTGGTATACTACCTATTGCTTAAATCAGCCTCTGTACCAGATGACTGACAGACAGCTAATGTAATGCTGATTTTTTAAAAAAACAGGTGCAGAGGTGATCGTGGCAATTACAGGTTAGTGAACCTAACGTCAGTACCAGGCAAATTGTTCAAAACTATAGGAAAGAACCGAATTATCAGACACATAGTGTGACAGCATCAGGCCAGATGGCTATAGAAGAGTAATAGAAGGCAGATATATTAGCCCCAGGCTAAGTAGGTCCCTTTTCCCTGGGTAAGGTAACAGGGAAGGTTCCAGAACAATCAGGAACCTTCTGGAGACAATTAAGACAGGCTGATTAGAACACCTGCAGCCAATCAAGAAGCTGCTAGAATCAATTAAGGAATACTAATCAGGGCACCTGGGTTTTAAAAAGGAGCTCACTTCAGTTTGTGGTGTGCGTGTGAGGAGCTGGGAGCAAGAGGCACTTGGAGCTGAGAGTGAGAACGCGGACTCTTGGAGGACTGAGATGTACAAGCATTATCAGACACCAGGAGGAAGGTCCTATGGTGAGGATAAAGAAGGTGTTGGGAGGAGGCCATGGGGAAGTGGCCCAGGGAGTTGTAGCTGTCGCACAGCTGTTCCAGGAGGCTCTCTAGACAGCTGCATTCCACAGGGCCCTGGGCTGGAACCCGGAGTAGAAGGCGGGCCCGGGTTCCCCCCAAATCCTCCCAACTCCTGGTCAGACACAGGAGGAGTCGACCTGGTCTGTGAATTCAGAAAAACGGCCAAGCTGAGGGCTGCCGTGAAGCTCCAAGGCGAGCAAATCTGCCAATAAGCACAAGACCCACCAAGGTAGAGCAGGAACTTTGTCACAATAGATAAAGATGATGTGTTGGGGAAGTGTCTGCATGGCTTTTATAAAGGGAAATCATGCCTCACCAATCTATTAGAATCCTTTGAGGGTGTCAACAAACATGTGTACAAGGGTGAACCAGTGGTTATGGTGTATGTGGACTTACAGAAAGCCTTTGACAAGGTCGCTTGCCAAAGGCTCTTAAGCAAAGTAAGGAGTCATGGGATAAGAGGGAAGGTCCTCTCAGTAACTGGTGAAAAGATAGGAATCAAAGGGTAGGAATAAATGATCAGTTTTTACAGTGGAGATAGGCAAATAGCAGGGTCCCCCAAGGATTGGTATTGGGACATATGGTGTTCAACATATTCATAAAAGATCTGGAAAAAGTGGTGAATAGTGAGGTGGCAAAACTTGCAGACATTACAAAAATTTGTCAAGATAGTTAAGTCCAAAGCAGACTGTGAAGAGTTACAAAGGGATCTCACTAAACTGGGTGACTGCATGACAAAATGGCAGACGACATTCTATATTGATAAGTGCAAAGTAATGCAAATTGGGATAAATAATCCCTACAAAATGATGAACCATTTTTACAGAGGAGATAGGTCGAAATTAGGTGTTACCACTCAAGAAGAAGACTTTGGAATAATCCTGGATTGTTCCCTGAAAGCATCTGCTCAATGTGCGGTGGGAGTCAAAAAAGATAACAGAAAGTTTGGAATTATTTGGAAAGCCATAATAAAACAGAAAAATATCATAATACCACTATATATCGTGTGTGTGTGTGTGTGTGTGTATAAAAAATAAATCCATGGTATGCTCACACCTTGAATACTTGTGCAGTTCCAGTTGCCTCATCTCAAAAAAGACATTAGAATTGGAAAAGGTACAGGGAAGAGCAACTAAAATGATTAGGGGTATGGAACAGCTTTCATATGAGGAGAAGTTAAAATAACTGGGACTGTTCAGTTTAGAAAAGAGACAACTAAGGGGATATGTGATAGAGGTCTATAAAATCATGAATGATATGAAGAAAGTGCATAGGGAAGTGTTATTCACCCCTTCACATAAACACAAGAACTAGGAGTCACACAATGAAATTAATAGGCAGCAAGTTTAAAACAGATGTAAGGAATTCTTCACACAACTCACAGGCAGCCTGTGGAACTCGTTGCCTTGAGACGTTGTGAAGGCCAAAAGTATAAGTGGGTTTAGAAAAGAAATAAATTCATGGAGGATAGGTCCATCAATGGTTATTTGCCAAGATGGTCAGTAAGACAACCCCTTGCTTCAGGTGTCCCTAAACCTCCACTTGCCAGAAGCTGGAACTGGATGATGGGTATGGATCACCCAAGTTTGGCCTATTCTGTTTATTCTCTCAGAATCATCTGGCACTGGCTACTGTCTGAGACAGGACACTGGGCTAGATGGATCATTGTTCTGACCCAGTATGGCTATTCTTATCTGATAAAGTGAGAGTGCAATTGAGATCTAGAGGACTCTGGAATAGTCTTATAAGGAAAGTGGTGGAACCTCATTCATTTGAGACACTGGATGTAAAACTAGTTAACATATTGCAGAGACCACTGGCAGGGTCAGGGACTGGATGATCTAATATATTTCTTCTTTCTAGAAATGTGTATAATCTGAAAGCAATTAACCTTGGATCCTTCTGCTGTTTTATTTGCTTGCCTTGGTCCCACATATGGACCATGGCTCGGTAAAGGTACGTTTCCTGAAGAGCATATCTTAGAAGTCATTACATAAAGGGATTAGCTGCATTTTACTACTTCCCCTTTCAGCTCTCGAGATCAGACTTATTCTGCAGCATTAAGTGAATTCCCCCAGCTACTACTACTTTAAGCACTGTAGTGTAGTATTTCTGGAAATGAAGCACTTGGAAATGATCCTTTAAAATATTTTTAGTTGCTGAGTACTGATAGTAGATAAAGTTTGTGGGTATTGTAACTGCTTATCCTGGAAAAGAAGTTGCAATCAGACCTGCTGTGTGAAGAGCAGATCCTTTCATCCTTGGAAATCAATGGGATTTCTTACAGAAGAAAATACTACTCAATCTGAGTATATGTGGGAGAGTCTAGTCCTGAGAGTCTGCTGTGGTGGTATTGGACAGCTTGGGAGAATATTTGGTTAATTTTTAATTCTTCACGCAAGTTGCGTAATTGATTTCTATATGACCAGCCTGAGCTGTCTGATTCAGTTTTTCAAATTGTACTTAACAGCCAAAGACAGATGGGTCTTTGATTTGAGATGTGCGTGAAGTGGATTTATGGTGCTCATGGCAGAAATTCAACTGGACCCCACGTTGTCAGTTTAAGTTTTAAATTTTTATTAAACAATAGAAAAACCAAATCAACAAACAGTAAATTTAGATCCTCATACCTGACTGGGGTAAGAACATGGTCAGAAGAAACCACCTTGAATTCTTTCTTCAGAAGAATCTCTCTACTTGAGGGTTTCAGACATATTGTTTAACATACCAGACTTTTCCAGCTGATCCCTGCTTGCCAGGATATTATCTTTAAAGCAATATCACACTTCTCTGTATTTTCATTATAAACAATCCAATTTTGGTGTGTATTAACTAAAGCAGACTATCGATAATATCTTGCATTTCTGTATGGAACTCTGCATCCAAGGAACTCAAGATGCTTAAAAACACTAACAAATTAAGTCTTTCAGCATCACTCGGAGGTTTGGCACTACTGACATTCCCATTTTACAGATGATGAATCAGTGGCACAGAGAATTTGTATTACCTTTTGAAGATAATAAAAGAAATGTATAGGAAAGCTAGAAATAGAACCCAGATCTCCTGACCCTCATCCTGTACTTTAATCTTTCCACATATTACATGGCTTTATATCCTTTTAACATCACTCTCTTTTTCTGAATGTGTGTTAATTTCTCTCTCTTTCTCACCTCCAACTCATCTACCTTTCTTCTGGGACAGTTATGTTTTACACAGGATTTCTCTCCGCTTAATCCTGCCTCAACCATTTTCCCCTGTCCCTGTTTATTTTTGAAGAGCTTTTAAACTCCTTAGGACTTAATTTGTTTTGAAGCAGACGGCTATTTCAGAGTCTTGCCAATAACAATCCAAAACAGTAAACAGAGAATGTGAAACAGTGAAATCTAAACTAAACTCCCATCTTCTGAAAAACTAAATGCCTTCAGTTTTCATAAGTGCAAACAGGAACTGTCATACTGGAACAGAACAATGGTTTAATCCAGGCTTTACTCTCCAATTTTATTAGACTCTGAAAATCTCCATTATGCACTCAGTCAATTGTGCAATACTCTACCTCAGTAGAAACATGTTCCTGATATGAGCACACAGTTGTTTGTTACAAAGCATGAGGATTTATATTTCTTGTATTTTTCTTAATGATATTATTTTATATAGTTCCTTTCATCACAAGATCTCAAAGCACCATAGAAACATTACATTACCATTTATCCTAGTAGTGTAAATACAGCTGCTGTTCATAGTCATAAGGATCTTTGCTTCTGAATTCTGTGGCAGAGGTTAATTATAAATTGCCCAGATTAAATGTTTCCTTTTAATTACATAGTGTCCCTTGGTTTCTTTAAATAGGACAAGTAGGATCGTTCACTTAGAACTTTTTGTACCTTTTATTATTTTGTGTATTTCTGTTATGTCATATTGCCCATTTCCTTTCCAAATTAAATAATCCTGGTTTTTAATTCCTCCTCATATGCCCCATGCCCATTCATACTTGTTTATTCTTGAACTTTCTTTGAACCTTTTCTGTTTCTGTATTTCTTTGTCAGACTGTGACCAAAACTGAATTCAGCATCCAGTCAATAGCATCAATTTATATACTAGCACTGTAAGAAGTTGTATATTATTTGCTCTCTCTTCTTAATAAAGTCAAGCTTGGAATTGATTAGACAAAGCACAAACAGCAGGACAGGAAAGAGAGAGGGAAGGATGTGATATATGAGGGAAGGGGTACCAAGATTCTTAAACCTGCATTCAGAGGATGCTGAGGATTCAGCTGATCAATGGTGGTGGCTTGTTATTCAGCTGATCAATGATGATGGCTTGACACGAAGGCCAGAGACACAAACGTATCTGAGAAATCCTGAGTCTGCACACAAAGAAATGGGTTTTCCCTTTGATGAGACGAGATCTCACCGGGTGGGGGTGGGGTGTGTATGAAAGGGGTAAAGAGATGGCTGGGCATGCCCAGGGAAAGAATTGAGAATCAAACGCAGCGATTCTACATTCTCACTAGAAGTCACGTGATCCTCCATCACCCCTATTGCCAAATACCCAGGGAGATCATTTCAATAAGTAGGATTTAACGGGATTCATATGATTTCTCAGCTTTCCTTTAGATCCAGTGTGCAATAAGATATTCATGCCAGAGTTGATCTGCAGTCTCCAAAATACAAATATGGGCTTGTGCACCTCAAACAACGAAAGGGAAGTGATGTTCCCACATGCTCTTCTCTTGGAGCTCTACCTTCAAAGACCCTCTAAAACAGATTGTCCAAAGCAGACCAATGCCAAACAGCCCTTAACTATCTTATAATGAAAAACCAGATGTTATTGGAGAACATTTACTCCCCTTCCTCTGTTGTGTTTTTTTTCCTCCAGAGAAAGTATTATCTTAACCAAAGGAATGGGTGCTTGGTGCAATAAATGATGACACTTAATAACATAGCTCTTTTAATTCACTTACTAATTGACCCCCACAAAAATTGTATAAGGTAGACAAGTAGTATTATCTACATAATAACCAGCCTCAGTTTTACTAAGTAACTTTCCCAAGGCCACACAGCAAATTAGCATCAAAGTCTAGAACTCCTGAGTAAAGCTGGCTAGAAAATGGAAATCCCTTTCCATGGAAAAAAATCACATTTAATTTTTGTCCCAAATCAGGACAAGAAGTCAAAAACATTAACTTTTTCACAGAAAGAGATTCCAGAAAAATTCCATTTTGGGAGAAAAAAATGGGTTGTTTTTTTTTTAAGCTTAGGGACTGCCCAACATTTCACTTTAGCACAGAAAGCAACAAGGGAGTCAAAGTACTTGTAGTAATGGTGGCTTTCGGGATGTGAACACTAGGGACTGGACTGAGTTCACCAGTTCATTTAACTTAGGACACTGAAAAGTCATAAAATGGGGTGGGGAGGGGAAATTTTGTTGCGATCAATCTGAGCAGCACTCAAACTAGTGACTTAGAGAGAAAAGGCTTCTTATGCTCAAGGGGTTGTTGATGGGATATCTGCACCTTTAGGTGCCTAATTACCCTTGAAAAGCTGGCCCTCAGTCTCTTTGATTACTTTGTCACACCTACGCCAGTCTGATCCCTGCAGTACTAGTGTTATACCAATAAAATAAAAACCGGCAGGATCTTATAAAAGGGAAAGAGGCAAAATACCACATTTATTGTGAATACAGAAAGAATCATAGTAAGCAGTTAGTTATAGCTATAACATTCCATTCAATCTCATATTTATTCACACATTCATTCATACAAACACACACACAGGTTCTGCAAGGTTGTTATCATAGTTACCAGCCTTAGAGTTGCTCATGCCAAGCCACTGGCCAGGTGGCCTGGACATGAGGAGGGAGAAGGGCCTTGTCAGATGCTCATCTGATGCTCCTGGAAGTTGGTTTGCAGAATCAGACCCCAAAGTTCTCACTTTCTAGAGTCCATTTTTATAGGAATTTCTTCCTATGCCAGTCTATGGGTATTGCTTCATCGTGCTGTTGCTGAATCAATCAGCAGATAGCACATTCCTGACGGCTCCGTGCTGCTAGATGTTATCTTGTTCTTTGGTTCTCCCATTCTTGAGGCTGTTGGGTGGATTCCAGTCTGCCCTCTGGGGGTCCTCTGGTTATTTCCACTTGACGCTTTCTTCAGCCGATGGACACTGGATTCTTAGGCTGGAACCTCCCTGATCATTCAGTTATTATCCACACCAAGCATCCATCCACATACATCCTCTATCTCTATTTTAATCACAATTGTTAATACAACAAAAGGGTGGGGAGTCTCTGGGTGCTGTTTCTGTTGTTACTGAGCATTGCTTTGAGTCTCTCTGTGTGAATTGCTTTGAGAACAGACTCTGTCTTAGAATGTACTAACGCAATTAGCAGCTTGCAAGTTTCACACATAGAGGGAGAGAAACAGTACCAAAAACCAAGAGACCTCTTAATTAGTAATACCCTGGAATTTAAACTATGGGGAATCAAACTCATTTGTGATTTTAATACAGAACGTCTTTAATATGATCCAACACTAGCAAAAAATATCTCTCAGTATTGTATGTAACAAAATTCAGAATCAAAATAAAATGAAATAAACCACCATGTACTATTTTATTTGTAAATATTAGAGATGTATCTAAAATATGTTTTGAGTGGTTTATTCTTTGCTAAATGAAACTAAAGTTTCTGTAGCTGACATGTGCATGCAGTTTTCTCTCCACTCTACTAAAAGTAGCCTACAGCTGAATGGCCTAAAAATGTGCAAACACAGTAAAGACATTAAGGTAATGGTAAGTGTATTTTCTTCTTTTATAGGTAAATCTTTTGGTCAGTGGCTTAATGCAATGATTGATTAAAATGTTGTTGGTGGCTGACATTTGGGATATTAATGGATGTGAAATCAAATTTTTTTGGCATTAGAGAAGAATGTGGTCTGCATCTTTCTAGAGGAAATGTTCAAATGGGAAAGGCCCTTGGATTTAATTTTAGACATTGTATTTTAAAACTCTCTTACCTTGTTAATTTCATAGCCTGTACTTATTTGCAGTCCCGTTGCTCTAGTGAATTATCTTGTGCAAGGAAATCTGTAACTGTACAGAGAAATCATCTTGAATTCTATGGGCCAAATCCTGCAGTCTTTTTTAAGCAAAATTCTCATGGAAGCCAAAGGACTTTTATCTGATAAAAAGTGAATTAAAGAGTTTAGCACTTTTCTCTGCATCATTGCTGCCTTTTACAGTGCACCATGAGCATTGCACAAGGCTGCGATTGTGAGGTGCCAACTCGAGGATTTTTAATGCTGTAAGACAAAGGGTTCCCTCAGCTAAAAATAATCTTTTCTTTCCTCCTGTTTCTAAGCTTCTCCCTCTACGGAACAGATTCATTATGCTGTGTAAATGTTCAGTGCACTGAAGGAATTATTGAGGTTTTATGACATCACAGCTATAAGCCTTCCTCTTTTGCCCTGAGGACTGTGCTCTAAGCGGTGCCGTTTTGTTTTTCTAAAATTCTACGTTACTGTAGTAACACGTATTCCATACATGTGCAGTATATCATCCCCACTCCAGGCATGTAATTTGCAAATAAAGTGTGCCGATAAATAAGGTTATGTGAAATATACCAAAAGTTTCCATATATTGTAGGATTTATTAAAAACAAACAAAAAAACACCCCAACACTCCATTCCCCTTCAAACCCCCCCCCCCCCCCATCGATAAGATTTTACATGGTTCACTTGTCAGACAAGAGTGTGCTTGGAATCCATTTCCAATGGAGGTCAAAGATCAGAAGTGCTGAGGCAGTCTAGGGAATGATTCCCCTCTGAGACTTTTGCTGTGTATTGGTGAAAGCAGTGTGGTGCATGGATGAAAAAGCAAACCAATGTTTTTTTTTCATGGCAACATTGGATTCTGAAGCTAAGCACTGCAGGTCGGAAGAGTCTACACAGATTTCAAAAACACTAGCCCACGCATACACCCAAGTACTTCTCACGTACTTTTAACCCCGAATACATTTATTGGACAAATCCTAAAATGCACCTACTGTATTCTTTCATAAGAGAGTGGGTACTCTTCTTAACTGACCACTTGTTGATGTGAGTGTGTGACACTGATGCGAAGTCATAATGTATCAGGTACCACATATAAGACCTCAGCAGAAGAAGCAGATTTCCCTGACAGAACTGCATTAGCAGTTAAATGTTTTTTATTTTTAAACTGGAACATTATCTAATTATGATATTTAAAACCAAGGTCCTTATCCAATCTGTTATTAAAGGTCCCACAGCATTTTTCACAGCGGTAGAAATGTCTATGCATGCCATGGTACTTTAGGAGCAATTATATTGTGCTGACCTAAATACTCTGTTTTAATGGGATAATGCACATTTCTCTTCCTGCCTCTAAATAGTTGTGTAGTGTTTTTGCTATCCTACTGCTGCATTTTGGTGGTTAGTTAACGGACGCTTGCAAAATATGCTATTTTTATGTCAATAAATGATGATACTGGGTATGCCACCTAGAAAAAAATTGTCAGGGGATTGTATGACTCAGGGGATTAGTAATGGAATATAGAGTTTTCACCTCTAGGGCACTGATTCAAACACAACCTAGGTCATTAGTGAGCAAAAATCATTAGTAGCAGCTGCTCAGTGACCTACAGTATGTGAAATGAGTTTGTGGTTTCAGTGCAGTTTCTAGTAGAAACATAGCCGCATCACAAAAATCATAATAAAATCTGGCATCCTTTTTGGCATTGTCGCTGAAGCAGCCAAAAACTAAATGGAGGCGTAGAGTGACTAAAACTACTCACGCTCCTAAGTATGAAAAGCTTTTGAGTGATATATGTAGCCACAAGAAATCACACTGACAGCATGGTTAAGAAAATGTACAGCTGACCTTTATTGATTGAAAATAGTGTCTTTCCTAATACAGATAGATTCTCTTTCAATTGACTTGCGCTTTGGACATCTGGAGGCCTTGAGTTAGATGCGTGGTTGTTTTATTGTAGTGAACATTTTATACCATCAACAAAGAAAAGTATAGTGGGTGAAATAATAAAACCTTAGATTTGCCAAGCTATGAGTTTCAGTTTCTTAAAGTTTAGGTAGGGATGCAGCAGTAGCACAAACAATGTAGGTGGACAGATGTAGTGGGTGGTGGGAGGGATTTCACTGCAGATTTTTCTACTGAATTAGTTACTGCTTTATCTTTTCACCCCAGTTATATGTTAATGCTTCTGTTGATGGATGTAGAAAGAAGATAATTTTCTTCTTGGTCTTTTGGCTAAGAACATATGTACTATCAGCTTAATATCCGATGCATCTTCATGAGAGCCCTTGCAGTGACATGGACTTAATAGGGGTCTTTTCCATCTCTGACAGGGGTCTGAGGGCAACTAGAGCTTGACTGTGTCAGGACCTCAGGATTTGACTCTGGGTGAATTTCTTTCCTGTCTCTGTGGTCGATAGCAATAAATTTCCTTAGAGGAGTTCAATTTTTCCTTTTTCTTACAATATTCCCATCAAATGAGTATATAGTGTAATAACTGCTCTAGAGTTTTAAAAAGCTCTTCAGTATTTCAGACAGAAAACTATTTTCCCCTCTGAGGTAGGCACACTTTATTTAGACAATGGCAATACACCTGACTGCACGTGAGAGAGGTTTTTATGAGGAGGAAAAGAGGAGGCTGCCCTGTCTGTACCTCAATGAAGCTGCAAGCAGCACACAGCACCAAAGGTTACCTCGGACGTATCCTTTGATCAGAGGACTCCGAAAAACATACATGAAAAAGGCAAGGGAGGTTTCAGACTCTTGACCATATACTAATTGCCTTCAGTAGTGCTGGGTATGACTCTGAATGACAGTTCTCTTGACAAGGGATATGGGGCAACATAAATAGTCTTCTTACCTTTGCAGAGAGTGGGCAAATTATTTAAGATGACATTTATATGCTATATAGGACTGTGCCAGCCTTCCTTTGAGGTTTAGTTAGCACAGCAGTAAAGTGAGTACCCTTGAGGTCCACATGCTGTAGTAATTTATCCTCATAATTATGCGCATTAGCTGCAATTCTCTCTGTAACATGCTGACACACAGTAACCCTCCCTTGCAAACAAGGTTCAAGTAAATTTGTTTTAATGGCCCAGATTACTCCTTTCATAGTGAAAAACCCGTTTGGGGGCCTGGAAACTCCACAAAGTGAACCTGTCTGAGTTTCTGCTGGACCATTCCTTCATGGGGGCAGGGATCCTCCACCATTGGAACAAACTGGGCAATCAGCAGAATCTGCAGCTTGCTCCAGAGCAGCATGGAATTCAGAGGAAAGATTTAAGGCTGGGGCCAACCAAGTGGAGTCCCAGTGCTTCTGCATTCCCTTCCAGCTCTGTCCATCCCCATCCCGGCTCATGGCAGCATCAGTGCATAAGAACTATGCCTCTGCGGCTTTCCTCACTGCTCCTGAACCACCCTTTGGGGTGTAGCAGTGGGATGTTAAATGAAGGGAGGGTCTCCACCCAAAAGTGAATACTGACTCCATCTGTGTGAACTTTTGCGTACCACCCTAAGACTGGGTGGAGGGAAGTTCATGAGTGGAGAACACCTGATTCTGCTCTGATCCACTCCTTCCCTAGCTGGGGGTGTATGTTTCCTTGGGAGCAGAGAAAAGGAATGCAGGGGTGGGGGATGCAACACAAGTAGCACTCCCCATTCTGCTGCCTTGACTGAGTCTACCTGACTTTTATTTCCTCCCTCCTTGGTGGCAGAGGGAACAATTTGGTCCATAATTTGCATTTTATTTATTATTTGCATTATTGTAGCACCAAGAGATTCCAACCAAGATTGGGGCCCTGTTGTGCTGAATGCTGTTCATGCAAACAGTAAAGGTCAGTCCCTGCACTGAAGAGCCGGCAGTCTAACCAGATGAGATAAATGAAACACTATCATCCTCATTTTACATATGAAGAACGGAGGTGAGAGAAATTACGTAACTTGCCCCAGGTCACACAGGAAGTCTGAGGTGGAGCAGGGAACTGAATCTGTGTCTCCTGAGTCTCAGTACTGTGTTTTAACTACAAAAACATCCTTCCTCAGCTTAATCCACAGGGTAAAACAAGCTCTTCAACACAATGTATAACAGTGCTTGAAATGTTTTTTCTTTTATCTTGAGTGAAGTAATGTTAAATGTGTTAGCTTCCTTTCAAAGGTAGGACTCTATCTCTGTGGAAACATGGTCCCATGTATAAACAGATGCTATTATTAAACTCTTCAAAATCACCTTTGAACAACCTGCCACTTTATACTAAAAGTCCTTTGTAAAGTTTTCTTCCGTGTTTGAAAAACATATGATTATTTTAAATCAAATTAATTCTCTTAAACTGGGGCTAGCTTGCCTGAGTGGTGTGAGGGGGCCTGAGAGAGAGTAGGGATGCTTCATGGATCCTGTTACTCACCACATGGAAGGGATGTGTGTCAGGCTGTGTTGGCCTTGCAACTGTCATTGGCCTACACAACAGAGAGGAGCATGCTAACAAACCTCCTTAACTGCCTAATCTTCATAGGGGCAGGAGTGGGGCAGGGATGTTAACATTGCTGACTGTCACCATATTTGCTCACCATGGCGGCTATAAAAGATAGAGTGGGTAGGGCCTGGCTTCTTCCCCTGTCCTGAGCCTGTGCAATACAGTTGTTGAGGAAGTAATTGTTTCCTCCAGTGAAGAAATTTGACCAACACAAAACTTGCACTTGTGCTCAAAATTTTCAGTTTAAACGTGAACATTTTCCAGCATTACCAGAAACATTTTGGTTTTTCCACAAAAACATGGACATTTTCCACAAAAATGGGTTTTTCCTTTTTTTGCTGAAAACGTTCTTTGTGTCAAAGCGCTGTTGTTTGCTAGAAAACATTTCAGTGAAAAATTTTAAACTGCCTCTACTGTGAAGTTTTTTCTCTTATTCACCATCCCATTCAAGGCAGAAGATGAGACGTTTTGAGGGCTGGTCTAAGGTATATGGAATGGCTTTACAAGTTGGAGGGACGTATGACAAGATGATTGACGTAGGAGCCTCTATTATTACATTATTTTATTCACTGCTGTGCCTGTGTCTGTGGTTCCTGGGACAATTTTTATAGTGTGGGTGCTGAAGGCGGAAACCATGTAGCTGGGTTGTTATTACTACTTCAACCAGCGGGTACGGCAGCACCCCTAGTTCCAGCACCTATGGCCTGTACTTGCATCACGGGTTTTAAATTCTATATTCTCATTTTTTTCCCCTGAATTCTGCTTGAGTTTTTTTTCTCTCTTACTGAGTAGTTACAAGTTCTAGGTTGACAGGGGTCAGGGAGAGAAAGCCCTTGCTGAGGTGCAGTGAAAAGGGCTAATTGTTAGGGACACAGCTGGCTCCCAGCCTGGTCGCTAGGCAACCCAGCAAGCTCAGCTGGGCCCAATAAGCCCCCCTCCAAATGGTTATGCTTCCTGATTGTGCAGGGGAGCCAGCCGTCTGCTACTTGAGCCTTGCAGCAGCAGCAGTGGAGTACCGCTCAATATATACCATGCTTGCAGATGTGCTGACCCTGCTCTCATTTCTGCTTCAGCTTGCTCCTAGCCCCATTCCTGCTTCTGCCTCTGTACCTGCTCTGTTCTGGTTCTCGCTCCTGGCTATATCATTGACTACAACTTTGGCTTCTGACTCCTGACTACAACTCCAGCCTACCCTTCAGGTTAAGCTTGGCTTCTGACTCTGGTTCTAAGCCTGGGCTTGGCCCCTAGATCCTAACTCTGGCTTCACCGGTGGATCCCTGGATCTATACTTGTCATTACCCAAACTGCTACCATAGTCACTGGGCAAGGTCCTGCTCCACCCACTACATAGGCTGCCTTTGTCCCCTCAGCTTAAACTGATTAGCACAAGAGCGGGGTGCATAGCCTCTGGCTTGCTGCATATGGGAGCATGCAGGAATTACTCCTCCCTCAGATCCTAAAAGAGGCATTTGTCAGGAGCTGATGGACACTTGGCTGAACCAGTCTTTCCTTATAAAAGCAAAGAGGACTACTTACATGTGGGGATTCACAAGCAGTTAGGTGTAGTAGCTACTACAATGGAATAGCACCCAGTGGTCTCAGATTTATAGGTAGGTAGGGAGGAAGAGTTTACAGCAGGTCCCCTCCAAGACTCAGTTAACTTGCAGGAGCTATCTTCCCTCAGGGATCTGTTGACAGTTGGAAGTAGCTAGATAAAATATGGTCAATCCAGGCAAAATTTCTGAAGGAATGTAAACTTCATATTTAATGTATATATGTCTAACGTGGCCACAAAATAGTTCATTTTATATATTATTAAAGCCTGATTATCTGAAAAACTCATCTTATCCAAAGTGAGGTTATGGCCCCTCAGACTTATTTTATTTACATTAAACTTTGATGTCCTTCCATGTCCAAGTTCCTTTCATACTCCTGTTTCCCTTCAAATAATCAAGGTATTACTGGTCTGTATTTATGCAAAAGAATACATTTGAATACTGCAAATGGAAGAAGACTGTGACTAAGCCCCAAATGACTAAGTAGTTTAATCTCATGCTGTTTGTGATCTTTTTCCCCTTCAAACTTTGTTAAATCACTGGGCTAGATAGCACTTGTCAGTTAACATTGAATTAACTGTTTGAAGATTTTATTTCTAAAGTTTAAATACACGGCTAGTTTCTATTTTTAACATAACTATTCCAGGGACAGTCAGAGGTTGATTGTAACCATTATTGGTTGATTGTGTGGTCTTTCTGCCACCTTGTGGAAAAAGATCACTAACCTCTTAAGAAAAAGGAAAAGCAGAAAGGATATTTAAACTTGCCCTGTTGCCAAACAGATCCAATGACTGCCATAACAGAGCAAAAATTAATGATCTATATTAACGGGATTTTTATTTGTTTTGTTATGATCAAATGAGCTGAGATTGCCTCTATATATTTGGCATCTGAACTGACAACTGTCATAATTATTTCCATATTTGTCTCACCATCTCAGCTTTCTTTGTCTCTTCCCTTATGTTCATCATAGTGTAAGCGGGGGAATAGTCCCGCTATTGTGGGGAACTTTCCTGGCTTCTGCACTACCCCGGTGAAGTGGGCTAGCGAAAGGATCTGAGTCCTCGCTTCCACTTCCTTTACCCAGTGGCCTCCCTGCCCTTGAGGACTCTCCTTCCACTCTCCTGTCTGGCAGAGTCCTTGTAACCCCAACAAGACTGGGCCCAGGATTCCTGGGGGGCTTGACCCCCAACCCTGCTGTGGTCACCTAAGACAGGGGCTAGGGTGTCCCCACTCCGGGGTACTCTCTCTGCACTGGGCACTTCTCTGACCCACTGACCACTACATACAAGTTAAAGCAAATGCAAGTTATTTAATCAACAATTAATTTCTAAAAAAATAAGGAAAAATGGGAAAGGTTAAAGGAAACACATCAACCCGCTCTGTGGCAGGGAACATCACAAACAGTGTCTCTGGAATGTCAGGGCAGTTCACAGTCTGATCCTTGTAAGTCCCAGGCCTTCTTCTCAGGCCCTGGCTTTGCTGCAGAGATGCTGTAGATTAGATACTTGCTCTGGTGGGTGGCCTCAGCTCTCAGGCTCTAAGTGGGAGGACCCTTCTTCCCAGTGTCGCCACCGCCGTGTCGGGGTTACGATCCAAGCCTGGCCTGCAGAGCCTCTTGGCTGAGGTGTCTCCCTGTGCTGGGCCCGCTGCCCAGGGTCCCCCTCGCTCTCCCCAGCTGCTCACCGCACCCAGCTCTGGACTGCTCCAGCCCCAGCTCTACCACTCTGTCTCAGCGCTGCTGCTGCTGCTCTGCCTCCAGCTCCCTGGGCTGCTCCTTTGGCCCCTCTGCCTCTGGTTGCTACAGCTCTGCTCCCAGGACAGGTCTGCTCTGCAGGCTGCTTCTGTGACTCTGCTCCCAGCACTGACCTGCTTCCTGGGCTGCTTTTCTTGCCCCTCTGGCTCTGGTTGCTGCACCTTTCTTCCCAGGGCAAGTCTGCTCTCTCTGGGCTGTGCCTCTGGCTTTGGGGCTGCAGCTCTGCTCTCTCTGGATCTGGCACAGCTCTGCTCCCCAGCTCAGCTCGGGCCCCTGCTTTCTCCTTAGCTCGGCCCCACTCTGTCTGACCCAGTCAATTCCAGCTCACATGGAGGATGGGACCTCCCTGGCCTCCTGACTCCCTGATTAGCCTGCCCACCCTGTCATTCAGGCTGACCTGGAGCATTGGCCTCTCCCCATCGTTCCTGGGGGCTGTCAGTCTCAGGGTCCTGATTCCCCATCGACTGTTCCCACTTTTTAGTACTGGGAGCTAGCAACTAAGACACCCCCACTGAATGTTAGTAAGGGGGCAGCAGTCCCCTTACAATAGGAATCCTTATGGCCTCCCCTGTCAGTCATCTTTGCTATTATAGTGATTCCTTTTCCTCATATGGACTTGGTACCTTCATGTATTTGGTTAAATGACGTATTTTTCCTTTCTCCTCACTTAATTACTTCAGGTAACTAAACTAAATGACATGGATACAGACTATTACAAACAGGAAAAAGTACCACATACCACTCATTTTCCCCCGCCCCCTTCTAATTCCTGGTTGGTCTTTCAGCACTCTGATCTGTATGTAACCACTTAAATAATACTGTTAAATTAGGGTAATTTCTGCCAAAGATAACTAGGTTACCATTTCATGATGAAATTCAATCCATTAGAAGCAGAATTTGCTTGATCCAGGCATGTCAGTAGCTGATTGGGTGACCTCTTTATGCTCTTTCTTGCATATAGACAAACATTGAACTTGTTAGGTGTGTACAGAGTATATGCGATGCTGGGCAATGTTACATTTCAGTCCAGTTTCCCTTTGTAGTGCTAATAAAAAGACATTGGGTTGGATTGTGATATTAAGCCATTGAGGCAGCATGGAATCTCACTGCAGCAGCAGCAGCAGGAACTCCAGGAAGCACAATGTCTCCCAGAGCTCCCTAGCACATAGGGGAGCATGCTCACTGCACCACAGCTTAAAAGACATCTATAGTATGTGCTCTATTCTACACTTAGCCAACTATAGCCCGGCATCCTCCCACCCTTTTTGGGAAGCACAGGGACTTCAGCTGGGAGCACATTAGCACAAGGAAACGGGGGGACACCTTGCACTCTCTCTTTCAACACTTCTGCATGTCCAGGCACAGACCAATATATTGATCATGAGACTGGAGAGCAGAGCCCCTTTGATTTCCTTGCTGAAAGTTTTACAAAGTTGGACAGCTGAAGGGTCTCAGAGAAAATTCAGCTATTTATTTTGTATAACTAATGGACCAAGAGACCCCCAACCAAAATGGGGTCCCCATTGTGCTGAGTGCTGTACATATACATAGTAAGAGTCAGTTCCCAACGTATTTAGAGTCTAAACAGACCAGAGAAACCAAGTGTGGGTAAAAGGAAGTACTGTTATCCCCATCTGACAGACAAGGAACTGAGGCACAGAGTATGAGTAAGGCTACTCCCATGGGCAAGTATTCATAGAATTGGGCCCTAAGTGACTTGATCAAATTCACCCAAGAGGTCTCTGGCAGAGCTGAGAACTGACCCCAGATCTCTTTTATCTCAGTCCAGCACCTTAACCTTCCATACGTCTCAGGGAGGCACTGAAAATTATATTTTAATATAATTGTACTTGAATTAGATTTTAATATTGTGTAGGCATTTCTATATAACTCATTACAATAGCTTCTCAATTCTTTCAAATTCAGACTAATGCATTTTATATTTTTAAAAATTACATCATGCACTTCAATTACCAAAACAAAAGTAAATCCAAAGCCCTCTTAGCTTACTCAGATCCTATAGCTCTGAAGAGAAGGGACTTATTCTTGGATTTCCCTTTGGCTGAAAAGAAAACATGATCTAGTTGTATGCAACATAGTTGTAGCTGTGTTGGTCCCAGGACACTAGAGAGACAATGTGGGTGAGGTAATATCTTTTATTGGACCAGCTTCCGTTGGTCAGAGAGACAAGTTTCTGAGCTTACACAGAGCTCTTCTTCAGGTCTGGAAAATGTACCCAGTGTCACTGCTAAACACAAGGTAGAACAGATTGTTTAGCATAAGGAGTTAACATATTTCAAGGGACCATTCAAGATATTCTTAACCTTGAGTCAAAACAGGAGGAGGTCTCTAAAACTGTACATTCCCCTTTGTCGACTGAAAACACAACAGAGCCCAGTCTCAGCATTCTGCCTGCCAGCTATCATTTTTCTTTCTTTGCATGGCAGAATACATGGGCTTTCTATGTTACAAGAGCAACTTCCAGTTTTGAAACCTTCACTGTCATGTTGTTAACCTTGGCAATCAGTCAGAAGAAATCTGCTAGATTTCACTTTTACTACTAATTATTACCACTGTACTAGTAGTAATTGCTACTGCTTTCAATAATAATACTTATCTACCTCATAGCACTGTTGAGGACTAGTTTTGTGCAAGGGTCTGTGAAACTTATGATGTTTCTTGCATAGAGGTGTTGAGGAGTCTGCACAGAGGAAACAGGTAGAGTGACTTTCCAGTCCTTCTGGTATTGGAAACAATGAGGAAGGGAAAGTCCCACTCCCACAAAGAGGCTGCTGTTTCCTGATGGTGCTATATACTATCACCGCCACCCCCATTAGCTCCTCTGGGCAGCCCCACCCCTGTGCCTAGGGAGGGGGAAATTCTGCAGAGAATGGCTCCTCCTATTCCGAAACCTACCCACAAACTTTGCAGAGCCCCATCTCCATGGAACTCCATGCAGAATGCCTTCCATATCATTCTATGAAGGCAGAGGAATGATGCTACAGCAGTGGCAAGTCTCTTCTTCTATGCCTTCCTCCTCAGGAGAGAGACACTGTTAGTGTCCTGTCCATGTAAAAGCAGAGGGACTGACTGTGGAGAATGAGCCCCATATGCTCTGTTAAAGTTAACAGAAACTAAGCATGTTCAGTACCATGCAGGACTGGGCCCAGTGTTTGTAAAATATTTTCAAAACTCAGAAGCACTTATGTAAGTGCTATAATTATATTATTTATTATTACACCTCTTTCTTTCCCTCATCCCTCATGTTGTTATAGGAAACCAAGTTTACACTGGAACATAACCAGAACATCAAAACAACCCAGCTAGAATTAAAATCCTTACTGAAACAAAGGAGCATATTTGATGACAAGAAGTCCAGTCTATGGACATTGCCATGATGTGCAGTCATGGATTCCCTTATGCACCCACGTACTCAATGGCTCTGTATCTGTGCACTTATAGACAGGGTGGGGATATTACTTGGCTTTTGTGTACATTGAATATGTTTTCCATGTTGATAAAGAGTCCATATTGTAGGGAAATTGTTTAGTTTTCCGACATACTGATTGTCACATCTCTGACTAAACTACTAAGGTGAGAACCTGCTAAAGGTCCCTCCCAATGTAAATGTTTGATCCTTGTACATTATTTTTTATTGAAAGGAATTTGCCTTGGAGCGTGTGACCTTTTGTCATGAATGAGAAATTCTGTGCTGCACTTAAACTCATGCAAATGCTAGAAGTCACCAGTTCCACGTTAAATACATCAGCTAGTGACAATAAATCACATATCACTTTGACTTTGCATGCAATGTCCTATAAAGCAGGAGAATTGTAATATATGTCATGTATAGAACAATAAGAAATAAAGAAAGTAGAATGATCTTTTAAGTGGCCTTTTGTATCATCTACTTTTTTCATATGGCTTCACATACTGTACTGTCCTTTTTTGTTTTCTCCATCCAACATTTATAAAGAGGTTGAGTGCCAGACTGTGGTTAGGCTCAGTAAAAACAGGAGACCTAGTTGAAGGGGAGCAGTACCTTAGCACTTGATAAGCATGTAAAAACAAAACCATTTTCCACTGTTCACGCAACTACTAGTTTGATGTGTCGGACAAGTTGCTTTGTATTGTATATAAAACAGCCTTGGCTAAGGATGGAATTTTCAAAACCATCTAAGTGACTTAAGACCCTAAGGCCCAGATTTTTAAAGGTATTTAGGCATTAGAACAGGGGTGGGCAAACTTTCTGGGCTGAGGGCCACATCTGGGTGGGGAAATTGTATGCAGGGCCGGGGCAAGGGGTTGGGGTGCATGAGGGAGTGCAGGGTGTGGGAGGGGGTGCAGTGAACAGGAACAGGCTCAGGGCAAGGGATTGGGACAGGGGAGGGGTGTGGGGTGTATGAGGGGGCTCAGGGAAGGGGGTTGGGGTGCGGAGTGCAGGAGGGGGCTCAGGGAAGGGGTGCAGGAGGGGTGTGGGGTACGATGGGGCTCAGGGCAGGGAGTTGGGGTACAGGGTGCAGCAGGGGGCTCAAGCAAGGAGTTGGGGTATGAGGTTCAGGCAGGGGGCTTAGGGCAGGGAGTTGGGGTGTGAGGTGCAGTCAGGGGGCTTAGGGCAGGGAGTTGAGGGGCGGGGTGCAGAAGGGGTTTGGGCTCCGACCCGGTGTCGCTTACCTAAAGCAGCTCCGGGGTGGCAGCGGCACGCACCGGAGTCAGGGCAGGCTCCCTGCATACCTGCCCTGGCCCCACACCGCGCTGCTCCTGGAGCTGCGGGGGGTGGTGCCTGGAGGCAAGGGCAACGCATGGAGCCCTCTGCCCCCCGGGCCACAGGAATGTGGTGCCGGCTGCTTCTGAGAGCAGTGTGGGGCCTGCGGCACCACAGGGGGCAATCCCGCGGGCCGGATCCAAAGCCCTGACAGGCTGGATCCGGCCCACAGGCCGTAGTTTGCCCACTCCTGCATTAGAAGGCCTAAATGATTCAGAAGATAGTCTCATTTTTCAAAAATGACATAGGCATATTGACTTTCAATACAATTTAGGCTCCTAAGTTACTTCTGAAAATGAAACATAGGTTCCTAAGTCACTTAGTTGCTTTTGAAAATGCTACCCAAAGTCAATCTCTAATAACTACAGAGTATACAACTGAATATATGTATAATCCAAATGTCTATGATGCTTTTGTTAGCATAGGCTAAAGACAGGGTCTAAGCACTCACTTCAACCCGATACCCATGTGGTTAGCACCCTCATCCAGGCTGTGGGAGACCCAGATTCAAATTCCCCTTCTGCTGGAGAGTAGCAGGGACTTGGACACAGCTGTCTCCAGAGAGTTCCTTAATCACTGCTATATGATACTGTAGGTATCTTCTGTTGGATCTCTTCCACTCTGAGTAAAATACTTAATTATTCATTGCATGAGAGACAGAGAGCACAAGCAAGAAATACTCCACAGTTCAATGGGTACAGCACTCACCTGTGAGGTAGGAAACCTGGATTCAAGTTGCTGTTCTTCTCAGGTAGAGGAGGTATTTGAACCTAGGTCTTCTACATTCTGGGCGAGTGCTTTAACCACTGGGCTATTGCATCTAAAACAAGGTCTTCTTCCAAATGCGTTCTGTAAACATGCTCCAAAGCAGCCTCTGAGCACGTCTTGGGGCATGTTTGGGTTTGGCAGGTAAGATTAGCAAGGGAATGCCTAGTTTGTGAATCCTGCTGGGGCCTAGGTGTGTGAGAGGTGCTGAGCGGCTTAGTGGCATCACGACTGAGGCAGCTTAATACTTGCACAATGGCAGAAATGTATGCATCTAGGTGATTTTGCCAGTGGAAACTTAAGTGCTTTCAGCGTTAGGCAGCAGCTGAGTGGGGGTTTTGAGAATCTAAATTTTGGACGTAGGCACCTAAAGTGGAAGTTAGGCAGCTAAGAATCCCTAGTGAATCCCACCGTGGGTGGGGGAGGGAGTAGAAATAGTGGGGTAAGGGGCCTGCCAGTCTCTGGGTCTGGTCTGGTACAAAGAGAATGGTGCTTTGGGGAGAGACTTGAAGCAGCAAAATCTCCTTACAATACCCCCTTCTGTCCTACATACTGACATAACAGGTCAGGAGGAAGTGGGCAAAAGTGGTTAAACCAGGCATATCATAGTTACCATGGGGAGAAAGCAGTGCCTGCCCCTCATTTGGCATTAGCTATCAGTAATGTGTTCAAGGGGGTTCCAGGGGTCCCCTTGGTAGAATTCAGACACCAAATTTAAGGGAAAGCTGCCTGGTACAATCTGGTTTTCTCTAAAGGATCTTCCCTGATTCTCTGTGGCTACTGCTTAATTATCCCTGGATCTCATAAAAATACATCTGAAAAACAATTATTAAAAAATGGAATGGTTTAATTTGCACCGACTAACAGAGATTTTCAAGAATTGCTCCAGGGCAGACAACATGTGGACTTCCATTCTTCTCCCTGACTTGCAAGGTCTTGGTTCTCATTCCCTTTTTAAATTTTATATGTTGATCAATGTGCTATACAGTCCTCTATATATTTTCAAGAACAAATACAAATTTTCCAGCAAAGGGCAGAGTAGCAGGGTGGCCTGCCCCTTTAAGGGCTAGAGGCCTAGGGCCAGCCAGCCCTGGTTACTGATCAGAGCTACTGAGAAGTAGAGTTGGGGAACAGGTGTTCCCTATAAGGAGCTTCAGAAAAGGGGTTGGGAGGAAGACTGCAGAAAGGGAGAGTTGCTTGTGGTAGTTCACAAGCTAGGTGGGAAGCCTTGGGAGTTATGGCTGGGCAGAAAGCCCAACTGGAAGTTTTGTTTTCCTTTGTGAGTTTGTGGTGGTTTGGACAGCAAATGGAGCTCAGTGGCAGGGGCTAAAGACTGATTGAGGATGATGCTGATAATTCCCCAGGCTGGTGAGTAAGGCTGCCAGTTTACAGGCAGTTTAAAACAAGACTGTTTGCCAAGTAATGAGCTAACATGGAGTTACAGGAGCAGAGCTTTGATTGGGATTGTAAGCAAACATTTTTGTTTAGAAGGGAAAACATTAATGGATTCCTTATCACTTGGTCATGCCCTAAGTGAGAGCATACACTCTGGGGACACAGCATTTACCTCAGACTGAGAGGGAAATGCTTTATGAGAGACTCATGTTGTAATACAGACAATGTGTCACTAACAGATATTTGAAAAACTACTTGGCTGCACAGCAGACTCTGTTTTACTATAGTTTCATTGGATAAAATCAAATTTTGTTACAACCCTACTATAAAGTGATTGGGGTAGGGGGAGGGGAAGAGAGAACTTGGGGAGGTAGGTGTACTGTACTTTGGATATCTTGTACTTTAATTGCATTGCACAGTAAGCAACAGCACTGATACATGTAAAGAGAAGAGTTTCTGAACATGCTGGAGCACTGCAGAATATTTGAGGCATGACTTTACTTAACTATTCTACATCTCAATAGCTACCAAGCCTTGATATTCACCTGTGGTATGACCACATTCACAAATTGCCTGTACATAGTACTATAACAAAGTTACTACTCTGGCAGATTAACTTTTCTTGGCTTGCAAACAGGTAGCCCCCAAAGGGCACGTGGCCGCTCTGATAGCGGAAGGATCCTTGGCTTGAAGTAATTTAAGACGCAGTTCAGACGTGTATTTGCTCTTCTTGCCTCTTGGAGAGGAAAAAGTGTGATTGCAACACCAGTAGCATGAGATGAGGTATCTGTGCTCTTTTCAAGCAATAAACAGACCAGGACCTTGGGTTTAATGTGCTTTCATTATTCCAGGAGGACTGCCGGTTGGTGTTAGCTGACCAAGAATCAGACCATAAGGCCATGTAACAATAGTCTGTCTTCGGTTGATGAAGTTTCCTCTCATTAGGCTAGTGTTGTACACCAAAGCTCCCCCAGGGAAGTTCCAATACAGGAAAAATTGGGAGAGAGAGTTATATGTATACGTTACCTGGTGGCCTTTTCTAAGTGGGAGGGGTGAGAACTTTCAAGGTTAGTTGCTACCGTAACGGTTGCATGGTGTAACTTTGCTTTTGTGCTAAAGGAATTTCATGGAGAGTGGTATTAGTTGTCTGTCAACTTGATTCTATGCAGTGTTGTTGCAGCTGTATTGGTCCCAGGATATTAGAGTAAGTTTGTTTCTCTCTCACAAACAAAAGTTGGCTCGATAAAAGATCTTACCTCACCCACCTTGTTTCTTAAATTGATGACTGGTCGGGTTGTGGAAGACCACCAATGCTCTCATTGAACTCTCTTCTTTCCACATTCGTTGAATGCAATGTTACTTCTAAAAGATTGTAAGTGCTCCTGCATATTGAGAACGTTAAGCTGAAACACACTCTCTAGTAAGTTGTATTAGCAGTGAATAGGACTAGACTGGATAGAACGTGACATGGGTTCTATTTCTCTGACTCACTCTGTGGTCTTGGAAAAGTCACTTAACCTTTCTGCAAAAAGAACAGGAGTACTTGTGGCATCTTAGAGACTAACAAATTTATTAAAGCATAAGCTTTCATGGGCTACAGCTCACTTCATCGGATGCGTAGAATGGAACATATAGTAAGAAGATATATATATATATATAATATCTCTCTCTCTCTCACACACACACACAGATAAGTTGGAAGTTGCCATACAAACTGTGAGAGGCTAATTAGTTGAGCTATTATCAGCAGGAGAGAAAAACTTTTGTAGTGATAATCAAGACGGTGCATTTAGACAGTTGACAAGAAGGTGTGAGGATACTTAACATAGGGAAATAGATTCAATATGTGTAATGACCCAGTCTCTATTCAAACCCAAGTTAATGGTATCTAGTTTGCATATTAATTCAAGCTCAGCAGTTTCTTGTTGGAGATTTGTGTTCATTTATTCTTTTGCGTAGAGACTGTCCAGTTTGGGCAATGTACATGGCAGAGGGGCATTGCTGGCACATGATGGCATATCACATTGGTAGATGTGCAGGTGAACGAGCCTCTGATGGCGTGGCTAATGTGATTAGGTCCTATGATGGTGTCACTTGAATAAATATGTGGCCAGAGTTGGCATCGGGCTTTGTTGCAAGGATAGGTTCCTGGGTTAGTGTTTTTGTTGTGTGGTGTGTGGTTGCTGGAGAGTTTTTGCTTCAGGTTGGGGGGCTGTCTGTAAGCGAGGACTGGCTTCCATTTTCCTAGCTATAAAATAGAAAATGATATTTCTCCTTCTTTGCAGTGTTTTTTCTGAGAAATAGAGCTATGCGTTGTGTATATGATGCTGAACTGATCACAGCATAGATTTTTGTGAAAAAAATCATAGCCAGTTGTAGAGAAGGTAGAAGAACTGGAACCAGGGGTGAAAGTGAGCTGGTATGGGCCGCTATTGCGTACCAGTAAGAACCTGCACTGGCCCATACCCAGCCCACACTAAAGCGCTGCCGTCCTTGCCCCTTTTGCCTCCCCTGTTAGAGGCCCTGCTGGTAGGGTCTGTACCGGCAGGGCTGCCGACTGGGGGAGGGAAGGGGCAGCAATGTTAAAGCACTGCTGCGGCAAAGGACCCTGCAGTGCTTTAATGTCCCTGCCCTTTTTGCCCCCACCCTGGCTGCTGATGGGCTGTGGTGGTGGGGGGAGCAAAGAGAGCAGCTGCCGGCGATTTAAAAGGGGCCGGCGATTTAAAAGGCCCAGAGCTCTGAATGCTGCTGGTGCAGTAGCGGCGTTCAGCGCCCTGGGCCTTTTAAATCAACACGGGAGCCCCGGGCAGCGTGAGGCAGGCAGCCTGGAAGGGTTGGCTGGGGGGATGCTGACTGCCCTGCCCCTTCCAGGGGCCGGAGCCACCCCACCCCGTACTGGTAAGTGTCCTCAGTTACTTTCACCCCTGACTGGAGCCCAATTCCCTTTGCACATGCAGCTGCTAGTGACAATTTCACATCACTGGATCATTGAGCCATGAGAGAATTACTTAGAATCAAAGGAAGGAAAATGAGGGGCAAGGCAACTGCCTGAAGCCCCAAATCTGTTTGCAAGTAAAGGTGACTGATACTAATGCTGCTAAAGCCCCACCCCAAACCAAAAAACAACCTGGGTGACTTTTTGAGACCTAAGTAAAATGCCACTTGGTTTTTAATCATTATCAAGGTAAAGGTTGTGCGTGAGCAGACATTGTGTCTGGGCTGATTAAATTTTTATGTTGCAAAGTTCCCATTTATTTGAGGCTTTTTCTGGAATTTTAAAATCCTCTTATGCTGTGTTGAAGTACTGCAAAACTCAAGGTATATGAATAAACTGATTCTTGTGTGTTGCTCTTTCTTTTAGATCTATATACTAGTATTAAGTGAAAGTCTTTCACATGTGTAAAGTATATTGAACTATTTTTGATAGAGAAATTAGTTTATTGTACAGAGATAAAATCTAGAGGATAAGTAAGTTCTAAAAACATCCCAATAAAAGATTCCAGATTTTTTTTTTTTTTTACTGAAGCTGAAAATTATCTTTGGGAAAACCACTTTCAGACTTCTCAGCTTTAAGTGAAATTACAAATCTTACATAGCATTTAAATTTCCAATCCAAAATTTATCTAGGACTGAATGTACAGCATATTCCTTAGAAAAGGAATGATCAAAACATTTACTCTTCAGTCTATGATCCATTGAGTCTATCACTAAACTAATACATATTTATGCCTCTTCTGATTTATTACACAAACCATTATTTGTATAGTCTTTAAACTACCCCACTAGTAAAATTTAATCCTACAATGTAAATATTGAAGACAAATATTTGTACCAAAACACACCTAACCTTATATTTGGTGTCCATAACCATGATATTGTTTGCTCTTTGGCTTACTCTTGTGATGCCTATGTATTAGATGCCTCAATTCATACGTGTGTATGTGTTTGGGCAGAACTCTGATCTTACAATTGGATCCACCTGGGTGTCCTGCCTAGACCCAGCCCCATACAGGATCCGGGTCATAGAAATGTGAGTGTAAGATTTATATGTATATTAAATATAAAAACTAAAGTTAAAAGAATGTTAAGTTTGCAAAGTCAATCGCTCACAAGTTAAGAAATGCCAGAAGTGTTGCATGTGGCCTGCTTGTGAATGTGCTATATGGTTTTAAATTAGATGATCATGTACTTTTATCCACAGGACTTCTGTATCATTCAGAGCATAAAATGGACGTGGGGATGGATCAGGCTGTTGTCCATAAGACTCCTGCCTCATTTGGTGCAGAAGCTGGGAAGTGTGTTGTGAATGAGGCAGGATATTGCTGGAAGAGAAAAAGATGGTCTCATGGTTAATGCTACCCTAGAGAAATAGATTCTGTCCCTGCTTCTGCCACAGAGCTCTCTGTGGTGCCAGTCAAGTGGCTTAAACAAAACTTTCCCCTAACTGTGTTCTTTATTTTCTGAGTGACTGACTTGAGGCTCCGGGGTCTGATTTGCAGAAGTTCTGAGCACTCTCAGCTGCCACTGAAGTTAATGGGAGCTGTGCTTTGAACATATAAAAAGCTACATAATGCTACCAAACCTTAAAAATGCAGGTCCAAATTTTCTGAAATTAGCAGATATTTATCATTTTAATCTCTGTTCCTCGTCTGTACAATGGGGCTAATACCCCCACTTCTTCTGGGGTGCTGTGAAAATAAATTCATGATTGTTTGTGAACCACTCATTACAGTGAGCACTATAGAAATGCCCATGAGGAAATTAATAGTTCTGTCTTCAGAGCACAGTTTGAATTGTGGGCAGTAAATAAGACCGGTGGCCACACATGGGATAATGATAAAATAAATATTAAATAGCTGCTTACTGATTGAGACTATCCATCTTGTGTAGTGAATGAGACAGAGGTTCTGTGGAAAAATAGCGTGTGATCATGTAATTAAAGAATATTATAATGCGTATACCCCAAAGGGTCAAAATTAAGGTTACACAGCAACAGCCTTGTACCCTGTCCCTGGTCCAGTTCTGCCTCTACCTCACCCTAGGCAACTTGTACCAGTTCCATTCTTCTCGCTTACCCAGTCCCTATCTCCACTCCTCAGGCTTCTTATCCCAGGCCTAGTACCCATTCAGGTTAGTTGTCTGAGTTCCAATCTTGCCCCAGCAGTCTTTCCTCTCCCCCCTCGCCCCCCACAATCATAGTTTCTCATCCCCCTGTTATGTTCCTAGTTAAATTAAAAAGCATAAAATACTCTTTAAGGTTGCAACATTACAATACTTTCTTAGAAGCCGAATTCCCAGCAGACTGACTACACAAGATCGAAATCACATGCTTCATGCTCCCCTGCCTCCCACCCCTTAGCCTGCCAGCAGAACCAGAAAACTCTTATAAACTTCAAGTGATAGCTTGTAATTTTTTTTAATACATCACACATACCTCCAGTCCTAGATTGAGACAAGCAGTCTGATGAATCTACTCCTTTGTCTACATTTGAATCAGTCAGCTGCTTCCTCCATGCTGCCTGGGTGCCTGCAGGAAGGTCACTGAGGTCACAAGAGAGACAGATTCCCTGCTGTAGGTTCTACTACCTGGCCCCACCCCAGATCACTGTAGCTAGGAGCAGCCCTTAGCATCCAAGTCATTTTTGAGCCTCCATAGTCCTGGATTGGATGGAAGAGGCTGGGTTGCTGAAAGGGGACTGTGCGTGTACAGGGCTAACTATGAGATACTTGAATATGCTCTGAGGATGGAATCTTCGGAGATTTTAGCTGGTGAGCCCCAGTAAGTCTCTACTGAGCATGTGTGAACTGTCGTTTTTTTCAAGGCTTATAATATGGCCAGACTTACAGCTTTTCATGGTGATAGTAAAAGACGTATATTTCTGACAGAGCACTCCTGTGGTCCAATATTAAGTCCCTTCCCTGAAGCATGGGGTCACAAGAGCCTTTCAAAGAAAGATCTCAAGAAACCAAAGAAAACAATTATCAAGGTAGCATAACAGAATCCTGAGCAGATGGACAGCAATGGGGATGTGATTAGCAGCTGGACATTCTTTAGGTAACAATAGGAAAACTACAAAATTGCAAAGGGGCTGGATAAAAAGGAAATGAGCAGCCATACTACTAACTGTAATGGGCAAAGGTTGCCATATGCTCCAACAGCATCTGGAAATGTCAGCAGCAGACCAGGAAGACCCATGTAAAATCCTAGAAGCACTCCAAAAGCATTTTCAACTCTCAAAAAATGTGGTGAAAGGTCTCTTCAAAAAGTGTAATCAAGAATCTGGATAAACAGTAGATCAGTATATTACCTAAATGCGAAATGGCTGACTCTTAAGATTTGACAAGACTTGCATAAGATGAACTAATCTGTGATATTAGTAATAGAGACGAAAGTGCTCAAATGAGAGTCTCAGAGAACCCATGCTAACCCTACCAAGGGTTACAGGCATTTACAAAGCTAGTGAATAAGTTCACATCCAAATGCAAAACGTAAGTGGGCAGATGCAGATGATGCGCCAAGTATCACAGTGAAAGCATGAAAACTGTAGAATCCTAGAAATACAGGGCTCAAAAGTCAACAAGTCCAGCCCCTTGCACTGAGGCAGGACCAAGTAAACCTAGACCCTCCCTGGTCCAACTGTTCTTAAAAACCTCCAGTGACGGGTATTCCATAACCTCTCATGGTAGCCTGTTCCAGTGCTTTACTATCATCGTTGTTGTTAGAAATTTTCTTCCTAATATCTAATCTAAATCTCCCTTGTTTGTAGATTAAGCCCATTACTATTTCTCCTACTTTCTGTTGACATAGAGAACAATTGATCACAGTCCTCTTTATAACAGCCCAGAACATATTTGAAGAATATCAGGTCCACCATTGGTCTTCTTTTCGCAAGACTAAAGATGCCCACTTTTAAATCTTTTTCCCCATTGGCCAGGTTTTCTAAAGCTTTTATCACTTTTGTTGCTCTCCTCTGGACTCTCTCCAATTTGCCCCCATCTTTCCTAAGGTGTGGTGCCCAGAATTGGACACAGTACTCCAGCTGAGGCCTTATCTGTGCGGAGGAGAGCAGGACAATTACCCCTCACCCCCATGTCTTACCTGTGACACTGCTGTTCAGACACCCCAGAATATTAGCCTTTTTTTGCATCTGTATCCCATTGTAGATGCGCACACGTTCAATTTGCGATCCGCTATAAGCCCTGAATCCTTTTAAGCAGTACTACCACCTAGCCAGTCACTTTGTTTTTTAGCTGTGCATTTGATGTTGTTTCCTTCCTAAGTAAAGTACTTTGCACTCGACTTTGGTCTGAAATCAGCCAGATGAAATTCAATAATTTTCCAATTTGTCAAATCTGACACCACTAGATATGCCCTCCCAATTGGATAGCAAACCATTGTTAACCTCTTTGAGTATGATGTCTCAACCAGTTGTGCATTCACCTTATATTCATCTAGACCACACTTCCCTAGTTTGCCTGTGAGAACTTCATGTAAGCCTGTGTCAAAAATCTTAGTAAAATTAAGATTATATCATGGCCTCTGCTTCCCACACGTTAACAGGCATTAAATGCCTCCCCACTTCTTGGTGTCACGTGTTATTGGCTCTTCTTCCCATCTAAGCAGAGGACCTGCACTTTCCCTCATCTTTCTTTTGCTCTTAATGTATTTATTGAACCTCTTAATTTTTTATGTCCCTTGCTGAGTGTCACTCATTTTGTCGTAGCCTTTGATTTTTCGGCCCCCCCTCCATGCTTGTACTTTTCTTTTGTATTCATCCTTAGCTGTTAGTCCTTTTTGTAGGATTCCTTTTTGATTTTCATGTCGTGAAAGAACTCCTGATACAGCATCTTACGATTCTTTCTGGCTTTCCTTCACATCAGGATAGTTTGCAGTTGTGCCTCTAATACTGTCTCCTTGAGAAAATGCCAGCTCTCCTGAACCCCTTTTTTCTCTTAGATTCTTTCCATGGTACCCACCAGTTCTGAGTTTGTTAAAGCCTGCTTTAAAAAAAAAAAAAGTCCATTGTCCTTATTCTGCTGCTCTCGCTCCTTCTTTTCCTTAGATTTCATGATTCTATCATTTTATGATCATTTTCACTCTGAGTTGCATTCCACCTTCAGTTTTGCTACCAGTTCTCTTTGTTGGTTAGAATCAAATCTAAAATGGCTGTCCGCCTGGTTACTTCCTCCACTTTTTTGAACAAAAAGGTTTCCCTAATACTTTCCTGGAATTTATTGAAAATGTTGTGCAAATATACAACCGCAAAGCAAAGGAAATAAACAAAATGCCAAGGAAACGGTGGGTACTGTAAAGAGAAGCATGAAAATACCCTGCCTATGAAGTCATTGTGCCAAAGGTTGTTCATATGAAAAAACAAAGGGAAAAAACACATTACTTGGTTGCATATGCAATTAGGCAAAGCCATAATAAAATTATACAATGCTATGATCAGAATACCACTAGGACAATGTAAATTAAAAGTATGCTAGCTGAAGTTTCAGATTGGTATAGAACACACACAAGCTGCTGCTTTCAGCTAAAACAAGTGAGTTCATGAGTTAGATGTTTGTCACAGATTTACTAAATCATACAACACACAAATGAAACAGAACACCTATATAGAGCAGGTAATCCATAGTGGTATCCCTTCGGCAAAGTTACTAAAGGATTACTGTGATGATTTTGAAGGACTGGGATGTCTTCCAGGCATTTTACACCTGGGAAAATATATAAAACAATTTAGACAGTACAGCCACTTATCTTGCAGAGTACTAATTTACATTAAGAGGAAACAAAAAATAATGGGAATAATAAAGAAAATGGAAGAAGACTGGATCATTGCTAAAGCTGCAGACTCCACAAGTTGGATAAGCAACAAGGGAACCATTGAGAAGTTAGGCAAGCTGCACATTTGCATAGACCCAAGCAGCTTAAAGCAGTTGTAGGCATTTGGTAGTGAGCTTTCTAATTGAAGAAATTGGACCTTGTGTGGCAAAAGCTAAAATATCCTCCATTCTTGATGTCAAAGATGGATATTAGCATGGGCTACTGGACAAGGAAAGCAGCTACAGCACCTCACTTTTGAAACCGCAGATAAGGTACAGGTGGTTCGGAGTTCTGTTTTGAGATCAAACCTTCTCTAGGAGAATACCAATGCTGCCACTGCCAGCAAAACATACTAATGGGACATGCTAGGATCAGGGTCCTAGCTGAAGATGTTCTGGTGTATGGACACACAGTGCGGCAGAAGCTGTGGCAAATCATGACCACAACCTCCGCTCTGTGCTAGAAAGAGCCAAGGAAGTAAATAAATCCAAAGAGCTACAACTTGACCTGAAAATGTAAAATCAATACAGCAGATGCCTGCACCCAAAGATATTAAATTACTTCAGAGACTACTAGGATTTGTAAATGATCTGTCAATTTCTTGCAAGGCTCTCAGATGTATGTGACCCCCCTGAGGCGATTGGTGCACAAAGGTCCAATGTAGACATGGTTACCTCAACATGATGCAGCTATTATGCACCTCCCCTCCTGAAATACTATGATATAAACAAAGAGGCAATTATACAATGCAGTGCCAGTGAGACAGGGCTTGGGGTACCACTTCTGCAAAAGGAACAGTTAGTAGCTTTTGTGTTGAGGTCTTTCTCGCCAACTGAACAAAGATATGCCCCAGTTGAAAAGGAATGTCGTGCAGTAGTGTTTGTATGTGAAAAGTTCTACCAGTATGCTGAAAGGTGAGAAATGATTCTAGTAGAAAGTGACAACAGTACACCACTGGAGCATTTTTAAAGTAACAAACACTGCTAGTGGCTCCAAAACACCTTCAGCCCAGGTTACTCCAGATGCAACAGTACAATTTAGATGCTACAGGAAAGGGACTGAGATGTACGTAGGGGACAGCTTATGCAAAGCAGCCTTGCAGCATGGAAATACAGCAACTTTGAAGATAAGGTCCTCACTCACTGGAAGACCTAAAAATCAGAAACCAAGCCAGTTATGTGTCTGTTCCAAGGAAGGACCTAAAACAATTGGAGAACAAACTATGCAAGACCAAAACTTATAAGGGCTCAAATCCATCATTCTATCAGGGCTGAGAGAAGCCCCACCCACCCCTCAAGAATCCTGGAACTACTGAGATGAGCATACAAGATTGCGTAACATATAAAGGCAGTTGAATCAATATGAATGAGTATGAATTGCCATGGTGAATGACAATGGATAATCATTGGGCCAGGGAAAAAGAGTGAGGAGGGTGCTGTAACTAAGATGCAAGAGACCCAAGTTCAAGTTTCTGTTCTGATGACTATTTGTACAAATTGGAATAGCTTCAAGAGGACAGTTTGAATAAGCCCTGTCAGAATATTCTCTAGCCTAGTGACCAGGACACACTCTCCTGCAATGTGGGAGACCCAAGTCCAAATCCCTTCTCCACATCCAGCCGGAGGGGGGGAATTGAAATTGCATCTCCCACATCCCAGATGAGTGCCCTAGTCTTTGGCTAAAGTTTATTAGGGAGCCGCTGCTGCCACAGTCACAGTCACAATTACTACTGCTACTTGCTGTTGCCGTTTTTGTGAATCCTTTGCTTGTTTTTATTAGTGTCAAAGTCAAAACACTTAGTTTCACCTTTACCAAAATGGTTCAATTTGTGTTTACTTTCTGATTTACCAAAAACCTCATTTTGTTTGACCCCAAATTATTTTTTAAACTGCCAGTGAACAAAAAAATTCATTTTCCCAGCTAGATACATTACAATGAACACTAAAAACTGCTTAATTTTTGCCAACTCCAAATAAATGTGAATAGAGATACTATGATAGCTTCCCAATAGGCGACTCTATAGTATGATTGTCTAGGAGCATAGAGAACTCTACTTTCTGGAAGTGCTTGATGAGAGACCAGTGTTTGTGGAGGAAGGAATAGTGCAACATTCAGGGCTTTATCTTGGCTTGCTCTCTTAATGCTTGAACAGTGAATACTTGCACCATCCCTCACAGGGAAACTATATGTGTGACCTGATCACATGTAGGAGCTGTGAAGGGGTGGAGCATACTCAGTTGATCTGTGTGGATGGTGCATGTGCAGTCCAGTGAACAGTAGGAGGTGTGAGAAGCTCAAGCATGCTCAGCAAGGACAGAATTTTTCAGAGATTTGAGCTGTTAACCTCTTAAAAAGTCACTACTGAGCATGTGAAACTGCAGTTTTTCAAAGGCTTCTAACTTGGCCAAATGTGGGCAGATTTTCACAGGGATGGTAAATGACTCGGGCTATCCCTAGGCAACTCTAAAGTATCTCCTCCAAAGCATGAAAATGGTAGAGCATTTCAAATAAATAAATTTGGCCAAGTTACATTCCTGTTTCCCACCCCACCCCCACCCCCCCGCCTTGTTTTTGGAAGAGGCTGAACTGTTTTTTGGCTGAAATTTTCCAAAAACTTTCAGCTTGAGGCAGACACCCATCATGTAAGACTTCAGCCAAAATGGTTAAGGCAAACCTGTAGGGAACTGAAAACAGGGTCTTATAATGGTGGAAATGCTGGGCAACCTTAATAGGTAGTATTCATAGTAGCAGCTGTGTTAGTCTGTATTTGCAAAAGAAAAGGAGTACTTGTGGCACCTTAGAGACTAACAAATTTGAGCATAAGCTTTCGTGAGCTACAGCTCACTTCCTCGGATGCAATCGTTGCATCCGAGGAAGTGAGCTGTAGCTCACGAAAGCTTATGCTCAAATTTGTTAGTCTCTAAGGTGCCACAAGTACTCCTTTTCTTTAATAGGCAGTGTTACCTGCCCACACTGAACCTGATAGAAATCACCTAATCCATTTTGCATATGGTACTGAATAGCCATGAGATGGTAATAACTTTATTACTATTGGAGAGAACCCTGAACCTGAACTCTAGATTCAACCACTGGATTTTGGTGTCTGGAGCCAGATCCAGCTTCATTATTGACCCCAACAGAGATCAGAGCTCTGTTGTGCTGGCATCATACAGAGTATATGAGAGTACTTGCATGGAAGAAGTTACAATCTAAATAGACAGACAAAAGAGTGGGAGAAGAGATGTAATCTACAAGCAGAATGACGAAAGGGATGGCTGGTATAAGTCATGTAAAATCCATGGTCACGCTGATGTCTTTTGTGGGGAGAAGGGGCAAAAGAGGGGTGGGTTGACTTACCTCATTTTTTTTTTTTATTTTTGGATGAGTGGGTTGTTGGGAGGAGATGAGCTGAACAAGGAAGGTAGAGGTGATGTTGGAGGGAGTTAGGGGAGAGAGGGGGCATGAAGAGCAGGTCAAGTGAGGCTGGAGTGAAGGAGGGGACAGGAAGAATTTCGAGCAAAGAGTTCTCACAGGGATGAGAATGTCCAGGATAAAAACTGTGGGAGGTGGGGCAGAAGTAGAGGGCACTTAAGATGCCATATCCTTTAGTTCCTTTTCTCCATTCCTGCCCCATAGTTCCTCACTGGCTCCTCCCAGCAGCATCTTCCCTGAGCTCACATGGCTACAAGGAGGGGTGACTGCACAGACCTTGGTGCCACTGAGGACTGCATGCAATCGCCTGCACAGTTCTGTGGCTGGGAAAAGAGGGGTAGTTCTGGCTGGATCTTAGCTCCCCTTGCTGCACCTCCTGATACCTTCAATGTTCCTGTACTACCTTCTAGGTTTTGGTTAGAGCTGGAACTTGAGGAAAAAAGGCCAAGTTTTGATTTCTGGGGGTTGATGCAGTAATGAGCCTTCCCCACCAGTACCCGACCTGTAGCATCCTCTCTCACCACTGCTATGTGCTTCCATAGTCCTCTTCAGCTAGCACAAGCTGGTCCCTCCCATCCCATTATCTCTTTCTAGGGAGGTATGTTATGTGACAGTTTGGGGGCATTTTGGTAAAAGTTCAGTTTTAAGTTAGAGGATGCTGCAACTTAGTTTCCCAGCAGGGATAATAAACAGACGAGTGAACTGCACCACATATACCTGGGGTTAAGGGTCACACTGAACACAACCACATTTTGGCATGGCTGGGTAAGGCACCCTGGACAAGGCTAAAGAGGAAAAGGCTTCTATCTTTTGCTGGGAGTGTCTCCCTGATGACAAGGATGGCTAAAGGTCCTAGTTGCCTTGCTCCAAAGACTCAGCACAGAGCTGAGGCAACTTGGGCTGAAGCTGCAGAGAGCAGCAGCAGCCTTGAGGGATTCCAGTGAGACACAAGCACTAAACCTGTATCCCACTAAACCTGTATCACCTAGTTTGGTTAGATTGTAGAGCTCCCAGAGCAGCCCACGCCGTACTTTCTTTAGGTCTGGAAATGGACAATGCCAATCCTAGACACCAGATTGAGGAGGGAAGTGGCTAATTCTAGAATGCATGGCTTCACTTCATTAGCCACTCTCAACCATAAGAAGAGGACTAAGATTAAGACAATTGCCAATACAGCAGGCCCATCTAATAGATGTTAGATTATTAATTGCTGGCTTTTCCCAAGTTGGTTGGTTGGCTCCCACTCTCCCTCCCTAATAAAGTTATTTTGTTTTTTAAACCCTTAAATTCGGTACTTGTTTGACACTGTATGGAATCTGGGGGACACTTTAGGATATTATGAATACCAATATTGTAAAATGGCAATGAGTTGTGCCAGATGTGCTGTCAAGGCTGAATCCCCACTCTGGCACTTCGAGTGCAGAAGGTGGAGGCCTGCAAGGATTTCAAAAATTAATACTGGCCACTCCAGGCTTGTATTACACTCCCAAACTTACAGCTTTTTTCTGACCTTGGCTTGGTAAATGCTGCCACCACTCAAATGCAAAAAACTTCCTTTGAATCCAGGAAGGAACAGTTGGGAATTCCTCCCTGTGGGATACCCTCAAGCCCTTTCACCCCCCTTCGGGGAAGAGCTGAGAAAGAAAACAAAGGAAATTAGCTGTTGCAACCAGCTAATCAAACAACATTCACAAACCTCTTGGGACACCAAAAATCCAATCATAGAATATCAGGGTTGGAAGGGACCTCAGGAGGTCATCTAGTCCAACCCCCTGCTCAAAGCAGGACCAATCCCCAACTAAATCATCCCAGCCAGGGCTTTGTCAAGCCTGACCTTAAAAACATCTAAGGAAGGAGATTCCACCACCTCCCTAGGTAACACATTCCAGTGTTTCACCACCCTCCTAGTGAAAAAGTTTTTCCTAATATCCAACCTAAACCTCCTCCACTGCAACTTGAGACCATTACTCCTCATTCTGCCATCTGCTACCACTGAGAACAGTCTAGATCCATCCTCTTTGGAACCCCCTTTCAGATAGTTGAAAGCAGCTATCAAATCCCCCCTCATTCTTCTCTTCCGCAGACTAAACAATCCCAGTTCCCTCAGCCTCTCCTCATAAGTCATGTGTTCCAGTCCCCTAATCATTTTTGTTGCCCTCTGCTGGACTCTCTTTCCAATTTTTCCACATCCTCTTGTAGTGTGGGGCCCAAAACTGGACACAGTACTCCAGATGAGGCCTCACCACTGTCGAATAGAGGGGAACGATCATGTCGCTCAATCTGCTAGCAATGCCCCTACATATACATCCCAAAATGCCATTGGCCTTCTTGGCAACAAGAGCATGCTCTTGACTTTTATGTCCAGCTTCTCATCCACTGTAATCCCTAGGTCCTTTTCTGCAGAACTGCTGCCGAGCCATTTAGTCCCTAGTCTGTAGTGGTGCATGGGATTCTTCCGTCCTAAGTGCAGGACTCTGCACTTGTCCTTGTTGAACCTCATCAGATTTCTATTGGCCTAACCCTCTAATTTGTCTAGGTCCCTCTGTATCCTATCCCTACCCTCCAGCGTATCTACCACTCCTCCCAGTTTAGTGTCATCCACAAACTTGCTGAGGGTGCAATCCACACCATCCTCCAGATCATTAATGAAAATATTGAACAAAACCGGCCCCAGGACCGACCCTTGGGGCGCTCCACTTGATACCGGCTGCCAACTAGACATGGAGCCATTGATCACTACCCGTTGAGCCCGACGATCTAGCCAACTTTCTACCCACCTTGTAGTGCATCCATCCAGCCCATACTTCTTTAACTTGCTGGCAAGAATACTGTGGGAGACCGTGTCAAAAGCTTTGCTAAAGTCAAGGAACAACACGTCCACTGCTTTCCCATCATCCACAGAGCCAGTTATGTCATCATAGAAGGCAATTAGATTAGTCAGGCAGGACTTTCCCTTGGTGAATCCATGCTGACTGTTCCTGGTCACTTTCCTCTCCTCTAAGTGCTTCAGAATTGATTCCTTGAGGACCTGCTCCATGATTTTTCCAGGGACTGAGGTGAGGCTGACTGGCCTGTAGTTCCCAGGATCTTCCTCCTTCCCCTTTTTAAAGATGGGCACTACATTAGCCTTTTTACAGTCGTCCAGGACCTCCCCCGATCGCCATGAGTCTTCAAAGATAATGGCCAATGGCTCTGTAATCAAATCCGCCAACTCCTTTAGCACTCTTGGATACAGCGCATCCGGTCCCATGGACTTGTGCTCGTCCAGCTTTTCTAAATAGTCCCAAACCACTTCTTTCTTCAGAGAGCTGGTCACCTCCTCCCCATGCTGTGCTGTCCAGTGCAGTAATCTGGGAGCTGACCTTGTTCATGAAGACAGAGGCAAAAAAAGCATTGAGTACATCAGCTTTTTCCACATTCTCTGTCACTAGGTTGCCTCCCTCATTCAGTAAGGGGCCCACACTTTCCTTGACTTTCTTCTTGTTGCTAACATAAACTTTTGCTAACAATCCTGTCCTTAGAAAAGGTAAATTTTATTAGAAACAAAAAGGAAGAAAATACATCTGGAACTTAGGCTTTTGCTAGATTTTTAAAAGAGCAATTCCAAAAATTAAGTACCAAGAACAGCTTTCTTGGGGTCCAGCTTAAAAGTTACAAGCAAACACAAGCATCTGGGGTTTACCACAGAGGAGATCCATAAGCCAAAATAAAGAAATAAACCTGCTTGCGTCTATTTAAACATTCCCTGTCCAATGATTTCTTGTAGGTATGGACAATGAATTTTCATACCTGGTTAGAGCCTTACACAGCATTGCTGCTCCGTGTCTCCTTCTCTGGAGAATAACAGACAAAGGGGAAGTTTTTTTTTCCCATTTTAAAAAGTTCTAGCCTTCCCATTGGCTCATTCGGTCAGGTGCCCACTCCTTTTCTTTTACCTGTGGGCTTGTTAACCTTTTACAGGTAGAGCAAGCGCCAAGACAGCCAAGGGGATTTTACAGCTGGCTGGCTGGGTGTCCATAAAAGGAAGCTATCCCTCCCCCCTTCATTTATCGCATGTGCCATGTAAGATATCTGCTAAAATGTTATCATTTGCCACATATAATCTTGTTTATATGTTTGTATCCTCTTTAGTTTGGGTTATAGATATGTATGTCTATATTTCAAAACTTGTGCTGTGCTTCTGGCACCCCCAGACAATTTCAGCACTGCCTAACCTGCTCGATAGCCCATTAAGGACCATAAGCTATACAATTGATCCATGAGAGAAGGCAAGGGATACACCTTATGACTCAGCAAGGCATGTAGGGGCATGGCTTGGAGACTTAGAGTTCTGTCCATAGACACATGCTGGGCAGTTTGTGTTTGAAACAAAGGAAGCACAAGTCTCATGGCAGAAGACTATAAAAGGCAGTTGTATCTTTTCCATTTTGTCTTCAATCCTGCTTCTTACTTCTGGAGTAACTTTTCTACAAACTGAAGCTCTGAACAAAGAACTGAATGACCCATCCAAGCTGTGGATGTGTTCCAGCAAACTCACCAATACTGCTAGGAACTGATATATATGGACTTGGAAGTCTTTGTATGTATGTGACTGCTTTACCATTTAACATCCCTAGTTCTTTTTGTTTATTATAAACCTTTAGTTTTAGATACTAAAGGGTTGGCTGGCAGTGTGGTATTTTTGGGTAAGATCCAGACCTTGGCTGACCCCTTTAGGGTCAAAAGAACATTTTGTATATGTGAGCAGAGTTTTTAAAATAACTAACTTCTCACTGTACTGGCCCTAGGTGCTGATTGGGAGCCAGAGGGCTGGAATGCAATAAAGGGGGCTGTGTGATTTCTTTTTTCTTCTTGATAACCAGGGTGGGGATCAGAAGCACAGTTTGTGACTGGTTGGGGAGTTTAACTTCAGTGCTCTCTACCAGTCTTGAGAGTATCTGCACTCTCTTTTTCAGCCTTTCCTGACTTGGTGTTTCCAGTGAGGGCTGCCCCAGGCACACCAGGTCACAACTTGTGAGTGCCGAAATAATGCTTATCAGTGGTGCACAGGGGAGGTAATTTAACCTTCCCAGGTTTCTGGGTAGGGTTTCAAGCCACTTCTGTTTGGTTTATCGGATCGAACCTGCTGACAATACCTGGCAGAAAGGTTGTACTACTTTTGCGGCCAGGTTGCCCCAGCAATCATGCCTAGCAAATCTGTCTCTGAGGCCAACCTCATTTTCCTTTTGATTCTCAGTGATCTGAACAACTTCTTGATTCCCACTCTATCTTAAAGGTAATCACTTTTCACTGATCAGGAGAGTGAAAGAAAATGTCTCTCCTAATGCTTAGTTATACTGTAAGTGAAGCAATAAGGGCACTAAAGCGTAGTGTGTACACTATCCTTCCTTCACTTCCCATCCTGTTTGGAGATCAGAAAATAAACCTAGTCTCTACTTCCCTGAGTTCTGTAGTCTGAAATGTGACTGCAAAAATGACATTGAAGTTCCACTTCTGTGTCTGATTTCCAGACTACATTTGGTTTGATTTTTAAATGACTTTTGAATTGTCAGCACCACAAACTGAAACTGGGATCTAAAAGATAAGTTGGTTCTTTTGGGCTCATGAATCATCATGCCTAATAAAGATTCTGAAGACTGATTCTCTCCTGGATTACACTGGTGCAAAATCACTGTCTTCAAATCATGCTTTACATCTTTGCAACCCCGCAAATCTTCAGTGGCATTGCGCAAGTGTAAATAACAGCAGATTTTGGTCCAACAGTTCAAAATAATTGCAAACAATATTCTGTTTCACAAATCCAGCTCATTCATCCATAACTTAGATCTGAAGCCCCAAACAAGAATACATGAATACAGATATTTTATTAACAAAGCAAATCAATATGTTGTGGGATTCCACAGAGGAGGCAGATCTGTTGAATTTGGCAGTCGCTTTTACGTACTGTAGTTCACTCTTCAGAATAGGTACAATGATCTCAGTTAAAGTGCACATCTATTCTACTATAGTATGTTTGGGGGATGGGGAGGAACATAATTTAAAAAAATACTGAAAATGGTATGTAGAACCTTTTTTAAGTCTTAGCTGATGGTTACTCTCTGGCATCCTCGCAGTCTTATCAGAGAGGCCAAGAATTTGCAATGGAGTGGGAAATGAGCTGCTCTCCTTGTAAAAGTGCCTCCTTCAGAACACAATGGAGGCACTGAGTGAGGTCCCATGTGGGGGGTTTCCACTACCATTAGGCTTGTTCTGTACTTTGATAGCCATGGATGGGGGGAAAAGGTTTCTCCATGAACAATCTGATACATGCCATTAACTTCTTAAAGCGTAACAATATTTTTCTCCCTGTTAATGATTTTTTCCTATACTACATGTTAACACCCTGTGGCTACCTAGAATCTCTAAGGTTTATTTGTTGTTCAAATATTCCTTGCTGTGTCCCCGTCCATTCTCTTCCTAGCTTCAGCTTTCAGTTGACTTTCACCCCCAGTAGCCAGATTAATTTTGATACCCTGTTTTATTAAAAATGGTAACTTGGGAGCTATTGAATGCCCCTGAGTTAGCTGTCCTTTAAGAGGAAAGGGACGCTTAAAGCAGTCCAGCTGCGAATAAAGTGCTCTTGAAAGCACCAGCCCTATTAAAAGAAGGAAAAAAATGAGAGTTGCCCTTGGATGCAGATAACAGAGCCTGATGAGTATTTCCACTTTTTGTTACAAAAGAGAAATCGTGAGTGGTTGTCATTTTTGTTAAAGGAAAATTGAAGTTGGGCAAGTCATAAACACTTCCTGATGTTCATTAAGTGTGTTGTGGCAGCACTATGAAGCTCTTATTCAGTGATCCTAGTCCCCCCCGACCATGTGCTCTACACATATGTAACAAAAAGATTGCACCTGCTCCAAAGAGCTTATAATCTATGTATATGATGGAAAAACAACAGGAAGATACCTCTACTCTCCTACCAGTGCCTTTCTTGTAAGTGTGAGACCATCACTTATTATGCATGATGTAGTTCAATCTGTAGACTGAGTATGAAAGTGCATGAGGGAAAAGTGGGTGATCATGGATGGTTTGAGTCCATTTTGCTCTGCCAACCATCTTGCAATAGTAGGAAGGATAAATAGGAGAGGGCTTTGGAGTTTGTTTTGAGGTGGAAATAGGAGAGCCACTGATGAGGGACTTAAAGATGAGGGAGAGTCTCAGTGAGCAACAAGCCAGAAGATTAATTTAGCAGTCGAATTTTTAATTGACCTGAGGAGGGGGTGAGCTTGGATGCATCAAGGCCAAAGAGAAAAAGATTGTAGTAGTCAAGGCAAGAGATGATCAGGGCTTGAACAAGAGTGTGTGGTGTGTTTGTTTAAAAAAAAAAAAAAAAAAAAAAAAAGAGAGTGAAAGTTAGATCTTGTACAGGAAGAAGCAGCAATAGACACAGTCTGCATGCACGGGTCAAGAGATGGCCAAGTTGAAGGTGAAACCAATATTAGGACTTGAATGATAGGGAAGACTGTGGTGCTCTCCACTGTGATAGACACAGAGATGGGAAACATTTAGAGGAAAGATCATAAACTCAATTTTTTGCCATTTTAAGTTTCATGTCTAGTGAAGGGGAAGTGGGGGAGGAACTAACTAATCTAATTTGATTTCTCTTAATAAGAATGCTATTGTAATTTTTTAGGGCCTCCCTGGGAATCTTCTGAAGGACTAATAACATAATTCTTGGGTGCTTTAAGGCACGAGGTCAAAGGTTACTGTTAATATCACTGCAAAACATGCCCTGGAGTATCTTAACATTATCGGATTTAGTCCAGAGCTATACCTAGAGTTTGTGTTTCTCCATATGAAGACTACTATCAGCTCATTAGTGGGCAGCAGAATTTTCCATTACTCGCAACCGTGGTTACCCTTCTCATGTGTTGGGAAGGAGGGTATTGTCTTGCTTTGACACTGTACATGGAATCTTGACAAAATATGACGCTAGGTCATAAAAAATTTCAAGGAAAACACTTCTGTAGTGTATATTGAGTCCACTTATTTGTCTCAATTCAGCCTGGTTTGTAGGTTCACTTTGTCAGTTTAATTATCACTTGCAAATGTTTATTAGCAGTATTCATGTTTAATTCAAGAGGATTTGTTTAATTGAGGGAAATGAGCTATTGGACCTTGGTTTTTCATTTGTGCTGCAGGGAAGAGGCAAACTACAACTCCAGGCAGAAGCTCAATCAGCCTTTGGAAAGTGAGTCAGGTCAGCTTCTTGTAAAAAGTGACACTGTGTGTTTCCATCCTTTTTAACCTTGTTACCTCAGGGAGACCTAGACAGATGGAAAAGAAACAACCTGGTTTCCCTTCAAGGTGTTGTAACAGGTGTGAACATAACTATTACATAGGCAGCTACTTCAGTGGTTAGATACTTGGTATGACTGAGTGATCCAATATTCTAGAGATGAACTGGCAACCATATGGTTCTAATGGCTAACTGATTGTGTAATTATGGGAATACTGCTGCTTTTTCCTAGCTGAGGCTGCTCATAAAGCAATATGGAGGACTTGTGCAGCAGAACTATCGTTCTACCCTCTCCTACTTTAGTCTAAGAGAACAGATTAAGATTGATTCTAGAACAGAGAGTCTCTAATATTCAGCATAACCACAAAGGAATATTATGAGGCTTATTAGGGCTGGGTAGAAGGGACAGCATAGAATTATTGTCAGAGAGCATGAAGTGGGTGGTTTTACCCCCCACCCCCACCATCAGAAGCGGATGTCTGAATAAAACCCTCTTCGATAGCACTGATTTAAGGCAATATACAAAGGCTCTGGGAGTGATGGTTTAGAGAAATTATTTCCCTGGATTAGATTGTAAAATCCTTGAAAGCAACAACTGGACCTTCCTCTGTACCATACCACCCACACACAAACCATACAAGCTGTGTAGGTACGGAGCTGTGTTCTCTGTGTACTTCATCTTTAAATAAAAGGATTTTTCTTCTATGTCTGAGGCAATTCAAGATGGAAGAATTTACACATCTCAGCATTTAATCCTTCCCCTTTATTCTGACCGCTGAGCTGCAAACACAGTGAACCTTCTCCTGAGTTTGTAGTTGTCACTAACACGAACAAGTTCTTGATCAAGCATCCTGCTTCCTGGTCATGGGAGCAGAGCCAGATTTTGAATCTCTAGCGTGAGGCAAGCAAAACCTTCAATTTTTTATTTTATTAAGAAGAGTGCCAGGAATCGCTGTCCTTACCAACAAAGAATGAAGAAGCTGGCAGTGTTGGGAATGTACCAGGAAGACAGTAAAGCAGCCACTCAAGCAGTTCTTTCTGCTGTGCTCCAAGATGGCAGGCTCCTGCTGCACCCTCCCCCAAGCCTGAGTACCCTCCATGGCTGTGTTCCCTATAAGCTGCGTGCTTGGGCAGCTGCCCAAGAGAGATTGAAGTGCCGCCCAGTTGATGAGCAGAGCTGTGCACAGCTGGCAGCATGTGTTCAGGTGCTCCTCCCCATGCTGCTTTGCAGCCAGGTTGCTCCATCCATCCTGCAGCTGCTCCTGGGAGCCTCCTGTTTGCTATGCAGGGGGCGGAGGGGACATGCTGATGTCACGGTGGCCCCCTCTCAGCCCCTGTATCCTATAGCCACAGAGCAGGGCGGGGACCTGACAGGGCTCAGGACAGACGGAGCTTGCTGTCAGCTGCTGCTGTGTGTGAATGTACAGATCTACTTAAAAGGGCAGTGTAATTAAAGGGGCAATGCATGTTTCTCTCTCACACACACACACTGTGTGTGTGTGTGTGTGTGTGTCTGTCACACACACACTCCTCCAACACTTACTTGTGGTGGTCTTGTTTGTTACTTCTTAATACTTCTTTCAAAGTGTGTTGTTTTAGTTCTTTGACTGGTCTATGCATTTCATAATTTTTATTTCTTACGCTTAAATTTAATTCTTTGAGTAGTGAGTTCTAAAATGTCTAACCTGTCCTGGCTGGAGTAATGATCCCTATGGTAACTTTTAAAAAATTTGTATTATATAGGGCTGTCAATTAATCGCAGTTAACTCCCATGATTAACTCAAAATTAATGGTGATTTAATCACTGTTTTCATTGCGCTGTTAAATAGAATACCAATTGAAATTCATTAAATATTTTGGATTTTTTTTTACATTTTCATATATATTGTATTCTGTGTTGTAATTGAAATAAAGTGTATACTTTTTATTTATAATATTTACACTGTAAAAATGATAAACAAAAGATAGTATTTTTTTCAATTCACCTGATAAAAGTACTGTAATGCAATCTTTGTTGTGAAAGTGCAACTTACAAATGTAAGGGTTTTTTGGTTTTTTTGTTACATAACTGCACTCAAACAAAACAACGTCAAACTTCAGAGCCTACAAGTCCACTCAGTTCCACTTCTTGTTCAGACCATTGCTAAGATGAATGGTTTGTTTACATTTACAGGAGATAATGCTGCCGGCTTCTTACTTACTATGTTGATTGAAAGTGAGAACAGGCTTTCACATGGCACTTTTGTAACCAGCATCGCAAGATATGTGCTAAACATTTGTATGCCCCTTCATGCTTTGGCCATCATTCCAGAGGACATGCTGATGATGCTCGTTTTAAAAAAAATGAATTGATTAAATTTGTGACTGAACTCATTGGGGAAGAATTGTATGTCCCCAGTTCTGTTTTACCGGCCTTCTGTCATGTATTTCATGTTATAGAAGTCTTGGATGATGATGCAGCACATGTTCATTTTAAGAACACTTTCCCTGTAGATTTGATAAAAGGCAAAGAAGGTACCAATGTGAGATTTCTAAAGATAGCTACAGCACTCGACCCAAGGTTTAAGAATCTGAAGTGCTTTCCAAAATCTGAGAGGGATGAGGTGTGAAGCATGCTTTCAGAAGTCTTAAAAGAGCAACACTCCGATGCAGAAACTACAGAACTTGAACCACCAAAAAAGGAAATCAGCCTTCTGCTGGTGGCATGTGACTCAGATAATGAAAACGAACATGTCAGTCTGCACTACTTTGGATTATTATTGAGCAGAACCCGTCGTCGGCATGGACACACGTCCCGTGGAATGGTGGTTGGAGCATGTGTTAATGAAGGGACATATGAATCTTTAGCGCATCTGGCATGTAAATATCTTGTGACGCCAGCTACAACAGTGCCATGAGAATACCTGTTCTTGCTTTCAGGTGACGTAAACAAGAAGCAGGTAGCGTTATTTTCTGCAAATGTAAAAAAACTTTTGTCTGAGCGTTTGGCTGAACAAGAAGTTGGAGTGAATGGACTTGCAGGCTCTAAAATTTTACTTTTTTATTTTTGAATGCAGTTTTTTTACATAATTCTAAGTTTATAAGTTCAACTTTCATGATAAAGGTTGCAGTACAGTACTTGTATTAGGTGAACTGAAAAATACTATTTTTTTTACAGTGCAAATACTTGTAGTCAAGAATATAAAGTGAGCGCTGTGCACTTTGTATTCTGTGTTGTAATTGAAATCAATTTGAAAATGTAGAAAACATCCAAAATACTTAAATGAAAGGTGTTTTATTATTGTTTTAGCCGTGCAATTAATCATGATTACTTTTTTTTTAATCGCTTGACAGCCTTAATATTATATCTTGGTTTTTTGGTTTCTACCGGTGGCACATGTCTGCACATCACCTCGATATGGTGTACATAACAAAATTCATTCCACACAGGAATGAAAAAAATTAGGGGGAACACTGCTCCATGGAGCAATCTGCTGCAGATCAGGCACAATTTGGACAATTCCTTCCATGGCTGGGTGGGCCATGCAATTGGGCCTGATCAGCAGATGGCTAGGCCAAATGTCCCCCATGGATGTCACTGTCCTGGTGCCCAGTACATGGCAAACATGAGAGGAGAGCAGGGGCCACGCTACAGTCAGGGGGTTTTGTCGGTGAAATTTTTCCACTGTTTGCACTTGTTCGTGGTTTTGGTGTTACTGGTATTTTTGGTAGGCCAGCTGCCGTTAGCACATCTCAGTTGTTTAATATTGTGCTTTTCTAATGTTCAAAAATAAAATTTTTATTTCATTGAGGAAATTGTAGTGCCATCACTGCCTCACGTCATGTAACATGTATTTTAGATAATAAAGATAAACACGTAAGGGATAACTTTGAATTTGTGTGCAAACACTGTTTCACTATAGCTATCTACAATAATCCATACTATAAATCCACAGTTCTCCCTGTCCCTCCATTTCACAAGTTGCCATGCACTGTGTTTATGAATGGCATGACCAACAAGCCTCCCCTCACTGCTTAAATAATGCATTGTCAACATGCACAAGCACAGTCATAAAGGTATTCTTCTCCCTCTTCCATTGGCCCATGCAAGTCCATGATGTGGAAGCATAAAGCGTCTTTAACTTCTGTTGGCCAGATATGTCCAGCTCCAGCTGCGGTGGCTGTACTTTTTGGCAAAGTGTACTGGTTCACTAGTCTGTCACTGTCCTAGGCCCATTCAGGGGCAACTGGCTCACCTTTTGGCTTCACAAAGATGAAGAGCACAGCGAGCCACAGCAATGCAGACAGCGTTGATGAAATTGGAATTCCAACAGGTCTATAGACCGCACCAGCAGCTTTCCAATCTGCCAAGCACGCACTGAGCCACCATTGTACACCTGCTAAGAAGGTAATTAAACCTTCTTTAGCCAGGGCCTCTGAGATCAAGTTATGGTTTCATAAGCCAAGGCAAAAGGGGGTATGCAGCATCCCCAGCAATAACTGTTGGGAAAGCAACTCCATTTATGACAATGTCAACTGGTGGGAATTGTGTCCCAGCCTGTCCATAAATGTAGAGAAAACCCTAGCATTGTGAACTTCTCCAGTGCAGTCCACACTGACATTCATAAATTTGGCCTCCTATGGCCCTCGAGGGCCTGCAGCATAATGGAGTAGTACCCTTTTTGACTATGTACTTATAGGCTCCTTGAGGTGGGCAAACTCTGGGCATGTGAGTTCCATAATTGATCCTAGTGCAGTCTGGAAACCCTATTACTCCAGGAATATCTTTTATTCCCACCACCTTGGTGTAAACCACATACCTGACTGCCTCAGAAACCTCCACTACCACTTTCCCTACAGTCAACTTTCCAACACCAAACTGGTTGGCAATGGACCAGTAGCAGTCTGGGATAGCCAGCTTCCAGACAGTTATAGTAATACACTTCTGGAGTGGCCTGGCCACCCTCAGGACAAACTGCTCACAAAGCTCTGGGAAATGTAACTTTCTTCATGCAAAAATTTTGGACCCACTGCTGGTCATCCCAGATCTGCATAATGAGGTGATCCCACCTGTCTCTGCTTGTGGCCCTGCTTCAGAAGCGCTTGTCTACGTATGGGGCATCAGCAGCTGTACCGGGTGTCATAAGCAGCATTGGTCACTTTTGAGTCTGTCAGTGTCGTCATCCTCCTCTTTCATCATTAGCTCTGTCAGGTGCCTTCAGAGAATACTGTCGAAATGTCCATCAGCATCTCATGGAAACTCTTCCCATTTCCTTAAACAACAGTGAAAGTGCAAGTGAAGAAAGTTCTTGAAACGGCAACTCCTCCCTGTTGTTGGGAGTGCACAGACTAAAATGATGCCTTGGCAGGATGTGTTGGTGGGTTGTTCGAATGTCCTGTATCTCCCAGGGTTGGACAGCCAGTGTTTCTCATGCTGCACTACGAACAAAGGGCTAGAGTGGCCATGTTTCAGGAGACACTAGGAAGTCTGGAATATGGTTGGTTGAACTCAGGCCTGTGTACTGCAATGTGCATGTTGGGTCCTGGGTTCAAATATTCCCAACCTACGGTCAGTGCAGGCATTCAAGTTCTTGGTTCTCAAACCCAAGATTTGCTGACTCGAGTTCCACTAATCCTGCGCTTACATTGCAGTGTAGACATACCTGCTGACGGAAAGGGGAAATGCTATTTATTTTTCCTGTTTAATGTTTTTAATTGAAATACAACTGCAGCTCATGTTTTGCTTATAGACAGGAAATGTATAACTTCAAGGAGATATATGGACCAATCACAAGTTTAAACACTATGTCCTGCCAATCCAGAACTTGATAGTAAAGAAAAACAATGGCTACTAATAGCTGGAGTGAATTATTTTAGTTACTATTTTGAGATAATTTGAGTCAAAAAGCTATATTAATTTTTATCAGGTATTTAAAGCAAGTCTTTGGGGGAAAATACACGTTGCAACCTTACGTTAAAGGGGAGTGAAGAGGCTGTACTGAAAGTGGGAATGGGAATATCTGTGCATTTCCATTAAAGTATATTGAACTGAAATTGTCTACCTATAGAACTAACTGTATCTACATTATTACACTGTGATGGGTTAAGGTTGAGAGTAGGGTCTAATACTGCTATTTAGGGAGGAAATGGCGCAACTGGAAAACTTTGAGAAGCCCCTTCAGATCAGATCCACGCATCCTTTTCAGTCACGTGGTACCAGTTTTGCTATAAAGGGTTTGAGTACATGGTCCTACATATGCACCTTCCCAAGATTGTCCTACTGAACAATTTATGCTTTGATTTTAGTATGGTGGTTTAAAATGATTTGGATTTCATGGTCTTCCCTCCCTATTCCCAATCTGGTTACAAACTTGTATTCCATACTATGTATGGTAGATGACCTTTCCTTCCCCCTTCTTCCCCCCCCCCCCCCCCAAATGAAGAGCGATTTTTAAGACTTCGCTTTGAATACACAAGTCAGTCCCAGCTGGGGTGCTTAATTCCAGGCTTCTAAAGAGGCATTCTGTTTTGCTGTGGCAGAATATTCTGCAGTTTAGAAGTGTACAGTCCCTGCAACTCTCCTCCTTTTCTATATTGGTAGACTCTATTGGGAGAACAGTAGTTGTGGGAGCTGGTAGAGCTTGCAAGTTCTGTCTGCTCTACTGATAAGGGAGAGCTTCTCAATATCTCCCTGGCAACGGCTCCGTACCATACATATTTGTATAAAATGAGGAGCTTATACACCTGGGTAAGGATTTTCTCCTTAAGTAGGTGTGGGTTTTTTGTTAATCTCACACTCAGGCAGGTGTATACACACTGGTATATAGTAAATATTACAGTCAGGAAAAAGACCTTAAAATGTTAAGGCTGTCTACACTAGCACGCTTATTGGTAAAACTTTTGTTTGGTCAGGGTGTGAAAAGAACACCCCACGCTGACTGACCTAAGTTCCACAGACAAAAGCACTGGTGTAGACCGCTCTATGTCAGCGGGAGACACTTTACTCCTTGTTCTTTTTGCTGATACAGACTAATACGGCTACCACCCTGAAACCTGACATAGCTTCTGCCACTTGTTAAGGGTGGTTTAATTTGGATGGCGGGAGAACTCTGTCACTCCAGCATAGAGTGGCTACAGGGGAGACCTTACAACAGCACAGCTGCAGTGGTACAGCTGTGCCACTGTAAGGTCTGCAGTGTAGACATAGCCTAAGATTACAAAGTCAAGCACTCAAACTTCTGGAAATGCCAGAATTACAGCTGCTTGTGCAAACCTTAATTTGGCCCCCATGTGCGTACAGTGTAATTGTAGCTGTGTTGGTCCCAGTGGATATAGTATATTTAGATTATCAGAAAGCCTTTGACAAGGTCCCTCACCGAAGGCTCTTAAGCAAAGTAAGCAGTCATGGGATAAGAGGGAAGGTCCTCTCATGGATTGGTAACTGGTTAAAAGATAAGAAACAAAGAGTAGGAATAAATGGTCAGCTCTCAGAATGGAGAGAGGCAAATAGTGGTGTCTCCAAGGGGTCTGTACTGGGCCCAGTCCTATTTAGCATTTGTAAATGATCCGGAAAAAGTGAGGTGGAAAAATTTGCAGATGATACAAAACTACTCAAGATAGTTAAGTCCCAGGCAGACTGTGAAGAGCTACAAAAGGATCTCTCAAAACTGGGTGACTGGACAAGAAAATGGCAGATGAAATTCAGTGTTGATAAATGCGAAGTAATGCACATTGGAAAACATAATCCCATATAAAACGGTGGGGTCTAAATTGGCTGTTACCACTCAAGAAAGAGATCTGGGAGTTGCAGGGGATAGTTCTCTGAAAAATCCACTCAGTGTACAGCGGCAATCAAAAAAGCGAACAGAAATTTGGGAATCATTAAGAAAGGGATGGATAGATCAGACAGAAAATATCATATTGCCTCTATATAAATCCATGGTACGCTCACATCTTGGATACTGCGTACAGATGTGGTCGCCCCATCTCAAAAAAGATGTATTGGAATTGGAAAAGGTTTAGAAAAGGGCAACAAAAATGATTAGGGGTATGGAACAGCTGCTGTATGAGGAGAGATTAATAAGACTGGGACTTTTCAGCTTGGAAAAGAGACAACTAAGGAGGTATATGACAGAGGTCTATAAAATCATGACTGGTGTGGAGAAAGTAAATGTTGTTTACTCCTTCTCATAAGACAAGAACTAGGGGCCACCTAGGCAGCAGGTATAAAACAAAGCATTTTTTTCACACAACGCAGAGTCAACCTGTGGAACTCCTTGCCAGAGGATGTTGTGAAGGCCAAGACTATAACAGGGTTCAAAAAACAACTATATAAATTCATGGAGGATAGGTCCATCAGTGGCTCTTAGCCAGGATGGGCAGGGATGGTGTCACTAGCCTGTTTGCCAGAAGCTGGGAATGGGCGACAGGGGATGGATCATTTGATGATTACCTGTTTTGTTCATTACCTCTGGGGCACCTGGCATTGACCACTGTTGGAGGACAGAACAGTGGGCTAGATGGACCTTTGGTCTGACCCAGTATGGCTGCTCTTATGATATGAGAGACGCAAGGTAGGTGAGGTAGTATCTTTTATTGGACCAACCCCTATTGGTGAGAGAGAAAGAGAGAAGCTTTCAAGTGTACGTAGAGCTCTTCTTCAGGTCTCAGAAAGGAACTCTCAGCATTGCAGCAAAATGCAAGGTGGAACAGATTGCCTTGAATGGGCCCTTAGAATATGCTAAACAGAGTGACCCATTAACACCTCTGCAATCATAGGAAAAAAAGTGGGGATGGTGGGCGTTAATGGGTTACAGATTGTTGCGATAAGCCATAAATCCAGTCTCTCTGTTCAGTCCATGATTTTTAGTGCCTAGCAGAGGAATAAATTTAAATTCCCAGGCTCGCCTTTTGAAAGCATGCGGATTTCCTTTGAGGATGAGAACTGATAGGTCACGTGTAGAGTGCTCGCTTTGTGAAAAGTGTTTACCCACAAGTGATAGGGTTGGGGTTTTTTTCCTATGCAAGTTCATTTGAGAGCATAATGATTGTCTGGTTTCACTCACATAGTTGTTGGGGCATTTAGTGCACTGGATGAGGTGAAAAGCACGTGTAGGATCCCTGAATCTTGAAAGGTGGGGTTGGTGGTGATGGGGAAAGGTGTTTATCATTGTAGCAGTGGAGATATGTCTGCAGGTTTTGTATCCATTGTTGTGGCAGAATCTGATGCCACTTTGAGTTGGTGTGTCCTGGTATGTGGGGAACTTGCTTCTGACGATGGGCTTGGGGAGGTTGGGGATTGATTGAAGGCCAGAAGTGGGGGCTCAGAAAAGATTTCTTTCAGGCCGGGGTTTCCCAGCAAATATGGGTTGAGGTTGTTTGATATCCCATATGGGTTCAAGTGTTGGATGGTAGATGAGAACTAGGGATGTGTGGTCAGAGGGTGTTTTATTTCTGTACTGAAGCTGGGTTCTCTGGGGAAATTGGCCCATTCTATGATGTGATCTGCTTCTCTGGAGTGTTCTTGTTTGGTGAAGGTAGTCTTGAGTGTGCTAAGGTGTATATCTCAGACTTTCTCCTCAGAGCATATTCTGTGTTAACTGAGTGCCTGGCTGTAGCTAACTGATTTCTTGGTGCATATGGGGTGGTTACTGGATCTATCCGTGGGTTTCTTGTATGTGGTTGTCTATAGGGTTCCATTTGCTGAAGCTCACTGAAGGGTTCAGGAAGTTGATGCTAGTATGGAAGTGTTCCAGAGACAGGTTAATGGACAGGTGGTTGTGGTTGAAGTTGTGATAGAAATCCCAGGGGGATTTCAAATCATCTGTCTAGAGGATGAAAATATCATTGATGTATCTCAGGTGTATCATTGGTTTCATGGTGCATTTGTCCAGAAATTCTTCTTCAAGGTAGCACATGAAAAGATTGGCATATTAGGGAGCAATCCTAGTACCCATGGCTGTTCCAGTGGTTTGGACAAAGTGTGTGTGTGTTATAGGTGAGGATGGAATGGATGAGTTTGGTGATGTGTTCGGAGTGAATATCTGAGGGTTGTCCATTGTCTTGTAAATATGAGACAGACACCTATGCTGTCATTGTGAGGCATGTTGGCTTATAGGGAAGTGACATCCATGCTGGCATGGATGGTGTTCTGAGGGAGGTTGTTAATGTTGAGCAAATGGGATTGCAGCAATTGCAACACTGCGCTTGTCCAGCTTCTGTGATCTTGATCTCCCACAGCAATTACATTTATTAAAAAACAATGCGGTTTGCAACTCAAAGGTCAGACTTATGGAGACACAAGATGTTCTTAGCAGCCAGCTTATTATTCATTCCCACTCAGCTATTTGTATGAATTTGAATCACCTTCATAAGAAAATATAAAATTCACTTTTTCCCACATAGTAGCAATAGTAATAAAAAAAAATTCTACCAAACAGCAATTGGAAGGAGAGAAATAGAGATCCCTTTACTTAAACTTTTAGAATGTTAAGTTACTTTGATTGAGTCTTCTCTAAGTATTTATAATGTGCGGATCACCATGGTATCAATTTCCTGGACTCAATGTACCAAACCAACATAAATCCTATTTTTCTGTGGTTAATGTCTGTTTATTTTGTGGAAGTAATTAAAACGTTCTCTGTGGATAAACACCCAAAAATGAACTGTAAATATCTTGTGAGCATGAGCTTTTATCTTGAGTCTTTCTTGTGTTTAGGGTTCACAGTTGCTATTTTTTCAATATAATCATTCTTGCTCTGGTCTTTCTCTGTGCCCATAGATTTCAGGTCTGAACTACTTGTTTGTTCTGACCTCAGTGAGCGCATACTTACCTTCCAAATTTTTCTGACTGAATCGGATAGAACAATCCTTACAGGTTTTCTGTCCAAACTTTTATTCTCAACACCAGTCTCAGTGTGGTCTGAGAGTACCTTGTGGTTGGGGTTCTTCATTTGCAGTAGTATGGGGTTAAGTTAGAACTTACTGATCTAGATAATACTTAGTCCTGCCATGACTGCAGGGAACTGGACTAACGACATCTCAAGGTCCCTTCCAGTTATGATTCTATAAGCATGAGTGGAGCACTGAAAGTACTTGGAGCCATCAAGGGTCCAGTACAGGTCACCAAGGGCCATGAGCATCCCTAATTGTAGGGAGAGGCTTTGTATTTTACAAGCAGTTGATGCTCTGAGCAGAGGATCTAAGGCCCTATTTTTTTTACTTTCTGACATAGGTTTTAGTAATTGCCTATGACACAGTATCTAAAATCATGAGTAAAGGAACTTCTTACATGTAGTTTGAGATCTAGTGGGTCATACAGCTCTGGTCCCAACACTGGTTCCAGAGTTTATTGGACACCTTTAGGGCCTAATTCTCCTTGGATCTTTGGCCTCTGTTTCCCCTTGGGCCTGAGCCTACAGCTTACAAAGTCCAGGTCTTTTGTCCTTTTCTACCATGTAAAAAGGGATTTTCATGGAAGGGAAAAACAGTTTTGCCAGATTCTTTTTCATCCAAAAGAATTGGCAAAAAGCCAAAAATGTGCTGGTTTTCCTTCAGTTGTGAATTCTCATTTTCTCACTGTTCTAGTTAATACTTGTGTCACACATCCCTACTGATGCTATTGCAAGGGATGGGGGCATGGATTCCAGGTGCTGAAGGTAATTTCTAACAGTCTGATCTACCAATCCAAAGCCCTATGCAAATTAGGAGGATGTTCTTTTGTTTTCAGTATGTTTCTCTTCAACTGCTGTGAGGAGGAGGCTCAGGGTAGAGTGGACCAGGAGGCATGCAGATTGCCTACAAGCTTTCTAAATCTTCATTTGTGTGTCTGCCTCATGGACAGATGAAAGCCAGGCTACTCAGCATGCAGATGGTACTGCAGGTTGGCCTACAGCTGAAAAATTATAAGGAGGTTTTTACTTGGCTGGCTAGAAACTTCTTGTGAATAGAAATTTTTTTTTCTTTGAAAACAAAGCACAGTAACTTATTTAGCAGCATAAAATGTTGAGAACGTAAAAGTTTTTAATCCAGTTTTGTTTTTTGTACCAGCAAGGAGAATTTCTAAGTCTCTCACATCTGATGTGGGGCAGAGTGGCACCTTTTATTCCTTAAAGTGCTCATGTTACAACAGCTTAATATTAAAATGGCAGAAAATCTTCTAAAACAAGCATCTTTGTGTATTAAACACAATATTAGTTTATTAAATTGTTTGTCATTAATGAATTTATAGTTAAATTTAAAGTGCCCTATATGGAAATAATTGTAAACTCCATGTGTCTATATTTGTTACCATAGTGGGGGAATAATTTCTTTCTGTCTAAATTTGAACTCAATGAGAAAACATGTACTGTTACATGGACACTATGACCTTTATGGCATGGCACTTTAAGAGTCCTTTTGCATTTTGTCTGTTTCTTTAAAGGGCTTCCTTATTGTCTCAGGCTCCCCTGGAAATGCAGTAAGGATTCCTATCACATCTCAGTTGCCATGGCAACAGCAGTCTTTCCCATAATGAGCTGCATCATCTGAACTGATGTCACAGCATCATGCAGCAGGTCACACAAGGCACCTCCTAGTATTGCATCCCACAGATGTGCCGTAAACATCAAAAGAGGATGGTTTGAACAGGAGATGGTAAGTACTAAATGTAGGCTTGTTTTTAATTGCACCACTGCTTTCCTGATTTTGTACAAGTCTCTTCTAAAACTAGAATGTGTGGGATTTGCCTCGTGAAAATGGGTTTTGAAGAAAGATGTTGCATGCCTAAATATCTTTTTCAGACAGTTAGGCTAAGACAAAGGCCTACAGGAGGCTCAGCCAGCTAGAAATATTGATAATGATCCTTGCTGTATTTGTGTGTGATATCCTGAGGACCACTACAGAATATATCTGAATTTCATATCTGAATTATTGTTATAACACTATGATTTTTCTCTGAAATAGAACATATAGCTGTTCGCAATTATAGTGTCACAAAGGTAGAATAATCCTTTCCCTCCTTCTTATATTGAAGGATTAATATTTTCTGTAGCACTCTTCTCTTAACTTATGAACTCTTCTGTGGTGTGCAGTATGAATATTATTTAATTTCACTGGGTTTTCAATAATATGGTAGTACACAAAATGCTACACAATGCAGAATAAGCAATTGGCACTGTATTGCTTTGAAAAGTGGTTCTGTTCTATACTATGCAGTTGGTATTTTAAAAACAAAGCAATGAGACACCATTTTTTGAATTCTCTTATCCCTTGTTTTCAAGTATTTATTTTGAAAGACCGAAAGCTTCCAGCTGTATCACTGAATTCTTTCCTTTCCGTCTCTTTTTGTTAATAAACCATAATATGTATTTAGTGGATCTAAGATATACTCTTTATTAGATATAAAAACAAGTCTCCTCTGCTGCAATTGCAGTAAAAGATTTAGTAGCCAAAGTAGCCAAAGATTTAGGCTTTTCCAGTGTTGCTGATCTTTTCATTACATGAATAAAACAGAGTATGAAAAATTGTAAGTGCTCCCTCTGCGGGTATGGGGAAAATATATATACATTTTAGGACACCATCAACTGAATTATAACACAATACCTGCAAAATTTAGAAACTCTTTATAATGTCTAATGGCTTCTATTTTATACCATGGTCTTGCTTCCGGCAGCCACGTTGATTTTACTTAACTTCCAAGTTAATCTGACTGGCTTGGATAGAACAATGTTAATTCTTTGTTTTTGTTTTTTTGAATGTTTAGATGATTAGAAGCAAAGAAAAGACCAGACCCATGTCAGTTTAATTGATCAATATAATATGTCCACTGGGAATTAGGGAGTGGTCTCTGGCTCTGCGTTGCTCAGCTTTAGTTTGTATTTCAAAAGTATAGCAGGAAGGAATAGCAACCACTAATCTTTTAGTGATGTTCATCAGATATAAAGGACCAAAAAGCATTAAATATGAAGCATAAAACCAGTACATTTAATCAGATCTGAGTGCTTTTCATAAGGACAGGCATGATGGTCTCATCTGGCACTAGCTGAAATGGAGCTCCTAGATTTTAATTAGACAGTCTGCACTGCATCATATACACTGTGTTTCCAGTGGGGTCTGAGCATATCTTTTGTGTTAAACTGCAAAACACAAAAAGGTAGATAATTATCATAGTGATATTGCTTTACTTACTGTGATTGTTAAAATGAATTGTGGTGGTTTTAGGTGTAAAAGGAGTAATCTCGAATCACTGGGTGTTCAGTATGCACACTCAGAAGGTATGAGTTAGCAAGAGGAAGAGGGAGGATGTCTGGCTGGTGGCTGAATTATGGAAATTCTGGTGAATAATGCATTTTTGCTAACAACTTTTGGGGATCAATTCATGCCTTAACATGCGTCATCAGCATGGATGTAATTAAAGGTTGGTAGAGAGAGAAAACATCTTAAGATTGGATGAAATACATGACATTATTAGTACATTATAAGATGTATTCTTCAGACTTTGTATATAATGATTTGCACTGTCACTAGAATTTGTCAGGACTAGACTTTCCGATGAATGATAGAAAATAGTTTAGGGAAACCAAGTCCTGTGAAATTGTAAAGGAATGGATGATGTACAGTGCAAATGATTTTAGGATTTTTCTAATAATTTGAAAATTACATTTTTCAAAGCTTTTTTCTCTATTTCCCCCTCTTCTCCCTCCCCTCCACCACCCCCCCCCACACACACTGTTTGCTTTGGAAACACCCACTGACATACGATATTGTATGACAATGCTGGCTTCTTGGAACAACACAGCCAGTGCTGATCTCAGATCCAGCTGAATATCTTAATTAGTGAGGTTTTACTGTTTATTTAATGTATGCCCTAGAGGGTGTGGGGGGGGCAGGGGTAGGGGTGTGTGTGTGTGTGTGTGTGTGTGAGAGAGAGAGATGAGGGAGGGGGCACCAGTTGGTGAGAGTGGTACTAAAGAAATAGAAATTTTCCTTCCCAACAATCTTGGCCTCTTTTGCTGTAGAAACTAAATAGAAATAACAGCACAATTCTGGTTGTTGTTAAGGTATAATGACATGATCAGAACAATAAAACCTGTTTCCAGCAGGGATCAAAAGCAGCAAACCTACAGGGTGCTTTCAATTTTGTTTCCATTGTATCCTTTTGTTCATAATTCCTGAAACAAATAATGTTTGTAATCAGAGAGATTCTTAATAGAATCTGTTTAAGTGCCTGAATTTGGACTGTTCTGGAAATGAAAAATCCTGCCTATATCTGCACATAGAGTGGTGGTGGGGGGAGACTCTCCTGTATTAATGCTAGAGTTTTGTGTGCATGCTTGTACAGTGAGGGGTGGTGAGAAACGGAGATACCATCTAAAGCACTTGCAGATTTACTTACTTCTCAAGCTTTATCTTGGTAAGAATGTTGTTATAGAACATTAATTTTAACAATTGCTATGCAACATGGAGCTGAGTGCAGGAGGTCAAACAAAATCTGGCTCCTCCCAACCCAGCAGTCATACAGTCTGACAGACCAACTCCAGCATCAATGCACACAAGATTGACACTAGTCAGATGTTTGGGTCAGCAAGTTGTAATGCAATTATCATGCCTCACATGTAGAACAGACTTCCCCGCCCCCCACTGCAGAATCAACATGGAAGACACGTGTGCTCCAAAGCTCCCAGCCCTGGATTTTTATTTTTATTTTTATTTTTATTTTTGCAGCGGGCTGTCATCTCCTGATTGGCCCAGGAGCCCATCCCTAGAGTATAAACTAGAAAAGGAGGTTGGCAGTGAATTGGGCAAATGTTACGTTCAACAGCAGAACCCAAAGCTGAAATCAAAATTGGTGGTCATTTCAAAAGTGCATAAGTATCTTATGAGCACAAGTTCTATTAAAGTCACTGAGATTTGTGCTCCTAAGTCACATAGGCACTTTTGAAAATCCCTCCCAATGTCTCTTTATTTATTCACCCCTAATATAAAATTAATTACTGAGCTATGTAAAAACTGACAGGCTTTGAGGCCTGAATTTTCTAGGTTCTGAGTGCCATTGACTTCATTGGGAGCTGCAGATGGTCAATAGTGTTGGTATTCAGGCCCCTGTATTTAAGAAAATCCTTGCTCAATATGAATTCATACAGGATTGATACTGGTAATCCACTGCTTCCCTTCTACAGTAGACACTGATATTACATTGTGCTGTATGCCTCATGTGTTATACTGAGGTGAGTGTACACTAACGAGACATTGATATTAGCCATTTATTTAGAATATCATGTTTCAGGATAAAATATATGTTTAATAATACATGGATGGAAAGTGGACTGTAAGGGTTCATCCTAAAACTAATTATCTCTGGGGATTTGAGAAAAATCTTTTAAGGGCAGAATTCTCCTCTCAGCTGAAGAGCAGAATAGAGAGGCTGAGGTCCAGTGAGGGGAGTTTCACCCTTATATAAAGGTCTATGTTCATACACTTCTAAATGGACATATTTAATGACAGAGACATTAGGATGCTTTTCCCCTTTCCAGGAGAGCCAGTACAGGCAGCCACCTCCCTTATTAAACAGGCACACATGCTCTTAATCAAAAAAGAACAGGAGTACTTGTGGCACCTTAGAGACTAACAAATTTATTTGAGCATAAGCTTTTGTGGGCTACAGCTCACTTCATCGGATGCATAGAATGGAACATATAGTAAGAAGAGATATACATACAGAGAACATGAGAAGGTGGAAGTAGCCATACCAACTATAAGAGGCTAATTAAAATGAGCTACTATCAGCAGGAGAAAAAAACTTTTGTAGTGATAATCAAGATGGCCCATTTAGGCAGTTGACAAGAAGGTGTGAGGATACTTAACATGGGGGAATAGATTCAATATGTGTAATGACCCAGCCACTCCCAGTCTCTATTCAAACCCAAATTAATGGTATCTAGTTTGCATATTAATTCAAGCTCAGCAGTTTCTGGTTGGAGTCTGTTTTTGAAGCTTTTCTATTGCAGAATTGCCACCTTTAAGTCTGTTACTGAGTGACCAGAGAAGTTAATGTATAGGGCAGAGGTGTGGGCTGGTCTTCAGCATTCCTGAAGGATGGCTAAATCTGCTGCATATCTAGAGAGACAGGCACTGAGAGAACACTTGGAATTTCTCTTCAGCTAGGGTCAGATCATTGCTTGTGTTAATTCATCAGCCCTTTTTTTATAGGGTTTTCAATTTTATTATATGTAACGAGTTAAATTCTCATTTAAAATAAAGGAGAGGGTATTTGTTTACCTATTTAACCAAATCTCTGTGTGGGTCTCTTGTAAATTTATTTAACTGGAATTGTATTCTTAATTTTGAAAATTGAATAAATAACAACATCCCTTCTGGTGTATTGGACACACAGGAAGATGTCAGGTGCTGATAGAGCCTTGTCTACCTGGATAAAATTTTGGCTTGTTGCTAAAAAGGCTTAGGAAAAGCTGTGGATTGTGGGCATGGATTGCCATTAAGCCTCTGGGAAAAGGAAAGACTCTGATCGTGCAGAAACGGTACCTTTTTTTCCTGCCCTGTATAATGATCTAACTACTGGGTTTGAAATTCTTTGACTCCTGGGAAGTTTGAATCCCAGCAAGGCTGACTCAGCTCTTTATTCTTCTAGGTCAAAAAATTAAGTACTCTTCAGTTTACTATGTCTGGGGCTCTCAGACAAGACACTTAAAAGAATGAGCTTGCTCTGATCTGCATGGACGCTGAAGTTCTCAAGGCACATGTCAGATAAAAGATTTGCCCTGACATCTTTCGCCAAATTTTCTTCTCCTTCTCCCACAATGTGTGGTCCATCTGCCACCCTACAAGTGGCTGCATTTCAGTGGCCGAGTGAATGAATATAGATGTGATGTGATGTTCTCGTAGAGATCTTGAGATTAAAGGTACTTTACATTTGTAAACTACTTTTTGCCAGTTCATGGCATAATCACAGCATCCCAAAAGTAATATGGGTCTTTAGAAAATTGAGGATGAGTCTTATGAATCTGACTCTGCTAATGTTTTAGGGCCTGTTCCTATAGAAATGCTACATGTCTCCTGGAATTGTGATGAGCACCTTCTGTTCAGGAGGCATTCAACACGCCCTATCCCACCCCCACCCCCACCCCCAGGACTGGGCTCTGAAGTAGGGGTAAATGCTATAGAATGCAGCATAGTTTGAACTGTAGCACTTTCACTGTTAATTTTTTTTTAAACAGCCTCGTTTGTGAAGCAGAATGCAGACACCGAAATGCCTGACTTTTTAAAAGCAAAGGTGCAGCAATTCAAACTATTGCCTCATAGACACCAAGTATATTCAGTCTGTATTTAAAATAGCTACCATTTTAAAATGTCATGTTTTACTTGGACAAAGACATATTTCAGCTGGAGGAGCTGCAACCATCCTTTTAGAAATCTCTGTGTAATAGACTTCCCAGCCCCACAATGCAGAGTCCTGTGACAGCGGACACACTTTAGAAAGAGAGGCTCTATAGCATTAGTCTGTACTAATAGAAGTGTTAACGTTCTGTTGGGGAAGTCTCCAACCAAGAGCACAAGCCCAGGCTCCTCTAATCCTGCTACCAGTTTATAACTATAAAAATTGTTTTAAGAGATGCCCTTTGCTGGTCATGCTGTAAGCTGGGCATTGTCGTAGTTTCAGGTGTAGGATGCAGACATGAAGTTTTGTGGGGAGCTGTCAGACGATATTGATTGTTTACAAGCTGCTTATGTGGGTAAAATAAAGCAGGCCTGTAGCTAGCTATAAAGCAAATTGTTTATATTTCTCTTTCTCACCCTTGACCCTTTTTGTATTTCTCCCTTTGCTATGAGACATTATAGGATGGTCAGGGATGCAACCCCATGCTCTGGGTGTCCCTAGCCTCTGACTGCCAGAAGCCAGGAGTAGACGATAGAGGATGGATCTCTGTGATTGCCTGTTCTGTTCATTCCCTCTGAAGCACCTGGCACTGACCACTGTCGGAAGACAGGAGACTGGGCTAGATGGGTCATTGGACTGACCTAGGATAGCCATTCTTCTGTTCTTAGGAGGAAATACCTCTCTAGCTGATGTCAGACAACCCTGTAGTCAAGTCTGAATCCTTAGCCTTAGACTGGACCCCCTATAGGGTCTACCTTGCACACTGCATCAGGCTCAGTACCCTCATTCTGCTGCTCCTGTGTTTGACTATTTGAAATGAAATCCCTGTCCTACTTCACTGAGTCACTGTCCTCTCCTCATTTAAATCCCTCATAAAAACACACTTCTGTGAAGTCCACAAGAAGTGAGTTTACACAATAGTTCTGGGGTTATTGCTATTTGTATTCCATTAGTATATAGACACAACAACTGAGGCTGAAATCTGGTGTGCTAGGTGCTGTATGTACACATTAATAAGAGATGATCCCTGCTCTGAACAGATTATAGTCTCAACTGGCAAAATAAGAATTATTATGGTCCCAATTTCAGATATGGGGAACTGAAACATGGTACAATAAGTAACTTGCCCAAGGTCCAACAGGAAGTCTGTGGCAGAGCTGGGAAAGGCACTTCTGAATCCTAGTACAGTACTTAAACCATAAGACCAACTTTCATCTCCTCTTTCCTTCCTCTGCTCCCCAGTCTGTATTTCCCAGTGTGTCCTTTCTTTGATAGCCTTCTGGAATGTAAACTCTTTTTGGGGCAGGTTTTGTGTTTTTATACAGGACCAAGCTCATTGTTTAAGTACTAAACAAATGATAATATATCCCCCTTGTTGGCTGGCAGTGGCCATTTCATATATTTAGTTTTGAAACTCAAAGTAGATATAGTTCTGTAATAGGTTAGCAAGAAAACACACTAACAACTTTGATTTACTGTTTCATAATCAGTTATAAAGCACTTACCTTTTGATATCTGACAGTGATAATAGTGATAGAATATTCACTGCCAGGAGAATTGAAAGGGTTGTAGGAGAGATGGCTAAAAAAAGTAGATTAAAAAACATTGTATATTGAAATGTTATAGTCATTAGAGAAGAAAAAATGATTAATATGTATTGCAAAGGACAACCTTGGATGTTTAGAACTCATATTGAGAAAAGAAGTGTTGAGTTAGAAGACACGTTGCATCCATGTCTCTGCAGAAGACATCCTGAGATTTTGGACAGCCCCTGGAGATGGGCTGATTGAACCTCAATAACTAGAATTTCATCGAAGCAATGGATTATTAGATCAACGTTCCCATTTTCTTCTACTTCTGGACTCAATACTGGTCAAGAGTAGATGTACCAGTTACTTTCATAATTAAAATAACCTGCTCTTCTTTTCTAAGATTTTTCAATCTGAGATTGCAAGACGTACGTTAGAGACACTTCAATAGAAACATTGGCTAACAATGGTGGTAATAATAAAATAGTGCTTGGATAAAATGTTTGACAAGAAGCAAAACAACTGAGATTCAGATTGGATTGACAAATTTATAATTTTATAATGTATTTACTGAGTAAGGTATTCATCGGGGAGGGTATCTTAAAAATTGGCTAGCTACGGTAGTTATCCTTGCAGCTGCTCCTACCTACAATCTGAGCTACAATAAAATCTACTCTGTCTGCAAATGTCACCCATGAGAAGGTAAGGTCCTAATCACTTTTGCACATAGTTTTTATCAACCAGCAAGTGTTTGTTACATTCTTCTTACACTAAGTCATGCTGACTTTCTTTTAAAAATATAACCAGATTCTGCTAAAACAATAAATCACATTCATATTGCAACAGGAATAGAAATGCAGCTTCTGAGAAACTAGGCTGTTACATAGCAGTTTTCAGCATGTCTGGTATACTGTTACCCAAGCAGTGACACAGCAGATATGAGAGAGATGCCATTGTAAAAGTCAGATTGGTTAAAATAATCATGGTACACTTTTGTACGTTCTTAATCTATTTACACACTAGTTCTTTTCCAAAAATTCACTTTGTGTTTTGTTAGTGATTTTATGTCAAAGTCCTATCTGGCTTTTAGTTTATTTTTGCTAAATGTACAAGTTGTCAATTTTGAGAATGAACTGGAGCATTTCCAGTTTCTGCAGAGGCTCTGCCAATGAGGGTCAGACTGTTTCTGCAACTTCTATGAATGTCCATTCGTATTTGAAGATAAAAGGAAACAAGTTCGGTTCTCCAAATGCAAATGCATGTGTTTAACAGTGAAATAGCTTCACTGAGTGAACCTTTAAGTACCTTTTTCAGAGTAACAGCCTAGTCTGTATTCGCAAAAAGAAAAGGAGTACTTGTGGCACCTTAGAGACTAACCAATTTATTTGAGCATAAGCTTTCGTGAGCTACAGCTCACTTCATCGGATGCATACTGTGGAAAATACAGAAGATGTTTTTATACACACAGACCATGAAAAAAATGGGTGTTTATCACTACAAAAGGTTTTCTCTCCCCCCACCCCACTCTCCTGCTGGTAATAGCTTATCTAAAGTGATCACTCACCTTACAATATGTGTATGATAATCAAGGTGGGCCATTTCCAGCACAAATCCAGGTTTTCTCCCCACCCCACCCCCCCCAAACCCACTCTCCTGTTGGTAATAGCTTACCTTAAGGTGAGTGATCACTTTAGATAAGCTATTACCAACAGGAGAGTGGGTTTAGGGGGAGAGAAAACCTTTTGTAGTGATAAACACCCATTTTTTTCATGGTCTGTGTGTATAAAAACATCTTCTGTATTTTCCACAGTATGCATCTGATGAAGTGAGCTGTAGCTCACGAAAGCTTATGCTCAAATAAATTGGTTAGTTTCTAAGGTGCCACAAATACTCCTTTTCTTCTTTAAGTACCTTGTAAACCTTGGTTTCTGATTGCTAAGTCTAGGAAGCAGGTGATATTCAGTGTAACTTCAGAACTGTCCTAAATGATCTTCAATTTTATCCCATTGCTCCTTCCATATTAACTTCAATTTCATCCCTAGGTCCCACCTAGGGGATTTATTTCCCTTCTTTGTAACTTGGAAACCCTTTCTAGGAATGGCGTGAAGTGTAGGCCTGTCCTCTGCAGGTCTCTCTTCTTCTTCCTCTTTGAGGAAGATGGGAATTCTGTTTGCCAGAGTGCTAGGGGACTGAGCCCAGAGCATTTGTCATGAAAGCTGGGGAATGGGTGGGTCACAGAACAAGCAGAAACTAGATGAAACTAGATCAACCTGGAGCTCTACGCCTCCTACGTGTACCTCAGCATGTCTTTCTATTTTGACCGGGATGATGTGGCTCTAAAGAACTTTGCCAGGTATTTCCTGCACCAGTCCCACAAGGAGTGTGAGCATGCTGAAAAACTCATGAAGCTGCAGAACCAGAGGGGCGGTCGCATCTTTTTGCAGGACATCAAGAAACCAGATCGTGATGATTGGGAGAATGGGTTGACAGCAATGGAGTGTGCCTTGCACCTGGAAAAGAATGTGAACCAGTCACTCCTTGATCTGCACAAGCTGGCAACTGACAAGAATGACCCTCATTTGTGCGACTTCATTGAAACCCACTACTTGGGGCCCATATTTAATCTATGGGCCCATCCTCCCCTACTGGAGATTTGGTAGAAGACACACTGCTAGCACCACAATGTTGAAATAGGCAATTTAAGGCTACATGAAACTCCCTCCCCTACCATGACTTCCTGTTTGATGACAGAGAATTTGAACTTGGATTTGCCACAATCAGTTATTTGGGCCCTATCATATTAAGTGTTATAAAAATACACTGTTTTACACTATGGAGTTATGTCAATGCAAGCTGCTTTGTGTGGAACTCACTGTGGAAGTGTCTTCACTTAAATTTGACTCCCGCTGACGTAAGCGCCTCCCTACTCTGATTAAGTAACATCACCTCCCTGAGGGGTGTAGAGTCACAGGTGATGTAATTAGGTCGATGCAGTGTCTGTGTAGGCACTGTATTGCTTGTGTAGATTGTTACTGGCTGTCCCACAGTGCCCCAAACTGACAATAGAATCGATACAAGCACTTCCGATGAGGATGCGCAAGAAGCCAAGTGTGTGCACGCACATGACTTAATAACCACGGTAGCTGTATGCTGATGCAAGTTAGGTCAGCATAATTTTGTAGTGTAGATGTGGCCTTTGTCAATTAAAGGAGTCTTCCATTGACCTAGTGCTGTTTACAGGGGGATTTAGGTCCGCTTAACTACTCTGCTCAGGTGCATGGATTTTCCACACCCCTGACCAACATAGTTAAGCTGATGTAATTTTTTCGAGTAGGCCAGGCCTCAGTTACAATTAATGTCAGAGGCAGCTCTGTAGAGAAGTGTACTATGTTGGTGGTTCATATGGCAGATTGTGGGTATTACAAGAGCCTGCATTCCAGAAATCATACAGTGCTACTGCCTTGTCCATTATAGAAAGTGTTCATAGAGCCACTTCAAAGGCGGAGGGAACCCAAAAGCTTCAGATTTGGGTACCTGAAGTTAGTACTTAAAATAAAGGTTTCCTTTGCCCCCAGCACGGGTGTTGAGCAGCTGTGCCTCCCATTTGGTTCAATTGACTCCTTGCATATTATGAACCTGAAGCAGCCTGTGAACTGATTAAGGTTGTGTGCACAAAATTCTGGACTCTCCATGAAAGGTGGCCTCCCAGTTTGCATTAGTCTGAGCACCATGAGTTTATTGCTTCCACCAGCCCAACACCCACTAGTGGAATGATTAGGAGGTAGGGGTGCAAGACTTTCTGACACCCCTCCTAATTAGGGCACAAAATGGCTTCAAATTTTCCCCCAGTGGGGGTGGGGAGGAGGAAGCTTCTCCTACAACAGAGAAGTCCTCTCCTGCATCTTTTGCTTCACTGTTTCAGCACTCACTGAAAACCTTTGTATGTGCATGGTCTGTCCTGGTGGACACTGCACAGTGCATCTCTCTAGTGCTTCCTGTCTCTTGGGGAAATGGTCAGGGAGAATAAAGTCCAACACTGGGTAGCACTCTTTTAGGAAAGCAGGAAGAGCACGGGCCAGCAGGTAGGTGTGAATGTGTATGATATAGGTAGTTTATCATGGTTTTTAACATATGTTGCAGCCTACACACGCCTGGAATAGGTGAAACTTTCATATTAGTAAATATACGTGATTGCATGTAAGACCAGTATGTGAAATGTATGCTGCTTTTGTTGTATTCACATGTAAGCAGAGTCAGGATGAGCTCCACCCTGACATCTGGTGGTGAGGTGTGGCAAGTTGTGGAAAAGAACTTCAGGGGCTAATCTCATTTGCATAGGCACACACACCCCGCCTAGCATGAGCCCATAGCTGCCCAAATGGTCACTTTGGCTGCTGTGGGATCCCCAGTGTCTCTGTTATTGGGGCAGGAAGAACAAATTATTACCCTGACTATGGGAACTGTGCTTGGAACTGTACTGGGCCTTTTGTTATGATGGAGGGACTCATCATCATCAACTATTGCCAGCAGGAGAGTGAGTTTGTGTGTGGGGGGGCGGAGGGTGAGAAAACCTGGATTTGTGCTGGAAATGGCCCAACTTGATGATCACTTTAGATAAGCTATTACCAGCAGGAGAGTGGGGTGGGAGGAGGTATTGTTTCATGGTCTCTGTGTATATAATGTCTTCTGCAGTTTCCACAGTATGCATCCGATGAAGTGAGCTGTAGCTCACCAAAGCTCATGCTCAAATAAATTGGTTAGTCTCTAAGGTGCCACAAGTACTCCTTTTCTTTTTATCATCAACTAAGTAGCACTCGCTAGGCAAGGGACATGGGTTCCAAAACTCTGTGAATAGAGAGAGGCTGGGGACAAGTATTAATATTTGGTGGCATGGGCCTCTTGGTGAGGGCCTTACATGCTAATTGCACTTCCTCCTCTCTCCACTGTGGAATATCAGAGCTAATTTTTGATTCCATTAGGAGTCTAGTTACAGGCTGCTGAGCTCTGTTTGGGCTAATGGTGCACCAGCACTGAGGCTTCCCTACTACAAGCTGAATTCATCTAAGAGCTGAAATCACTGAGCGTTGTGTTAAGTAGTGGGGGAGCCTGAAGATATATTGTGGAGCAGTTTGCAAGGAGTGCTGGAGTGCCTTGTGGACAGGCTGGTGGAGCAGTTCATAGGATGGCGGGAGCTACTTGTGGGACGCGGAGCGGAGCAGTTCGTGGACCGGCTGGTGGAGCAGTTCGTGGGACGGCGGGAGCTGCTTGTGGGCCGCAGAGCCGAGTGAAGCAGTTCGTGGGCTGGAGGGGCGGTGCGGGGCGAAGCGAAGGCTTATGGAGCTGTGGGGCGGTCAGCTTCAGATCATGTAAGGTGCCCCTTACCTCTCTCTCTCTTTCCCCCCCCCCCCAATCTCCACCCAGGTTGGGAGATAAAGCTCTGCAGATAAACTTTCAAACTCTGGGGCTGCCCTGACCAGGGACAGAGACTTTTGGGCCACTGGACTTTTGGGACTTTGGGTGATTTGGGGTTGCTGGACTCAAGAACCAAAGGGAAAGGGCATGCCCCAATTTGCTTGGGGTGGGTTTTTTTCTCATGGGTTGTGTTATGAATCCTGTTGGTGGTGTTTCCCCAACATAATGCCACATTGTTTCTCTCTGTTATTAAAAGGCTTTTGCTACACTCAGACTATGTGCTTGCGAGAGGGGAAGTATTGCCTCTTGGAGGTGCCCAGCGGGGGTGGTATATATTTGTCCCAGGTCACTGGGTGGGGGCTCGAGCGGTTTGCATTGTGTTATTGGAATGGATCCCCTAGATATTGAACCCGGCCCTTGTTGCTGCCAACTCTGACGGGCAGAAGGGTTACACACATATAAGTTACATATAAATTTCTTCCACAAAGAAGGATGCAGGAACGGAGCTTACAGCAGTACAGATATTAAAAAGAAGAGCACAGGGGAGCACTCAGGACCCAAACAACATGTGGGGAAGGAGAGAGAGTGTGCAGGAGTAGAGGGAATATGGTAATAGCAAGACGAATTAAAAAGGGAGATTGCAGAAGAGGGTGAGAAGTGTGGGAGGGGCAAGGGAAGAGGAAGAGTCTGGCTGTGGAATGTAACAGGCTGAGAGGGAATGAGGTAACAACTGACACAAACTGGCTACAAGTTAACCATTGCTTTAAGGCTATGAGTGCTCCATCTTATGCCCACTCTTGTCAATGTACCATGAATGTGACAAATTCCTCTCTGATCAAATAATCGCTATGGTACATTGTTTCTGATAATGCCAAGACTAAACCCAAGATGAAAGCTGCATGCTAACATGTGCGTAAGTCATCAAACAAACATCCCTTTATTGCAGGTACTGTTAGATATAGCACTTTCTCTCTTTTTTTTTTTTTTTTTTTTTTGTTCCTTTTACATAGGTTCTAAAATGTAAGATGCAGCAAAATGTTCTTTTGGAATAATGCATAGAAAATGAATGATGCTTTTGCAGCAAGTTCCTTTTTTCCCCCCTTTTTTTCCCCCCTTTTTTAAAAATCCTTGGATTGCTGAGTATTTTGACTAACTGCTGTGAACATTTCCCCACTAATGACTGGACTGAGACCCTTCATTGTACATAAGTTAGCTTATGAGCCTTCATAAGTTAGTGATTTTAGATCACTGCAAAGCTGGACCAGATGGGAATGAGTGGTTTAGCAGTTAAACTCTGCATATCTCATTAGTATGCCGTTCAGCCATATAGTACTCTTTTGGCAATAAGCTTTCAATTAAAGATTAAGTCCTTAATACATGGATGTCTGTCAAGAACAACAATAGCAGCTCCATCACAGCTGTTAGTGTATCATCTCATCATATTCTTTGGAACTGAGATCCTTAGATGCCAGAGTCATTGGCAAAACAGATTGGTGGGCATGTTAAATGGAGGATTATTGCCCCCAATACAACTTTCACAGTCCATTGTGTTAAAAAGACGACTGAGGAAGCACACTAAATCCATCAACTATAAATACACTTTTTGGAGTGTGAGGTAGTCACTTTTCTAAATAAAATAGATGGACTTTTTTCTCCCCAAAATGGCAGCTACAGTCCATATGACAGACTAAGTTCCCTCTAAAAAGATATTTTTCAGTTACAGAAGTGCAAACAAATTTATTTTCTTCATTCCCCAAAATATTTCAAAAACAGTCAAATCTACTCTAAAATTACACAAATTGAAGTCATGTGACTTGTTCAGCTACACAAGCAATTCATCTGGGTTGGAATCCTCATTCCTTTTGGCATTCAGTCCTTTGTTCTAATCATTTACTTGCATGTCTTCCATGTATTTGGGAAGATGTTTTGCGCCTCAGAGGTGGTACATAAACCCAATAGTGATGGTAAATCTTACACTAAGGGTCAGAGTCCTGCTTAATCCAGATGCTAGGGAATCCTTCAGTTCAGGTGTCTTTCCAACCTTGTAATCTTGGGTACAAGATATATATATATATTTTTTTTATGGCTCCATGGAGTAAAGAGTTTGAGGAACAATTTGAAAACACATTGATGCAACTTGTTTCTGACATTCTACCTCTTATTTTTAGGGGGAAAAACAGGTTTTGGAATATTGTCATCAATGTCTTTCTGAATAAAAATCCTTTAATATTTTGTTTCAGATTTCTATCTGGCACTGTAAACTACCCTGCGTATTTTAATCTGCTTATCTATGGCAGATTTTTATCAGTAGGTATGAAGAGGGGCCCAAGAAAGAGAATGGGATTGCTCTCTAAGGATTCCTTGATCAGGCTCAGTAGAAAGAGAGCTGTTACTGGAAGTCCTGGGTTTGTGACATTTTTGAATACAGTATTTTTAAAACACAAAAATTCACCATTCACACTTGCTTTGTAATATTGAAATGCTGGAAAACAAAAACACATCATTCCCTGTTTTGAAATATTATATCATGCTACTTAGGCTCAAAACAATGAATTATTCATACAATTTGTTGGGTTCCTTTCTGAGAATAACAGTAACATACTTCCAGCATGGGGCTCCATTTAACTAATGATCATCTAGACACTACTGTATACTATAAAGAATCTGTTTCCACATGCCATGAGGTCATTAGAACAGTAATGCATATTATCGAATGGCAAGTTGCTTTAAAATCCTGAGTATAGGTCAAAGGGTTTGGTAAAACAAGATCTTTAAATCAGCTGTTCAAGACTTCAAATAAAACTGTTGCATGAAGAAAAATAGCTTTGTTTTACTTGTGAAACTAAGCAGGATAAATAATACAGTAGATTTGTTCTATCTGAAGCATGCATTATATAGGTACACTTTTATTCTACAAACTTTGTATGGGAGTTAACCGATAAGTACCAGTTTTCTTTGGGCAATAAATAAATGCTCTTCAATAGCTATGATGCCTACTTCAAGGTTTGACAATAAATAAAAGAACCTATTTACTGATAAGGCAATAAATGAGTCATTCAGTTGTCTTCAGGTAACTGCACAGAAAACAAATGTAGAACTATTTCCAAAAATATTTACTTGAACTAGGATTTGAAGCTTTCTCCCTCATCTTTATATAAGAATAGCTGCTTTTAAAAAGCCAAACAAACCAAAACCACTACCCCAGACTTATTTTGGTTCATGTCATTTTAACCTCCCTGTTACGAATTTATTGTGAGTTGTTCCCTAACAGTTATCTCTGTATGCAGTCTCTAATTTCATTTTTTCTTTCTTGTAAATAAGATCTGTAAATGACTCATGATTTGTCAGCTGTGTTTTTATGAGATTAATGGGAATGCATAATACTTTTGTTAAATTTCCTACCTTGATGAGCTCAATCTTGAGTGTTTTTTAAAAATATTTCTTTTAAGAGGAAATGTATGAAATCATAAACAGTAATAATTGTGATGTAAAAGCTTCACTTTCATTGTTGATGCAGGCAGTAGGAAAATGGACTACCATTTAATTCTGAGTTTATTTAACCATATCTTTAACTAAACTTTAACTAGTAAAGTTATTCACATTGATTAGATGTATAATTGTATTAATATATTTTTCACTTTCTGTATTTATTGGAATACACTAACAAATCTGAACAGCATCCTTCTTTAAAAGTCCCAGATTGCATCACAAATTTACAGCCTTCTAGAAACTGATGCAAATAATATTTTCCATCTTGATATCAAAACTAAATCTATTTAATCTTTCAGAATTTTGGCAGGAATCTGATTCCCGACCCAGGAGATATTTACTCAACAGACTTGCTCCTAAGTATTCATGATTTATAATTGAGTTCTATTTATAGAAACAAGGCACTGACTTAAAGAAGAAATGAAGAAATTTCAACATTGATCAAGTGAGTCATGGATGAATGTTGAGATATTTACACTTTACTACTTTCAGACTCACTGCACAAATTCTTGCTATTTTTTTTCTCTCTCAATATCTTCTAGTAACTAGATTAGTTTCAGAATTGTAATTTGTGCCAGGTACTTTTATCTTATTCCTTCTGCATATGAAATGTGATGATTATAAAATAATTTAATGAAGTTTAAGAAAACAGTACATCAAGTAAATGCAAAAATAACCCTCCTGTCCCTCAATTCCTCTTCCTTTATTATATATAAAAACAACAAAAAAAAAACCCCAGATGTGATTTAGCCTCTCCAGGCGCTATAGGGAAAACCTAATTTGTCCTGATATAATAATAGGAAGTGTCAGTAAAAATGGGTGATGCTTTGAAATATACATAGCCACTAACTAATGCAAAAAGGTATTTCATATGTAAAGTATGACCTTCTTTAAAAGGAAGAGATTCTGAACAGATGAAGTGCTTTATATTAAATATTTACTAACCCAAACCTTTCCCCAAACTCATTCCTCATTTACAGCTGTTTCTGCACTTCGTGGTTTTATTTGGGAAAGGAAAGGTACTTTCTAAAGTACCCTAAGAGGCTGTTTTTGCACCATTTCCTCTCTGATCCAAAAAAGTAAAATTAAATCCTGCAAATCTCAAAGGCGAGACTTCAAGATTTTTCATGTTTTGGGGTCTGCTTCTACAAGCACATACTAACTATGTAGTACTTTTACCATGAGTAGTCTCTCTTAAACCAATGAGGATATCCATCCTAGCACACATTGAGCGGGGTATTTAAGTGTGGGCAGGATGGGGTCTTAATGTTGCACGCTAATAAACCTTGGAGAACGATTAGGTAAGCCTCCGAACTTTGATTCTGCTAAGACAACCAGCAGTCATAACTTCTGAACATTCTGAAATGTAACTTATTGCTGGTGAATTATTACAATTCACCTTCCATTTTTACAACTATGATTTCATGGACTGTGGATGAGGGGGGCTGTTTGCTACATTCCTCCTTATCTAGGCTGAAACCACTGAATCATTTCAAGTTATGACCTGGGCTAGAATTAAAAATTTTATTCATCTGGCTGTAAGTCTGGATCCAAAAACTCCCAATGCCCGATACATTTCTTTACTTTCAATGGAACTAATGCAGGTTTCTGATGCATTGATTGAAGATCACTAGTGAAGTAATCATAGACAATAAAGGGGAAGAAATGCAGATTGGGATAAGTAAAGAACACATCAGAGATCTTCTGACTAATCTGAATGAATTCAAGTCAGCAGGGCCTGATGCTATTCATCCCAGCGTGCTTAAGGAATTAGGTGAGGAAATCTTGGAGCCACTGGCAATATTAAGTGCAAACTCATGGATGACAGGAGAGATCCTGGAAGCCTGGAGAAGGGCTAATATAGTGCCCATCTTTAAAAAAGGGGGAAAGGAGGAGACAGGGAACTATAGACCAATCAGCCTGATCTTGATACCTGGGAAGCTACTAGATCAATGTGTAAAACATTCAATTTGCAGATATTTGGAGCGTGAAGGGATGATCACTGGCAGCTAGCATGGATTTACTAAGACCAAATCATGTCAAACCAGCTTGATTTCCTTTTTTGACAAGGTAACTGATTTGGTGGATCGGAGGAGGCAGTGGACATAATATACCTGGACTTCAGCAAGGCTTTTGACCTAATCCCACATGAAATTCTAATAAATAAATTGGAGAAATGCATGCTTCATAGAACTACCATTAAGTGGATACATAATTGGTAAAACTACTGCAAACAAAGAGTAACTATTAATGGAATGATGTCAGATTGGAAGAAAGTTTCATGTGATCTGGTCTGGATCTGGTGTTTAACAACTTTATTAATGACCTGGATGTAGGACTAGCGAGCATACTGATCAAATTTGCAGATGATACAAAGCTGAAGTGGGTTGCAAACACTTTAGAGGATAGAGCTAAAATTCAGAGGGATCTTGATAAATTGGAGAACTGGGCTATATACAACAAAATGAAATTTAATAAAGACAAATATTAGTTGCTACACTTAGGGAAGAAAAACCAAATGCACAAATACAGAATGGGGAAAAATGGCTTGGCAGCAGCACTGCTGAGAAGGATCTGGGAGTTGTGGTGGATCACAACCTTAATATGAGTCAACAATATGATGCTGTTAAAAAAGAAGGGAAAAAAAGGCAAATGCAATTATGGGTTGCATTAACAGAGGCATAGCATGTAGGTAATGGGTGGTGATAGTACCGCTCTACTTGGTGCTGGTTAGGCCTCAGCTGAAGTACTGTGTCCAGTTTTTGGTCACTGCTGCATAGAAAGGATGTAAAGAAACTGGAAAGGATCCAGAGGCAAGTGAAAAAGGGATCAAAGAGATGGAATGCAAACCATATCAGCGAAGGCTAAAGAAATTGGGTATGTTTTAGTTTGGAAAAGAGGAGATTAAGGGGAGGAGGATAGAATGATAGTGGTCTTCAAATACTTGAAAGGCTGCCATAAAAAAGATGGAGAAAAATTGTTCTCTTGCCAGAGAGAGTGGGACAAGAGGCTATGGGTTCAAACTGCAGCATAGCAGATTTACATTAAATCTCTGAAAAAACTTCCTACCTAGAAGAACAATAGGACAATGGATAAGGGAAGTCATGGAAGTTCCTTCACTGGAGGCTTTCAAAAAAAGACTGGATAGCTATTTGTCTTGGATGGTTTAGATGCAACAAATCCTTTGTATCTTGGCAGGGGGTTAGACTAAATGACCCTTGCAGTCCCTTCTAACCTTATGGTTCTATGACTAATATCAAATATTTATTTTTGTGGGAAGAGAGCCATCTGACTTCTAGCTGATCTCCTTTGCTTTTTCTTTCGTTGTCATAATTCTGTTGGAACATTTCCTATCTACTTTAAAGGAATCCTTTAAATCCTGTAGACTACTGGCAAAGGTATTTTTTGTAAGTCATCTTACCAGAAATCCCAGGTTTTTTTCCCCCTTCTTCCATTATCTTTCTATATAGAGTTATGTTCCTCATCTTGTAGCTATTTTGTAATGTTAAAGAACAGGCATAGATAGGTCAGACCAGGATACTTGTAATGCAGAAAATATTAGTTGAAAGGTGAATTGTGCTCAGTCAGGCAAAAATAAAGGCCATCTACTAGAGAAGTTAAGAAACCAACCTGTTTAAAAGTCTGAATTTTTGCTTGGATTGCCACAGTAACAAAAAAAAGTATAGGTTTGTATGTGTACACATTTTATATAGAAACTTTTACACACACACACACACACACACACAGTGTGTGCATATTATAGGTTAAGATTCCAGCACTATCTATAGTTAATTTTTTCCGGACATATCTTGTTATAAGACCTTATTTTCAGTTGCTTATGACACTGCCAAACTTAAACTATTTGGGATGAAATTTACCATGCTCGGTGTCAACCACAGGTTGAAATTTTTTTGAAAATTTCAGCAAAAATGGCAGCACGCTCAGCCACACTCTGACTTTCACTGCACTGTAGCCATGTTTACACCAGACGTTACTGTGCTGTATATTCACACCCTGGCTTGCTGTACAGTAACTCACCATATAGATAAGCCATTAAACTACATTTTTCACAGTTGGCTACTAATTGTGCATTCCTTATTTTTTGGGTGTCCAACCTGATACCGTGGGGGGGTCTAAATTTACAGAAGTGCTGAGCACTCACAACTGCAATTTAAGACACAGGGAGATTTGCTTAGCATTATATAGCATTTTATATATTCAAAGTAGGCTAAACAATTGGGGACCTAGGCATCTCCATCTGGGCACCCAGTCTTTGACCTTAATTTCTTTGTGCCTCAGTTTCCCAACTGTAAAATGGGGATAGTATAGTAATGCCAGCTCACCTCACTGGGGTGTTGTGAAAATAAATTCGTTAGAGTTTGTGAAGTACTCAGCTACTATAGTGATGAATGCCATAAAAAGTCCTATGAGAAAGCTAACAATTTTGTATTCAAAGTAGGATATGACTATTGTGTAGTAAATAAAGCATGGGGCCACACAGCAAGCAATGAACATAAAACAAAATATGGAATAATGGTTCATTAAGTGAGCACCATTCATTCTGTGCATGAATGAGGCAGGGCTCCGGTGGAAAAAATAGTATATGATCATTATGATACAGTGTAATGCATTAATTGCATGAATACACACATGAGGGATAAAAGATGATTTCACAAGGAACCTTTTTCTGGCATTTCCGAACTTTTCAGTGCTTGATTTAGAAACCTGAATGTTCTTTTGATGTATTCTCTGTGTGTGTGTGATTTTTATGCATATAAAAATATAGACATATATGATGGTGTGTGTAGTATATACCGAGAGCGATTATAATAGTGTGTATGTGTACATTCACTTTGTGTGGGGATGTACATGTAAATGGTACCATTTGATTTATTTGCTCTTTAAATGCTGAGGCATTTTCTATAATTTACTTACATTGGCTGTTTGTATATTTTGTGCTTTACTGTGTGGCTGGACATATAATATGGTGGTTGGGAAGTGTGTGACAATGTGTATGTACACTGTATTATCAATTGAACTTTTATGGTGGTGTATTTTGCAGTTGTGATGACACAGTCATATAAAATTTGTAACATGCACAATGCTACACTAGATATCACAAATAAATATAATTTATGTACTCAGTATTGGAAATCCTATCGGTTAGTGTGAGAAACAAGAAAAACATCCTCAAAGGCAGTTATCTTTCATCAGAGAAATTTGGTGACACTCAAGCTAGCTCAAATGTACTGTTTTAAAGAGACCAAGTGCCAGAACTACACAGAATTACATGAAAGGTACTAGAGAAACTTCCCAAGTGCACAGGGTACAAATAGCAAAATTAGCACCCCATCTAGCACTCTGGCAATCCAGGTAATCGTGACTTTTCAGGGATACAAAACATTTCAGAAGACCCATATCATGCAGACTGAAGTGTAAGGACACTCAAACTTTTTTAAGAAGGAGAGCCGTACTCCTTTCCCCCAGGTAATGATGTGCCACCCTCCTATGTCCTTGGGGACCTTCAGCTTCCCTGGTGGGCAGTGTGCTGACCACCAGCATCCTACTGATTTAATGCTTTCCTTGGGATGTGGTTATAGGATTTGATCTTACTCACTGAAGTCAATGGTAAATGACTTCAGTGGCTTGGGATTAGGGCCATACTCCATTAAACTGTTTCCCAGCAGCCTCTTCAGGCTTCCTTTAAACATGAGCACAAAAGCCTTTTTGTTTGCAATGGCAAAAAATATATTAAATGAATTCAGTATTGGTGTTCTGTAAATTTTGTTTTTCTTGGGAGAATGCTTGCATGAACATTTGCAAAGTAAAATTCAGAATACTTGAACACCTTTGGTCCTGGTTGTACAATGCAATGACGACTTAATTTCTGTCACCGCCATTTCATCTAGAGAAGAAAATATAGAATTAAGGCCAAATTCTGTCTTTGGATACATGCACAAGTGGTAGCTACATGCATATACTTGAGAACCCAGTTCATTCTCCAAAATGTGTTTTCATTCTCCCATTATTTGAATATTTAACAAGTAAGATAAACTCAACTGTACGTTGTATAGAGAATCATGCATGTTAGGTGACATATACTATATAGTACTAGCAAACCATTTGAGATTTTTCCCAATTATTTAAATTTGTCCAGCAGAAACTTCGATAGAAAGTATAACAAAGTTCAGTTTCCTGTATTGTTGTTGTTTGTATATGTATCAAGCTTCCAAAATTCTGATCCAATATGAATGAGTGAGAAATTGGATGAATCCACATGTGTATGTTCCAGAGCTCTCTAACAACCTGAAAAGCAATGGCAGCAATAGAGCCTGTAATGAAGAGTTAATTGAACCCATCAGGGAGGGACAGCAGCTACTTATATCTGGCCTGTGAATCAGGGGGATTGAATGTTCTTTGTGTGGGTCTTTGCACACCCATTGCTCCTTATTCACCTAAGGCAGCCCTGCCCAAGAGCATGATAAAGCCACATTTTTGGTGACACAAAGACTGCAGAGGTTCTCCCTTGGCACGTATTTTCATGTGAGAGTTCAATCTATCACCAGCAGTGAAGGTGGCGCTTATGTTCAGCTCTGAGTGGTCTTCACCACTGCTTGTCTTGCCAATATGAACATTTCACCATGTAAAGAAGAGTGGACCTCTTTGTAACACACACACACACACACACACACACACACACACAGCTCAAATTTTATTCTGTGCTTTCTGTATATTTAAGATTATGTTGGTTTTTCACTATATGTCCCACCACTACTTCTTGTTAACATGATGCTGTATCTTCTTGCTTTTCTGACTGGACATAAATGTCATGGATGAGCAGTCTGCAGACAACTGCAAATCCATTTCTGTTCTCTGCAACAATGAAGAAGCATTGATAATACTTGTCTCATTGTTTTTGACACCTGTCAACACTTTTGGGTCAAGTGTTAAACATTAATACCTGAGCTGTTGAGACAAGAAGGAAAGCTTTCTCAGGTGTCACCTTTCTGCTAGACCTATTGGAGGGGCAAATCATGTTCCTCAGCTTCGTGTTAGCGTGTGTGCGTGTGTGTGTATATATGGTGGAAGAATCACTTAACAACTCTGTTTAGTAGAGCCCCTAGATATTGTAAGAGGCACATGCATCTAATATTTCAAGAAGGGTTTTATAGTGAGGTATGGGGGGAGAGGGTGATTTGGATTTTTTATTTAATTGTGTTAATGATTCATGCACAGTTAACGACTAGAAATTCAAAAATATTTTAAAAATACAAAAATGGCAACATTTAAGATTTCATGTCACTGATATTTTCTATGAGGATACTGTGTTAAGTAGCAATGCCATTATGAATATTCATATAGGAGTTGGAGGTTTATTTTCTAGATGATGAAGAGGTAGGTAGGTGCACTAGTCCCATTGTGTTACCATATTTGTATGCTTCGCTGCTTAAAAATTTCCCCTTTGCATCTAGCATCATTACACCCTGGGTCCACATATACATCTTTAGCATGGATTAAAACTAGGATTCAAAGAGATTGGAGAAGATTATGGAAATCATTGCCCCTGGCATACTACTCAGAGTTTTCAATTTACATTAATTTTTTTAAAGATGGCTTCAAATGAAAAATCTCGAACTGAATGGCCAGTGGGTAATGTTACGATCTGTCAGAGTCTGTATTTCCATTTTTTCCTAAATCCTGGCTCAACAAGATTTCTAAAATACAACTTAGGATAGAAAATATTTAAAAAGAAAGAAACTATTGGAGTGTTAAACATTGAAATTAAAGTCACGTGTGTGTCATGCAAGGAACATCTTGCATGACTTCTCAGGTTAAGTTATATGCACAGGGAAATCTGACTTGTATCTCTTAAAAAATTAAACCTCTATTGGCTGTTAAAGCTATAGAATAATTGCAGGTTCAAAAATATTTATTAAGAAAAAACATGTTTCTAGAAATTATAAATTTGTAAAGCCTTTTGAAGATGAGAAATTATACTAAGCAATTTTCAGTTTTTTTATGACTATCATTCTCCTATAAAATGCACCTCCCTTCCAACCTCACAAATACCAGACCTTATTCCAGAATTTCCCCTGTTCCCAGAAGGTAGGAGGTGTTTAGAATGGACACCTTGTAAGAGAGGAAAGGATCTGGTTGATAGTGGTTATAATAATAACTAATAGTCTACAATTTCAGCACTGAGTGAAAGAAAAAAGGAAGAAAAGTTTAATACTTAAGGACTTGATCCTGCACACAAAGTATGTGTATGTATAGACCCTTATTCCTGGTGGGTGAAATCCTGCCCCTATTGAAGTCAATGGGAGTTTTGCCATTGACTTCAAAGGGGACAGAATTTCATGTATTGACTTTAGTGGCTGTCTGCATATGAATGAGGATCCATGCAGGTATTGGTTGGCAGGGTCAAGCCCTGTGCTACTTTTTATCAAGATGTCTAATGAATTTTAAAAATAAAGCCACCTGGTTTTAAAGATTCCCTTGTGTCTACTCTGCAGAGATGAACAAAGATGTTTCTTGCCTAGCATTGAACGGCACTTCTAGCTGGGCGGAGTAGTAGAGGACTCTCATTAATATAAACTTATGGAAATGCAGATTTAAATTTTTATTTTTTGCTTCTTCAGAATCAGTTTTCCCAGTGTCTTTTGGGAATGTCAGCTTTGATGTAACTTCAAATAGTTCCTGTTACGTAAGAAAGTTGTTGCTGTGGGAATTGCGTGCTGTAATTCATCATCCATATCAGTAACCTAACTGAAAGCTAGAGCTCCCGCAGACAGCTTAAATTTCTACCTCCTGTAAAATAAAGACTATATTTTTATTAAGCATATTCATGTTTCATAAATTACTCGTACAACTGCTAATACCGTTTTTTCCTAGTCTTTATTAGGATTATGGTTTTGGTGAATTATCCCGTTTAAAAATAACAGGCCTGGATTTTTAAAAGAATGTAGGCATTGCTGTGCTCAGTGTTGCAACACCTAACTCATTTAGGTGCCTAAATCTCATTTTCAGAAGTGATTTAGGCAAGTTGGAGCCTAAATCCCATCAACTGGCAATTGGATTTTAGCTCCTTAGTACCTAAATCCCTTTGAAAATGAAATTTAGGCTCTTGAATCAGTTAGGCATTGCAACGCCTTCTAAAAATCCAGACTTGAGAGCCTGAACCAGAGCCCCCCTGAAGCCAGTGGGAGCTTTGTGTTGGCTTCAATGAGCTTTGGATCAGGCCTTGGTATATAAGATAACTTTAGACATCCACCATTTATTTTGATAAAGATCAAAAAGAAGAAATGTGAAAGAGACTCGATCGCACTGGTTAGTTCTTATGAACTATGAAATCCTATTTCTGTAAGTAATCGCGCAAGACATTGTTTCAGTGTAGTAATGCACATCTTAAAATGTCAATGCATAGTTTTAAGAAAAGTTTAAAAAATTTCATGAAGTCAAATACTATTTTCCAAATTAAATAAGTCTCTACATGGCTGCAGTGAAATCCTGCTCACCTTGCTCCTGTGACTAGTCCCATTAATTTCAATAGGATTATTATTTGCCTGAGTAAAACTAGTGTGGTTTGACCCCTTCTTTGTAATTCAAAGAATTTCTTGGTCCATCACAGAGATGGGCAAACTACGGCCCGCGGGCCACATCTGGCCTGTGGGACCGTCCTGCCCCGCCCCTGAGCTCCTGACTGGGGAAGCTAGTCCCGGCCCTTCCCCCACTGTTCCCCCTCCCCCACAGTTATGCCGCTGCATGGGCAGCGTTTCTGAGCCGCATGGTAAGGGAGCCGGGGCTGGGTGGTTGCATATGGGGCAGGGAGTCCCAGGGGGCAGTCAAGGGGCAGTTGGGCGGGGTGGTCAGGGGACTGGGAACAGGGGGTGGTTGGATAGGGCAGAGGTTCTGGGGGGACAGGGGATGGGGAACGGGGGGGTTAGATAGAGGGAGGTCCCGGGGGGTAGTCAGGGGACGGGGTCCTGGGAGGGGGCAGTCCGGGGACAAGGAGTGGGGTGGGGGTTGGATGGGTGGGCAGGCACAGCCTTCCCTACCCGATCCTCCATACAATTTCGCACCCTGATGTGGCCCTTGGGACAAAAAGTTTGCCCACCCCTGGTCTATCAGCTGTTTTATGTCTAGTTTTATAAATTCATAGATTCTAAGGCCAGAAGGGTCTGTTGTGATCATCTAGTCTGACCTCCTGTGTAAGAGAGGCCATAGACCTTGCCCAAACTAATTGCTAGAGCATCTCTCTTAGGAAAAAAATTCAATCTTGATCTAAGCATTTACCAAGGATCACACTGGATTCTCCATCACTGACAAATTTTAAATAAAGATGTACCCTCAAACACTGTGTGTGTTAACATAACATATTTGTTTTCAATAACCCAGATTTATGCACAGATTAATGTAGTTTATTTACCATATAAGAGTGAACAAGTCACTTATAACACAAGCTATGCTTTTGTTGATTTTCCTCAATACTTTAGCACAAATATACCTGTTTTAGATGCCTTTGCAGTTTTTGCACAGACATTCATTTTTACTTCAACGTGCTAAAATAGATGCTGCAATATTCTGTGAGAAGGTGTATTGCGATCCTCCCGCTGAGCACTCTGTTTCAGCAAGAGTTAGCAAAGAATTTTTACTCAAGCTTTTTAGAGTTAATTTGCTTCTGATGGCACTATAACTTTTGTTAAATATTTGAAAGCACAAACTTTATTAACCAATACTGCGTTGTTTAACGTAACACAAAAATAGTGTAAAAATTAAAGTAAAATTAAGTTTAAATGCAGACTTATGCCATCACTTCGAGGGTATTAAACTTTCATGACACTTGGTTGTGCCTGGGAGCCAAATGTAGAACGCTTTTGAAATTGTTTGGTTAGCTTTAACATTTTGCAACATAGCCAGACATAACATATATATGTTGTTTAGACATTTTCACTATAACATTCTTATAACTATATTTTAATATTTAATAACCCAAACCAGAAATTGACATTCTGTCAATATTATCTTTGCATTAATGTTGAGGATTTTCCCCTATAGTTTTTTCTTTGAATATTTATTATGGGAAAAACCTAGTAATGCACATGTAAAGGAAGTAAAAATGAAGGTCTATGCAAAAAAAGCAGAACTATCTATAACAAATTTGGGCTACAACAGTATATTTGGGCTAAAGTATATTTGGGAAAATCAGAACAGAAGCATAGCTTGTGTTAAAAATAATTTGGTCCCTGTAACATTGTAAATAAACAGTTTTATATATATATAAAAATTTGGGTTACTGAAAACAAGAGAAATGTAAAACAAATCTTTTATCATGTTATCCAACTTCAGCTATTTGAGGGTACACCCCAAAGACACCAGACAACATGAGCGCACGGTGAAGAAAGGCCTAGGCACCAGGAAAAAAAATGCTTTATATAGAACACACTGGTCAGCCTATTGTATATGGATAATTGAGGATTCAACCAAATAGAGATACATTATAAAGACCAGTAGCTGGGCCAGGTCTAACTGTTAGTTAAACTGTATATTAAGCCCAGTAAGTTCATGCATATGCCTGTGGTTTTAAATCTTTCTCACTGAAATTTGGCTGAGCAAAAGACTGTTCCACAGTCTGGTATCTTTCAAAACAGGAGACTCCCAAAATCTAAATGGAATTATTGGTTACATTTCAAGATTATCTACATCTGGATATCTATTTGGAATGGGGTAATGTGAAAAATATATTTTATATATATTAAAAACATATAACTCTTTTGACAACACGCAGTATCTTTAAACCTATAATTTATGGTATTGAAGGCCTGGCTACTGAAAAAAATGGTACATCATTTACAATATTCATGGTATTGCTAAATTGTTTGAGTAAGTAACGGTAACCTATAACATGGATGGACAGTACTGTATAGTACCTAATTACAAGAAATGTATATAGAGGCTTTATTTGTAAAGTCACTAATCCAAATTTCTGTTTTACTCCTTCTGTGCATAGCACTGTACGGGACACTTTCATTTTGAAAAACTGGGATAGGCATTATTAATCTATCCAAAGTAAGCCCCAATGTCAGGATGAAGTTGAAATTTATCTACCAGTTTTAACGTGACTATTTAATTGCTTTATTTTGTTAGAACGCTTTAAGTCGCATCTAAAGGCTCTCACCACTAATTCAGACATGACTTTGGCAAAGGTGTCGCCTTGACTATAACAACCATCAAGGTGACAAGCGGGGTCCTGTTGACTAGTATATGCTGGTAGTATATAAATGTCATATTTATAGTATGTATTATCCACACCATTTATATATATTAATGTTATCGGTGCTTAATGCATACTAAGCACAAATAGTGTAACAGTGATATTGCCTACACTGGCCTATACCATAGTTCTGTTCACTTATGCTAAGTATCCCATAATTTCTTGCATTTGCTGAAGTAAGTATTTGGCATAAGCAGATAGGAGGCTTGTTGAAATCAGTCATTCTATGTCTTAGTACAAGCTAGGGAATTACCTTCACTGATCAGTATCTGAAATGCTAGAATCCTAAACAAAGATAAGAAAGGAACTGGAACAAATTGATGGGTTGGATTTTAGTGACAGGTAAAGAAATATGAAATGTGTAACTTGGGGAGCATGCCTTCTTAGTAAGGTAAATATAACACTGCTGCGTGGGACTGTTCTTCAGAAACCAGTATCTTATAGAACCTTTGTCTTTTATACCATATGAATAAACCTGACTGACATAGGTTATTTGGTCTCTTGAGTATATTGCATCACAAAATAATGAACCAAAGTGTGGTCAAGCTTTTGACTACATTACTTATCAACAGTTCCAATGGAAAATTACTCACTGTTGTAGCCCATAGGGTAAGCTTGCACATTATACTGACACCATTATATTCATTGGCTTACCTTCAGTATGTTTAGCTGCTTTTATTATAGTCAGCCTGTATCCTGTAAGATATTAGCTGGAGCATAAGTTAACCACACTTACTAAGTAGGCTACAACCCTTGGCACAGATCAAGGGTTGCCTTTAAATTTTGGGAACTAAGAGGAGCTTGCTCAATGGTAGGAGTTAGAATGTTCCAGTGAGTGACAGCACAAGGGACATGGAAGTAATAACGTCAAATCCGCTTAAGCAAAGGGTGATGGTATGATCATGAGCTGAAATGGCAGTTACTTGTAACAATATGTAATAGAGAATATGTACATTTCAGTATTATGTTGGTGAAAAGGCTAAAATGGGCATGGAGGACTGAGTGTGGGCAAATGATGCTCAGGCCCTATAATAGGGCAGTCACCATGTGGTCTAGGGCTGTTCTTTCCTGGGCCTCTTCCATTGCTGTCTGCTTCTCTGTCATTTGACCATTCAACTTATTGGGAAACTTGGACCATTGGATGCTGTGGCATGCCAGAGACAGGGCTGGTCTTTTGTCTCCTACCACCAGGCCCTCAACTAAGGGTGTGAATATGCAGTTCTAAGAGCTTATGCATAGCACGGTACCATAGATAACCCCAGTCCTGTATTATCTCTATCTTCTGTGGCTTGGACCTTTTCTAGCTTTATCCATTATTTTAACAAAGGTATTACTTCGTACTCAGTGTGAGTGTCCTCGTTATCCACTCTGAGACTCCACACAAGATATTGAACTCCATAGTGTGAATTCTGTGTAGCCTAATTCTGGGGGAAGAACCTTATCATAGATCAATTGGCTGTCAATGCAAACATTATTAACCTTCAAAAATTTACACCTCATTTCCCGTCTGAATTTCTCTAGCTTCAGTTTCCAGCCATTGGATTGTTTTATACCTTTCTCTGCTCAACTGAGGAGCCCATTATTAAATATTTGTTCCCCATGTAGGTACTTCTAGTCTGTAATAAAGTCATCCTTTAATGTTTTCTTTGTTAAGCTAAATAGACTTAGCTCCTTGAGTCTGTCACTGTAAGGTGTGTTTTTTTAATCCTTTAATCATTCTCATAACTCTTCTCTCACCAATTTATCAATATCCTTCTTGAATTGAGGACATTAGAACTGAACATGGTATTCCAGCAGTGGTCACACCAGTGCCAAATGCACAGGTAAAATAACCTTCAATGTCTACTCTAGATTCACCTGTTTAAACATTCAAGGACAGCATTAGCCCTTTTGGCCACAGCATAGCCCTGGGAACTCATGTTCAGCTGATTATCCACCAGGACCCCCAAATCTTTTTCAGAGTCACTGCTTCCCAGGATAGAGTCCCCCATCCTGTAAGTATGGCCTACATTCTTTGTTCCTAGAAGTATACACTTACATTTAGCCATATTAAAACACAGATTGGTTGCTTGCATCTAGTTTGCAATCCAGATCACTTTGAATCAGTGACTTGTCCTCTTCATTATTTAACATTTTCCCTCAATTTTTATATCATCTGCTAACTTTAACATTGCAATGTAATGTTTTGGTTCAAATATACATTACAGAATTCTTTCGCTGAGAACCCAGTATATTCAAATTAATTCACTGTCAGTCTTATTTTGTTGTTCCTTGTTACAAAACCGAGTCAGGTTTAATATGGATTTGAATTTGAATTTAAATTGGATGCAATGTAGATGTCTTGTCTTTGTTTGACTGTAGCTCCTTTGTTTGAACTCCTTGGGCACAAAATGGGGGTGTAAGATGCGATTCCATAGGAACTTGATTCCAGTTATCCAACTGAAGTCAAATATCAGTCTTTCTTTGTTTGTTTTTTCCTAGCTTCTTAGGCATGTTCATCATGAGTAATGTTAAGTGGCAGAATATCAGTCCTTTTATTTATCAAGAGTCCATTTCAGGGAAAGAACACTGACTCCACTTGTTTTTGCAAAAGCAAGGAGAGTCATTTCTTTTTAAAAGCATACTGTAGGCCAAACTTACAAATGCTGAGTAATGTCTGACAATTTGGTTCTTTTCAGATTGTCTTAAACTGTAAGCCTGTGTGTTTCAGTTTGTGTCTGTATGTTGCTATGGTTTTCCAAAAAGTTACTACAGACAGTTTTTGATTAATCTAAACACACAGCTCTGATGTCTAAGTATTTGTGTGTAAATGAAGCACCTGGGCATCTGTTACCCAGTTGGCACAGATAAATGTGTGGTTTGTGCTTGCAAAATGTGTGCATAAATAGCTCCTTTTCCTTTGTGTCACTATTTGCTCTGCTGTTCTTACCACTCATTATGGGTAGCTTCTGATAACCTTACTTACAATGGGCAGTTGCTTACTCCAGAGTCCTGTTGACTTCACTGGGACACCTTGTATAGTAAGAGGCTACCTGTCATAAATTATAAAGGGAAGGGTAAACACCTTTAAAATCCCTCCTGGCCAGAGGAAAAACCCTTTCACCTGTAAAGGGTTAAGAAAGCTAAGGTAACCTCGCTGGCACCTGACCAAAATGACCAATGAGGAGACAAGATACTTTCAAAGCTGGGGTTGGGGGGGGCGGGGGAAAAGGGTCCTCTCTGTCTGTGTGATGCTTTTGCTGGGACCAGAGCAGGAATGCAGGTCAGAACTCCTGTAAAGAGTTAGTAAGCAATCTAGTTAGATATGCGTTAAATTCTGTTTTGTTTAAATGGCTGATAAAAGAAGTTGTGCTGAATGGAATGTATATTCCTGTTTTTGTCTTTTTGTAACTTAAGGTTTTGCCTAGAGGGATTCTGTGTTTTGAATCTGATTACCCTGTAAGGTATTTACCATCCTGATTTTAGAGGTGATTCTTTTACTTTTTCTTCAATTAAAATTCTTCTTTTAAGAACCTGATTGCTTTTTCATTGTTCTTAAGATCCAAGGGGTTGGGTCTGTGTTCACCTATGCAAATTGGTGAGGATTTTTATCAAGCCTTCCCCAGGAAAGGGGGTGTAGGGTTTGGGGGGGATATTTTGGGGGGAGGGAGGGGAGACGTTTCCAAGTGGGCACTTCCCCTGTTATTTTTTTAGACACTTCGGTGGTGGCAGCATAAAGGTTCAAGGACAAAAGGTAAAAGTTTGTACCTTGGGGAAATTTTAACCTAAGCTGGTAAGAATAAGCTTAGGGGGTCTTTCATGCAGGTCCCCACATCTGTACCCTAGAGTTCAGAGTGGGAAAGGAACCTTGACACTACCTAATGTGAGTTAAAATATCAGGGGATGGCCCTTTAGATTGTTCCCATGTTGTTGTTTAATTCTGGCTTCTCGAAGAAGTATAATCTGTTTTCTTTATTTTTTTTATATTATTATAACAAATCATGTATACAGACCATAAGTTTCAACGGCACTTTGCAAAGTAAGGCATGTTCCCTGCTCGGAAGAGCTTATAATCATATTGTAAATTGTACTTCAGGTTCTCTTTTTGGTCACTGCATTTTTAGCAAATTTTATAAAATAAAAAATGCCTACAAACAATAAGAGTGAAAATATTAGTCAGAAAGTCCTCTCGGTGAATGGTTTGAGAGAAGCTTTTCACGATACAGAAACAGGACAGTGAGCTATAACAAACAAAACTTTCACGAACTGGACACATACAAGTATGCAAACATCAGAGTTTAGTAGAAAGTGAGAACTAAATGTGGCATAAAAATGGCTGGAGTAGCATAGGACCTAAGAGCTCCATATCTGACTAAAGGAGGATTCTTCTGGTGCAGACACGGAGGATGACAGACACTGTCTCCTGAGCTATAACACTGTCTCCTACCTTTGCAAGCCCCAGAGTAGGGGGTATACCATTGCCAAGGACGCTATGTGGGTGGAGCTGGGGGTGGGACGGGTGTGTCGGGGTAGGGCCACAGCATGCAGTGCTGTAGCCCCTAAGGTAGTCCAGGGAGGTTGCTGTAATTTAAGTCCTGCTAAACTGCCTACATTATGCTGGGGGCGTCTCCAACCCCTGTTGCAGCCCAGGCCCTGGAGGGCACAAATGTGGCATGAAGTCCCCTAAACTCCTTGTGCCTCCCATGCTGAGAGTTCTGTGCTTGTGCCTCTGACTCACCCCAAACTTTTAGGAAAACAGGGAAGATGCAATTTGGGCCAGTGTTTCCTGAAGTGGTGTCCTCGAAGAGCTGGTTGGTCTCATGGTACTGGTTCTCTGACTTCAGTGGTTTTCAACCTATTTACCATTATGGGCCACATCTGCTGTTCTCTATGTATTATACATCCACACAAAATATATACTCCATGTATGGCCCTGAGGCTGTTACATGGGCTGCAGCTGTGTGCAGATGGGGTCGCAAGTGGCCCACGGGTTCAGAACCACTGTCCTAGTTTCTAGCTGTTAAATAGCACTAAAATGATGCATTGTTTTATTAATGTTAATTTGATGTGTAAGCACTTTCTGTAGCTGCCATAGTGATGTCTTTGATTGCCAATAGTGGTCCATGGAATTCTGAATGGAATGAGAGGCTGTCCATAGGACAGTCTCTCTTAGTAATGGAGAAAAGAGAAGGGAGAAGAAGTACAGTGTGATGAATGGCTTACATGTGCTGTCTCTAGCATGCAGCAGCAGGAAGGTGTTCGGAAGCTGGGTAAAGGGAGATGTTATTGATTGGTTGGCCTTCTATGTGGATATTTGGGAAGAGACCAGGAGAAATGGGAAAGTTGTCCATTAGTTGATTCATCTTTGATATTACAGTCTTGCCCTGAACTTGTCACAAGGCAGTAGCAGAGGGAACATGGGAGAATAGAAAGTTATAAAGAGGAAGGAGCAGAGCAGTATTGCTTGTTCCAGTTATAGGACTAGCTATCAAATAAAAAAAGTATGCAAATAACTTATATGATTTAAAGTAACTTATCAGGAAAGTGAGATGCTGTTGACTAAAATTAACTACTGTATTAGTTCTTTATGGTTTCACAGTCCCACCCAACCAATCACAAACTGTTCATTGAGCAATTCTGGCAGTTCACCATTTGGTGATTCGAAACTTGTTTGATTTAAAAAGTTTGTTATGCTTATTATTTGATGTTTCTATGCTTTTGTTAATTTTTGGGATCTAATTCTCCTCTCATTTCTGGCCATCAAGAGAGAAAAAGTACTTGGCTCTAAGTTAGTTTATAGTCGAGCAAGAATAGGTTCTGATATTGCAACTGGAAGTACATTGTCTAACAGGCTAAATTTTATTAAATTCTCTGAGCCTACTGCAGGTTCTTATGATCTGAATGTATGATACCTCCACTGGCCTAAATATATGGATATTCAAATATGCTGTAGGATACTGATTACATTCACCAGTCTAGTGTACTGCAGGAGTGGGTGTAGTAATAAAAAGTGAATAGTAAACTAGGTTGAATTAGCACAGGACTAGACTACAAAACCAAGATAGTGAAACCAAAAGTTCCTTATATAGTAACACTATCAAGCTGTCTGGCATGGCTCGGGAAGCATGAGTACCAACCTCAGGGCAGAGTATTAAGAAGTGGGGCACAAACCTCAAACTGGGTGTGAGTTCTATACTTAGATTTCACTGACCCAGAATCAAGTATGAACTCCTTAAGCACGATAATAATCTTAACATGGAATCACAGAAAGTCTCCCTGGGTACTCCAATCTATCTTGCCACCCAGGTAAGCTTGCCTTTGTGATAGATCGACATTTACACCAAAAATAAGTTACTATTTAATCAGGTTACTCCTAGTCCCAAAGGACCAGTCACTTATTCCAGGTCAATTGCGCCTTAGACAAAGCTTGTAGCCAATCCTACTGTAAATTAACTAAAGATTTATGAACTAAGGACAAGTGTACATTTAAAATGCAGCTGCAGTGCTTAAGTGAAGACACTATATGCCGATAGGAGAGCTCTCTCCAGTCAGCATAGTTACTCCACCTCCCCAAGAGGTGGTAGCTATGTTGACCAGAGAAGTTCTCCCGTTGACATAGCGCTGTCTACACGGGGGGTTAAGGTCAGTATAACTGTCGCTCATGGGTGTGGATTTTTCACACCCCTGAGTGATGTAGTTATACCAACATAGGTCTATAGTGTAGATCAGACCTAGGAAAAAGCAATAAGAGAGTTATTTACAAGGTTAAAGCAAGTAAATATACTCTCACAAATGAGTTACAGCCTTAGGCTGCTATAATATGCAAGCTCTATATGTTCTCTAGGGCTAACCCAGGCTAAGCAGCTGGGGATCCCTTGCATATGCTTAGAAATCTTGCCCTCCCAAGTCCAAGCATCATAGAGATCCAGTTTCTTCTTGTTAGGGATTTTTATTCCCTTCCCCCAGAGTACAGGCTGATGGGACAAGTCCATCTGCATGTCTCTTCTGTGTGTGTGTGTGTGTGTGTGTGTGTGTGTAAGTTAACAAAATCTTTGTTCTGTGATGTTTCACAATGGCTCATTTGGTTTCAGTGGGCCATCTTGGTGGGCCTAACACCGTCTGTATGAAGCCAACATTTTACATTAATGTAATGCTGCTTTCTTGTTTGATTACTTACAGAATTTCAGAGGTTTAGAATACAAACAGTCAATGAAACCTTTATAACATCTGTACCCCATGTTATAATGAAATTACTGCATGCAGCATCCTACAAGCATTTCATAAAGTCTAAACACTAAACACAGGCAAGGTATGGTGGAATAAAAGAGGAGCTGTGATTTATGTGGCTATAATCTGTAATTTCATAAAGTGATGCAGGTGACAACATAAACCACAAGAGCAAATCTTGATTGGTTTGTGTAGTTAGCAGAATAAGTATGGAATTATAACCGCCTAATTCTAAATTTTCCCCTTTAAAATATAATACAAATATATGGAAACTAATTGTTAAAGAAATATACACTCTTACTCTTCTTTCTCAGTTTTTCGTATTGGCTTCCACTACAGAGGGTATAAACGCAACTTTAGACAAACTCTTTTACACGACTGCCCCTATTTGCTTCACAAAGGCAACCTTGGTTTTCTATTTAATATTTTTTTCTAGTGAGCCTTAGATAATTCTACCATAAGCTGTCATATACCATCTCTTTTGTGCAGCATCATCCTGATAACCAGTAACACTTTGTTTGCAAAGATGCCATGTTCTACCTCATGTCCATGGCAGCTGATAATTAATCCAGTCTCCCTTTCCCTTCTCCTTCTCCTGCTTAGGGCTAGTTGGTTTCTATATTGCCAACATTTTAATTTCAGTGATATTAGGAAAAGGTTGGCCACCTTAATGCTTTATGGGCCAGATCTTTAAAGGTATCTAGCTACCTAGCTCTCACAATCTTTAGGTCCTATAGGCTTGTGTTAGGGGGCTTATTCCTTCACCCACTTACTTCCCTGGTCCTTCTCGCATGAACAGAGAGCAGCAATACCCGAAGTCCAAAGGTGTAAACAATTCGATGTTTATTGGGGTGAACTTCCAGCAAGCATGATTCCAGTTTCCCTCCTTTGTGTCCCCCTTCCCAGCTCTGACACCACAGAGCCTTACCCCTGTGTCCCTGTTCCCATTCCTGCCCTTAGCCAAACATGATTCCAATTTCCCCACCCCCATTCCCTGTTCCCATTTTCCCCGCGCACACCCACCCTCTCACTTCCTGATTGACTCCAGACTATATAGTAAAACTTGAGTTCTGCTTAGCTATACCTTAACCAATCATTTTCCTGAAATTTAATTAATCAATCCTAACAGATTGTGACATGATTATGTAACCAATTATATCCCACCACCTGAATTAGTTTACACCCAGCAAAATTAATTATACAGCAGACAGGAACAATCACAGAACCAGACAGAGATTATACAGACAGACAATAGCAAAGTGGGAACTATAATGACAAAACAATACAGAAGTGAGGATTTCACATCCCAGCTATTGATAAGTGAGTTCTTGCCAGACACGATGCTATCAAACTAAGTTTCCTTTTACATTTTTCTAGGCACTTCCCTTTCTCTGGAGGTGATAGGCACTATCAGGACAGGATTGTATTCCTAACAGCCCAATAGTCACATTGAAATAAGGTGCTAGTTTGGAATGTGAGGATGTGACCGTACACTTCCCAGCTTATGGCTGCCTCTGGTGCTTAGCCAAAGGCCTTAGCCTAATACACCTAAATTCTTCGAGTACAGGCCTTTACCGACAGGCCTGAAGATCTAGATCCTAACAGCTTGGAATAGGGATGTGTTCAAACCACAACACTTGTATCCAGATTTTGAACACATTACATTTGGAGTCAAGGGGTTTTGGCTTGTCCCATTATAAAGATAGGAGCCATCTTCAAAATTCAGATCTCTCATATGATTTCAAATGCACCATAACCCCTTGTTGTTTCTTGCCACTCCTATAATAATAGAAAATGAAAAAATGGTGGTGGTCAGACCTAAGATTTTTGGTTTGGCCCATATCCAAAATGGCCATTTGAAAATCAGGGCCCATTTGAAAATCAGTCTCACTAGTAAAAATGCTTGGGAAGAAGAGTAGCAAGTTGATAATGATGTAGGAGATTGGAATGGAAAATATAAGCAGGTGAAGTAATTGCATTTTTTAGACTCTCTAGTATTCCGTGCAATTGGAGCCTGCTTCACCATCGGAAAAGTCTGGCACAAACCTAGTATGAAGCTGAAACCCCTTTTAAAAGTGATCTGGCCCATTGTGGTTTATGCCTCTGAAATTGGGACTGTCAAAATGTGGGTTTGGCATCACATCATGCAGAGGGGGAAAACAAACATACATATGAGCTTGGAGTAAGAGAGAAGAAAAATATTTGGAAGCTTGAGAAAGTTAGAGAGAAGCTTGACTACTTTTTCTAAAGAAGCGGTGGTAAGGGAAAAATTCAAGACAGAAAGCGTAAAGGGAAAGCAAAGGGAACAATGACTTGAACAAGGAAAAAGTGGATCAATGATGCAGCAAACCAAACAAAGCGTTTGTAAGTAACTGTGAATTGTAGAACATAGTCATCTACCGTCAGCCATGAGTGTGTATGATTAATATTGATAGAAAAGGGACATTTTAACCTAGAATTATACCTAGGGTGACCAGATGTCCCGTTTTTAAAGGGACTGTCCTGTATTTAAGCACTCCTACAGGTGTCTTGACTTTTTCTTAAAAATGGGCAAACTGGTCCTGTATTTTCTGTTCTCCCCCTTCCCCCTGCCCCCAAACAGTGGATCCCTGCTCGCTAGCCACCTGCCCACCAGCGGTGAGTGGGAGGGTCCAGTGACCAATGATAGGGCTGGGTGTGCAAGGCTGGTGGTGGGGCAAAGCTGCAGTATGCGGGGCCAACTGCTCCCCATGCTGGTCCATCAGTGCAGCCCCTGCTGTGTGCCAGAGCTCAGCCAGCAGGCCCCCCCGCCATCCCATTTCTGGCTGGCACTGGCTGCACGCTGCAGCAGCTGGTGAGTGCGGGCAGGCTCTATGCAGCGGCCGGTTAAGTATCACCTCTACTGCCCACCCATCAGCCCTTTCTGTGCTCCCCCTCTCACTGTCCTCTCACTGCTTTGTCCCTTCACATCCCCCCTGCCCCCGGCAGATGAGTCCTGCTCCCAGCACTGTGTGGAGAACCAGCCCCTGGTCCGAGTGCTCCGGGCACCCAGCAGGCTCCTTCCTTCCCCCACTGCCTCTGGCTGGGACGGCACCCCAGGGAAACCCAAGACCCTCCGGCCCGGGGTGCTGGTCAGGAGGAGCCAAGGCCTGCGTGTGCCAAAGCCCTGCACAGGATAGCATCTCCACTACTCAGCTAAGCTCTGGAGTGGTGGTGGGAGGAAGCAATTTCCAGCTGATTCGCACCCTGACCCTGCAGGCTCCACAGCAGCCCTCTGGGCAGGGGCTTAGCACCCTCTTCACCTGGCCCCGCCTGCCCTGGGTCCTGCCCCAGGGAGCATGTGGCTGCTCTGCCCCTAGGCAGCCTCTGCTGCTGAGCCCCTCTCTGGCCAGGTTTGCTGAAGCACCTGCAATCAGGTTCCCTGGGCCCTGGTGCACAATGCATCCTTAGGGCTTTACCCCGTGCTGTATCAGGGGGGCAGGAGAGACAGGAGGTGGCTGGGTTATGTCGGTGGCCAGCAGCAGCCTGGACGGAAGGGCTGGGAGCTGCTTCCAGACACGGGAGGGGGCAGGAAAGAGATGAGCTCTGCAAAGACACGGGCCAGGATATCCCTTCTCCTCCCCGTCTTCTCCTGTGGCTGGAAGCAGCTTCCACACAGTGCCAAAAGGCTGTTGCTGGGCCCGTTCTGCTGTGAACCCTGGCAGAAATCTGGGGGGGGGGGCATGTGACCCTGCATGCCCCCCGCCACAGGTTGCCTCAGGAGGAGAGGAGGGTCCGTCTCAGGGGCCCAGCCAGGCATGGAGGGCAGAGAGTGCTGGGCAGGGAGAGGGGCGGATCGGTCGGTCACTCCTCCCCACCCACCCTCCCGTGTGAGAAGGTTGTACCGGAGTGTGTGTGTGTGACCTCTCCCCATGTGAACCCTAAAGCCTTAAAGATAAGATGGTAAATAAAAAGAATCCCACTACGCAGTATTTCTTTTTAACAGGGGCTCTGTCAACTTGATGTTAGTTTGAACGTTTGTACTGCATAGTTCTGATTGATTGCCGTTGAAGTCACTTGAATACTAGCAATTTTACTATACAGGTGTCCTGTATTCAGCATAGGGAAATATGGTCACCCTAATTATACCCACTAATCTACTTGAAGTTGGGTGCAGTTTGCAGTTTCTGATGACGCCATTTTTGACTATCGTGTATACCACAGAATCACCTATGTAATGTACTGTATGAACATACCCCAGTCAACCCCTACAAAGTGAGTAATGTAGCATTGTTAACTAGATTAAAGATGCATAGACTTGGGTCCATTTTGATCTATAGGAAAAGCAACTATTTTGCAATATGTGAACTACCAGCCTATAATAGTAGATTGCTGTGGTATGACGTAATGATGAGAAGTATCGCCTCCTGAAAGCAATACTTCCAGAATTGAGTCATTTAAAGCTAATTAGTTGGTTCTGGAATATCCCTCCTGGACAATCTGCCCTCTGGGTATAACATTATAGCATTTTGGGTTCATGGTTAGGTAAAGTATATGTAGGTAAGTAGCAGGTATTTGCCTGCCCAGCTTTTATGGTTATACATGAAAAACAAACTTGTCATAAAAATGTCAATTTTCAAGGTTATTACAGTACTAACATCTATTTTCTTTAGGCAGACATATTTCATTTACTGTTACTTTAGCAACAAGCCATGGATCCACAATGGGAAATGTTACATGGATTTTCACTAAAGTATTCTGTCATTTTAAGTCTATCCTTCAGCTGATAACAGTAAAAAGGTAGTGTGGTGCTAACAAGATGTAATAAGCCATAGATCTTAAGATGTGGAAATGAGATGATAAATACTTGGCAAATTCCAATGGCAAGCAACATAAAGATGTGATAGAAGTGGTAAATGAACAACTCCTACTTGTAGTAGTTTGGGAAGGTGGAAGAAAGAATAACATGGCAAATCTATCATGATTTTTCAAAGACATTTCAGGTTTGGTGATAAGGTTAACTTTTTAATAAACTCAGCCCTGTGTAGTGCATACAGGCTGAGCTCTCCCTTAACTGCCAAATGTTTACACCCTTCTGCAGCCAAGGATCTTAGGCCTATACCAAACAAAAGGCTTTACATTGTAAGCTCTTTGAGCCTAGACATTCTCTTACTATATGTTTGTATATTGCCTGGCACAGTGATGCCCTGCTCTTCTTTTGAGGTCTCTAAGCACTACTATAATACTAACTAAAAGTAGTAATACTAATGATGGTTTTGACTGGAAGTTGACCTGTTAAAATACCATGAACTGCAGAGAGGTATTTTTGTTTCGATCCAGGACTGTTTTTGAGGAGCACTTGTAAGATCTTGTGTCTATTAAGATTCTAGCTAGACTTCCAGATTAGAGAGATTGAGATAAATTTTAGCTAGGAATTTATGCGTTCCTACCTGAACCAAAACAAATGTGTTTCTAATTAAAACATAAGACCTTATTATGTCCCCCAAGATCTGTGTGCCAAGAGGTTCTCCATGAATAGGTCTCTCCTTCTGTGTCTGGCAGGTGGGCTCTCATGCATCAGAGGCACCCTCTCTCTCTCGCTGTCAGGACCCTCCTGGGCTCTTATTTTCTTTGTTTACGCCCCTCAGAGTCACTATGGCTGTGAGGTAGTCATTGGTAGCGCAGCTCTAATGGAGCTGCACTGCTAGCCTACTGGGGACCAGAGCCCTTGCAGGGCTTAGGATCTGTGTAGGTGGCCAATGCCAACCAAGGATCTGAGGTGACATACCATGTTTGGGGCAGCTTTTTTCCCCCATGAGCGCAAGCAAGCCTTGCCCCTCCCTAATGACCTAATGGGTTTGGGGAAATTTTCATCAGGATTTTCTTGCAGAAGTTTCCTTGCCAAAAGCTCCTCTCATGGCTTCTACAGAGGGGAGGGACAATATGGGCCAATGTTTGATTTTAAATCATTTGGAGTTCTGAGGTTCTTTAGTTACAGGGCTATATCATCTTCACAGAAATATAGGGCTGGAAGGAACCTCAAGAGGCCATCTAGTCCACCCCACCTCCCCCACCCCCCATTGCCCATGCTATGCTAGGGCAAGTTGAGGTCAGAGATAGGATCAAGCCTCAAAGTTCGTTTTTGGGCCTATGGGTGAAAAGAAGGCTCAAGAGGCAGTGTTCTGGGCATTGTTCACCTTCCGCAGAGGGGAAAATGAAAATCTGGCATTTCAGAGCGCAAACCCTGATTTAGAGAACTGAAAGGAATCGTGTTCTGTGCCTCTCATCTCGCCTCATGGGTAATTACTTAACAAGGTAAACGAATAATGGAGGCTGAAATTTTCTAAGGGACTCTGAAAGGGATGAAAAACCATTTAAAAAACTGTGCATCAGAGTAATATGCTCACACAAACAAATGAGAGACAAGCTGACAGATCCTGGATAGATTGAAGAAGCAGGGAGGGTAGGTTCTTTTGGTGACCATGCAGAGCGATGTACAAAACGAGGAGAGATGAAGGCAGGACTTCAACAGAGTATTTATGATTGAATGCTATTCCAACCAGGTTTTGACACTTTGGAAAATATAGGAATTGGCCCTGTCAACACTGGCTCTCCACTTGTGAGGTAACTCCCTTCTCGTCATGTGTCAGTATATTTATGTCTGCATCTGTAATTTTCACTCCATGCAACTGAAGAAGTGGGGTTTTTACCCGCGAAAGCTTATCCTCAAATAAATCGGATAGTCTTTAAGGTGCCACCGGACTCCTTGTTGTTTTTGTGGATCCAGACTAACACGGCTACCCCGTGATACAGGAAAATATAGCACTCTTGTATTGTTCTTTTAGACCACTGCAGACTCCACTACAGGCTTTGAGATTTTGAAAACAAAATGTACATTTATGTGTATTAAACTTCATTAACAATTGACAGCCCCAAATCCAATGTCTTTCAAATTAAAGGGGTGGTAATGGCAGTTGATCAGAAGGATGACTTTTTACTAAAATACTGTACATTTCTTTTTTTCCCCTGAGGCAGGGTCAGAGACTTTGACTATTGAGTCTCACTGAGCGGTTGTTACATTGGGATGCTAAGTGAAACAAATCTGATGTGTCATTCATGCAGTGTAGAAGCAAGAAATAGAAGTGCCTCATCCTGAAGTGGATTACATTGAGGCTATCTTGTATGATAGTTGTAGACTGACAACAATCACAAGGAGGATTATAGTAGTTTCACAGTTACTATTTGCAGACTTGGCTGGTCTCAGATCCTTACACACACATACAAGCTTGCATCTCTTTTGTATCTGAAATTAGCAGCAGAGGTGGAACAGCTTCTAGGAGTCAGTGGATTTACAGCTAGTTTTTTGTCAAATGGAAAATCTTCAAAGAGGCCTATCGGAGATAAATCCAGCGTTAAGTGGTCTGTGACTATATGCAAATAGTTGCTGTAACTACAGAATATATTGCAATGCTTATTCAAATTATTGTCAACGTTCGTTTCAAACTTCTTTCAGTATTTCAGTTTTGTGGAAACACTTCAGAAATTGTAGACTTAAATTAAAAAAAAAAAAACTTGAGTCTGTGATGGGGGGGACATGGCCCAGAGCCCCCCAGCTGGAGGCCTCAAAGTCCTGCCATGCCCACCTCAGGTAAAGGGCAGTGGAGAGGGTCCTCCAAGCTGCCTATAGAGGCTGCATGTGATGTATCCAATCAGGAAAGAGGCTGCAGGAAGCAGCTAATCCGGGCCCAGCAGTCTCATATAAAAGAATAAGTTCAGTTTGCTGGCAGGACCGAGGGAGCCGAAGAATAGATGCTGGGATCCATTCTAAGAATAGAATGGCTGCTGGGAATAAGCAGGTAGTTACTGGCAGGGAGTGAGGAAGGAGCTTCTGGCTGGCTGCAGGTAAGTGGCCCAGGGAAACGTAGAACATCAATTAGTAAAGGGACGCAGCACGAGACTGCTATAATTAAAGGGACCCTGGGTTGGGACCTGGAGCAGTGGGCGGGACCTGGTCCCCCACCACCAGCCCCTGGGGAAGTGGCTATGCCCTAAGGAAGGGAATTAGAACTGTGGTACCCCAGGGAAGGGGGCTGCAGTGGGACTGACTTAGCAGGGAGCTGTGGTCAGAGAACTGAGTCAGAGGGGTGCTTCAGGAGGAAGGCTGAGGTCACTGAGGATTCACGTAGAGGCAAGGAGTCCACAGGGAAGAAGCCCTCTGGGTACTGCTCAATACCAGAATACGAACCTTGCAACCTAGCCAGACCAACCTAGGGTACCGTGATGGGTTCTGCTGGGCTGGTTAAAGACTGGCTCCAGGAAGGGCTATGATCAGATGCATCAACTGCGGGAATACTGCGATAGGCCCCTGTTGGACTAATTAAGAGACTGAGCCCAGGGAGGGATGTAGGTTGATGGCAACAGAGTGAGTACCATGATGGGCCTTTTTGGACTGTTAGAAGATTGTGCCCAGAGAGGGCTGCAGGACATCTTGGACTGTGTACCCCCAGAATGGGTTTCTTTGTTTTGCACATGGACTGTGTGTGACTTGGCTGGAGGGCTGAGTCACCAAAGACCCACCTGCCAAGCGCAGTGGCTGACAGGAGGCATCGTGAGCGCAGGAAAAAAATGCAGCCATGCACACAGTTGACCAGGGGGCTCTTGCAAGAGATGGGTGCCACCCTGATACAGTCTATTTCAGCTGTAGATGTCTGCAGGCGTATGATAACTTTTCAACAACTGCAGAATTATCTGTGGGATTATTGTTAATGTTACTTATGTCTTCGAATATGTTGTTTTTTGTATAGGTCACTCACTCTTCTTTCTTGTCATCCTTTTACTGCTTCCTTTCTATTCCTTTCCTTTTCCACCTTTTTATATAGCTCTTGTACCTGTTTGTTTTCTATATTTTCCTTCCTCTGTCGGAATGCATGTCTTGGCAAAAGGTGTGCCTGGGGAATTACCAGCTCCTGTTTCATTGAATAAATAGAGCTTGTTCCCAGTGATTTACACCTTCTCTTGTAGCCGTGTTTCTCTCTGGCAGGAACCAAGTGCCCCAGGAGACCACACTAAACCAGTGTAAGATGAAGTACCTTGTTTAACTGATGGCAATTGGAATCGAGTAGCCACTGCGCATTCGATCACACTGCTCAAACTGATTCTGAAGTCTGTTTGCATAGAGAGTAGGTTTTGAGGTATAAGTTATGTTGCTGTGAATGCAACCAGCATCTATATCCTGCAGTGGTTGGAAGCTATTGAACTACTGTCTTCTAAAGGGGTTCTACTATTGTATGGCATACAGTGTGCAGAGAATAAGTAATTTTTCTGAACAACTGTATTGAACTTGATCTGCCTAACCTTTTTAACTCTTCTTGGAATTCCAATTCATCTTGGTGGTGCAGATGTGTATTTACCAATGGCCTACGTCAGCCTCTTTGTTTTTGTTTATATCTAAATGAATGGCAGAGAGCTGAGAGTGAAATGGTGTTACTTGCTTTGCACAGCAGTGAACAGAATATTTAAGAAGAATTCTCCAGGGGATGATCAGACGCATTTCAAACTTGTTAGCACAAAATGCTGGAGGGCTGTGTCCTGGTAGACTGAATGTCTCCAAGGTTCTGAAGATCAGGTACAGAGCCTTTTGACTTCTAGTTCAGCAGCTGAAAACCGGTTCAACTTGCATTTAGTGAGAGTGGTGTGATGCCCGTTTTGTGGCCAAAGTGATTCACAGAGGTTAAGGACAAAAAGGACATTAAATCAGCTAGTCTGACCTACTCCGTATCACAGACCATTTCATTTACCCCAGTATTGAGCCCAACAACTTGTTTTGACTAAAGCATAAATTTTTGTGTTTGACCTAGCAAATCTTCCAAAAAGGCCTCTGATCTGAAGACTTCAAGAGATGGAGATTCCACCACTTCATTTGATAGTTTGTTCTAGTGGTTAATTTTGAAAAGTGTGCCTAATTTCTAATCTCTAAGTCTTTCCCTGACAGGCATTTTTTCCAGCCCTGGAATAATTGTTGTGGTTCTTTTCTGCACCCTCTCCAGTTTTTCAGCATTCTTTTTAAATTGTGGACACCAGAAATGTACACAGTATTCCAATATTGGTCTCATCAATGCTGTATACAGGAAATAATTTCCCTACTCCTGTTCACTACTACCTGTTTTATGCATCCAAGAATCACACTGGACCTTTCTGCCGCAGCATCACACTGGGAGCTCAGTTTCAGTTACTTGTCCACTCTGACCCCTTTTCAGAGTTGCTGCTTTCCAGGACTCAATCCCTCACTCTGCAGGTATGCCCTGCATTCTTTGTTCCTAGATACAACTATGCATTTGGCTGTATTAAAACACATTGTGTTTGAACAGGCCCAGTGTACCAAGCAGTCCAGATTGCTTGTATGACTGCCCTGTCCTCAGCATTATTTACCACTCCACCAGTATTTGTATTACCCACAGATTTTACCAGCAGTTATTTTATATTTACTTGCACATCATTGATAAAAATGTTGAACGGTGTTGGGTCTCGTCCTGATCCCTGTGGAATCCCACTATAAACACTCCCATAGAATCATAGAATATTAGGGTTGGAAGGGACCTCAGGAGGTCATCTAGTCCAACCCCCTGCTCAAAGCAGGACCAATCCCCAACTAAATCATTTCTTGTAACTTAACTTCTCAACTATAATTGTTTTAATTATTTTCCCTTTGTCATAATATCTTTCTATTATATTGAGATTTCAGGGACTCTCTCTTGTGGCTATTTTAACTTAATATGGCTCAAAAAACCTCCACGCACATGCATGCGGGGGCACACACACTCACAGGAACAGCCTGATTCAGGGGGCACACACACTCACAAGACCAGCCTGATTCAGGGGGCACAAACCAAAAAACCAGTGTTCTCATAATTCCAGTCTTTTTGAGGGGAGGAAAGAGATGATGGCCAGTGATGCAGGTTCATTCAGAATGGGGGTGAGGAAATGCTTCTGTCAAGAACAGCTGAAGGAATTGCAGCCCAGCCTGACTGTTGGTAATGCACATTCAGATACTGTAATTTATTGATCAGGCGCACACAGATAGGATTAGAACTGGGGACCTCCCATTTCAAAGCACAGCTTCTCTATTTGATAAGCTAAAGGAACAGCCTCGTCTTCTCAACTAACAGGAACTATTGTACATTGTGTCCATTGTGCAGAGTCCAGCTCCCGCATTGGTATGCACTTTAACAACAAATGAGTCGGGCATAGAGCCTTGTTCATATTTATAATGAGTGTGTGTTGGGCACAAAAATATGCCCCTCAGTTTATCAGATTTGTAAATTATTTTTGGAGGTTATTCTTTCAAGCACTCAAACCCTACATAAAATCATTCAATACTTCATTTTAGTCGTTAATATTATCTAAGGAATATCTCTTTGTGCCTCATTATCCCATGCCCACTGCAGCTGGATGGAAGCAGTGTTAGAACTATCACAACTGTATTGCGACTCCCATGCTATTTTTCTCTGAGTGACAGGATTGATCGGACCTCACACAGCTGCCGGAGCTTGAATTCATTCTTTTCCAACTGAAGAAATGACAAATGCTAGTCCAGTTATCCTCATCTACAACTGTAACACTCTTGTGTGGTGCTAGAGATCTGGAAACTTGTTCACAGTGCAATAGAGAGTCTGGATAATTCTCTTGCGAGTCATGTGCTGACCCATATCTTTTTGTTACCAAAAAGATGATGGGTTTTAACTTCTCTTTTCTTTGTCACCATTTCCTTTAAATAACACCTTGATAGCACAAGAACAAGGCTTCTCCAACTTTTTCATAGAATGGAATATGTCTTCATGGTGAGCCATGTTCTCTCTACATCCTCTCCCAATCAGAGTCCCATTTGCAATCATACAGCAACATTATGTGTACACAAACACAGGAACTGGGACACTGAGTCCAGGGAGCAGAAACCAGCCAATGAATAGGAACAGGAACAGGGAGCAGGAAGCAATAAGCCAGAGAGCAGCACCCCATCCGATTATGATTCAGCATTGACCATTCCTTTTTGAGATCTGTCAGTTAGCCAGTTCTTAACCCATTTAACATGTGCCATACTGATATTGTCTAGTGCTAATCTTTTTTAATCTGAATGTTGCAAGGTATTTTACATTAGTCTAAGTCTATTTCATGACATCTACTCAGTTACCTTTATCAACCAAACTTCTAATCTTATCAAAGAATGAAATCAGGTTTGTGTGCCAAGCTCTAGTAAAGTAAATTTGGTGATCTTATTCCACTGCCTATTGGACTGGTGGTCACATCACCAACACCACAAGCACAACTGGAAAAGTAACTCTGAATTGGCATGGAGAATTAATTATTTTCTTACTTCTGGAAGTAATTTGTCTGGAACATGGCAAAGTGTTGTGGGGAAACTTGCACTGCTCAGCTCCTGCCATCCCTTTTCCATGGGCAAATAGGTCACCTGTCCCCAAGGCTGTCCTGCTTGCACCCTTTAAAAGCACTAAATTCACTCAACCCAAACAACACCTCAACCAAAATAAATAAATTGCAGATTATTCTGAAGACCTACAATATTGATTGGAGGATGATATTGAACAAACTTGAAATAATATCGCTCTGCTGTTGTGAGGAAAGAAAGTTGATGTTTTAGGAAAGCATCTATTCTGATTAAAGCTGGGTTTTATGGGAGCATCGTGATGAGGGTCATTACTGTGACAGAAGATGAGAAAAGCAAGTGCTGTGATATCCTAATGCTAACTGAGGCTTTACATGCAGCAAAATATGCTAAACATAAGAGATGCATTTAAAGTTCACTACAAAGAGCAACAGTGGCAAATAATTTACCAGCACTGAATTAATGTGCTACTGTAGGATGGGCCTCTCCCTTTGGTATTACCATATTGTCCTTATTGTTCTCCCTGTGCAACCATTTAAGAAATAATAATCATTGAATCATAGCATATCGGAGTTGGAAGGGACCTCAGGAGGTCATCTAGTCCAACCCCCTGCTCAAAGCAGGACCAGTCCCCAACTAAATCATCCCAGCCAGGGCTTTGTCAAGCCTGACCTTAAAAATCTTCTAAGGAAGGAGATTCCACCACCTCCCTAGGTAATGCATTCCAGTGTTTCACCACCCTCCTAGTGAAAAAGTTTTTCCTAATATCCAACCTAAACCTCCCCCCCTGTAACTTGAGACCATTACTCCTCGTTCTGTCATCTGCTACCACTGAGAACAGTCTAGATCCATCCTCTTTGGAACCCCCTTTCAGGTAGTTGAAAGCAGCTGTCAAATCCCCCCTCATTCTTCTCTTCCGCAGACTAAACAATCCCAGTTCCCTCAGCCTCCCCTCGTAACTCATGTGTTCCAGTCCCCTAATCATTTTTGTTGCCCTCTGCTGGACACTTCCCAATTTTTCCACATCCTTCTTGTAGTGTGGGGCCCAAAACTGGACACAGTCCTCCAGATGAGGCCTCACCAATGTCGAATAGAGGGGAACGATCACGTCCCTCAATCTGCTGGCAATGCCCCTACTTATACATCCCAAAATGCCATTGGCCTTCTTGGCAACAAGGGCACACTGTTGACTCATATCCAGCTTCTCGTCCACTGTCACCTCTAGGTCCTTCTCTGCAGAACTACTGCCTAGCCATTCGATCCCTAGTCTGTAGCGGTGCATGGGATTCTTCCGTCCTAAGTGCAGGACTCTGCACTTGTCCTTGTTGAACCTCATCAGATTTCTTTTGGCCCAATCCTCTAATTTGTCTAGGACCCTCTGTATCCTATCCCTACCCTCCAGCGTATCTTCCTCTCGTCCCAGTTTAGTGTCATCTGCAAACTTGCTGAGGGTGCAGTCCACACCATCCTCCAGATCATTAATGAAGATATGGAACAAAACCGGCCCAAGGACCGACCCGTGTGGCATTCCACTTGATACAGCTGCCAACTAGCCATGGAGCCATTGATCACTACCCGTTGAGCCCGGGTATATCATGGACATTCATATAGCACTTTTCATCCAAAGATCCCTAAGCATTGAACAAAGTTCACCAACTCATTACATATTTGTGTGTGTGTATAAATATACATGCACAGATATATACGCGCGCACACACGGATTGCTTGCTTCATCATTGAAGTACACCAGTGATACACAATTACTGCTACACAGGGTTCAGAATATGATTCCTGAGCTGATCTGAAACTTTACAAGTCTTTGGACGATACCAAGCTGCAAGTGCTTTGGAGAATAGAATTAAAATTCAAAATTATCTGGACAAACTGGAGAAATGGTCTGAAGCAAATAGGATAAAATTCAGTAAGGACTAATGCAAAGTACTCCACTTAGGAAGGAACAATCAATTGCACACATACAAAATGGGAAATGACTGCCTACGCAGGAGTACTGCGGAAAGGGATCTGGGGGTCATAGTGGATCACAAGCTAAATATGAGTCAACATTGTAACACTGTTGCAAAAAAAGTGAACATCGTTCTGGGATATATTAGCAGGAGTGTTGTAAGCAAGACACAAGAAGTAATTCTTCCACTCTATTTGGTGCTGATAAAGCCTCAGCTGGAGTATTGTGTCGGGTTCTGGGCACCACATTACAATAAAGATGTGGACAAATTAGAGGAAGTCCAGAGAAGAGCAACAGAAGTGGTTAAAGGTCTAGAAAACATGACCTAGGAGGGAAGATTGGAAACAACTGGGTTTGTTTAGTTTGGAGAAAAGTAGACTGATGGGGGCATATGTGTTCAAGTACATAAAAGGTTGTTACAAGGAGGAGGTTCTTGTTAACCTCTGAGGACAGGGAAAGAAGCCATGAGCTAAAACTGCAGCAGGGAGGTTTAGGCTGGACACTAGGAAAAACTTCTTTACTGTCAGAGACGGTAAGCACTGGAATTAATTGCCTAGGGAGATTGATTTGCCTAGGAATCTCCATCATTGTAGATTTTTAAGAGCAAGTTAGACAAATACGTGTCAGGGTTGGTCTAGATAATACTTAGTCCTGTCGTGAGTGCAGGAGACTGGACTAGAAGACCTCTCGAGGTTCCTTCCAGTTGAATGATTCTATGGAATTTGGCCATGCACCTGAAGAGTAATTTCATGTGTAACTATATTGTTGTCGCCCCTCTGACAAGCAGGAGCAGATTTCAGGGCATTACAGGTCAATTTCCACTTGGAGGAGAATACTGTGACATGGAGTCACAGTATTTTCTTAGTGTAACTTGTTATTTACACTGTGTACTCCAGTCTTGGAATAGAGATGGTGACAAACAGCATGTGGGCAATCCTTTCTTTCTGAAATCTAAGCAAGGCTATGACCAGGTAATTATTTCATATTAAGGAAGTTAAGGTAATTATTTCATAATTTCCTTAATATGAAATTAGTAATAGCAGAGGTGAAGGAAGCAAAACTTGATCACCTGCATGCAACTCAATTCTTTGTAATGTGTTCAACAATGAATTTCTAAATGGTAATTGTTTCTAATGAGAAATTCTTTCTAAGTAGTAATAACACTGCACCTTCAGTGAAGGAAGCAAAACTTAATCACCTGCATGTAACTCAATTCTTTCTAATGTGTTGCAACAAAGTATTTCTATCCCATAAATAGCTTTCATATTAGAGTAACAGCTTAGTGGAGGTGTAGTGCTCACTTGGCACTGCTTGCTAATGTGGCACGTGGGGCTCTTTCACATTCCCCTTCATTTGTTTCATGCAGACAGGCCAGAAACTAGCCACTCACCCACAGACCCAAATATTGAGTGTTGTATTTTATTTCTCCAATGGTGACATTTTGGTTCTTCAGTTTCATTGTAGGAGATACAAGAAGGCACAAGATTCGCTTTCTCCTAGGCTATTTAGTCCTTTTTATATCAGTTATTTTTCTTTGACATTGTGATGTATTTAGGGAATGTCGCATTCATTGCCAGGCTTCCAAATCTTCAGTTTGAGATTTATTTGTGATTTCACAGGGGAAAAATTCTTATCGGATGAAGTCAAGTCTGCTGAAGGAAACTTTCTCCACTATACTAACATACTAAAATTCTAGTTACAGTTATGGGCAACTCCCAGATTAGTTTCACCACTTTTCTGGAATTCATCAAAAAGGAAGGGAAATGCCCTGCTGTAAAGACATGTTCATTATTCCAGATGTTGATTTATTTTTCTGTAGGACATGTCAGTGCCATATATTTTAGGGTAAAAAAATGTTTGTCACCATTGTACCCTCCCACCCCCCATTTCAGTATCTGTGCAATAGATACAGGACCATCACAATGTGCTTTCTCTGGGTTCTTCTATGACTCAGGAAAATTTGCAAGTTCTTACAGCAGTTTTTCTTTAGATGTTCCTAAAATTAACTTATGATAAAAGTCCCTAATACCAAAAGAGGTTTGTAATGAAATCCACCTAAAATTGTCTACATCTAATCCATGTACATATGCCTTTAATGAATTAATCCAAATCTCAGTATTTATAATGCACCTACCACTGTTGTATTTGGATGATTATCTTTTGGTAATCTGTAGTATTTAACTAGGCAAAAATATGAAAATGTAATGTTTGTTAGTGTCTTAGTGAGATTACTGCTTGGAATATTTCCATTATCTTTAAGATAAATACAATTAAAACAACTAAAGGTTTTGATTAACCCAGGTAGTTATAAATTTAGATAAAATTGTTTGATGAAGGAGTCCAGTTTCTAATCTTAGGAAAAGGAGAAAATATTGAAGTGGTTTTTTTTCTCTTTTTGCTGAATGCAGCAACTGTTTGTCAAGTCTTACATGTTAAAGGATTTGTGGATTCCCATTTCAAAAAGTGAGGATAATTAATACAATAGAATGTTCTGCAGCAAAGCAGTTTTGGCATGGGGTGTAGTGTAGAACGGGGGGGAAAAAAACTTCCTCCTGTAAAGAACGAAGCTACAGTCCTATAGTTACTAGAAAATACTAGTTCAGGTCTCCGTGATCATATGTGAGTACAGAATCTTAATAAACTATTGTTATCCTCTTTCCTAAGAGAAAATTCCTACATGTTTTGGGTTCTGGAAATTGAAATCCACACCAGAAATGAAGTCAATGAATGAACTAGGAGTCATGGGAATGGTGCCCGAAACTTTAAAAAACATCTAGTTTATTACAATGAGCTGGGTGAAACTTTATGAGTTGAGTTAAAATCTTGTTTTGAAATGATGTGTGAATGTGCTCTTCATTTAAAATAGTGGTAAGAGACCATGAAGGGGCCACACCTAAAACAAGATCCAATAGAGTCTGCACAGAAATTAGCACCATGTGGGTGGGGAGTTCCACTGGGTATTGTGACCAGATGTGGGTGGGTGTGTGTGTGTGGGTGTCTGAGAGAACACACAGAAATTGAGAACAGTGGAGAATAGAGGGAGAGGCAGAGGCAAAAAAGCAAGAAAGCCAAGCAGTATCCTGTGAGCACAGTGTGACCCTGGGAAAAGCTAGAGAGAACTTCAGGGTCTGTTGGCTAAAGAGAATTGGGGCTGCAAGATAGGAAACAGCAAGATTTTTTTTCTTGGTTTCTTCGGCAGTCAGAGAAGCAAGATTCTGAATATTCCTTGTAAATAAGGTTGCACCAAAGAAATACCTCACTACCAGTTTCTGCTCCCCACTGGATCATTCCCAAAATGTGACTAGCCACTTGAGTCAAAAAGGGATGGCTAAATGAAGTCACTAAGAGCTTAGGATGCTCAGCACAGAAGTACTCAACACCTTGCATGTCCAAACTTCAAGTGTCTAATAGTAAAGTTCTGATTTGTAGCCATATTTTGGCAATGGTTTCATTACATGGGAGGAGCAATATGAAGGGCATTTCTTTCCTCCAGATCTGTTAAGTTCTTTTGCTGTTTGGTGTTTGTTGTCTTGTATGTGAGGCTTGGTCTACACTACAGAGTTAGGTCGACGTAAGGCAGCGTACACCCTACATCCTTGCTCCCTCCCATGTAAGTGCCCTACTACACCGACATAACTCCACCTTCATGAGAGGCATAGGGCTTATGTCGTAGTTAAGGCAACACAGTGTTCATGACGGACTGTGGATTACTTACATCAGCTGTTGGCAGTCATTCTTGTCCATTTTATGGCTCCATGCTGGAGTTGTGAAATTAAACAGAAAGCTGTTCACAGCTAAGGATGTCACCCCAGGGTAGGTGGGGGCCTCCAGCCTGAGCCCAGCTGCCCTCCCATTTCTCTGCTCCCAGCTGGGCGACTGCCCAGGCTCCCTGCTTGGAGCTGGGCTGCCTCAGGGTCCCGGCTCGCCACTCCCTGGTGGGAGCTCTGCAGCCGCCCACGCTCCAGGTAGGAAACTGCGCAGAGCCAAGAGCCTGGGGGGCTGCCGGGCTCTAGGCAGGGCACTGCGTGAAGCTGAGAGCCTGGGTTCTCAGCCTCCCCCCACACACTGCCCTTCTTAGGTTGGTGGACACACTCCTGGTGAGGATGCACATCACCAACCGAAGGAGGGTAGTGTGGACATGAACCACCACAGTAATTAATTACTGTGATGCTGTAAATTGGCCTAACATATGTCAACTTAAGTTTGTAATGTAGACATGCCCTTAGCAGGGATACATTACACACAGAAACAGTGTGGGAATGTGAATTTTTCTCCCTTTGTTACAAGAATATTGCTGAATTCCAAATATATGGCTTAGTTCCTTTATTATTAGTGGATTTCACATGGATTTAATGGGAGTCTCTCAATCTATGTCCTCTGTGCACTGCCTGCCTGATCCTGCTGTCATTGCAGACATGGAGCAGGATTGGGCCCTTTCAGAGGATCTTAAACACCCTGGGTGAAATCTTGATTCCATTGAATAGGATGGGGATTTTCTCATTGGCTTCAGTTGAGCGAGCATTTCACCCCATATTCTGACAGATTATCGGTGTTTTGAGTTTATACTACTACTTTAATCCTTTCAATTGTTCTAATCTGATACATTGGCCAGGCTTCTTTGGTAGCCTTCTGTCAACTATTAGGGCTGGCTGGAAAGCAAGAATTCTGTTTTGTGAAAATGTTTGAGATTTAAAAATTGGTTTAAAATGAAGCTTTCTGAAATTTTTCACAAAATAACACAAGAAGAGATATTCCAGAGAAGCCAATGAATTGGTGGCTAGAATGCTTACCTGGGATGTGGGGTAGACACAATCAAGTCCTTATTCTGACTCAAGAAGACTCCCTGGTGAGGGCCCTAACCAGGTTCTTGACTGTTCTGGAGTGTGTGTCTCTCTCTGTCCAGAAACTCCATTCTGGACCTGAGACACCTTCTGAAAGAAAGCTGAATTGAAACTGATATTTTTCCATAAAAAGTTTCTGTTTGGATGAATCGGCATTTTCCAATAAAAAACATTTTGTTGGAAGATTCTCAGCCGGTTAAACTAACTATGGAAGTTGAAAACATAACATTAAGACATTTAAAATAACCTTTTAACATTTTTTTAGTTAGTGTGTGGCTGTTCATCATGGTGATTGCTTTAATGGGAATAGATCTGCAAATGGGCAGAGGATTTTCTGTTTTTTTTGGCTATTTAATTTTCTTTTGTTTTGTGCTATATGGGAGGGCATCCAGACCCTTGGCTAGACATCCTCTTCTAATTTTTGTACCAAATAAAAATAAACTTGAAAATAAACTAAAATAAATCAGAAACAGATATTTAAATAAAATTTGATACTGTTCCTAATATCATCTAATTTTATTCAAATAGTTTTGCTGAATAATACCCCTAAAACCTGCCCAGCCTTCTAACTCTTTGCACTTGACTAAACCATTCAACCATTCTTGACTATTTAACAAAAATACCTAAATATTTATATAATGACTGTGATCTGTAAAATAAATGTGATTGATATAATTTAATTCAGATAGGTCATACACATCTGTGTATACCCAACACAAAATACATTATATAGGATAAAAATGATGAAAAGTTACCTAAATCATTTTTAGGTTTGTTGCCAGACCATTCAGAAGATCCCATCGTCCAGTGGTCTCCCTCCTTCCTGGTTTGTTTATTGCTATAGCATTGTCTTGTTGATTTCCACTCATTATTCCTCCTTTCCACTGACTACTCACTTTTCTCCAGGACCAGAGTGTAACTGATGTAGGAGAGGTTTATGAAAAAGATATCAAAATCACTATGAAAAATGGTCTTGACAGACCATTCAGCAGCTTTGTAACATGAAGTAAATGTTCCCAGCTTTATGTTTAAAGATATTATACAAAAGTTAACAAAAATCTGCATATTTTACTGTTCCCATCATCCTTCCTGAATAATATTTCAAACTGAATTAAGTTGAAGGGCTCTTATGTGTATTCAGTTTGCCCTTCTTTAATTCTGTATGTTACGCAATCAGTTATGCAGGAGGTTGAGCAGAAAAACAGCTCTACTTTGAAAAGGCAGCAAATCTCCAACCAAAGGAAATATAGGGAATTGAGAGGCAGATGGCAAAGTTAGGAAGTTGCTAGTAGACGGAAGGGATCTCCATAATGCGGTATGTTTTTGTTACTAATTTATAGGCAGTGATAAGTGTAGCAAGAATCACTGGGAAAGTAATTCTTTTAAGATCAGGGACTGGAAGTTTCTAGCTGGATAAAGAGTCTCTATATAAGGTCTCACTTTGTGCTGAGTGAAACCCAAATGGAGACTTGGGCCAACAGTACTTTCATGAAGCTATCTGGGCTCTGCAGGGAAAAGTCAATTGACCATATTGTCTTGGGTGAGATTCAGGGCCAAGGGTGATGGAGCAGAAAGTAGCATATGGTAAAAGCAGTTTGGGGCTTGGGTACAATATGCATGATGGACGCCTAACAGATTGTTACCACTGGGAGAATAAAAGAAGCCACTCACAATTTAAAAAACCACTTGATATTTTGATTTTGCAGCTAGACTTTGGAAGAACTTTGTCTTGAGCTGTTTCAGAGTAGCAGCCATGTTAGTCTGTATTCGCAAAAAGAAAAGGAGTACTTGTGGCACCTAAGAAACTAATAAATTTGTCCTGAGCTGTAATTTTAGTGGCAAGGAGCCAGCTCAATTCAAATGGAAATGAGTGGGGCAAGAGAGGAAGGAGAAGAGAGCTTTTATAAAAAATTAATGAGACTTCAAGCACTGTGTGCTCTAGACAAATGTAATGTTACTGTTGCAATCTAAACACAGAAATGACTGACCTTGAAGAGAATTACATGGAGAATCTTCAAAACAATTACAAACAAAATCACAGATGAGGCTATTTGGGTTAAAGCTGTACTGTATTTGGAAACAGTAACAATTCTGTATGATTTATTGCAACTAAATTTGAATATTTTATTATGGATTTAAAAAAATCCTTCTGGAGTGTGTACAGGAGAATCCTTCAAGAATACACTGTTCTCTTAATTCTCATTCTTCCACTCTTAGCCATTTTTCATTATTAAAGCTACTAATTGGTCTTGCTACTTATAGTTCTTCTCTTTACAGTACAAGCACGGCATGTAATAGCCTGGAAAAGAGCTATTTCTCACTCTGCCACAATTACTGTACCTTTTGATAAAATGAATTGCAAAAAGAAACCTCACCCAATTGCTTCCCTAGATCAAATATTGGGTAATGACTATTGTATTTTAATTACTATATTCCTGTGCACAGGAATCACTAGTTAATTGAATCCTCCTCCTAATTTGATCAAAACCTCCCTCAGGAACCAAATAATTTGTATAATAAATCACCAATAATTAACTTTTGAACTCCATACCCAGGAATTGAATCATTCTGTATTTGTCTAGACTCTATAGCAAACTTCAAGTGGTATTTTCAAAAGCGCTCTACGTTGGCCTAACTCTGCTCTCATTGATGTCAATGGTAAAGCCTCCACTGAATTCCATGGCAGGAGAGTTAGGCCAGTGCTGAGTGCTTTTGAGAATCTCTCCCTTAACTAACTCAAACTCTATCTGACCAGGCAGTTAAGTGCACGTATAACTTTCACATATATTACTTCAATTGGACAACTCATGTCCTTAAAGTTACACAAAGGTTTAAATGCTTCACTGGCTTGGAGCCTGAAGTATGTTAAAAATCTAAATGAGACAGACCTAAGGAATTAAAATAAAAGATAACTGCAAGTCTGAACTGCAGTAAATTATAACCATTTCCGTATACTATCTGCTACATAGATTTGATCAAAGCAAGAGGAAGGCTCACTCTATTCCTGTAAAAAGAAAAGGAGTACTAGTGGCACCTTAGAGACTAACCAATTTATCTGAGCATAAGCTTTCGTGAGCTCACGAAAGCTTATGCTCAGATAAATTGGTTAGTCTCTAAGGTGCCACTAGTACTCCTTTTTCTTTTTGCGAATACAGACTAACACGGCTGCTACTCTGAAATCTATTCCTGTAGTTTTTCAGTAATTACACCTGTTGTGACATAGTAAATTTGGAAAAACAAAGCACATTCATTTCCCTTAAAGTATATCAGAAATGTTTGCAATTCACCATCTAGATTTAGTGGTTGTCAATTTGATATTTACAAGACATTTGCTGTTTCCTCACTATTTTCTCATAATGGAAACTTAAAAATAATATCCGATTCAGCGTTGTGGGAAAAGAGGAAATACGAATAACTGCAGACCAATGAGCCTAGACAACCACCATGTCTCTAGAGGCAGCTCGGCTTCACTCTCTTTGGAAATAGTGGGAGAGGATGGCCGATTTGAAACAGTGGGGGGTAATCATCTTTGCTAAGGGCAACCTAGTATCACTCCTATTGAGAACAATATGAAATGACAGCCATTTGAAAGCGGGCCATTTTTTTGTGGAGTTCTCTGTAGAAGAAAAATATTCTATAGCCTTTGCTGAAGAAATAACTTTCACTTCTGAATAAAACAGTAAAAAGTGACCATACTGCTACACATCTACTCTGTCAGCCTTATGTTGATAATATTTAAGTGCACTCTGGCCAGAGCTGCTGGCCACCACTAGCTTTCAAATACAGTAGAACCTCAGTTACGAACACCAGAGTTACAAACTGACCAGTCATCCCCACACCTCATTTGGAACTGGAAGTACACAATCAGGCACCAGCAGAGACCAAAAACCCAAACCAAATACAGTACTGTGTTTAAACATAAATGCTGCTTTCCCTTTATTTTTAAAGTCCTTTTCTTCTGTATAGTAAAATTTCAAAGATGTATTAAGTCAGTGTTCAGTTGTAAACTTTTGAAAGCACAACCATAAAGGTTTGTTCAGAGTTATGAACAACCTCCATTCCCAAGGTGCTCATAACTCTGAGGTTCCAGTGTAGAAGATACTGCTGGGGAGGTGGGGAGGGAGAGGACAAGCTGGAGAGTTCCTGGCAGCTGCAGTTGCTGGCACAAAGAGGCAATGTGCAGGAAACTCTATACAAGCCCAGGACCCAGCATCAAGCTGTTTCTCCCTCTGGATCCCTGGGATCTAGGGGACAGGGTGTGTGTATCTAGGCTGGGGAATGCCACACGGCTGGGCTCAGGGTGCAAGTGTCTGTGTGAGGGGGTGCCCTGCAGTTGGGTTCTGGGGGGAGGGGGTGTGGGTATCTGGCCCCCTGGCTGGGCTCAGTGCGGGAGGGGGCAGAGAAACAGGAACTGGATTGTCATAGGGGTTTCTTTAACCCTCTACTCCTCGGGGGAATTTTTTGTGTGTCTGTATTGTTACAGACATAGTTGCTGACAGAGATTTTGAAATACAACAACAAAATAATTGAAATGGGGGTGATTTTAGTGTTTTGACAAATACAATATGCAGAATTTTAAAATGTCATGTGCAGAATTTTTAATTTTTTGGCACAGAATTTCCCCAGGAGTAAGCATTACTAGCTTACATATTACTGAGGAATGTGCACATAAGCAGGAAAGAATTTCTCTAAAAACAGTACATTTTAGATATTATACAGTGTTTCTAAAGGAGAGTTTTATACTTATCAACTTTGCAAGGAAATTGTGATGCTTCCGAGTTGATAAGGCACCTAGATATTTTCAGATTAAAAGTACTGTGTGCGATAGGTGCGTGGTGGTGGTATTTCTGCCTGGAAACTATTATAAACGAAGTAAAGAAAACAATATTTATTTATTTATTTATTTATCCGTTCACATTTCAAGCCCAATTACAAACAGATTATATTCAGTCAGTCCTTGCAGGGATGAGAAACTTTGCACTCTGATCTGCCCCCAGCTGCGTGGGAAAGGGTGGCTCTGTCTTGTTGCTCTGTAACCCACAGAGAGCTCTCAAGAGATCCAAAAGATGGTGAATGAGAAGAGGTTGGGGCAGGTGAGTCCCTAGAAACCTACAGGTTTTCTGAAGGAGCATTGTTAATATTTGTTTTACATTAGAGCCTACGGCCTCTTTTCTGGACTGGGACCCTCCAAGTGGGCTAAGTGCTGTATAAACATAGACTAAGAGACTCTCCCTGCCCTGATGAGCTTACAGTTTAATAAGAAAAATAATGAGTGAGACTTTGTCCAACACTGTACTACCTTTTCTCCTTCATGCTAGTGAACCTCCTTGAAAAGAGAATTCAGAGCACTGGTGCAGGTATATGGAGCAACATACATGGCATCGGGGCTGATAGGTAGCTAGGAAAGAAGACAGAAACTTGTCAACAGGGATTATGGGTGTGAGAGTCCATAAGAGTGAGTGCTGTCTAACCCGGGAGATCACAGCAATTGAGGAGAGAACAAACTGGTAATTGAGAACCAAGATTCCGGGTAAGTAAATTTGAGGTGGCAAGGGGGAAGGAGTGAGTGTGAAGTGAAGGAAATTAATGGCTGAATTAGTGAAGTTGAGGAAGGAAAGACTGAGAAAGAGGGGAGTGAAAATAGTGGGCACTGATAGACTGGGGGTCATGGAAGGACTGGAAGTATGAGTGCAAAATATGGGGCAAACAGGACTGAGACTTTGTGGTCAAAGACAGGCAAAACGGATAGTGAAAGATTGGAGAGGGAGCAATGTTTAGTGAAGACAGTGGGAGAATATAAATCAGCACAGGGGGTAGAGGAGGAAGAGCTGATGAGAGGAGTGGATGGGGAAGAGAAGGAAAATAGTAAGTATAAAAGAGAAGGGGAAGAAAGGACTCCAAATAATGTTCCTATAAACACCAGAATTTGCCTGAATCATTTGCTTTCAGTGAAATCCCCATTAAGTTTAATAGGAAAGCAGAATCTTACATTTGTCAAGTCCAAAATTTCCCTTCCCCAATGACTTTTTTGCATTTATCAAGGTGATTTTTGTTCTCTCTTCCTTCTCAGTCTGATTAGGAGTATTCGCAATTACTACCCATCAGTTACAGTAAATTCTGAATGCACTCTAAAGAGCACTGCCATGCATCCTTTGTTATGAATATTTTTCTATCAAAATTTGGTATATATTAAATTTGTTGTAAACCAGAATACATAGGCATGGTGGAGAGACAAAAATGCTTCTGAATCTGGTTTTAGTTTTAAGTTTGCATTATGAGAAAACAGTGAGGGCATCCCTGATGTGCTCAGGGGTCAGCAGTTATTTTGACTGCCTCTATTCCTATAAGTTGTTGTTTATTATTTAGTACTTGTAATGCTTAAAGACACCAAAACAAGATTGAGCCCCCATTGTGATAAGCACAATACAAACATGTAGAAGCAGTCCATGGCTTGAGGACCACATTCTAAACAGACAAAGAGATGGGAGGGGAAACTTTCATAAAAGGTGAATTGACTTCCTCAAGGTCAGTGGCAGAACAAAGAATAGAGTAGAACCCAGGTCTTCTTCTAGTGCAGTCTTATATCATCTAGACTACAGTGCCTCTCTGTTCTTCCTCTCCTCCTTCAGCCTGTGACTGAATGACAGCACCATGAACAGCTAGCAGTGTTGCAACATTGTCATGCTCCTGACAACCGAGACTGACACTTGTGACATACTAGAGTAAATTTCATTCTTCGTGGAAAATTTTGATCAGTGGCTGAAAGACCAAGCTGGGAAATGTTATTAATTTATCACATTGTCTATCACAAATGATTTATTCCAGGCTTAAGCAATTTCTGAAACTCTCATAGGACAGCACCATTTCTGATGCACACAATGAAGTGTTTGTATTGTTTTTCTCCACATAATGGACAGAAACCCCCCATTCAACCATGATGCAGTCTGCCTTTTGCTTTGAGTGAGGAACTTATTTAAGACAGAAATTTCTGTTCCTTTTTAAAGTATTGTTAGCTTGTGCAGGTACCCATTAGAAGAAGAGGGATATTAAGAAGGGTCATGGCTTCAACATCATATCAGACTTTGGCAACTCCAAGGAAAATTACCTTCCCTACAGTCTGTGCCAGGAATTGAAAATTTATCCTTCACCTACTAGACAGGATGAAATCCCTGTGCTGTTATACCCCCCTTCCCTGTGAATTATAGGAATAAGACAGTTATGGACAGTTTACTGTGTACTTTATTTAATTATAAAATACATTGTCTATCTACTTTTTAATTCATTTTTATGATTTAATAAATATAACAGGGCACACGGACTAGCAGGAAAAAACTGCCAAATAGCATAGTCACTGAATAGTTTTTGATCGGTTGTAGAACTCACTGAAATGTGTATATATTCACTGGCCTACATATCGTATCTCTTGCTTTGTTTTACTTTCTGTCTTCTCCTGTCTTTACTCCACTTTTTCTCTTTCTTGCTTATAATAGATTAAGGTCTACCTTTTTTCCCTGAGTTGACTTCAGTGATTCTTTTCTTTCACTCTCCCTTTACTACCATATCTCTCTCTTTTGGTGTTCGGTGCTACTTCCCCTATATAATCTGCATCTCCTTTTTTTTCTCATTCTCACCCTTCCTCCCCCCCCACCCCCAAAATCTCAGTACTGTGTATCTCTTTTCTTTATTATCCTGTTCATTTCTCCCTCTCCATTTTTTAGTTCTTTCAGATTTTTCATGGAAAATACTACCATTTTTTAACAGCTCTACAAAAAATGCTTCACCCCACACCTGCTAGCAAAGGGGGAAAGTGCTGGGATTGCCATCCGTATCTGGTTATGTTCATGGCATATGCCGAGCATGGTTAGATAAAAATATATTTGCTCTTGCTGGAAGGTTGCTATGTAACCCTACTTTATTTCTTAGAATTCTGAACAATAACATACAAGAACCCCAAACCAGAAAGAGACTAAGCAGGTTGTTCCCTTAGAGAGCAACAACTCAACCTATCTATTCTAGGCTGACTTTTTGCAAACTGACTGCTGAAAACCACCCAGATCACATGCTTCCCTACAGCACTCCCCGGCCTCCAAGCAGAACCAGGACATCTCTTGTAACTTAACATGAGAGCTTGTAATTTTAACACAATTTTCAATATCATATCTTTAGACTCTGGTTAGAGCCTGTTTTTTTTCTTATTAGCCTCCTGCTAGTAGGAATCTAGAAAATCTGAAGTTCTCTGGCTGCTGAAAGGGAGAGAAAGCATTCTTTCTCTTTCCTCTATTCCAGACCCTACTTGATTGATCCTAAAGGGGTGGGTCTCTGCAAAGAGTTGTTTCTGCAAAGTAAATGTCTACACTGTTCTCCTCCCCCAGACTCTGGTATTGTCCCCCCACTGACAAATAGCTCAGTTCCCTGTATCTGCTGCTGTTCATGGCTTTACCAAGCAGCAAAGTGAAATGGTGGATGCTGCAGGAAGAAAGACCAGACACCGGGAATATGGTTTAACTAGGCTGCAACTTTATTAAGTAACACATCTGGGAACTATCTGGCAGTAACTCATTTGGTGCAGGTCATCCTTCCTATTGCCCCTTTGCCCTAGCAGTTAGCCAGTATTTGGGGCCTTGCAAGGTTGTTTCCATTAGGAGGATAAATTAATTATGGGAGTCAGGTATTCCTTTGGTGAAATCCTGTTTGTTCACAAAGAATGTAAAGTTCTGTGTCCTTGAACATAGCAGGAGCAAACAACAGGAGACAGTTTCCATATTCACGCTTTCCAAGCCTAGCTTTCCAGTGAGTATTGTGCCCCAAAAGAGCTCTGACTCTCAGCTTCCTCTTTGAGGGCCATGCTCACTGCTTCTTTGGCTTCATCCTCGCTTTTTCTGGTCACTTTGTTGGTCACGCACAGCTGCAACTAATCAGTGTCCCAGCCCCTGCATTTGCAATCAGTCCCCAGAGAAACTGCTTATCCCAGAATGACTCCATGGGCTGGGAGAAGGGCTCATAAAACTTCCCACTAAGTGCATGGGAGCCAATAGGCTTTGCTGTATGTTGTGTCCCACCAATCAGCCCAGAGGCCCCCCTGCCTTGTCAAGACTATGAAGGGACTGCATGTCCGCAAGCAGGGTAGGAGATATATACCTTAAAAGAGGTTGAGGGTTTTCTTTCCCCTCCTGGCACAGAAAAAGTCACTTTTGAGGCTGAGTTGGGGGCACTGGCCTGTTGCTTGTCACTTTCACTGCAGTCCAATAGGATTCTGAATTGCAGCAAATTAAAATGGCAGGACTACAGTCAGTTTTCACTCTGCTGCAGCTTGGCAAAGCTCTGACCAAGAGCAAAGGCGGTGGAATTGTGGGGACTTTGGAGGAAATCATTGCATTGTTTTGTATTCAGTTCATTTTTAGAAGGTTATTTTATCAACCTAAGGATTATAAACGTAAATTCTTTTGAATGGAAGATTATATTTTCAGGCATCTAGGCAATTGAGTGAAATAACTTGCCATTTGCAGTGGATGAGTGAATTTTTCTGGTCCTGACACATGGCATGATTTTGACTTTCATCTTCCAGTAGTCCAGGAGGCATTTGTGTCTAACAGTACATATGTAAGCAGAGTCAGAATGAGCTCTACCCTGACATCTGGTGGTGAATTGTGGAAAAGGACTTCAGGGGTTGATCTCGTTTGCATGGGCGCACCCAGACCGCCTAGCATGATGGGACTGCTTGCCCAAATGGTCACTTTGGCTGCTCTGGGATCCCCAGTCTTTGTTATTGGGGCAGGAGTAATAAAGTGTTGTTATCCTGGTTATGTGAATCAAGGACAGTAGAACTATACTTGGCATTTTATGATGGAGGGACTCACCCTCAACTAAGTAGCACTCACTAGGCAAGCAACATGGATTCCAAAGCCCAGTGAACGGAGAGAGGCTGGGGACAGGTATGTGTACCAGGTAGTATGGCCCCAAACACCACTTTGACCCCTCCTCTCTCCACTGTGTAATAACAGAGCTAATTTTGACTCCATTAGGAGTCTTGTTACATGCTGCAGAGCTGAAATCACTGATACCAAGATCTAAGCATTAGACTTATTTTGAGCTAGTGGTTCTGAGTGTGCCAGCACTCGGGGGGGGGGGGGGGGGAGGAGGCCCTACTAACAGCTGAAATCACTAAGAGCTGAAGTTACTAAGAGCTGAAATCACTGAGTGTTAAATGGGGGAGGGGGAGTAAAGGTGTTAAGTGGGGGGGGCCTGAAGACATATTGGTGAGTGGCTAGCAGTGGGGAGGGGGCTGAAGTATGCCTGAAGATGTATTGGTGAGCGGCTAGCAGTCGGGGGGGCCCTAGCAGTAAGGGTGTTAAGTGAGGGGGGGGCTGAAGACATATTGGTGAGTAGCTAGCAGGATGGCTGGCGGAGAGGAGCAGCTGGCAGTGAAGACTGCAGCAGAACCCCATGGAGAGGAGAGGCAATTGGCCGTTGACCTGAGCAGTGGAGCATGTAAGATACCCCCATACCTCCCCCCACTTCCACCCATGCTGGGAGGTAAACTCTGCAGATGAACTTCTGAACTCTGGGGCTGCACTGACCAAGGACAGAAACTGTGGGTGGGGTGACTGTTGGGTTTCTGGACTTAAGACCCTGAGGGGAAAAGGACACTGCCAAACTTACTTGGGGGTGGGTTTTTTGCTCATGGTTTGTGTTATGAATCCTGTTTGTGGTGTTTCCCCAGCAAAATGCCGCATTGTTTCCCTCCTTTATTAAAAGGCTTTTGCTACACTCAGACTCTATTCTTGCAAGAGGGGAAGTATTACTTCTTAGAGGCGCCCAGGGCAGTGGTATGTAATTGTCCCAGGTCACTGGGTGCGGGCTCGAGCCGGTTTTCATTCCGTTATTGAAATGGAACCCTTAGATACTGAACCCGGCCCTTGTTGCTGCCACCTCTGATGGGCAGAGGGGTTACACATACATTCAATGTTGCATATATCTTAGATTATTTTGGAATAATAATATTTTGTCTAGATTGTATCACATTTATTTCCTGGCAAATATTTTGAATGCAGTGGCAAATACTTTTATTAGTTTAAGTTGCCGAGCTAAAGCTACTCTTTTGGGCATTTCTTTTGAGACTTGTTTTGGCTCTCAGGACTGGCACCCATTATGATGGTTGACTAAATCCCCAGAAATGAAGTAAAAAAACCAAATCTGAATCAATTTCACACCTCATAGATTGGCTAACTGATGAGACTGACTGAAGTAAGACTCCAGAGTTGTACAAATCTCTATGGCTTATCATCAAATCATGTGCTGTACTGCAGTGAATGCAGATCAGTTCTACCCATCTTGTGTTGTTTCTGTTTAAGTAATTATCATAATTATATCTGATAGAGAAGTATCACTTTGGTTCTGAATCAGAAGGAGCAGGAATATATATATCTAACTAGAAATTAGTATCTGCCTTAATATCCCACATATAGTGATGGACCTTAACGTGTCAGTTTTCCCTAAGATAAATGCCTCAATGTGTTTAGTATTTCCTGGAACTTACCTATAATTACTAAGGGAGCTATTATGAATAATGGAAAGATTGAGGTGAAGTGCACATGTTTTGTTAAGATAGTTGTTAAGTTAAAGGGCCTTCATGGCATCTGTGGTGGTAGCCATGCAACAAATTACATTTATCATGTATGTATGACTGCTTCACCTGCACTCTGCCCCCGATCCATCTCCACAAATACTACTTTCCACATCTCTGATCAGCTTCAAACAGTCATAATTTTGAAAACTATATAAACTGTTGCTTTTCCAGAGATGTAGCCTTATTGGAAGTACAGAATGACGGCTACTAAACCTTGGGCCTAAGATGGATTTAGGATATGATTTTCAAAGGTACTCTGTTAGCCTATTTCTACTCCTGTTGAAATCAATGGGAGATTTACTGTTGACTCCAGTGGGAGCTGAATTAGACAAATGCTGAATGCTTTTTTGAAAATTCTACCCTTAAAGTCTGCCATCTCAGAACCCTGGAAATGGGAGGTTTATGCTACTGCAGTGTAGAGTCTTAGCTTTCCAGGGGATACGCAGAACTTGCTTCCAGTCCTGAAAGGTCTTGAGATATCAAACCTTCAAATCACAACATTAAACTGTCCAAGGAAATGCTATTTTAAATAACTTTTTTTAGAGGTATCTGAAATTATTTACTCCTGGGGGAATTCTGCATCATTGCACATGTACAGAATTCATATCCCCCACAGATTTCTTTGCTTCCCTGCAGAAAAATGACTTTTGATGGGGAAGCAAAGGGAAGCCACAAGAGCAGTCATGCCCTCTTCCCCAGCAGCTCAGGCACGTCAGTTCAGGTGCCTGGAGCACCTGGTAGAGATGTAAATCACCATGGTGGGGGGCTAGATTGTCATTCATGTGTGTGAGAGAGATACTCTGTCCCTCTTGCTTGCTATTACAGCACACTGAGCATGGAGGGGCAGAGCTTTGGGGTGTTTCTGAGGGGGTAGGTGTGGGGCAGGCTCTGTCTCCTCGGGCAGAGCAGAATGTAGCAGCCTGCGTGCTTAGTGAATTGTTCCCATTGTCTTTGTAAATTCTCCAAGGAGTATAAAACAGGTTTAAAAGTTTTAAGGCTCCTTTACATTGCCAGAGTGGTGTAAAGGACAGTATGGCCTTATAAATGCTTATGGTGCTTTAGTGATTAGAACTGGTCTAATTTTTTGGACTAAAAAAAAAAATTCCTATCAAAATGTCTCCATGAACTTTTGTTGCCTTTCTGGAGATAGTCAATAGCCAATATAAATTGTGAGTTTGATTCCCGAGCCCCCACTTGCTCTTCAGTTGTCTATGATATAACACTGAGCATATGACTGCATATATTTGTTTACTAATAACTAGAAATAAAGGGTCAAACCTAGCTACATTACTGTTAGACAAAAGGAGTTTGGGGATTTCCTCCAATGCTCCCCACTCCCACTCTCCATCCATTGTACTGTAGTTTTAATAAATTACCAAAATAATTGAAACCAGCATGATTATATTGCTTTATTCTGACAAATAAAATATGCAGAATTTTGCAGAATTTTAAAATATTGTGCACAGAAATTTTATCTTTTTGGTGAAGAATTTTTAATATTTTGGTGCAGAATTCCCACAGGAGTAGAAATTGTATTTGGTGCATATATTCTCTCCCTTAGAACTCTTTTACAGTAGAAATCACGGTACTATGAATACCTGGCTTTGTAGGTAGTGGTAATAAAATCATTACAAATAAACTTAAAAATTCTTTAAAAAGTGTTGCTGTAAAATGTGATGTGTATATAAGGCCAGAGGTAGTTTGATGCAATCTGAAGCTAAATTCTGCACCGCACTCCTAAGTATGCTGTAGCATTTCACTGAAGGAGGCATTTTGCAGCAGCTTTAGGGAAATTAAAATACTGACATTTTATTGAATTAAAGATAAAAATGAATAAGATCAGTACAGTGTCTTCTGTTTAATATATTTTATTTAATTCATACTGTATCTAAGTTTTTAATTATAATCGGTGCAGAATTTTGAATAGAAAGCGCATGTCTGTTTTATTATTGGGGGAAAAAGGATATTTTGGCTGTTGTGAGGAGTGCAGATAGTTGGGGCTTCTGTCAGCTGAGGAGGTTTAGAAGGCAGATTGGCTTTAAGATAAACACAGTGGCTCGAATTCCATTTTCAGTGCAAAGTTTTCATTTAAATCAATGTGATTACAGAAGCGTTACACTGTTGGGAGAGCAGAATGAAGCCTGGTAACTGGATGTTAAACGATCAGCACGTTAACTATGCTGACACTGAAATTAGCATCATTTAGATTTTTAAGTTAATATCTCCTTGAGATGAATAGGGCAGGTCAAAGCTCTTGGAGCTATTTTTTCAGCTTGTTTGCATGCTCAGGCATACATCATTGTATCAGTTTACACTTTTTACAGACACTAAAAAAGCAGACAGTTTACACAGTTGAGGTATTTGGAAGGTTTTCTTAGTAACCACAAGAACAAGATTTTTTTAATTTGAGAGCTTGAATTCTGGATCAAAATTCTCCAGCAAGGACAGATCCTGTCTTAGAATCACAGAGCACATGGGGCCTGCATACATAAAAAACATTAGGGTGTGATATAAATGTTTTTTCAACACTTGTTTGGGATGACCTTCATGACTCACTTATGGCTACACTTTTTGGGAATAATGTTACCATCCCAAACACAGGCTAATAAAACTGTCATACTGTAGCTAATCGGAAAATGTGTATGAGGGAGGGGTTCCTTCAAAAACTTTGAAAATTAAACATCCATGGGAAATTGAGTTTTCCGCAACAAATCCTAAATATGTCTGCTGAAATCCAGTATATTTGGATTCTGAAATGCTGCCATAGTGCCTTATGGGAGTTGTATTTCAGTTTCCTCATGCTCCTGTTCTACTCTATAGACCAGGCTTCCTGGTAAAAACTACATCTCCCATGATGTACCCACCACCTCCACTCTTGGTGAAGAGAGGTATTACGTCATGGGAGGTAGTCTGCCAACAGAAGAGAATGGAAGTATGAAACAATTTAACTACAGCTCCAATAAGTCACAGTGGCAGCATTTCAGAATCAAAATATTTGATTTTGGGGGGACATTCAGGCTTTTGATGAAAAATTGAAATTTTCCCCAGAAAGCAGACACTTTTTGGGGAAAAAAATTTCCACTGAAAAAGAGTTTTGGTGGAAAAATTTTGACCAGTCCTACTTGATACCCTATCCCACCATTCTGTGTTCTCTTTTGATAATTGTAGTTTCTATGACTTTTCCAGTCTGAAGCTGAATTAGCAACCATTAGGCATTTGGAAAATATGTACTTATGAAGGTTATAATTTTTTTAATGAATTATCTGTTTGCCTAAGAGATTTTCTTTTTTGCACTCTGAGTGTATGATTATTCCCATCTTCAAATATGTCAATTTGTTGGAATATGGAAAAAAATCAAAAGGAGAACCTATAATATTATTTTAACACTGTGCTGTCTCTTCAGAATATTCCCGTTTATGTAAATTCAACCCTAAATGTAATCAGTATGTTAATTTGTAAAACTATTAAAGGCTTGATTCTGGGAGCCACTCCTATGGAAGCTGCAGGCACTCAGCATCTTTTGGAAACAAACCCGACATAATTAAGTTTTAATGTTGCGCACTCAAACTAAATGACATAGTTTGATATTGGTTTGTAATATTATACGTAAGGAGAGAAGAAATTACCAAAAAACAACCACCACGCACACCTGAGCCTTTATTTGGTCTTTTGGAAATGTATGTTTGTCTGTATCATTTTTATGTTCCTCTGATTCCCTGCCCCCCCCCCCCCATTTGGCTGGAAAAGAAAGCAAAAATAAGGATAATTCTCTTTCATGACCTGGAAAGAACTGGAAATGAGGTGAGAGTGTGTTTAGGAATTTCTTGCCTAATTTCTAGACCAAACAGAGTGTCATATATCAAAATATATACATAATATGTTTAATAACCTGCATTTCAAATGCAATATTTTTGTCATTATGGCCATTGAGGCATATATTCAGAAGCACAAGACAATTTCATATGTATTCAGTGGGACTACTTACATGACCAAAGTTATTGTCTGTCTAGACCTAAAGAAGGACAGGAGACATTTGACATGGGTTTACTCAGGCCATAACTTTATTATTATATGTCTGGGACTACCCAGCAGATGAACTTGTACAGGGCAGGTAACCCCATGTTTATTCCATAATTACCTGGGTGGGGGGCTTTTACCATCTCCCCCTCTTTTTCCATCCAGGTCCCTCCAGCAAATCCATTGCTGGGACCTTACCGTCCACCCCTCCTTGTAGAAGGGTTAAGGTGGGCTATAAGAATGGGGGGTTGGCTTCCTGCTGTACCAATCATAGCAGTCCCCGCCCCTGTTCATTCCGTTAACAAACAACTTTTTTGAAGTTCTTTTCCAATACATTTTATCCGGTCCTTTCCTTGGAGTACCTGCACTGGACATCCACCCAAATAGTCTACTGCCCTTCATGCCATACATGAGCAGAGCCCTTCCTGAACCCGCTGTGGGGAAGGGGAAAAAACCCCACCTGCCCCCAGGCCAATATGGTGGTAAGGGAAAAATTCCTTCCCAGCCCCCGTAAAAGAGGGGCGGCTAGTGGACTACCCACAGCAGGTCTAGACCAAACCTGGTATTTTACCACCTAAAGGGGAGGGAGGATGGATCCTGCTTCAGCCTGTCCATGTAAAAGGGAGGCTCAGGTGCAGAACTGCCCCTTTTAAACCCGACATTCCTAGGGGATGAGTCAGCGACCACGCTGATACCTTTTGCAACAGTTTTAATCTCTCCCACCCCCAGCCAAAACGCATAGTTCCCTTCATTCTGCCACCCAGCCAAATACCCGCCACTTAACAGTGCAGGTGGTCATTCACATAAGTGCTTTCAAGGTCATAATTATTTGTCCCTATATTTAGTGTGCATACAGGTTCAAAAACAGCCACAAACTAGCTTTTTTAATTTGAGCCATCAGTTTTGCATGCAAAAATCACATTGCTTTACAAAAGACACTTCTTGCACACCAACAGCATTTCCGTATGTATGAGAAGTTTCTACAATAAAATAAACTAGGATTCAAACCCTCATCCAGAACTGTATTCCTATTTGTGGCTTTGGGAAATTAAAATATAACTCCTTGGTCACCTTTCAAGGTGATTCTTCCCCACTTGCAAGCATGCGGGTGTTTTTGGAAACATGGAAGCACATTTTATTTGGGGTCAGGGGAAGGGGGAAGAAAGGAATAAAATAAACAAAAGTAATTCAAGACCCATGTGTGTGTGAGAGAGAAATATATTATACAATAAAATGAGCAAAACCCAGTGACTGGCAGGACCATGGCGAACAAATCATTCCAATGCATTAATTGTCTGGGTTGTTGTGGTTCAGAAGTCTTAGTCACAAACAATCCCCACCCACCTAAAACACGACTCGTAGGTAAGGCTACGTTTATGTAATGGAGGTCATGGAAGTGACTTCCAGAGACTTCCCTGACGGGTCTCTGTTTTAGCCCCAGAGGCTGACAGCCAGTGGGGCCCTGGCTGGGTTCCGGGGACAGCAGTGACAAGCGACAGCGGGCCCCCTGTAAAGTTCCAGTGACAGGTGACAGACTCCTGAGGGGGCGCTCCTCAGGGTTCCAGTGACAGGCGACAGCCTCGGACTCCTCGGACAAGCGGCTGGGGTGTCCCCATTTTCTCTTTGGGAAATATGGTCACCCTGCAGCTCCCAGCCACCGCGAGCGAAGGGGGAATCCCACAGCTCCCAGCCACCACAGTGGTGCTGGAAATCATGGAACCGCAGCAGCAAAAGTCACAGACCGGTCATGGCTTCTGTGAATTTTTGTTTATTGCCCATGACCTGTCCATGACTTTTGCTAAAAATAACCATGACAAAATCTTAGCCTTACTCGTAGGTTCAGTTAGATCCAGTGGAAGTGAGGCGGGAGCACCATAGGTTGACTCTTCTCTCATTGTCTGCTCCAGTCCAGAGACATTCCCCCCAGGTCCTACTCCAATGGGCAGCTGTCTGGTTCACTTCTGTGACATCTGTTCTGCTTCTGGCAGTCTGGTCAGGCCCCATTCTGAAGCTCAGCTTTGTCCCACTGCCGGTTGGAGTACTGTGAAGTCAGCTCTGCATCATCACCACTTGTCAAGTCAGATCTGTGCTACCACTGCTGGTCTGGTCCAATCCTGCAGAGTTCAGAATCTCCAGGTGGGAACCAACAGCAGAACAGGACTTTGGACAGAGCGCCTGTGTGATGGCCACACTCATGGCCAGTACCCTGAAGCCCTCCAGAGCTAAAAGTATGAGCTGATACAGTTTGAGCCAAGGCCCTGTAGCCGGGGGCTGTGACAACTCCTATCCTTTGTGGATTGGCACAGAGAGGGTCTTGTAACCCACTGGTGAGTATGTGTTACATCTGCTCTATGGGATAGAGCTCCTGGTCTCTCGTACAGAGCCCACTCCTTAATGAAATTGAATCGTATTCCCAAACTGAAGTCCAACACCTGTAAAGCCAGGGTAATCCACCTACTGTAGGGCATGTCTTACACAATTCCTGTGCCCTAGTATGAGTACAGTAACAATCTGTTATCACTTACACAATCAGAACATAGACAAATTCCAGCTAAATTTAGCCAGCATCATTTGTATGATTTGCCATGCGAATGTTGCTGGCTAGGGCTAACTTTTCCATTCTTTTCTCTAGTGGGATTTAGGTGTTCCAGCCCTCTAAGTCTTCTAGCTCTAGAGCTTACACATGCATCACAAATTTTGTCATTACAGATGTAGCTGAGATTGCACCAGAACACATGCATTCTTCCAAGTGTGTGTGTGTGTGTGTGTGTGTGTGTGTGTGTGTGTGTAAGGAATTGCATGCAAAAGCATATATATGTATACACACATAGGCGCCAACTTCTCCTGGCGCTGGTGGGTGCTCGCGCCCCCCAGCCCTGCCCCTGCCCCAACTCAGACCCCTCCTTACCCCTATTGGACTCCTTCCCCAAATCCCCGCCCTGGCCCTGCCTCTTCCCCGCCTCCTCCCCTGAGCGTGCCACGTTCCCACTCCTCCCCCTCACTCCCACAGCTTGTTACGCCACGGAACATGTGTTCCATGGTGGCAAGCACTTGAAGGAGAAGCGGGGACAGCGTGCTCAGAGGAGGAGGTGGAGGTGGAAGTAAGCTGGGGCGGGGCACTTGGCTGCCGGTGGCTGCAGAGCACCCACCAATTTTTCCCCATGGATGCTTCAGCCCCAGAGCACCCATGGAGTTGGCACCTATGTATACACACACGCTCACATCTTGTGCAGATCACCTTGTTGTGTGAGTCTTTGAAAACTAGGTCTTGCATGATTAAAGGTAGGCGGAATATTTTAAAGCGGTTAGCTGTATTTTTCTCAAAAGGAAGTTCTGATGGATAGCAACTGTGAACAAATTGCTTTCACAGACAGTTGCAAATAGCTAATTGTCTCCTTGTTCTGCAGCAGGAATGAGTTATTCTTGATAGCAGAGAAAAGATATTAAGAAAATGCCTCATCTGTGACTGAAGTCTCCCGCTTTCTGACTTATTGTCTGATGACATTCTTTAGATGTTAAATTATGAAGTCTGGATTTTCTGTGGCGTGAATGAGACAATAAAACAGGAAATCAAAGACGTGAGTCTGTGAAGTCACCATCCCAGTTTTACCCTGATGGTGATTTTTTTTTTTTTTAACAAAGCTGCTGCCACAGCTTTTCCCTTCAGTCTTTCTGTTGATTGTTAGGCTGGTGATTAGATGAGCTCAGGCCCCTTTAAATTAGTGACAGATATCCACCAGAGCCCTACGCTGGATTGGGGTGATCTTTGGTACACTTTTTAGCATGTATGTAGGTTTTTATTGTTTTAATATGTTTTCTCTGTCATGCTTTTACCTTAAAAATAAATACGCTTGCTTAGAAGGAGCTGAGTGGTAACTTATAACTGCGGGTGATATATTAGTCATAGCTTTCATAGAGAAAGAAAAGCACAGACACTGGTCTTTTAAGGCAGTATGGCTTGCTAGGGATAGCACAGTGTAAGGAAGGGAGCTGAGTAGCCTTAAAATCCCTTATCTGGAGAGAATGAGACTCAAGTCTCTGCGCCAGAGAGATGACGGCCTGGAGCTGTAAGCCTAAAGTGGGTGGCCTTGGTGGTCCACAGATATAAGTGCCCTGAAACTATGACAAAGGCCTTGTTTAAAGTTAGTGCACAGTGTAGGGACATTTTAGTGACCAGCAGCAGGGACCACACAGACAGTTAGTGTGTGGCACCCTAGAACACTGTAGATTTGCACACCAGCTTGCTGTGCACCAACTACTCATTTAGACGTGACCTAACGTACAACCAAAATAGCTGTAAAATGTTCTGGAACCTTTTGTATACTTATCTTCATCACTAATGCATCCCAGAAAACTATCAAGGAGCAATATTACTGCTTTTTCTTTCTGGAGCATCTGAGGATCTCACTATAGAACATTATCTGCTCATCTTTATATCAGGAGTGCAGGTTACTTTGAAGGAGGGATATGAGAGCATAGTATGATCTTAGCATCATAGATGTTGAAAACTTCTCCTACATCTCCTCGATTTATTTTGGCCCCGTGTTATGTTGGTGGGAATTACATTTCTTGGAAGTCCTGGGCAGGATTCCCATTAACTTCATACAGTTTGTAATTTGACTTTTTAAAAACCCCTCATATTATGAACCAATTTTTGCTGCATCTGTGCAAATTACAGACTATTGCAAGTCCAGTTTGAAATATCGCTACAGGTGTCTGTGATACCTCTGAACTGAAGCCTGATTTTATCACCTTCCAAACTGAAAGGCTTTTTATCCTTTTCCATTGGAGAAGGTTTTGGAAACCAGGAGGCCACCTCCTGCCAGTAGGACAATCTTTATTTTGGAATTTCCACCACCTGATTATTTAATTGTTTCTGTACTTGATAGCTGGCAAGTGGAAATCAAGCTGTGATTGTAGTTTACATACTGATATTGGCCACTTGTGCAAGGAGATCCTATATGGCTTAGACTGGGGCGTGGGACAAATGCAACATGCCACTATACATTTAAGTATTGCCAACACTTGGGAATGGAAATTAGGGCAACTAATACCTCAAGGTAGATATTAAAGGATGCTGATGTACTGCTAGGGTAATGTGAAGCCCCTAATTTGTGTAAGGCCATTTTAAAATTAATCTTTTCTCTCCATGTTGTCTTTCACTCACTCTTCTCTACAGAGCAAGGTGAGGAGGAGGAGTCGTCTCCGTTGAGAGAGACTTGGGTAGGAAAAATAGTTACTAAAATCAACCGGTCCAGCTTCCTGTGAACATGGTTGTTTCAAATCTTTCTTCAATGTGAATACATACAACAGATGAAGCAATAATTTCTACTCTACAGTAAGAGCTAATTAATATTCTCAATTTCTGGTTTTTCTCCTTGCCTTTCCTCAAGTGGGAGTGTAAAATGATATGAACTTTGAGTGTATATATTGAATATACTATTTCATGCACAGCTTCATTGTACCGTATGGTACTTAGGTCCCACATAAAGAAGAGTTGAGATTTCTTGATGAGTAGTTACAGGTTCCCTTCCCCACATGGGTTTCACAGGCACTGGCAAAATGTGATACTGTCCAAACTTTTCTCATTGAGGTGGGAAAATAAATGTTACCTCTTCCTGAGTTACTCTTTTCTAGGATTATTCCAGTTAATATTAGATTAAAAACTATTTTTTTTCTTTTTAATTTTAAGTGAACTTGGTGCTGGTGAAAGAGATGCTGGCTTTGAGACCCCAGGAGGTTTGAATGGCTATTGATCTGTGGAGCTACCGATACAATTTGGGCACTGGAAGTGCAAGCGTGGCTCATACTGCCCTGCTTATGTTCATCAGTACTCGTCTAGGAGCAAATGGTCTATTCAATCCTTGGACCCTGCTGAAATTGCCAACAAGGGTGTTAACTATTGAAATGATGACTTTAGTGAGGTGGGCCAATACTTAGACCACCAACTTTATTTCATCCAGACCACTGTGACCATAGTGATTTTGGGATAGAATGAAGGGGGATGGATTTGCACTGGTGAGTTTGAGACCCCAGTTTGCACTATAAATGTCCTGCAGTATTCAGTTCCCATTCCCTATGGAGGTCCTTAGCCATGGAGCAGATCACCCAGTCCTAGAAGGAAGGGAGTGAGTGATCAGGGCCTAGGAAGATGGGAAGGATGGCCGGGAAATGCCTGTGTGGAAAGGAAGTGGCGGGATAAAGTAGGTCTATGTGAACAGTGTGACCTATAGGGATCTAGCCAGGGCAAAGTGTGAACTACATATTGGTTTGTGAAGGCAATTTTATTTCAAGACTTCCAGCTTCTACTGTAACCTCCATTTTGGAGAGTAACACTTATGATGTGTTGCATCTCCATCATGGATTAGACCATCAGTTGTTTGTAGTTGAATAACTGTGTCTGAGAAGCTGGCGCAGAGCAATCTAGAGCTATCAACATTGAACAACTATTTCCTACTTGAACAATGGGCCTTCTACTTATAGGGCCATTGAGTTTTGAATGACACGCTGCACAGAAGCTGACTGGGAGAGCTGAAGCCTGGAACTTCCTCACCTCAAAGCACATGGGCGAAAAGGGGACAGACACGGTTTTAAGAGATGGATGCTTCTCTAAGCAAAGGGCCAAATCACTGCAACATTTAAGAACTCCAGGCTTAGAGTGGCAGGAAGGGTGGCCTAGCCTAAGGACACTGTCCAAAACCAGAGCTGTCGGGGTTGTGGGGAGGGGAGATCAGACTCTGGGTGCTGCATTCAGGACTGTGTTGTTTTTCAAAGATCCATAACTCTTGAGTGTGCTTTCTTTAAGAGTAAAATGACTGTTGTAAGGAAACTTTTGTTCGAAGCCTGTGGTCCTTGCTTCCGTGCCAACTTGTCCCTGAAAGGGCTAATCAAGAAACCACAGCTTTCACAGGCAGGTGAACTCTGGGGCAACTTGTCTAAGCAGCTGAGAGCCTGAGAAGGCTGAGGCTGCTGGTTCCAGGATCTTAGATATGGGGATCTGCAGTCTGGATGCCCTAAGGAAGGGTGCAGGCATGAGATCTGCACCTGGAAGTAGGCCTCAGAGACCCAGAGAGAGAAACATGACCAGTCACTTCCCAGATCCAGGGGTGTTTAGAAGCATGTGGGATCTAGGAATCAAGTTCACTCACAACAGGTTGATGACCATCCAGAGCGGGGGGCTGGCCCAAATTGTGACAAAGAGCAACAGTGGAAGCCGTGAAGATGATATGGCCCTAAACTGATGTTTTCTGATTGCACTAGAACCTGGATTTACCCAGATTTACTCAATTAATTTATTGTTTAGTCCCAGTGAGAATAAGGGATTATTCGCCTTGTGAGTATAAACTTTTCATGTTCCGCAAGCAACAACGGGAGATTGCAGATGTCAAAGTGCATGGCAGGTCGTTTCAGATTTCTTAATACCTGATTTGCAGACATAGTCCGGTACTTAACATCTAGGGTGAGATTTTCACAAGAACTCAGTATTGGCTTCTCTTTGCTCCCCTTTAAATCCTTGGGAATTTTACTGTTGATTTAATGGAAGGCAAGTGAGGCCAATTTTTAGTGGTTTTGAAAATTCCAAGTGTAAATAACATTATTGTTACTGCTTGATACTGGAATTACTGGGTTTAATTCTTTGGCCTATGTTATGCAGGAGGTCAGACTAGATAATCGTATTATTTCCTTCTAGCATTAAAATCTGTTAAAATCCACAAATCTATTAAATTGCAGGCATGAAATGGAGTCACCATTAAGGCTGAATTTAAAATTTTGACCCCTCTCTTCAGTTCAGTTATTCTGTCCAATCTGTTGTGGTAAATTCAATTTATTTCACAGTGCTTCTAAATTTTTAATTTTCTGTGTGCTGCAGAATTTGGTATTGAAACACATCTACTGTAGAGTTTATCAGGGGAAAGGTGGAGGTTTTAACATTTGCATAGAGGCTAGTTGGGGCTTTTGATGCTCGGAAGGTATAGGAGACAGTTTTGTGTGGGATAAACACATTGGCTGGATATTAAAACGAACAGCACTGAGCTAGTTAATTCTGTTGTTGCTGAAATTTGCATCATTAGATTTCAAAGTCAGCAACCAGGCATAGTTATTTAATTAATTACTTTCAGCCTTTTTTTGACCACTGTGGAGAAGAAAATGAATTGTTTTCCTGATAGATAGGTGGCCATATAATGCTTGCAGCTGATTTTAACAATATGTGACAGTGAGAAAAAAACAAGTTAGAGCTCATTAACATTCACTCAACCCAGTGTCTGCACCACTGATCAATGCTTGGACCAATGTATGACTTAAAATACTTAATGAATCTTTGTTTGACAGGAACCAGCTGCTGTTGCAGGAAAAGATGGACGATCTGATGGCTGACTGAATGAATTTGTGTTGTATTTTATAAACAAGGAGAATCTGAATAATCGGAGGGCAGAATGAGTGAGAGAAGACTTTTGATGATTGATTGAACTATATTATGGCTGACACGCAAATTCTATGCTTTGCATGAAAGTGTCAGCTTCTGAGTGGAAAACTAGGAGAAAAGGGGATTGCCTATGTGATTGTGGAAGGTAATCAGCCTTCTGTTAGGCTTAATGCACTTAGTAAAGGGATATATGTGTGCACGTGCACGCACACACATATATAAGAGTAGTCCTAGTCCAGAATGATTCTTTCAAAATCATTTAATCTGTTAATGCATTTTTTCTCCCACTAGAAATAATTCTAGCCAATAGCTACAACGTATGGTTTATAATTATTGCATCCTTTTCAATGGGCTCAGGAAGTTTATCTCTAAAATTGAAAGTGATACTGGTGCTTTGACTTGTATTTGTTGTGGTTTCTTTTGTACAAACATATTAGCCAAAAATCATACTTAAGATGCTGACTCATCTGTCTTGGGCATAGTAAGACTCAGTTCAGAGGGGTACTCTGACACTGTTCAGAACCCAGTCCTGGATCGCTTGCACACCTAGAACTATCACTGAGTACATTGTGTTATGGGTGCACAAGAAATGCAACACTGGGCTCTTAATGCTTATAATGAACTTTGAAATTCTGGGATGCTATAGATGTGCGATTGATGGATACCCTATTTAGGAAGAAATATATATCTTTTTTTCTTCTCACCTTCTTTCACAAGGAAATTTTGTATGATAGGAAATCTTGGTATAAACTAGAGAATGCATTTCATTTTCAATGTTGTACTTATAATCATTATTTTCCCTTCAGTCTCCATTTGTGCCTGTTACAGTGAAGTCAGTAAGCCGCAAAATAAAGTCTAAGGCCAACATTTAAAAATCTGGTTAGCACCCAGTGAGAGCAACCCTGAAAATCATATTGTATATCTAGGTTCCCAGCCTCAGGCATCAAGGTTTGAAAATTTTGGTCTAAACTCCCACAGTTGTAAATTACACTAACTGTAAACTGGCCATTTTATATTTCAAAAGTATGGAGTTCAAAAGATAAAGTTGAATTTATAACAAGTTTTCTCTCAACTTCTTTCATGCAATTTTAGATTAATTCATACTGTTTCCCTGTGGCTAAAAAGAAAATGTTTTAAGTCCCATGTTTTAAAATAAAATGTTGAATTTGGAAAAGAACAGGTCAGCCATTTAATGCTTTGATATCTATGAAAATAACCATTAGGAAAGACTGTCATTTAAAGGACCAAGTTAACCAAGACACCCTGCTTACTTCAGTTCAGGAGTTCCTGTTAATCAGATTCTGTGCCCTATAAAGGGAGTCAGAATGAAAAAAAGGAAAATGACAAATTTAGCCCCAAATGTATTGTTTAACATAATCATTTCAACCCCCCCCCCAAATGGTTTTATACAGTAGATATCACTGCTTTATATGGTGCACTCTTCTTTTTTGTATCTGGGCCTTTTTCCAGCATGTGAAATATTTTGGATCAGATGTACTAGACATCAACTACAATATTAGCAGGATATTGGAACTGAAACTGTCTCCAAATAGTTGGAGTTGGAAAGGGCACCTTCCCAACTGAGAAACAAGAATGCTTTAATCTAGCTTTGATTGGCTTCGCGCAATAGTGCATTAACAGGCTATCATGAATGATTGAACTATCCAGTTATAAAGTTGCTTAGTTATTTAGGAACACAAAAGCTTCTGGACCTTGACTGTAAGTGCTTAGCATACCAAAAAAAAAAGAACTACTTTTGATAGCAATACTGATTCTGGCAAGTGTTCTGGTTCTCAAATTGCTTAAAACAGCTTGATTGGCAAAGTTTTTTGCTGTGATTGGAGACTCTTTGGTGGTTATTATTTAGTATGATGCCTATAGAGCTATGTAACAACACTGTTCTTCAGCAAGAACTTTGAGTTTCCTTTCAAATCAAATATACACATGTGAATCAAGGTCATACTGACAGTATTTTGGCAGGACATTTTATAGGTTGATGCAGGCATAACCTTGGAGTTATTTTGCTTTACAACAATTGGAGAAGTCAGAGCTAATGGGGGAAGGGAAAGACAGTGGAATTTACGGGTCCTAGATTGATATTAAGGATAACAGTGCAATGAGTACATTATTTTGATGCCAATTCTCTGAGAGAGAGCAAGAGATCCTTTCAGCTTTCTTTTGTGGCTATATAGATGGATTGTGATGCATTTTGATCTGCCAAGAAACAATATAATGAATAATGTGTACTAGTGTTCAGCTTCAGTAATTTCTGTCTGCAACAGGGCCTCCTTTCAAGCATTGTGAGCTTTTAGAAAGAGAGAGCATCCCCAGGCCCTGTTAATGAGAATCCATGGTATATTTTATGTTTGTATGAAATCTTTTACAAGTACATGGGAAAAACGAAGTGATATATTTAACACTGTCTTATTTGTGGAAAGAAAAGGATTTGATGGACTTTAACACCACTAGAATAATGGTGCTGTTAGCTACAATGCTGGGGAAGCCAGACTGTAGGGTCAAGTGTATGGGGACAAAAAGCAGGTCAGTTAGTTCCTAAAGGCTGCTGATTACAAACTCTTTCCCTGCAGCTGGAGGTGCACGCTGCATGCAGCATGGTTTAGCTTTTGTTTGTTTCAGTGGAATCATGCTTTAATTTTTTATTGTTGCTCTAATGCTGTTACTGGAGATGAACCACAATAAAAATAAATAATAAAAAAACCAACCTTCCAGAATCTGCATGGAGAACTAGTTGTATGTGGAACAGCCACTAGGCCTGTGCTGCATTTCCGGTGCACCTGCATCATTTAATGAAGAAGGAGTAACTAATTTGGCTAGAAGGCATGCTTATTTGGTAATGGTAAACTTCAAGAAATATGGATACAGTGGACACCATCAAAATTTCACTGGTCAGGAGGAAATAACATTGAGAGAGTGCTTAAAATAATAATTGTGTTGTCTGTTTAAAACAGTCTATTCTGATACAGTATAAATTAGAGTTAGAATTTTTCAAATGGAAAGATTTGTCTAACAAAATGCACTTTTGAGTGTTTAAGCTGAAAATTGTGTAAAGAACAGAAATGGATTTGAGGTGATCAGCATTTTGAGGATATATTTGTAACTGTTTTCATACAATCTTGCTGCAATGCTGCTAAAATATGTATGATTTAATTTCTGAATGGGTGAAAGGGAATTTGAATTAAAAGTTGTACTGTAACTCAGAGCTCTGACAATCTTCTTTGGTTCTCTCTCCCTGATTTTATCAGCTGTTTTAAAATCAACCTAGTTAAATATTTACTAAGCTAGTGGCAGCTGCAAACTCAGATGTATGCATGGCTGATGATTATGCAGAATGTGGCTTAGTAAAATAGTGGTAGTGTGGGAGATAGAAGCAAAATAGCATAGATGGTATGTTTTCTCGCCTGACTGCCTACCAAAACTTTACCGCATCATGCGGGTTGTAGAGGAAATGGACTGGACCATTGTTATGGTTGATACTTTGGTACTCTGACTGCATGTCGTGGGAGTGTCTTGATGCCCTGAGCTCCACATTAAATGCTCAAGCACCACAATTCAGTGTTTTGAAGCGAGGTAAAGCTGCTTACCCATTCTAAACTGAAGACCTATGCTCTGAACTGCAATCCTCACTCAGGAAAAATTTAAGATGGAGAAACTGGAATATCTAAGCATTGTGGCATTGAGCCCCACTATATTGCAGCTAATGACTACTTCGATAATTTCTATAAAGCAAGAAAAAGAATTACAAAAAAGTAGTTTTAAGCCCTGTAGCATCTGATGGATAGACAAAATGGCTGAGAGAAGTCTCCAGATACAACCAATCTCATTAAACTGTTTCATGCAACTGTATTGAATGTGCCTTTGTTGTGCTGCAGAACATCATAAATGCTTTGCGGAGGGGACAAGGCCTTGTATTAGAACCACCTCTGCCATGGCACTCTATTAAAGCTATCTCATAAGATTCAGATCTAATTTTGAGGAAGTTCAGGAATCACACAACTAATGGAGATTTTCAGAATGCTAAGGTATTTTGCTTTATGCAGGGCCTCGTGCTGACATCCTGGCTCGTGTTTTCTTGGATAATGCTTTACTGCAGCATCCACTTCTGCTTGCAGATAAAATAGCGTAAGGTCAAAGCAAAAAATGCTTTAAAAGAAAATTTCAGTGAAACTGGATTTTACTTTGAAAATACAAAATGATACACCATGTGTAACCCCAGTGAAACTGTTTCATAGTCAAGCCAGAAGGAAATTTGCTATAACAGGATTCAGTGTTTCCGGTGCTTAACCATTTAAAGGGGGACTTCCACATGTGGTTAACATGAGATAAGTACCAATATATTTTGCCATTTTTCAATGTATCTTCCTGATGCTCTGGGTAACTGTGATTTATGAATAACCTCATCTGTCACAATCTACCTTTGCCTTCTGTTTGATGCTACATTAATCCAGTTCTGATAACATCAGAGTTTGTATCCATGGAGAAGACTGTGATACCAAAAACACACCATCACTTTCTCCCTGGATTAATTAGGTGGAGGAACTGAACTTTAATTTAAACCCAAATATACAATACTTTGACAACAAACAAGAATTGCAAGGGATTATTCACAATATCTTAAGTATTGTATTTATATTAAAGTAGAATACATCAGAAAGTTCCATCCAGTATGAAAATCATAAATCGATTTTTAGAGTGCTGATTTTCTAGAAATAAGGAAATGTGACAATTGCTATCCTTCCCAATTAAACCTCATAGGTAAATTAGTAACTAATAATTCAGTTTATTCCTGAAGTTGTTACTGAGAGAGGATTTGTATAGTGAAGAAGCCACTCAGAATGCCATGGTATATTTTATCTCTAGTGATCAAGCTGATTTCTTATCTTATGAATACTTTAATCTAAGATTTTGTCTCATAACTGTAATTGTCTTTCTTTCTTTTTGTCTTTGCAGCTGTTTTGGAAAGAATTATGGTTTAGATTTTCCCATGTTAGCCATGGATGTTGCACTCAGCCCCATGAGGTCACAAGAACTGGATTCCATGACTACTGATGGATCCCCCATGATCATAAACATGACTCCCACTGCAGAGCAAGATGGTGAAGAAGATGCAATGAAGGAGCTTGATTCTGATCAACAGTATGAAAAGCCTCCCCCTCTCCACACAGGGGCAGACTGGAAGATTGTTCTCCATCTGCCTGAAATTGAAACATGGCTCCGGATGACATCCGAAAGAGTCAGGGATCTGACCTACTCTGTCCAGCAGGACTCAGACAGCAAACATGTGGATGTGCATCTAGTGCAGCTAAAGGTAAGATAAAATTTATATTTCATACCAGCCACATTTCAGCTTTATAAGTACAAGAAACTCCCTACAGTCCACTACTGGCATGTGCAGAGGAAAGAGTGTCAAAAATTGCCCAATTGCATGTGACGACTCCTCTCCAAAAAAAAAACAAAAAAAACCAAAAAAAACCCCAACATCCTTTTCTAGGGGAAATGGAAGGTGTGTAGTACTCAATATATTTGTAGATTCTTTATTAATGCAATAAACCTATCAGATTTATTTAACGTGCCCAAACTGTATGGGTACCTAACCAGTATTAACTGAGGAGCTGTCCCAAAGCCCACTGGAGTTAATGAAAAGATTCCTAGTGACTTCAATGGGCTTTGAATCAGGCACTAAAGCTCTCAAGATTGTGTACTTGCATGCATTCTATCTCCTGTAGTCCCCCAGTGACCACTTCCATGGTGGTTCTAAAGTCCTGGCCCCCCGACCTGCAGAAATTTACATCCATGTTTGATTTGAAATGGGACTGCTCATGTGCATCATGTTAGACATGTGTGTAAAACTTTGCAGGTTCTGGGTCTTGGTAAGGAATATGTAATGATCCGAGTCATAAGAAGGACAACCAGTAAAACAACAAGTGTATTTTTGAGAACAAAATTGCATTAACATACAAGGACATACAAAAACAATTCTATAACAGGTCTTCTTTAAATAAATCATTTACAGTGTGTCACACTGTTGGTTTTAAATTTCAACGGTCAATTTTTAAGATATTTTAAAGAAATGCAGGGTAAAGTATAAGAGCAATCTGTATGGAAGGAAGTGCTTGTGTGCATGGCTTGATCTGCCGCAGCAGATTAAGCACGTCTTTGAAGACACAAAACAACCTCCAAAAATAGCAAACGAACGTTCTCTTCAGACTGAGCTGTCTTCAGAGTTCTGCATTCTGAGGCCTGTGATAATACATTATGCAAATCTAGGATTCTTTGCTACTCTGCATTATGGTTTTCAGTTTAGTATAAGACTAGGGCTTTAGGAAACCTTGAAAAAATTATTCCGTGGGCTAGTCTGTTGCCTCTGTAGTTAGTGCAGAGCACAGCACTAACACCATAGAGGGAACTGGTCTTCATTTTTTGCCTCTGGCACCTCAGGCAAGCAGACGTAGCATCACTGCAGAGGAAACATGCTTAACCCCTGAAGAGGTAGAGTGCCTCAGCAGCCCGTGTGAATAGTCTAGGAGAAGCGCAGCTGCCTCAGCCAGAGGAGTTTTGAATGGAATGAGGAAAAGGGTAAAGTTCAAACTGTGGCTTAAAAGTGGGATGCTTTTGGGTAGAAAATCTCTCTCTCTACCCCCCGGCCCCCTCAAAAGTGTATTATTCCTTAGAGTAAATGTTCCCAAATTGTGGTCCATGGACCAGTGGTATACCCTCAGAATGGGGTGGTGACATGTTGCTAGTTCTTCGCCTTTCTAACTGCAAAAGGATGGCAAAAATTCATTAGATATCTTACTAATATTACTTTCCATGTAAGTAGTTGCTATATTTGTTGCAGGGATCGTACGTGATCAGCAAGGGGGGTAGTCCGTACAAACACCAATGTGGAGGCAACATGTTCCATTAGACAATCTCTTTATTAATATGAGGTCCACACTATTAAAAAAAAGAAAGTTTGAGAACCCCTGCTGTAATGATTCCCATATACAAAGTTATGTATACATTATATAGATGACCTTAAAAGTGTCTTACAAAAGGGGAAGAAAGGTGACATTCCTTTTTCTTTTTTTTTTTTACCACTTTGATATATTAAGAAGGGCAGGAAAAGGGTTATGTAAAAAAAAAATTAGAAATTCAGATCTTGAGCAGAGTTTTCAAGGGAAACAAGCTATACAACTGTAAGATTAATAAGATTCTGATATCACAGGAAACAATGAAACAATATTAGTCAGAAGGAGAGGCAGTGGTCTCAGCACACCAGTGGTCAAGTTTTTTGTAGGAATCGTGGAGAAAAAGTTTGGAGGAGGGAGTTGAAGGTGAACAATCAGGTACCTTTGCAGATGTTTACAGGAAGCTCATCTCAATGTGAGGTGTGGCATGGGAGAAAGCATGAATTGCATTTTTGGTAAGCTAACAAGGGTCAAAGGAGGCTGGCATTGTGGGCTGATTGCAATCAGGAGTCAACATGTTGATAAAGAATGAAAGATGACTGGTAGGTTGGGGATAGGCCACAGACAGCTTTGAAAGCAAAGAGAAGTGTCTTACGTTTGATGTAACACAGAAAGAGGGGCCAGTGGAGGGATTCAAGAAGAGGGGTAATGTGATCTGTCAAGATTCCTTCCCCACTCTGAACTCTAGGGTACAGATGTGGGGACCTGCATGAAAAACCCACTAAGCTTATTTTTACCAGCTTAGGTTAAAACTTCCCCAAGGTGCAAACTATTTTACCTTTTGCCCCTGGACTTTATTGCTGCCACCACCAAGTGTCTAACAAATATATAACAGGGAAAGAGCCTGGTTGGAAACGTCTTTCCCCCCAAAATCCTCCCAAACCCTACACCCCCTTTCCTGGGGAAGGCTTGATAAAAATCCTCACCAATTTGCATAGGTGAACACAGACCCAAACCCTTGGATCTTAAGAGCAATGAAAAAGCAATCAGGTTCTTAAAAGAAGAATTTTAATTGAAGAAAGAGTAAAAGAATCACCTCTGTAAAATCAGGATGGTAAATACCTTACAGGGTAATCAGATTCAAAACACAGAGAATCCCTCTAGGCAAAACCTTAAGTTACAAAAAGACACAAAAACCGGAATATACATTCCATTCAGCACAACTTATTTTATCAGCCATTTAAACAAAACAGAATCCAACACACATATAACTAGATTGCTTATTAACCCTTTACAGGAGTTCTGACCTGCATTCCTGCTCTTGTCCCGGCAAAAGACAACACACAGACAGAGAGAGAGAACCCTTTGTTTCTCCCCCCTTCCAGCTTTGAAAGTGTCTTGTCTCCTCATTGGTCATTTTGGTCAGGTGCCAGCGAGGTTACCTTAGCTTCTTAACCCTTTACAGGTGAAAGGGTTTTTCCTCTGGCCAGGAGGGATTTAAAGGTGTTTACCCTTCCCTTTATATTTATGACAACTCCCAAGGTAAGAGAGAGACAAGTGAAAGGTAAGAGTTCCTCATTTGTGTCGAGCAAGCATAATAGCTCCTATACAACTTCTCACAGTCCCTACTGTGGAAGGGTTGACTTGGGATAGTATTGCCAGCCCCAACCATTCAGAAATCATGAGCCAGCTAGGTTCTAAAAATCGTAAGATTGCCTTAAAAAACCATGAGACTTAAATAATAAATTTGGGGTTCTTTTTATTTATCTTCTGGGATTTGAGTCTTTAGGGTTCACATTTTTAAGCTATTCTCTGCAACCCTGAGGGCTAGAAACTTACTCTTAAAAAAAGAAAACAAAAGCTCAGACTCTCAGCTAATAAAATGACTTTCAGCAGCTGCAGCTCTAAGAAAAACGTATCGTTGGACTCATGCTCACTCCATGAGAATTAGGAACACTGAGAAGAGTCCCTTGGGGCTATAGATAGCTGAGTGTAAAATCCAGTGAACACTGTGAAGACCAGGTCAGGAATATAGATGTGGTATTCACTGGACTAGGACACACATGGTACTGTTTAAATCAGCTTGTGTTTTGAAATCCCTAAAATGAGGTGATGACTGCAAACTATTAAGTCACAGAAAACAAAATGACTTGAAGTGTAAGAATTAAGAAATGGATGAGAAAATGAAAGAATAATGAAAGTAACTGAGATGATATTGCAGACAGATAAAGAGCATCGATTGTTCAGCAGTGCACTGGGGCAGGCATAAGTATCGAAATTTAGGGAGTAGAGCAGCACTGAAGTCCTTGAACAGGAAGTGCAAACGGGCTAAGAACAGAATGGGGCTGAATGACTCCCTGCTGTGCATGCAGGTGTTTGCTTTCCCCCCAAATCAAGAAGGGTTGATCACTGAGTTTGTTATGCCCATGACATGTAAATATGGTTGTGCTTAGAAATGAAATGAAACCTGGGGGGAAAATGTTTCCTTGGTGATGTCATTGGGATTACTTTAACACAGTGTTTGTAGAACCTTTCTGGTAAAGTTTAGGCGCCTGGTGAAGCCACCCAGACAGAATAGTCTTGCACACATTCTTTTCCATGTACAATATTAGTAGTTGTATACGTAGGCCTTTTGCCGCACTCTTTTGCCCTTCCAGCACAATTTACTTTTATAGTGTGTTTTTTTCTTATCGGAACTTTGTATCTCTTTTTGCAGCTGTTAATTCTGTTAAGTAGTTAGGATCAAATTTGTGAATGTTGCGGTGTGTTTCATTTAAAAATGTGCCTGTATATATGGATTCACACAGGCATGCACACATATGCATAAACATGCACCCAAACATAATTTTCTTTACAAAGCCCAGTTTAGGCATCTAAACTGTTCATGAATCTTAGCCAGCTGTTCAGCTTGAGGTTTTAATGCAAGGTTGAATAAGGAAAGCAGACGTGAGTAGAGGAGATAGGGTTTTTTTTAATTCTGTAAAGGGATTGTGTCTGAGATTATGAATAGTATACCATCATTTTCAGTGAAAGAAACACGGATTAAAATGATTCACGGGTAGGGATTTTTTTTTTCACATTTCTTGTGGAGGGAATGAAGAATACTCCAGTTTTGTCTTTTTCTTTTCTGCCACTTTTCTGCTATCACAGCTTTTGATGTTTGCCAGACAGGCCTGTTGGGATGGCCTCCGATTTTCTATTGCCCTGGTTATAACTGAGAGCATTGACTTTAAGATTCCCTCTTGTCTCTGCCCTGTTTCTGGTTATACAGTGGAATTATGAATAGGTAGTGTCATACTGTCCCCTTTGGATACACAGACTTCCAAGTGGGCTCACTGCACTTCACAGCACTATTATCCTAGTATTGCGTGGCTTCTCTATACTGGTATCTATATGTGAAATAATTACTCAGTGTCTAACTGGGTTCTCTCTGCTGCCATGATGTTTGGTATAGGAAAATGAAGCAAGTTCTCAAATGAGAATGATAGCGCAATAGTTAATATTTGGTGATAGTACAGGAGATTTGTTTATTACAGGAATAATATTTGGGTATGTCTTAAAATTGCTGACAGAAGAGCTTTGTTTTCACATATGAGGGGTGTGAGGGCTTATGTAGGGATTCTATGGACTCAGGCTGACTCTTTCCATTTTCTCTTTCTCATCTTTATTTCCTAATCCCTCCCATTATGTCTAACTGCCTTTTTCTTCCCCCTTCTTTGTCTGCCCCAATCATTTTCTTTTCTTTTCTCTCATAACTTTCTCTGCTTTCTCCTTGACCTCTCCTGGTTTGCTTCTGACTCTTCTCCCGGTTCCCCATCCCCAAACTGCCTTCACTTCTCCCTTTCCTGTTTGTGCTTCATCAGTGCCCATTAACCTTGCTGCTAAGTCCTCTTCTCCTGCCAAGCTGAATTGCCACTTTAGAAAGCAGCCGTGTCCCTCTTTGGACCAATGGCACATTCTGCAGAGAGGACAAGAGCATGGCAGAGCATGCATTTAAGAAATACTTACTGCATTAAAAATGGAGAATTAGGTAAACAGCAGAGCACAATAAAATTTGCCGAACAAGTAGTTGCATCACGCTCTGCCTTTCTCCACTGATTGACTGGTCCTGAATTTGCTAGAACTATAAAAGACTTAAAATAAGGTGTGATAAAAGACTTTATTTTAATATGCTTTTCAGTTTAAAAAATGATATAAAATATTTGGGCTGGCTGCATAGATTTCTTTCGGTTATGTAGCCTTAGGGACTGATCTTCCAAGACATGCAGATATGTACATTTGCACATGCACATTGCACTGCTGGGCTCTCTACAGACATGGACGTAGGCAAGATCCCTGCCCCAAAGAGTTTACAGCATGATTGTTCCATGCTGTTCCAGTAAATGAGCTTGCCAGTGACCAAACGTATGGATACCTGAGCTAGCTTTGATCTAGCTAGCTTGAATAACAGCAGCAAATGTGTAGCACAGGTAGATACTCAAGCAACTGCCACCCATGCTGCCTGGCACCCATGGTGCTGTGGCTTCACTGCGATTGTTATGCAAGCTGGCTTTGATTTAGCAATATCAAAGCTAGCTCGGGTAAAACTTACACGTGCTGCAGTCATACCTCCTTACTGCAGTGTAGACACAAACTGGGTATTTATGCCGATCCTACTAGGTGCTGAGCACCTTCCACTCTCATTGACTTCCATGTGGTTGAAGCCACTCAGCACCATGCAAGGCTGGGACCATTATTATAAATTCACAAGCAATCTTTGTAATTCCATGTGCACACTGAGCGCACGATTGGCTCCCTACATTTGTATGTATATTTTTGCCCCTGCCATTTGGAAAATCTGGCCCTGAGTAAAAGAATTGCAATTGTTTCTGTTGATAGAAAAGGAGTCAGTCATTTTTTTTAATAGAGAAAATGAATCGGGAGACAAGTGTATAAGAAGTCTGCCCTCCATCAAGCTGAATTTTAGAAAAAGTTCCACGTTTACTGTGCTAGGACTCAGTCCTGCAAGCTGTTCCCTGGGGTGGCCCCTTCTGCCTGCACAGAGCCTCAGTGGAGCACCATGAGGGTCCAGGGGCCTGTCCATACTGAGGAGCATGCAGAATCAGGGTCTGAAGGTATGTCTACACTACGAAATTAGGTCGAATTTATAGAAGTCGGTTTTGCAGAAATCGTTTTTAAATAGTCGATTGTATGTGTTCCCACACAAAATGCTCTAAGTGCATTAACTCAGCGGAGTGCTTCCACAATACCGAGGCTAGTGTCGACTTCCGGAGTGTTGCACTGTAGGTAGCTATCCCACAGTTCCCGCAGTCTCCGCTGCCCATTGGAATTCTGGGTTGAGATCCCAATGCCTGATGGGGCAAAAAACATTGTCACGGGTGGTTCTGGGTACATGTCATCAGGCCCTCCTTCCCTCCCTCCCTCTGTGAAAGCAATGGCAGACAATCGTTTCGCGCCTTTTTTCCTGAGTTACCTGTGCAGACACCAAACCACGGCAAGCATGGAGCCCGCTCAGATCACTTTGGCAATTAGGAGCACATTAAAAACCACACGCATTATCCAGCAGTATCTGCAGCACCAGAACCTGGCAAAACGATACCGGGCGAGTAGGCGACGTCAGCGCGGTGACGAGAGTGATGAGGACATGGACACAGACTTCTCTCAAAGCACGGGCCCTGGCAATGTGGGCATCATGGTGCTAATGGGGCAGGTTCATGTGGTGGAACGCCGATTCTGGGCCCGGGAAACAAGCGCAGACTGGTGGGACCGCATAGTGTTGCAGGTCTGGGACTATTCCCAGTGGCTGCGAAACTTTCACATGCGTAAGGGCACTTTCATGGAACTTTGTGACTTGCTTTCCCCGCCCTGAAGCGCATGAATACCAAGATGAGAGCAGCCCTCACAGTTGAGAAGTGAGTGGCAATAGCCCTGTGGAAGCTTGCAACGCCAGACAGCTACCAGTCAGTCGGGAATCAATTTGGAGTGGGCAAATCTACTGTGGGGGCTGCTGTGATGCAAGTAGCCAACGCAATCAAAGATCTGCTGCTATCAAGGGTAGTGACCCTGGGAAATGTGCAGGTCATAGTGGATGGCTTTGGTGCAATGGGATTCCCTAACTGTGGTGGAGCCATAGACGGAACCCATATCCCTGTCTTGGCACCGGAGCACCAAGCCGGCGAGTACATAAACCACAAGGGGTACTTTTCAATAGTGCTGCAAGCACTGGTGGATCACAAGGGACGTTTCACCAACATCAACGTGGGATGGCCGGGAAAGGTACATGACGCTCGCATCTTCAGGAACTCTGGTCTATTTCAAAAGCTGCAGGAAGGAACTTTATTCCCAGACCAGAAAATAACCGTTGGGGACGTTGAAATGCCTATAGTTATCCTTGGGGACCTAGCCTATCCCTTAATGCCATGGCTCATGAAGCCGTACGCAGGCAGCCTGGACAGTAGTCAGGAGCTGTTCAACTACAGGCTGAGCAAGTGCAGAATGGTGGTAGAATGTGCATTTGGACGTTTAAAAGTGTGCTGGCGCAGTTTACTGACTCGGTTAGACCTCAGCGAAACCAATATTCCCACTGTTATTACTGCTTGCTGTGTGCTCCACAATATGTGTGAGAGTAAGGGGGAGACGTTTATGGCGGGGTGGGAGGTTGAGGCAAATTGCCTGGCCGCTGGTTATGCGCAGCCCGACACCAGGGCAGTTAGAAGAGCACAGGAGGGCGCGGTGCGCATCAGAGAAGCTTTGAAGACCAGTTTCATGACTGGCCAGGCTACGGTGTGAAAGTTCTGTTTGTTTCTCCTTGATGAAACCCCCCGCCCCTTGGTTCACTCTACTTCCCTGTAAGCTAACCACCCTCCCCTCCTCCCTTCGATCACCACTTGCAGAGGCAATAAAGTCATTGTTGCTTCACATTCATGCATTCTTTATTAATTCATCACACAAATAGGGGGATAACTGCCAAGGTAGCCTGGGAAGGGTGGTGGAGGAGGGAAGGACAAGGACACACAACACTTCAAAGTTTAAAACTTTAAAACTTATTGAATGGCAGCCTTTTGTTGCTTGGGCAATCCTCTGGGGTGGAGTTGCTGGGTGTCCGGGGGGCCCCCCCACCGCGTTCTTGGGCGTCTGGGTAAGGAGGCTATGGAACTTGGGGAGGAGGGCGGTTGGTTATACAGGGGCTGTAGCGGCGGTCTGTGCTCCTGCTGCCTTTCCTGCAGCTCAACCATACGCTGGAGCTCATTAGTTTGATCCTCCAGCATCCTCAGCATTGAATCCTGCCTCCTCTCATCATGCTGCCGCCACCTTTCAGCTTCAGCCCTCTCTTCAGCCAGCCACTTACTCTCTTCAGCCCGCCACCTCTCCTCACGGTCATTTTGTGCTTTCCTGCACTCTGACATTGTCTGCCTCCATGCATTCATCTGTGCTCTGTCAGTGTGGGAGGACAGCATGAGCTCAGAGAACATTTCATCACGAGTGCGTTTTTTTCGCCTTCTAATCTTCACTAGCCTCTGGTAAGGAGAAGATCCTGTGATCCTTGAAACACATGCAGCTGGTGGAGAAGGAAAAAAAGGGACAGTGGTATTTAAAAAGACACATTTTATAGAACAATGGGTACACTCTTTCAAGGTAAACCTTGCTGTTAACATTACATACACAGCACATGTGCTTTCGTCCCAAGGTCGCATTTTGCCTCCCCCCACCACGTGGCTAGCCCCTCACCCCTCCCCATGGCTAACAGCGGGGAACATTTCTGTTCAGCCACAGGCAAACAGCCCAGCAGGAACGGGCACCTCTGAATGTCCCCTTAAGAAAAGCACCCTATTTCAACCAGGTGACCGTGAATGATATCACTCTCCTGAGGATAACACAGAGAGATAAAGAACGGATGTTGTTTGAATGCCAGCAAACATACACTGCAATGCTTTGTTCTACAATGATTCCTGAGTACGTGCTACTGGCCTGGTGTGGTAAAGTGTCCTACCATGGTGGACGGAATAAGGCTGCCTTCCCCAGAAACCTTTCGCAAAGGCTTTGGGAGTACATCCAGGAGAGCCGCGAATGCCAGGGCAAATTAATCATTAAACATGCTTGCTTTTAAACCATGTATAGTATTTTAAAAGGTACACTCACCAGAGGTCCCTTCTCCACTTGGCGGGTCCAGGAGGCAGCCTTGGGTGGGTTCGGGGGGTACTGGCTCCAGGTCCAGGGTGAGAAACAGTTCCTGGCTGTCGGGAAAACCGGTTTCTCTGCTTGCTTGCTGTGAGATATCTACAACTTCATCATCATCATCTTCCTCGTCCCCAAAACCTTCTTCTGTGTTGCCTCCATCTCCATTGAAGGAGTCAAACAACACGGCTGGGGTAGTGGTGGCAGAACCCCCTAAAATGGCATGCAGCTCATCATAGAAGCGGCATGTTTGGGGCTCTGACCCGGAGCGGCCGTTTGCTTCTCTAGTTTTCTGGTAGGCTTGCCTCAGCTCCTTATGTTTCACGCGGCATTGCTTCGGGTCCCTGTTATGGCCTCTGTCCTTCATGCCCTGGGAGATTTTGACAAACGTTGTGGCATTTTCAAAACTGGAACGGAGTTCTGATACCACGGATTCCTCTCCCCATACAGCGATCAGATCCCGTACCTCCCGTTCGGTCCATGCTGGAGCTCTTTTGCGATTCTGGGACTCCATCATGGTCACCTCTGCTGATGAGCTCTGGCCAGCTTGGCAAGCTGCAGGTGACCATGCAAACAGGAAATTGAAATTCAAAAGTTTGCGGGCCTTTTCCTGTCTACCTGGCCAGTGCATCTGAGTTCAGAGTGCTGTCCAGAGTGGTCACAATAGAGCACTCTGAGAGAGCTCCCGGAGACCAATACCGTCTAATTGCGTCCACAGTACCCCAAATTCGACCCAGCAAGGCCGATTTAAGCGCTAATCCCCTTGTCGGGGGTGGAGTAAGGAAATCGATTTTAAGAGCCCTTTAAGTTGAAAAAAAGGGCTTCATCATGTGGACGGGTGCAGGGTTAAATCGATTTAACGCTGCTAAATTTGACCTCAACTCCTAGTGTAGACCTGGGCTCAGTGAGCAAGTATGAAACCACTACATTAGGTCAGGAATTCTGAGTTAAACAACATTTGCAGAGGAAAAATGCATAGTTGGACCCTAATCCTGCAAAAATGCACATGTGTAACTTTGTGCAGGGGAAGTAGCCCCATTGAACTCAATGAGACCACTCGTGTGCAAAGTTAAACCCCATACTTAAGGGATTGCACAATCAAGGCCATAATGATGGTGCAAATCATATTTTAAAAATATTTTTGTTTGTTTTGCTTTGTAATATACATCCAATGCTTTTAAAATTGTAACCCTGTGTATTTCTATGAGAAAAATATTTTTGCTGTCTTCAGGTTTTGCACTATAGAATATAGGGAATCTCTGCAGTCTAATTTACCAAATAGGTTCACTGTTGTAAGATTTTATTTCAGGAGATGGATTTTGTGTTTAAACCACGTTATCAGTTCCCAAATATTCTTTGTTGTTTACATAAGTAGTACACTGACTACAGTTTCTTCCTTGGCTTCTTAGAAGTGAAATACAAACTTCTATTAATAAACAAACTGTAAGAAAACTTCAGTAAATGCAAATACAGTGCTATTTTCTCAGTACTTAGAATTGTTGTGAAAATCATAGCCTGTAACATAAGTATTTATTTAATTTCAAATTTTAAAAAAGCAGAGAGACCTTTTAACTTTGGCTTCTTATAAAACCAAGTAGATTTGGACTGTAATTGTTGCACAGCACCATCTAGTGTTTTGAGAAAAGCAGAAGGAATTTCCTGTCAGCTTCTCTTTGTGCAAAAATATCACGAATGCTGAGCTGTTATCACACCTACACATTTTTGTAGCAGCAACAGTAAAGTCGTTTTTCTGTTTTTTAAAATGTCAGTTCTGTGTCTGAAAGCAATTTATCACTGATACGTCACATCTACTGTAATAAGTCTTACAAACTTAAATTTTGATCCTGAAGTGCTTCAAACAGTTTCAGCCCTGATAAGGAAGGTGTATGCTTTTGTGTATAATATATGTTTATACAATGTACGTTTATGAAGAGTCTGTGTATATAATAATTCTCATTTTTATAGTGCTTTATATGAGAGAAATGGTGGCACAGCTATACTGAACTGGCCACACTGTCAGTGGGTAAAAGGAGGCTCTGCCCTGGGAGTGTCCCAAAGGGAAAGTGCCTATGCATTGATGACCCATAATCTGAGGGGTTTCTCTTGGGATAGCAGATCACAGATCTTCCAGTTCTGCACAAATTACAGCTAAACTAATTATCACCCTGTTGTGAATTTTTAGTACTTTTCATCCATAGTGCTCAAGCCCTTTACAAAGGCTAGGTATGCAGTATCATACCCATTGCACTGCTGAGGTAACTGGAGAGAGGACAGAAGGAAGCTAAGTGACTTTACCTAAAACACACACAACAAATAGGGGTAGTAAAGTCAGGAAGGTCTCCTAATTCCCTCAAGGCACAGCTGTTTTCTGCTACCTCAGTCCTCCATGTCCTTCCAAAGGCATAATTTGCCTGGTCATTGGCATAGTTTTATTATTAATTTTTCCATTTCATATTTTTAATTGAAATGGATTCATTTTCTTTTAAATTCTATTGTTAGATTTACAGTACTGTAAAACAATTTTGCTAGGAAAGGTTCTGATGTTGAAATTAGAACCTTACTGGTAGCATATTGCATTTAGCATGCTAAAGTTGAATATCTGAAATACCATTATGAATTAAATAGTCCATAATGGATTTTGTTAACTTCCTTAATAAGTTAATGACCCTCTAAATATAGACGCATGGAAAACTGATCCTTTCGTCTGCAGATATTCAGTGTTTTATTCACTGCAAACCATTAAGCAATGAAATGCTCATAAGGTGACCCTATTTGCTCAATTTTCTTTAACAATGGAGTTTAAGAAAAAATTGATGAGATAGAGCAGGCTTACATACTTAGAGTTGTGCATATAAAGTGCCAGTGAGAAGCAATGTAAAGAATAGAACCAAAGTGACTTTGGTTGGTGATGAGGGAGGTCCTTAAACAGTCTTCTGCACCTCTGATAAGACCCAGGACTTTGTTGCCAAACATTCTATATATCGTGTTTCTCCTGCACTTATTGGTTCACCGAAAAGTAGAAGAAACAAGGTACTTTCAGTTAAACACTGAGTAAAACTGTTTGTTTTGTGTGGCTCCATTTCATAGCAACTCGGATGAACTGAAAGAACAGCTGAATAATTTGATATTGAAAGCTTAAAGGTCTTGAATTTTGGATGTAACAGCTGTTTCCATTAAAAAATATTTGGAATGATGTAATTCCATTGCTTAGAAATGTCTGGAATGTGACAATCAGTCTCTTGGAATAGGACTAGTGAAAACCAGTTTTAACCAGTTTTTCATTTCCTAGGGTAGACCATATTTAGAGTGTTTCTTGATTAAATCCATAAGGGCATAAGCTAAAACTGTCATATGTGTCTGGATAGTTAATCAATATGAAACATTAGAAATGCAATTTCGAAAAGGAATTTCACTGCAGTACTTCACTCAGCTTTTGCTTTTTGAAAAGAATGATGAAATGGTACCACACGCACGTCTGCCTCCAGTTAGTAACATGCTATTATAAAGTATATCTCTTAAAATGTCAACTCAGATTTTATAGGAATAACAGGTTTGAAGATTTTTTTCTTGTTTGAAAAGTGTAGGTGAAATCTTCATCAGTTTTCATGAGCTCCTCACTAAAACAGAAAACTCTAAATTTTGAACAGTACCTCCCGGTTCTCATCTGTTCCCCTCTACATTTCCCGTCTGTGCTAGGTGTAAATGGAAGATATACCATGACAAGGGGATACATAACAGACCCAAGTTAAAAAGATCAATTTAGTTCATGAAAAGATCTGTTTCAGTGTCAGTAATGAAAACTCCAAGGTATTTCATTTACGGAAAGAATGTCTAAATGCTTATGCAATTTGTGTGTGCATCCAGATGGATGCATTTTCTCACACCATGTTTCTCAAAGAAATAAAAAATTATGTAGCAGGTCCCATCTCTAGGCAGGATTTGGATGATAGACCATCCTGGTTTTGGATCAAAAAAATTGATTTCTGTGTGTTGCTATCTTTCATATAGGAACATGAGAACTGCCACACTGGATCAGATCAGTGGTCCATCTAACCCACTGTCTAGCCCCTTTAGTGGCTAATACAAGATGCTGCAGAGGACAGTGTAAGAAACCTAATAAAAAGTATGTCAGTTAGTTGACAAACCCTCTGAAGCATGAAACTTTGTCCCTTATAAAAATTTGATCCTGTATTAACATCGATTCAGAGTTGGTCCCAACAGCACATATTGAGAACCAATGGGTTCCTTTCCACGGTTGGGGTGAATTGGTCATGCAGCTGAACCCACTGTTTTCTTAACCTGAATTGAGTGAGTTGACTCTGTGTAGAGCCTGGTGGTGGGGATTGAGTGTGTATCTCAGGTGCAATAAAATCAGCGGCCTATACTGCTGTGTGAACTTTCAGAAACAAAGTAAAGCTATTTACCTTCAGAAAGCAAATCAGTACCAGATCACCTGTCTGACTCTTGCTACATGCTACTGCAATCTTGAAGAGGCATCAGGCAAAATCTAATTAAAAGATGCGAGTCAAACACAAAACAAGACTTTAAAACAAAATAGAACATGTATGTAAAAACTGTACTTATCAGAGACAGTAGTAAAAATACACCCTCACAATATTCAACTCAATGTTTGCTAAAATAAAAGGATCAGATTCATTGCATGTGACTGATTAATTTCACCCAAGGTGTCAATGACTTATCAATAATGTGAATTTGTAACAATACAGTGTACTGTGGTCTACTGTCAAGACACAGCACAAGAATAACATAGGAACTCCAGCCTAGTAAAAGGTATATTGTTTGCCTTGCACGCTGATTACAAAAAAAAATCAAGCAACAGGGAAAAAGATTGAAAAGAAATTTGTCTGATTTCAAAAACCATGTGTCTAATAAACTGGAAACGTCTCTTACAAACAGTTCATATTAATAAATCTAATAATAAAGTAATCTATTAAATCTATTTAAAATCCATTAATGAACCCATAATTATGCAAATTGGTCATGCCTGCCATCTCACTGAACTTCTGTACCTTAACCACATTCTGAAAGTATAGATGTTTTAAGAAAAACACATGAATCATCCACCATGCTCGTTAATTCAGTTCCAAATCATTTTCCTTAATGTCAGTCCACTTTTAAATTTTCAGGATACCTCACTGAAAATGTACCCCCTCTTGTGTGCTAAGAACTGTTTGCCTGGCCCGAAACATTGGTTATGGAATCCACCCAGTGCTATGAAATCATCTAGTCTCCCTAATATGCAGTATTTATTGTATGGATGGTAGGCAGAGCATGTACATTAACTTATGCAGTTTGTATCTGTTTCAACACTAGAACTCAGAATTTCAAGATAAAGGTAGCTTAAAATTAGCATAACATTGTCTTTTTCTTCACATTTATTTGGGCAACCTTATTTTCAACAGGATGCATTAATTTATACATTTTAATAACTTTTACATGCCTGTGTGTGTGTGTGTGTGAGAGAGAGAAAATCTTCAATGGACTACTAGCCCTCCTCACTACACTCTCACCTATAGCTCCCCGCTATGCAGGAACAGCAAGCACATCATCAGGAAATAAAGTACTAAATAATAGTACATACAGGATATGTGCAATAGGTTTTTAGGGCACACCATAAGTGGTGGCACGTAGGATGTGTGTAGCCACACATCACAGTGAAAAGCAAGCTGCATCCACACTGTGATGTGCAGCTACACACATCAGTGAAAGGCTCTGGCAGGCAGGAGGCCATAAGTGTTGACTCCATGGGTGCGGTGGGGAAGGTGGGAGCTTGGCTGCTGGTGGGTGGGGCCAGGGGTGGGAAGAGGCGGAGTGGGGTTGGGGCTTTGAGGGCAGGGGCAAAATGGGTTCGGGAAGGGGCGGGGTGGGGCCTTGGGTGAAGGGGTGGAGTGGGGGCAGGGCCGGGGCAGAAAGAGGCAGGGTGGGAGCTTGGAGGAAGGAGGGGAGTTGGGGCGGGCCTGAGGGTTAAGCACACCCCGGGTAGAGGGGAAATCAGCGCCTAAGCAGGAGGCAGTAAGGAAAGGCTCTGCAGCAGGGAGTTTCTGGAGCCTTTCCCCCGTTTTCCCCCCCCCAACCGGCAGAGCTTTTCTCTGCTGCTGGAGCCTTTCCCTGTGGTGGAGAGAAAGATCGTCTCATGACAGGGAGGCAGCAGGACACTACGCTGCTATAAACAGTACTGTAGACGGGGAGGTATTGCTTGGGCCTGTAGAGAGCCATGTAGGGTACATACCCACAGGGTTCAACTATGTCTTTATTTCCCTAAGCAGTGCCTTACTGTCTACACTGCTATTTATACCTGTGCTAAGGGTGCATGGAGTGTATGTACTCTAAATGCCACCATAAGGAGTGTGCAGTGCATGCCATTAGTGTCACGTCTTAATACTAGACAGAGATTAATGACATTTCAAGGCAGAGTTTGAGGCCTGGTCCTGAGAGGTGTAGATTTTCAGTTACTCAGCACTTCTCGGACCTGGCCCTGAGAAAGGAGAGGCTACTGGATCCTGCTGCTATCCTATTGCATAGTGCCACTATTGTATGTGAAAAAAATAATGCTTATTCTTCCTTTATTTGTTTTGTTTTATATCTTAGAAGGGACTTCATGTACACCACTTGCATTTTGTTTATTTATGTTCTGTTTAGATGTCCAGGAACGGCTCTGTCAGAACAGGAGTATAACATGTATAGGGCAGGAATTTCATCTGAGAGATCAGTATGACAGATTTATTCTCCAAAATCTAGATTATTTTTTATAAATTAACTACAGTTTAAAGTCACAAAACTGACTGACGATTAGATGAAAGTAGAGGTTTTTTCCTCTCAAGATATAGTATTTATTCATTTAAAACTTTGCCCTTTGGTGTAAGTTTGAGATGCATGCATCACTTTTGTGAAGGGTCTAGGGGAGAGAGCAATCCATATGATTTTTTCCCCCTAGTATCAGTGAGCACAACACAAACAATACACTGCAGGACATAATTTCTGAACCCAAACCTGGGAACACTACTATGGTCAAGGATGAGGGGGGAGAGAGAGGCTCCTTTCACCCACTTCAGGAGTGAAAGTAACTTAAAGGATTTACCAGTAGGCCAGAGTCCTGAGCAGGGACGTGGCCTGAACTGGAAGAGGGGTGGCCTCAACTGGATGAGGTGGGGCCTTTAAATCAAGATTTAAAGGCCCTGGGGCTGTGGCTGGGAGCCCCCGAGGCGATTTACAGGGCCTGGGGCTCCGGCTGCAGCTACCGCAGCAGAGCTCCGGGCCCTTTAAATCGCCACCGGAGCCCTGCTGCCGCTACCCTGGGGCTCTGGCACCTGGGCTCGGGAGGGGATTTAAAGGGCCCAGGGCTCCGGCCACTGCAGGGAGCCCCGGGCCATTTAAATCGCCATCCTGGGGAAGCCGGTCTGGCCCGGCATGCCGTACCGGCTCTCGCCGGTACGCCGTACCGGACAGTACTGGCTTACTTTCACCTCTGCCCCACTTCCAAAGTCAGTAGTCACAGTTTAGCCCTTTATAAAGCATTTTGCTTCCCGAATATTGATTCCATGACTCTGTTACTTTAAGCTCCAGTAATGTTACCCTTATTTTAACAAAATACAACCTGTAGTGCTACTAATACTAATGTGCTGTTTTATATATTTTGGAATTTAACTGCAATGGAATACAGACACATTTACATATGAAATTTTCGTTTATTTGGAGAAAAATAATTCAGAAAGAATAAACATTTATTTTTTAGATTAAATCCCTTCTTAGAGGGCTTTAATGGGTGTGTGTGTGTGTGTGTGTGTGTGTGTAGTCATAGCATCCAGCTGTAGCAAGCCAGTTGATTCATGATGTCCACAAATAATTTTGTTTGGGTGTTACATAAGAAATCTTCTATTATGAAGATGCTATTCTGAAAGTATGCAGCACAGTATTGATTACAGTAATATATCTGCCCTTAAGCTTGGATTTCAGAGGAAGTATGTGCATGCTGAGGTACTGTACTTGTTGCAATGCCTGTCATATTGCTTATGACCACTGTTTACTGTCTCAGGCAATGGTATGTGAGTGGCCGGTTCATTCAAAAACTCCAACTGCTGACCTTGTGATCCTTTTTTGAGATCTAAATCTGGTCCTCATATTTTACTTTAAATTGTATCATGTGATAAAACTTTGACTGTCAACTTGTAGCCAATGGCTTTAATTACTTACACTGAGGTATTTAATACCTTTCAAGTTTGTGTGTGTTACATTCCCAGCATTTTTAGGTGGAAACAAAATAAGTTTACATTGCCTGTGATTACCAATATCCTTCAATACATTTACCTGAAGTTTTCTTTGCCTAAATTAAGCTTTTCCAAGGGATTTGGAGGGAGATGTTATTGGGACTTGAGAGGTGAAGAGCTTTTCAAATAATGTTTGGAAAAACATGAATGTTTTCTATGTATCTCTCACATTCAGTGCCTCCTCTGTTAAACAGCAGTATTTTATTTTAATAGAATTTCTCATAAACATGCTTTTTTAAAAGTTTAATTTTTTTTGGTGCTTTGTGTGATATATATAATAGAAGCAATGCCTCAGAAGATGATTTAAAGATGAAGATTGTTAAAGAAACAATTCGTTCAATTTCTTACAATGCACACACAGATTTATGTCTCTGGATAGGCAAAGAAAAGTCCAGAAAGGAACTTTTGAAACGTAATAAAGGAAAAGTGAACAGTTTCTAAGCAGAGTTCTATTTTTATTTTGCAGTTGAATGACTTTGATTTCTGGGTTTTGATGATTTTATGACCGAAATCAAGTAAATTATATTGCTGCAGAACAGTCCTGAACTGACTGAAGATTTGATATTTTGCTTTTTAATATCCACTGTGGAAGAGGAGGAGGAGAAAAATCAGGTGCTTCTTGGCACCACCAGGGATAATGATGCTCAGATGGCACAGTGATAGGTGGGGTCTAGTAGAAATCTAGATAAATAGATAGGTTTGTTGAATTTACTTAGTGAGAACTCAGTGGAGATAAGCAACAGTCTAGATGAAATTAAGCGCTATGAATGCAATAGATACATTTGAAACCTTTGGTTTAAATTACAGTAGAACTTCAGGATTAGAAACACTTTGGGAATGAAGGTTGGTCGTAACTCCGAACAAATGTTCTCATTCTTTCAAAACTTAATAACTGAACATTGACTTAATACAGTTTTCAAACTTTACTATGCAGAAGAAAAATACTGCTTTTTAACCATCTTAGTTTAAATGAAACAAGCATAGAAGCAGTTTCCTTACTTTATCAACTCTTTTTTTTAAACTTTCCCTTTATTTTTTAGTAGTTTACATTTTAAAACAGTACTGTATTTGCTTTTTTGTGTGTGTGTCTCTGGTGCTGCCTGATTGCAAATGAAGAGTGAGGTTGACCAGTCAGTTTGTAACACTGGTGTTTGTAACTCTGAGGTTCTACTGCACAGGAAAATATGAAATGATTTTATAAATGTTGTTCTGAGGATACTAAGATGACAAAGTGTCAATAAAATCAAATCAATGACATGGAAAACAAGTTGAGTTCAAAATGTGAAGTTCAGCTTTCTGAAAACTTGAAAATCAGGACAAATGGAGCTGTTTCTTGCACTGAGATGTTAAGTATTAGGGAAGAATGTTCAGTACTTGAACTCTCAATCCACAATTACCGCATTGTGGAATGTGCAACTCATTGAATGAAGAATGACATTTTAAAATTACATTTGATTTTGAGTCTGGTTTCATCTTAATAATGTCCTCCAGCACTGGAAGGAGTTTAAAACTATTTAGGGAAGAAGTAAAAATGGGAACCTGTGTATTACTGTGTGTATTATTTTATTGTTGCAGGATGCGGTTTAACTATAGCAGCAGTGGCCAATCTGTGGCTCTGGAGCCACATGCGGCTCTCCAGAAGTTAATATGTGGCTCCTTGTATAGGCACTGACTCCGGGGCTGGAACTACAGGCGCCAACTTTCCAGTGTGCTGGGGGATGCTCACTACTCAACCCCTGGCTCTGCCACAGGTCTTGTCCCCACTCCACCCCTTCCTGCCCCCTCCCCTGAGCCTGCCGTGCCCTCACTCCTTCCCCCCCGCCCCAGCCTCCTGCATGTCATGAAACAGCTGATCGGGAAGTGTGGGGAGAGAGGGGGAGTCGCTCAGAGGCGGGGCTGCTGGTGCGTGGGAAACGCTGGGAATGGGTGGTGGGAGCTGCTTGGGGGCTGCTGATATGTTACTGTGGCTCTTTGGCAATGTACATTGGTAAATTCTGGCTCTTTGAGGCTCAGGTTGGCCACCCCTGAACTATAGAGTTACAGTTTGCTTTCTCTTCTAACTGAGACATTGCTATTTGCTATTGAGTACTTAAGTGAGCAGCAAGCAGGCTGTATCCTGCTATTCCCAATATAGTGTGAATTTTGATGCTCTTCCCCCCTCCTTAAAAATTATTCACCCTGAGTGTGACGATTAAGTGTGGAAAGCTATGTGTGAGTGCTGTTTAATTGGAGATGTGTGTCTTACCACTTCTGTTTTATTCATATGCCATGGAAGTTGACAAGTTTTGAATTAGGGGCAAGTCAGGTCAGCATTGTTCAATGGGAGACATAGGGTTACTCAAAGATGTTTTGGTGATAATGAACCTGCACTGATCTTTGGACATGTCTTGTTCTAACTAATAGGACTTGAGGGTACAAGTTTCTCCACCCTACCTTGCTAAAATGTCTCAACAAGAATCTGGAGGGACCACCTGTAGGGTTGTAAAGGAAGTTCAGCTACTATGGCCAATTCATCTTTGACCTCTAAGATTGCCAACACAGATGCCAGGAGTATGAGATGTAATGGTATTTTTCTGATGTAGGAACTGATATGAGACTACCAAAATCACTTTACGTAGGTCACCAGGCCATCATCCAGTCCTAAGACTTTGGGTTACCATTGTGCTGGGCTAGGTTCAGACCTGTGGCTTAGATGTGAATGACTGAATTATAAAGTAGGTGTTTCTCTCAAAGGATTTCTCTCCTCTCCCCACCCATAGCTTTTTATACCACTAGATCTGGCAATATTGCTCATCAGAAGTAGCTCTTTTAAAAAGATTTATTTTGTTAAGTGCAAATTTAAATGACATATTTGAGTACACTATGTTTATGCATATCCTGCAGTTTACATGTCACAACTCTCACATCCATTCAGTTCTAGAATTTGAAGTCCAGGTGAAGCTGATGTTGGAATAGACTGTCAGGGATTGTCTTGCATTTAGAGGTGGCTTTGGGATGCTAGGATTAAATATCAGTATTTGTAGGGCTATGGAAGAATCAGGCTATGTTTTCAGTACTGGTACTGGTTTATGCTGAGTATAGTGATACTCATCATGTATGAGATGTATGTTTAAAACTATTTAATAAATTGAGAGTTTTGTTCAAAGGGGAAATATTGAAATGAAAGCTGTAGTTCCAATCTGGACCAGTGGCAGTGCTGTTTGGTGTGGTTCCTCCTGGGAGACCAGCAACACCACTTTACCCTATGAGCAAGAGTTGGGGGAGGAAAGCTGATCTGGGAAGAAAAATGGGTCAATCAGAAGCAGTGATCAGTGAGCTGTGGGGCATGACTGAGCCTTTAAACGTTGACTGTCAAACTGTTTAAAGTAAAGAAGCCCAATCCAAAAGGAGTTAAGAGGAAAGCAAGGTTTGGTAGAGCAGTGTACAGAAAGGAGAGCCCTGCCCAGGGAAGTTAAGGAGTAACCAGGAGAAATTGTAATAAAGTTCAGCTTTTCAAGTGATTCCTCCATTCCCATTCAGACTACAATATAGTGTAGTACAAATAAAAACATTAGAGAGGCAGCTGCTAATGTCTGTTTCATATTGTTTCGTACCATCTGAGTCACTCCATTAGGGAAGTCACAACTTCTCCTATTAATATACTTGTTCCAAGCATATGATCAGTTGTATCCTAAAATAAATTCTAAACTGCCTCATTTTTTTTCCTGGAAGTTAAAATATTAAAATCAAATCAAACCAGGGATGAAATATTTACTTTGATATTCATGGACTACAGATTTGATATTGTCCTACATCAGCCTTACAGGGTAACCAAGTGGCTGACTTAGATTAAATTCTCTCTTGCTATCTTGGTGGATACAGCGAACATTCTACTGGAACTTAGGTCAGTGCCTAAAATAACCTTGCTTAATTGCAAGCTGCAAGTGTCTCGCGAAATTCCAGTTAGGAGTCAGGGAACTGCATGACTGGGACACTACTACTGTAGTTTGGAACACATGGAGGACGAGTAGACTGGCCTAAACTTGATCTGCACAATAGCGCAGGTACTGGCAGCAGATTGTTTGCTATATTTGAAATTTCCTCCATGTTCAGCATAAGCATTTGACGCAGCACTGAAAATGGCTTGGGTTACACATAGTCTCTGGCTTAATTGTCTGACTTAAACGGGCATGTGTTTGCTGAAGTACTGCTTGGGAGTAACTGCTTTAGCTGAAGAAAGAAAATGGAACAGTTAAATTTTTGCAAAGCTGATGACTGAAAATCCCTTCTTCCAGTACAATTCAGGTAGGACACTGTTAATGTGAAATATTTTACAAAATGTTGGTACTGTCTTAAAGCTATTTAATAGCAGGTTTTGCAAACCATTCCCACTGCAAGACCTAAATGCTTTCTTGTACTGCAAATCCTTGTTTACTTTTAAAGTAGAATTTGATGTCCTAAATTTATTTGTTCGGAATGATGCATTTTATTCCCTTATGCACTGTAATTTTAACTTGCAAAACCAATCGATCTTTTCCCCTGTAGATGAATCTTTTCTGTATATTGAGAGAGTTGTCAAAATCTCTTTCATGCTCTGATATTTTGCATAATATCACGTTTTGTGATCACTACAATAATTTGAGTAGGAAAGAAAGGGGCACAAAAAGGTGACCTCTTTAAGCCTTTCCATCTCAGAATGTGGTTTACACATTTCAGCAAGATACTATCACTCTTTACTAGTACTTTTTCCTCCCAGGTGAAATTTAAATGCTCACCCCTCTGAATGCTCTATGACATCACTCCGCTAACTGTTTAGAGTATAATTAGAAATAGACATTGCAGTATTATTATTATTATTATTATTTATTATTACATTGCTCTGGTTAAAACGTCGACCGACATTATAAAGAGTGTTTGCAGTGTTGTAGCCTTATTGGTCCTAGGATATAGGAGAGACAAGATAGCTGAGGTAATACTTAGTATTTGATCAACTTCTGTTGGTGAAAGAGACAAGCTTTCAAGCTCTACAGAGCTCTTCAGGTCATCCGAGACCTGAAGAAGAGCTCTGTGGAACTCAAAAGCTTGTCATTTTTGCCAACAGACGTTGGTCCAACGAAAGATATTACCTCACCCACCTTGTTTGTCTTAGTGTAAAGAATCATATTTAGTTAAGATTTAAGAAACCCATAGACTAAAAATGGTCAATTCTGCCAACAAATATAGAACTTATCATCTTGTTAACAGCCAACTCACTAAATTATATGGCTGTTCAATATAGAGATTAAACGTAACATATCATTGATGGACAATAAATAGTCCCTAATTATAATTACAATAATAGCAATTCAGATAGCTCTTTTCAAACTATTCTCCAAGCTTTATGCCTTTGGAGGGATCTGGTATGTTTTATTTCAGTTCTCGGTGTCCTCAGCTCTTGTACCCAACAACTCAGCTCAAGTTGTTGCATGAGTACCTGATCCTTGGAGACCATAAGTTTTGAGATAGACCACTCAGCCGTGTCTGTTCTCTCTGCAAGTCTATTCATCCACAAAGAGAGTGCAGGAACTTTCAGTTTGCTTTGAGGATGTTCTTGATTTTAAAGGTTTGCATTGGACTAAGATCTTTTTTCTTTCCTGCAGTTTTGCGGAAGGTAGGTTTGAATGAGAGCTAGTTGGCTGATGTTCAATTTGTATAAGGTAGGGGTGATGCCAGTGAAATAGAAAAACATTCAGAGCAGATAGGAGAAGTGATAACCCCTCAGCTGAGTAAGCAGATGTCATTGACTTTTAATAAGCTTTTCAGTTTAGAGATCCGTTTGGACGCTCAGTTGCCCAGGCACTATAAACAAAGGAGTTTTCCTTTCATCTTTAGGGAAAGTTAAGGAAGTTGTGACCTTTCGTATAGGATGATGAGATCAATTCATGCTTTTTGTCTCCTCCAGTACACTGTCCATAAGGGCTTCACTAAAAGTCTGCTCAAAAATTTCAACTAGTACAAAATTCAGCTTCCTGCTTCCTCAGAGGTTTTTCTCTCAAAGTGCCTATTACACCAGTGTTCTGTAATCTGCACTGATTTCTTGTTTGTTTCCTCATGATATTAAAGGTGTTGATTTTTGATCAATAAATTCTTATAAGTGTTGTGTCCTGGCTGTTTTAAAGAGCATTTTTCTCTTCATGCTCCATCCTGATAGGGAAGATCAGCTAGGTGGTTCTCAGTGGCAGTCTCCATGGAGACTGGAGACAGTGTACTCAGGAAAGGTAGGCCTCCACACTAAAAGTTGTTTACCTTATTGAACATAAGAACAGTCATACTGGGTCAGACCAAAGGTCCATCTAGCCCAGTATCCAGTCTTCCAACAGTGGCCAATACCAGATGCCCCAGAGGGAATGAACAGAACAGCTAATCATCAAGTGATCCATCCCCCTGTTGCCCATTCCCAGCTTCTGGCAAACAGAGGCTAGGGGGACATCCTCTCTGCCCATCCTGGCTAAAAGCCATTGATGGACCTATCCTGCATGAAGGTATCTAGTTCTTTTTTTAACCCTGTTATAGTCTTGGACTTCACAACATCCTCTGGCAAGGAGTTCCACAGGTTGACTCTGTGTTGTGTGAAAAAAAATACTTCCTTTTGTTTGTTTTAAACCTGCTGCCTATTAATTTCATTTGGAGACCCCTAGTTCTTGTGTTATGAGAGGAGTAAATAACACTTCCTTATTTACTTTCTCCACATCCGTCATAATTTTATAGAACTCTTTCATATCCCCCCTTAGTAGTCTTTTCCAAGCTGAAAAGTCTCAATTTTATTAATCTCTCCTCATACAGAAGTCGTTCCATACCCCTAATCAATTTTGTTGCCCTTTTCTGAACCTTTTCCAATTCCAATATATCTTTTTTTACATGGGGCAACTACATCTGCACGCAGTATTCAAGATGTGGGCATAGCATGGATTTATACAGAGACAATATGATATTTTCTGTCTTATTATCTATCTTTTTCTTAATGATTCCCAACAATCTGTTAGCCTTTTTGGCTGCCGCTGCATATTAAGTGGATATTTTCAGAGAACTATCCACAATGATTCCAAGATCTCCTCATTCTTGAGTGTTAACAGCTAATTTAGACGCCATCATTTTATATGTATACTTGGGATTATGCTTTCCAATGTGCATTACTTTGCATTTATCAACGTTGAATTTCATCTGCCATTTTGTCGTCCAGTCACCCAGCTTTGTGAGATCCTTTTGTAGCTCTTCACAGTCTGCTTGGCACGTAACGGTCTTGAGTAGTTTTGTATCATCTTCAAATTTTGCCACCTCACTATATACCCCTTTTTCCAGATCATTTATGAATAAGTGGAATAGGACTGCTCCCAGTACAGACCCCTGGGGGACACCACTATTTACCTCTCTCCATTCTGAAAACTGACCATTTATTCCTACTCTTTGTTTTCTATCATTTAACCGGTTACCAATCTATGAGAGAACCTTCCCTCTTATCCCATGACAGCTTACTTTGCTTAAGAGCCTTTGGTGAGGGACCTTGTCAAAGGCTTTCTGAAAATGTGTGTACACTATATCCACTGGATCCCCCTTGTCCACATGCTTGTTGACCCCATCAAAGAATTCTAGTAGAGTGGTGAGGCATGATTTCCCTTTACAAAAGACATGTTGACTTTTCCCTAACAAATGATGTTCATCCATGTGTCGGACAACTTTTTTCTTTACTATAGTTTCAGCCAGTTTGCCCGGTACTGAAGTCATGCTTAGCAGCCTGTAATTGCCTGGATCACCTCTGGAGCCCTTTTTAAAAATTGGTGTCACATTAACTATCCTCCAGGCATCTGGTACAGAAGCTGATTTAAATGATAGGTTACAGACTACAGTTAATAGTTCTGCAATTTCACATTTGAGTTCCTTCAGAACTCTTGGGTGAATACAGTCTGGTCCTGGTGATTTATTACTGTTTAATTTATCAATTTGTTCCAAAACCTCCTCTAATGACACCTCAATCTGGGACAGTTCCTCAGATTTGTCACCTAGAAAGAATGGCTCAGGTTTGGGAATCTCCCTCACATCCTCAGCTGTGAAGAATGACGTAAAGAATTAATTTAGTTTCTCCACTGTGGCCTTGTCATCCTTGAGTGCTCCTTGCGCATCTCGATCATCCAGTGGCCCCAAAGTTTTTTAAGCAGGCTTCCTGCTTCTGATATACTTAAAAAGAAATTGCTATTATTTTTTGAGTCTTTGACTAGCTGTTCTTCAAATTCTTTTTTGGTCTTCCTAATTATATTTTTATACTTGATTTCCCAGAGTTTTTGTTCCTTTCTATTTTCCTCACTTTTAACTTCCACTTTTTTATATTGATTGAAGAGTCCTACATTTTTTTTTAACCTTCAGGGCATTTTGCTACACCTACCTAATCACTTAGGCTCCTCTCTCCTCTGGGGGAGTTCTGAGTTGTTGCTGTGGTTTGTGGAGGTGCTTTCTTTTGCAGTTCTTTTGAGTTGATACTGTCACTTAGTGAAATTTCTCTATAGTTGTTTTTACATTTAAGGAGGTGAGAGGTGCACTGTATATATTAATTTCCTACTGCTTCGCTCCAGTTAGCAGCATTCATGCTTACCATGCCACCTCCTTTCCTGGACTCCTCTCTGAGATTCAGGCCATTTAATCAGGATCCTGCTTCAGCTATCCATATTAAAGGGCCAGGAATCTTCCAGAAAGACTCTTAAATATTTTCGAAGGATTTGATTTAGTTTTGCCTGAATTAGGGACAAATTTCACAGTTCAGAGTAGTTCAGTTTTGATAATAATCAGAACATTTAGGTGCTGGTTATCTGGACCAGATTTTTTAGTCTGCAAAAGTGGGCTGCAAATCTAGTAAAAATGGGCTTTTTTGTGAGATTTTCTGGAAATTCTGTCATTAATCAAGCTAGAAATAGAAGTCAGAACAGGTTTTCTTGAAGTATTTTGGCACTCCCTTTCTAGCTGGAACCTGGAATTGCAAAGGCTCACAAGTAAAGATGAAAAATAATAGGAATTTGGAAAAATTCATCCCATTTTCTAACTTCAAAAAGAAGGTTTGGTTCAAGTTTTGATACATGGGTGAGGGGTAGAATGACTGGTTTTGCCTCCTTACCTTTGATGTTCCAGGTTATGACATGAGAGAGTCAGATATCTACTCAATCAGAACATTGTAGCCCAATCGTCCTATGTTAATAGGGTCAGGCAGTTGTTTGTACAGGCTTTGGGATCTTTTCTTGTTATAAGTTAATTTATACTTAGGGATGCTGGTTAACTAATATATTTGTGACAGGAATTTGTGACAGGAATTTGCCTACAGGCCATTTTGATTATCATTTGAATTGCTAGTTATAAGGGAGAGGACTGTGACCCGGTGTGCCTAGGGCAGCCCTCACTGGAAATGTCAAGGTCAGGGCAGGCTACAAAAGGGAGGGCAAATACTCCGAAGACTGTTTATAGCCTTTTGCCATGCAGCTTTATTTCCTTTGTTCCAAGCAGAAGCTGCCTAGCACATGGTCTGGAAGCCAGAGAGTTCTGTCCATAGGCACGCCCCGCATGCCTTGCTGAGTCATAAGGTGTATCCCTTGCCTTCTCTCAATGAGACAATTATATAGCTGATGTCACCTGATGGGCTGTCAAGCAGATTAGGCATTGCTAATGTCAGTCAGTCTGGGCGTGTCACCCAGATGCACAGCACAAGTTTGGAACTACAGACATACCATACATATAACTTATAATACAAAGGTGATACAAACGCATAAATTAGATTATCAAATTTAGCAAATTATAATATTTTTGCAGATACCTTACATGGCATATCTGGCACAACTCATTGCAATTTTACATTATTGATATTCATAATATCCTGAAGTGTCTCCCAGATTCCATGCAGCGTCACACACCCTCACGCAAAATTGATGCTGAAAGGGGTGTTCCTAGACACTACTGAATGCATCACATGAATTTTCCATTCTAGGTCCTATATTATTACATTTTCAGTTTCTATCCCAACTATTAATGTCCAGCAGAAATAGTTTATCAAAATCCTGTCTGACTAAATCAGGCTGTTTATATACAGCTGGCTTCATTTTCTGAAAATCTTTCTCATCTGATGATACTCTAATATAGACCTTACTGCTTTCAAGAATGTAATTACCTTGGCATTTAGCCATGACAGTCATGTGGTAGTGTGCCTCAGTTTTCCTTTCTGTACAGCAGACTAGATTTGTAAAGGTTTCTCTGCTGTGCCAAGTTTCAAGCTGGCCTACAGGTATCAGCGGTAACATTTAATTACTATAAGGCTTTCTAGCATACAGTGTATTTTTGTGTATGTTTTTACAGTGTATTTTACAATGTGTATTCTTTTATCAAAGTCATACACATTGTACCTTTTTACCAGGGTTGACATCAATATCAAATATGTTAGAAGGCTAAACCTTAATAGTAACACCAAATTTGTTACAAGTGAGCATTTATAAGTATCTTGGTCATATCATGCCTCTTGTTTTACTGAATCTCTTGGTTGGCCAGTTGTGTCTTCTGAGCTAACAGCTATGGGGCAAATCTTCCTCCTCCCTTGTCAGTCAGGTAAATTGTATCAACCCAGACACTAGCTTTCAAATTCTCATCTGCTACCAATTTCAAGGCTGGACACTCATTCTTCCCATCAGCGGGATTGGGTCCTTTCCCCCTTCAACTTTCTCCTAGAGCAGTGGTTCCCAAACTTGTTCCGCCGCTTGTGCAGGGAAAGCGGGCCGGGCCGGTTTGTTTATCTGCCATGTCCGCAGGTTTGGCCGATCACGGCTCCCAGTGGCCAAAGTTCGCTGCTCCAGGCCAAAGGGAGCCGCTGGAAGCGGCGGCCAGTACATACAAGTTAAAGAAGTATGGGCTGGATGAATGGACTATAAGGGGGATAGAAAGCTGGCTAGATTGTTGGGCTCAGCGGGTAGTGATCAATGGCTCCATGTCTAGTTGGCAGCCGATATCAAGTGGAGTGCCCCAAGGATCGGTCCTGGGGCTAGTTTTGTTCAATATCTTCATTAATGATCTGGAGGACGGTGTGGATTGCACCCTCAGCAAGTTTGCAGATGACACTAAACTGGGAGGAGAGGTAGATACGCTGGAGGGTAGGGATAGGATACAGAGGGACCTAGACAAATTGGAGGATTGGGCCAAAAGAAATCTGATGAGGTTCAACAAGGACAAGTGCAGAATCCTGCACTTAGGACGGAAGAATCCAATGCACCGCTACAGACTAGGGACCGAATGGCTCAGCAGCAGTTCAGCAGAAAAGGACATAGGGGTTACAGTGGACGAGAAGCTGGATATGAGTCAACAGTGTGCCCTTGTTGCCAAGAAGGCCAATGGCATTTTGGGATATATAAGTAGGGGCATTGCCAGCAGATTGAGGGACGTGATCGTTCCCCTCTATTCGACATTGGTGAGGCCTCATCTGGAGTACTGTGTCCAGTTTTGGGCCCCACACTACCAGAAGGACGTGGATAAATTGGAGAGAGTCCAGCGAAGGGCAACAAAAATGATTAGGGGTCTGGAACACATGACTTATGAGGAGAGGCTGAGGGAACTGGGATTGTTTAGTCTGCAGAAGAGAAGAATGAGGGGGGATTTGATAGCTGCTTTCAGCTACCTGAGAGGTGGTTCCAGAGAGGATGGATCTAGACTATTCTCAGTGGTAGAAGAGGACAGGACAAGGAGTAATGGTCTCAAGTTGCAGTGGGGGAGGTTTAGGTTGGATATTAGGAAAAACTTTTTCAGTAGGAGGGTGGTGAAACACTGGAATGCGTTACCTAGGGAGGTGGTAGAATCTTCTTCCTTGGAAGTTTTTAAGGTCAGGCTTGACAAAGCCTTGGCTGGGATGATTTGATTGGGGATTGGTCCTGCTTTGAGCAGGGGGTTGGACTAGATGACCTCCTGAGGTCCCTTCCAACCCTGATATTCTATGATTCTATGACTGTTCTGCTCTGAAAAAACAGTAACCCAATCTTTCCTCAGAACCTGAGTCACAAACTGTTCACTTAGAGAATCAGCATGGAGACATTCATGACTCAACCACATAGTCTCCCCAACCAGCTGCCCAAGCACAGCCACTTGGCTACAGGACTGTTCAATTTCTCTAACAATTTTTTCTCCATCTGAGACCTTCTCTAGGCTATCTACAATGGATCTGTCTAAAGCAAGGTTAGTGGATCCATGTACCTCAGAAAGACTCTGGCAGTTAAGAACTGAAACAAGTCTCCCAAACAAACTGTTGCTTTCTCTATACAGTGATTCACCCTGAGTTAATGCAATCAAATCACTTTCACACCCATCAGTTACAAGAAACTGCTTGCAAAAACTACCCTGAAGAGTTTTCTCTTCAGGAATAGTTCTAAGCTACCCATCTTTTTTCTGCTCTACAGAAGGATTGCTCCATGGAGCCACAACAAACTCCTTCTGAGTTTCATTTACATCCAGAATCACCAGTGGCACATCAGGAGGCTTTTCACATAACCCCCTTTCAGACAATTTTGCTAAACTCCATGGTTAAAGGGTTAGAGGCACTCTCTTTCCCTCTGTAGCTTTCCTCACTGGCAATATGCAGGTTCCTTCCTGGGTTTCAGTTAAGTCCAGAACCACCTCTGGGGCAACTGAAATATCCCTCAACCATCACAGGCTGAGAGGTACCCTCTGTCTGCTCCACAGACAAAGGACTGGAGGTCCATTCTCCTTCGTTAGGTATACTACTATTTGCAACAGACAAACAACTGGAAACAGTTTTTCCTTCAACAGTTAAACTGCTGTTTTCCACAAACAGGGTCTCATCATACTGAGCTACTTTAAGCAAATCACTTCTACTTTGTTCAGGCTCACTTTCACAAATGTCACTTGTCAGCAATCCATTACACACCAGAAATCTACCCTTTCCTTCCTTTTTCTCCACGACTGGGTTATGACATTACCCTGATTAAACACTGTTACCACATCATTATCAAACAACATACTACCATTGTTATAAACTGAACAGATTCTATCTCCAGCATTGCTGTAGAGAGAAGCGGGGCTTCCAGGATAACACAGTTCCTGCTGTTCTTTCATTATTTTGATTTGGAGTTTAAGTCTGGCAACTTGGGTCACAGCTTGCAGCAGCTCCAGTCGCCTCCTGTGAGATTCTCTGTCTCTCTCCAGCTTGCTTTGTTCTTTCCTCAGCTCGCCTGGCTCTCTCCTCCGCTTTTTTTCCAGCTGGACCAAGGCTTGCTTCGCTTGCATCTGAAGTTCTGCCATTTCTCTCTCATGTTGACGATGTTGGCTGTCTCTCGGGGCTTGCAGTTTTGATTGTGGATCATTCATTGTGACTGACCTCTAGCGCACTCTCAGTTTTAAATTTCAAATTTGGAATAGAATGGGGTCCTGATCCAAAACCAAAGGATCTGGTTCTGTGGATCCTGCCAGCTACACCAATGTGATCCAGTGTGCCTGAGACAGCCCTCACTAGAAATGCCAAGGTCAGGGCAGGCTGCAAAAGGGAGAGCAGATACCCACCAGTCTTGGGAGTAATACTGAAGTTAAACTCCCCAAAGAGTCACCAACTGTGCTTCTGATCCCCCACACTGGTTATCAAGAAGCAAAAAAAGAAATCACGCAGCTCCCTTTATTGCGTTCCAGTTCTCTGGCTCCCAATCAGCACCTAGGTCCAGTACAGTGAGGAGTTATTTAAAAAACTCTGCTCACATATACAAAATGTTCTTCTGACTCCAAAGGGTCAGCCACATTACCAGGTCAGTGTAGGTCTGGATCTTACCCAAAATACCACACTGCCAGCCAATCCTTTAGTGTCTTATTATAAAGAAAAAAGAAAGATAAGGAGAGAGATGTTAAATGGTAAGACCATTCCATACATACAAAGGCTTCAAAGTCCATCAGGTTCCTAGCAGTATTGGTGAGTTTGCTGGCTTGAAAGTCCCTCTGGAACACATCCATAGCTTGGATGGGTCATTCAGTCCCTTGTTCAGAGCTTCATTTTTACAAAGGTTACTCCAGAAGTGAGAAGCAGGAATGAAGACAAAATGGAGAAGGTGCAACTGCCTTTTGCCATGCAGCTTGATTTCCTTTGTTCCAAACACAAGCTGCCCAGCACATGGCCTGGAAGCCATAGAGTTCTGTCCATAGGCATGCTCCTGCATGCCTTGCTGAGTCATAAGGTGTATCCCTTGCCTTCTCTCAATGAGTCATTTGTATAGTTGATGTCCCTGAATGGGTTGTCAAGCAGGCTAGGCATTGCTAATGCCAATCAGTCTGGGTGTGTCACCCAGATGCACAGCAAAAGTTTGGAGCTACAGACATACCATACATGTAATTTATAATACAAAGGTGATACAAACACATAAATTAGATTATCATACTTAGCAAATTATAACATTTTTGCCTATACTTTACATGGCATATCTGGCACAACTCATTGTAATTTTACATTATTGATATTCATAGTATCCTCAAGTGTCCCCCAGATTCCATACAGCATCACAAGGACAAAGAAAGAAATGTATTGTAGTTAGGTATAATATATACCTGATCTATGTTCAGTGCTGCTTTCAAGAAGTTCCTTTAATGCGTCATCCTAGCATGAGCCTCATCAAAGTGATACCCTGCTGAGAGAGGATCCATGCAAAGCATTTGAAATCTGTGTATTTATCTTTGAAAGTTCAATAAAAAGTTTTATTTTTAAAACCCTCCTCCTTTCAGTCCCCCCCTCCCCCGAATTTTCCACTTGCTGCTGGAGCACACAGAGCATAAAAATGAATGAGCATATAGTATTCAAAATGCTGCATATCAGGAGACGAGAACTATTCAAACCTTTGATTTTCTTTTTCTGCAGACCATTAAAATGGCTATTTAGTTAGAAAATGTCCTGAATAATAAGTCTTTTAAAATTTAAAATGCATTGAATAGATGGAGTGGGGAAAAAAGTACAAAATCCCCCGAGGATGTAATTCTTTGACTCCTGACCTAGATTCCACGGTCGTATAGCCAGGGTTGCTACAATTGGCTTTCCTCAGAAAAGTGTTATGTTAGAACTCGTGGTCTTACTTTCAATTGGATAGCATATGGCCAATCATGCTGGAGTTGAAGTTAATGGCAAAACTCCCACTGACTTTGGCTGGAAGACTGAATGTTGATTAGGGTTCACTGAATGATGACCAGTATCCATGACTCTAGTTAGCATCTTATACAATCGTACCTAAATATTAGGGATGATATTTGAAGTGAAATAAGAAATATCAGAAAAAGATTATTAATAATCAAATAAAATAAGTAAATAATTCTACTTCTTTTAATAGTTGTTTAAAATTGTTAAACTCAAGTACTCCTTACTCAATGCTAAATTCAGGCAGAACTGGAATACAGTTTCCTTTGAGCAAAGTTAGTTTCACTGTACCCTATTTGCACATTTTCAATGCTTTTTTACTCTGCTCTTCCAAAAATTTTCCAATTGGACAGAAATATAATGTAGAATCACTTTCTCAAGGAAATGTCTCTTTATTTGAAAACAAAAACCTTAACTCATTTCTCCCACACTCCCACTTTTTCAAATAGAATCACACTCATACCTCACTAAACTTCCCACTGTACAAGTGTCAGCTCTGCAATAATAACAGATAGTTGAGACAGGTAGATCAGAAATGTCCCAAGTCATCTTAGCCTTCCACTGAGATATGGAAGTCTAAGTTTGGGCGCAATAGAACCTTTTTAAAAATTACTCCATTTTAACTGATCATTATCTATGAACCCATAGAGTAAAGAAACCATTACATACTTCTATCTACACTGGGATCTCCTTTTGTGAGGAATTCTTTTGCACATTTACCCTTTTGTTCTTCCTTGGACACAAAAAAGTTCCTTTCATGAACCTCAGCAGGACTGCTTAAAACAGCTGAAACTTTTGACTGACTCTAGTTTACAGCATCTGAATTAGATGACTATTTCTGGGGAAGCACAGGTAGATGAAGAAGGATGCAGTCACTGTAGTTTTCAGTTGAAGATTAAAATAGCTTAATTTTAGAGCATTTAAACATGAGTTTACAAGGCCAAACCATATCGTGATTTTCTTTAATCCCCACCAGTCCCACGAAGAGGCTTGAGGTGCTGCCATATCTCAAAATCATAAGATAAAGGTACTTTATACCTGAGTTATGTAGAGTTAGAAAATTAATATAAAGAGTCAGCGCAAAGATGTTATATCCTAAATGTTTTCTGGTTGTCGCCCTAAAAACTAATATCATTAGTCATTACAAAAACACAGGTCACAGTGGCTTCCATTTTTGCAATCTGAAACTGTACAGAAAGATCTGTGAATGCCATGGCTGGGACTTGGGCAATCTGACTGAGTGGTTAGAGCAGAGGTCGGGAGTCAGGGCGGTTAGATACAAGAAGATCAGAGTCTCAGGCAGGCCAGAGGGCAAACCGGTAGTCAGATGTCAGGAGGCAGGCAGGGTCAAGATCCCAGGAGACCAGTAGCAGACAGTTGGAGCAGGCATTGCTGGGGAAGCAGTCCTAAGCAGAGTAAACCCAGCTGCAGGGACAGCTTTGTGTTCCTGTGCTGCATTTCTTTAGGAACTGTGAACCAGTCAGGGCTCCAAGTATTCCACCAGTTCGTTCCCAGGGCTGTGATCCTCAGTCAGAGTTCAGTTAGCAGGTCACTGTAGGTGACAGGTTGAAACTTACTAGATCCAAAGAGCCCTGTGCAGTACCGGGTTTACAATGATGCCGGGCCCACACTTAGAAGGGGCCCTGGCACCCAGACCGTGGCCCCGTCCCGTAGCTCTGCCTGCACTCCGCCCCAAGGCCCTGCCCACCACTCGCTCCTCTCAACCCCTCCCCCACGCTTGCTGCTGTCCATTCCCTCCCCTCTGTGCAAGTAGCGGGCGGGGCCTTGGGGGAAAGAGGCCGAGTGGGGGTGGATGGAGCATGGGCGGAGCAGGGACAATGGAGCTACAGTCTGGGCGCCAGGGCCCACCAAAGCCCTGTGGATCTTTTTTCAAGACCTGCAGGCTCTGATATCACTCCCTCCCCAAGGGGTGCCCTCAGGGCAACATGGAACCAGGCTTTTTGGGTGATATCTATGGAACACTTGCACAAGTGTGGGGGCATGTATATTTTCCACGAGTTCCCAGATGCACTCCTCAAGGCCATATCCCTAAGAGTCAACAAGATACCATAGCCCACCACACTTATATTTAGAATCCAGGATTTTGTGAACCACATATTCCTCATGGCCCTGTACCAGTAGAGGAGGTGTCTGGGTCCTGTGAGGAAAAAGATTTTCTGTGCAGGGTTTCAAAAGTGATACATGAAACACTGGGTGAATCTTCAGAGAGCAGGATAGTTGTAGTTCAAAGGTGACTGGATTAACCTGCTGCAGGGTCTTAAAAGGGCCAAGGAATTGAAAGTCCAGCCTGTGAATAGGTTTGTCTGTGTGGAGATACTTTGTGGAGAGCCATACCATTTGTCCCACTGAGTAGGTTGGGCCTTTCTGTTGATGCTGGCCTGCATGCCATTTATAGTCTGCTCTTAGATTTTCCAAGTGTCCTGTCATTTCTTCCTGGGCCCAATGAATCTACTCTTTCATGTCTGAGGTGGCTGGATTGGGAGAGGACACAAGTAATTGTGGGTGGAATTGGGGGTCGTACCCATTGTTGGTTTTAAAAAAAGGGGGGCTTTGACCTGTAGACACATTGTCTGTGTGGTTGTAGGAAAATTCTGCATAAGGCAGAAATGAAGACCAGATACTGCTCAATGAATGTCACAGATACTGCTCAAGAATTTGATTGGCTCTTTCCATTTGGCCATTAGACTAGGGATGGTAAGCGGAGAAAAGACATGTGGACTCCCAGCCGGCGAGAACAACTTGCAGATAAACCCTTGGGCCAGGTTCTCCTGGAGGTACTCTTGGTTCTGACATGGCATAAATTCATCCAAAGGATATTTTTGCTTCTGGCTGCAGCTCTATGAGGCAGTCATAGTCCTCGTGTGGAGGTAGAGTTTCCACATTCTTCTTTTCAAAAATATCAGTTGCTATTTGCTATTTTGAAGGAAGTTCAGATGCAGCTTCAGTAGAAGGTTCTGTCTGGATAGCTGCCACCATCTGAGCCTCTTGAGGTAAAGATGCGGTCCCCAACAGTGCTGTCTACAAAACTCTGGTGGGAAACAGACTTCCTGTGCTTGCCACCAAATGAGCGGATTGTCAGCTATGCCTGAGGGTTGGTAGGATGAGATTTTGCAGGGATGTGCCAGGTATGTGAAAATGGACTGGCACCTGCAAGTGGGGACGCCTTGGGTGGGGCTCCAGATGTGTTCCAGTCAAGACTTAAATGTGGGGGAGCTCTTTTCCCTGATTCCTTGTTGGTTGTATTGGGCATACAGAACTGGAGCGACCCGAATCACTGCAGCAGAAACAGAGATGGCATTGGCATCATCATTCCTTTTCTATGGGGGTGAGCCCTCTACTGCCCACATCCACCTAAACTGGCTCAGCAGGAGGCACGGGTGAAAGGGTCACAGTACCTGGATTGGAAAGTTGCAAGACCCCCATTTTTTCCTCTCTTTGTTCCTGTAACCATTTATCTAAATGGACAGCAATATCCATGAGGACATCCAGACTCATGGGCATCTCTCCCTAGCTAACTTGTCTTTAATATCTTCTTGCAGGCCCCACTGGAACCATTACATCTGTGCTGGCTTGTTCCAGTCTGTCTCGTATGTAACGTGGCTGAATGGCACGGCATAGGAGGCTACAGTTCCCTGCCCCTGTTGGTGCTTCCTTAGGGCAGCCTCCGCTTTTCAAGTTCAGTGCAGATAATCAAATAGTACCAACTTGCCTTGGAGGAAGACAGTACTGGGCTGTCACTCTCCAAGAAGGGGAAGCCCCGTCTGTGGTTTCCCAGGACAGCACGTGGTTGACCAGGCTCAACTTTGCACGATCAGTAGTACTGAACTGAGGGCGCCTCATGAACAGGAGGCAGCACTGGTTTATAAAACCCCTGAATTTCTGGCAATTGCCATCAAATAGTTCTGGCAGCTGCCTCAGGGAACAGGGCTGCCTGAACCATGCCTGGAGTGTGGCATTTTTGGCATGCAACTCTGTGACTTGGTCCTGTAATAGCTGGTTCTCCAGGTCAGCTGGATGAAATGGGCCTGCAGGGGTCGGTTGTCCCCTGAAGGCAGGTGGCCGATTCGAGTGTGTCTGGTGCTCCTGAAGGGTTAGCCAGGTCCATTCTGCTGGCTCTGGGACCACTTCTGTGGCCTATGTGGTCCCTGCAAATTGTCATGACTGGGACATGGGTGGTCTGACCTAGGAGTTAGAGGTTGGGAGTCATACTGGGTCCGATACCAGGAGGCCACAGGGCAAACTGGGTGTCAGGAGGCAAGCAGGGTCAGGTTACCAGAAGATCAGCAGCATGATCAGTTATTGCTGGAGAAGCAGCCCGAAGCAAGTTAATCCAGTTCTGCCTGGATAGCCACCAGCTATGGACTGCTTCCTGTTCCTGTGCTGCATTTCAGTAGGAGCTGTGAACCAATCAGGACCCCCAGGATTCCGCCAATCAGCTCCCAGGATTTGTGTGTAGGAGTTCAGTCCTAATTCTGATGACAGTTGAGTGGCAGCTCCGAAGAGGCCTGTGGACCTTGATCCCTAACAGAAAATGATGATAATCTGTTCCCCTTTGCAGAGGTGCCGACTTTCTACTTATAGTTATTCTATTTGTAGTTATTCCACAGACTAGTTCAACCTTGTCACCTATCCCCTGAGCATACTTTTAAAGTTCTTCAGATTAAATCTGATGGGGGGGGGGGAAGTGAGGTCGTGTCTGCCTATTGGTAGCCCCACACAGCAGTAGACCTAATCCATTGCTGCAGTTCCCCATATAATAGCTGGAGTACCTTTGTGTGTGTCCTGCATGTCAAGGTAGTTAGGACTTGAATCAGGACCCTCCTGGACAATCAATAACTCTACCTGCCTACACCAAAAGGAGCCTAGTTCTGGCCAAACCAGTAGCAGATGTACTAAACTTTTCTTAGATGCAAGTCATATTTTATACCTCTTACAGGTTTGTCACATTTTTTGGGTTTGTTCCATTTGCTCCCTCACAAATTTATTTCTTTCAATGTATTGAAGGCTTGAAAGTATAGAGAATGGTGTTTGCTGCTCTCATCAACTGGAGTGCAGTGAGCAAGGAGAAGTTAGGCAGGGTTACAAAAATTAAAAAGGTATTTGTAGTGATTCAGGAAGTACTTGCATTTTTACAGAAGATAAAGTGTTGTGTGAAGGCATCTATACAATATTTTAAGACTATTTGAACTGGTCCTTGCTTTTGCATTTCAATGTGGTAGATAAATAATGTATGATGACTTTAAAGCCTCATCATCATCATCATCATCAGTTCTCATTTTCCAAGTGACCATACTACATGGGTAGTGCGAGACAATAAAATTGCTATCAGAGTCCAAGGATGAATGCAAGTCTTGAAATATACTTGTTTTGTGTATTTGGTACTTGCCTCTGTACTTGTAACATGGCTGTATGCAGAACATTCCAATGTTGCCTGTTTGAATGATTTTCAGAAAAGCAGAATTCTAGGAAGATTGATGTTCTTGACCCAGACAGATTGTGACAAATTGCTGACACCATGACAAGGTGCTAAAAGCAGGCACACAATTTCCATGGTTCTCTTCTTGCCCTTTTCCAAAAACTTAAGTTCAGTGTATTTGTGCCATACAGTGGTATTCAAAGCAATTTTTTGGAAAGCATGGGATATTTGTATTATCTCTTTCTTTTTCTATGCAGCTTGTAATATTTTGTGTACAAGTACCATTTTCAAATATTTAGAAAACTATAGCATTTAAATGAATGTGGGTATGTGTTAAGGTACCCAAAGTAAAATTACTTAACACATTTCATTGTTAATTCCTGGGCATGTGTTGTGTCCTGAAACCTTCAATGAGAGAAATGTCTGAACATTTTTGGGCCTGGCTGAATATGGGGCATTCTAAAGCCAAACATTCCATCTTGTTGAAATTCAAATGATCATCTTTGCCATCTTTTCAGCTTTGAAACAATGAGTTTTCAAGTAATAAATATAAACCTATTTAAATAGCAGAATGCCACATTAGACATCAATAAACTGCTCAAATGTATTACATTTAAAAAAAAACCACCACAGTTTCAGATCAACATGAATTTTGTTCTTATGGCAGGACCTTTGTGTTTGGCTTCATAATGCTGTATATTTTAAAGCTCTGTGCAGCAGCAAGTTTGCATAAGATAAAAGGAATGATCTGTTCTTGCCAGTCTGCCAGCACAACTAACCTTCTAACATATCTGACAATTTCTACTGAAGTAATTCTTCCAAAATCATGGCAGTTTGTAAAGAGTGATACATTTTTATCCAGGGAAAACACACATTTGTCAGATAAATAGCCTTGCCAGCTTCTATGAAAGTGTTTGAGAATCCTAGCAATAATCAAAATTCTTAATTCAATGGTCAAAATTCATAGTGTGTATACTGGAAGGGTCAGACTTTGCAATGATGTAAAGGGTGGTCTCAGAATTACATGTTGGCTGTAAGTTTGTCAAACAAGTGCAAGTGTGATAAAGTAGCATAATGTGCAGATGTAGCTTTCATTGTGCAAAAAAGTGTAATTTACACACAAATGAAGGGGTGTAGCACAGACATAGTGGGTGGAGGTGTCATTTTTGGCCCAGTCTTCCTCCCAGAGAAGTTATTGTCAAAGTTCTCAGTGTTTTCAATGGAAGACCCATATTCTTACAACCTCCTGGTAGTTGCTTTCCTGCCACACCTACAGTTGCACACCTCAAACTGTAAATTGCACTAATTTTCCATGGCCCCTACATGCCACATTGGTACAAGTTACAGTACTTTACCAATTACCATCATTTTCTGACTAACTTGCGCCTGATGTTTAATTTGCATCTCAATTTACATTACAGCAGAATTTGACCCAGAGACTTCTATGGGAGTTACACCTGCTTACTCAAGCTCTGGACTTTGTGCTGTGTGGTTATTTCCTCTGGCTACAATTACTGTGTGCCCTAAACGAAAAATATATCATCGAATGAGTAATCTTTTCTCAGTTTTAGAATTTTTCAAGGACTTTACCAAACATAATCCACAATAGAAGAAAAAGATATTATCTTCAGTATAATACAATAGAGTATGCACATGCTCACTTGAGACCGGAAGAGATGGTAAACAGTTTTTCTTAAGGATTCAAAATATATCTTTGAGGAACAGTCCCATACAAATAGCTATTAAGTATGTACAAACACCATTTGTATAGTGAAGAAACAATTACTTGAATTATTTTAAATTCCTTAGATGACAGAGATTCCAACCTACACATCAAATTCCATTTAGAAAAAATGCATATCTGCCAAAGAAATAACAGATTTTTTTTAAAATTACTTGAAAATTAGGGGTTAAACTCACTACCTATACTGCAGAGTCATGTGCTTCTAGAGTATAATACAAATAGAGTTTAACCCCTAATTTTCAAGTAATTTTAAAAAAAAATCTGTTATTTCTTTGGCAGATATGCATTTTTTCTAAATGGAATTTGATGTGTAGGTTGGAATCTCTGTCATCTAAGGAATTTAAAATATTTATATAAATTAAGATCAGATTGTTAGTTTCTTAAATCATGAATTTGTTTTGCATGTAAGCTAAGCTAAATGAAGAATATCTGATTTCTCTTGCTGAGGTTTCACTGTGAGATCAAAGAACATAAAACCACAGTTCAGTTGCTTCTGTCACTGTTGTTAACTCTAGAACATTTAATCTTTCACTAGATATCACATACATCTTAACAACCCCATGTATATCTGTAGGCACAAGAATGCTACAGTGAAAAAATGTTTGTTTAAAACTTCTTAACAAACCCTAGAGTCTAATAAACCTGAAGGTTTGTTTGTGCACAATATCTTTGTTTGCAGCAGTGTTTGCATTGCAAGCTATTTTAGTTAGCATGAAGGGCTGTGGCCTAGCTGATAGATGGTAACAGCTGTGAATTACAAGGTCAGCTGTCTGCAAGACTGAGTGAAATGGACAGCTGGCAGTCTAATGGATACAACCCTTGTGCCCTGAGAAATTCCATAGAAAATGATTCTACGGTACAGTTTGTGAATTGAAAACAAAACCCTTACCTTAGCACTCACTTATGAATACATCAGTTACTTTTAATTGGTTAAAAAAGTCCTTTTAAAAATTGTGCATTAAGAAATCAGAGTTATAAAGCTCTTGACATGAAATTGTGTTTGTGTTTGGTTCTGTGTTTTCATTTGGAGGTTGTGTATCATTGCAATCTATATGGAAATGTGGAAATTGTGGGGGAGAAGTCAGCAGACAAATCAAAAGTATTGTTATAAAAGAATACACATTTTATCTAATCTACCTATCAATTTTTGGTATGCCATTCACCGTGGCGATTAGATACTCTCTCCTGGTATTTCTCTCTTCCCAAAGAACATTAGTAATAACATACATAACACCACTCTGTATCCGTCTCACTCTCAATATTTTGAACTAGATTGTGCCCTAATATAATGTGGCTACATAAGTGGGTAGGAAGAGTAAGAACGCTTGTGAGGCCACATTAGATGCACTAAAACTTGGCTTTGGGCAGAGAGCAAGAGAAGGGGCTCTGTGCCTTACACCTCCCCATACAGAAGAAGGGGTGAGGCCATGGCTCTGTCCCCAACATGCTAGCCAGTGGAGCTGTCTGGATGAGAAGAAGTATGTGTTTGAGGAGCATATTGTGCTGTGTAAAGGGTTGTAGCACATTACTCCCCCGATATGCACCACCACCACATACACACAACAACATGGGAGCACTACCATTATTGTGGCTCAGAAAGGTGTCCTCTCACCCATAATAGTTCTATACAAATGAGTTGTCTGAGACATGGAGAAATTGTAATGGTTTAAATATCTGGAGTCCTGTTGTTTGCCGTGACTTCTAAAACATTCCTTTTTTATAGCAGTTTACTTGCAATAGTCAGAATTTCCTCTTAACCTTCATGTCTCCCTGGCAGCATTTGTAAATTGTATCTGAAAATTTAGTAAGCGAGTTCCTATTCTTGTGGATCCATACAGTATCTTCACTGTGCAAAAGTGCCACTAGAACTTGAATAATCTTTTAAATCCTCATTTTATCTCCTGTTGTCTCAGCAGGGCAAGACAACAGACCTTGATTGTCTCCTGAAAATGAATGACCTGTTCACATTCTTAATGTATAATTTATTGGTGACATTTCAGTGTGTTCTTGAAGCTGCATAAAGCACTACAGAAGGTGCTAAACCTTTTGATTCATTGTGCTAAATACAATTCTTGAGTTTCCTCAAATTACTGCTGCATCCAAATATTGACTGTTGTAAAGAAATTGTTGCCACTACTTGGATAATTTTGGAATTGCTACTATACTCTCTACATTCTAGACACTACTAAGTATTTCATTACAGTAAAATGTCCCTGTTCCTTTGTCATATTTACATGGTAATGAGCAATCAGATCGGTGATGCTCCAGAATCTCTCACTGTCCTTGAAAAAGGCGTTTGTTGATACACGGGGGGGCAGGGAGGAAGTAGACTGAGTTAAGTTATCTTGTTCGTACATGTATCATTTGGCTGTGGCTGTGCTCTGGATAGCCTGTAGCTTAGTTTTAAAGAGAGTTTGATTTTTTGACTGCTCTCAAAGAAAATTTAAGTCTTCCACGTGGAAGCAAAACAGTAAGAAAGGGGAGCAATTTCTCCCTTCCTCTGGCCAGGTCAGGGCGAAGCAGGCAGGAGGGAAAGTAGCTCCACGGGGAGCCGGGGGGAGGTTATGGCTAACAAGGCAGCATGCAGTTTCATTCACTCCCCGGGAAAGGACACAAGGACAGGGAGTGGTCCTCCCTCTTTCCTTCCCCTGCCACTAAGGGCAGGGAATGGCTTAAGGCAGTTTTGCTCAGCTCGGCTCCCTGTGGAGGCAGGACTGTAAGCAGTGAAGGGGGCAGATCAAGAGCGAAAGGAGTCATGTTTCAGATTTCCCTGCTAAGGGCAAGGGAAGGGGGTGGGGGGCCCTTGTGGAAGCAGAACAAAAAGGGAGAGGGGGAGTTACCTGGTTAGTCAGCTCTAAGAAACATATTGGCATGGGGTATAGGTAGGAGGAGAAGGGACACAGCAAATCCCCCCCCACCCCGTGCTGCGCACACAATTGAGCTGTGATGATTGGATTAGGGACTAGTTTCAGGTTTTTGCTTGGGGCACACCCAGGGAGTTTGCACTTCTCCGTTTTTCTGTCAGGCTCAGTCCTAGCACTGGGAAATGGGGGGATGGATTCAAAGGCTGCCCAGGGCCTATGTAATGGGGTTGTGGGAGTTAGTGGCAGTCAGGGGTAGTGGGGCTGGTGCTAGGCCAGGGGCGGATGGGCCCCGGTTTTTTTTCCTGTTTCATTACCAATGGCAGCCATCCCCACCCCCTCAGGTTCATGGCTTGGGGGACTCCAAGGGAACCAAACTTCTACTTCAGTCAGCAGGAATTTTCATGCAAGTGGTTAAGACTGCTGTTTCTAAGGTAGTCTTCACAGCATTCAGGGTTTCCAAAGTGTTCAGATTCACCCAGAGCATTTGTGTTCATTCCTCCCAACTGATTACAAGCTGCGTGGGCAATACTGATGCAACGGTGTGTCGGAGCAGCAACAACTGCAGGTGGCATTGGGTGCAGGCTTTGGAAAGGTGTATACACCCATCAGTGCAGGCATGTTTATGGATTACGTTTTGGGGCATATGCAGCATGTTCATGCTACAGCGGTACAGAAAGGGTCCCAGGGGAAACCAGCATAGGGGTTAAATCAAGTGCCTCCCACAGGTTGGCAAGGGCACCATTTCCAGTTCAGCTGGAGATGTTAAGGTTCCTCATTTGGCAGTGCCTTAATAAAGCAGATGGGGGCACATTTCTGTGGGTTTAGGATTCTGTTGATGGGGACCATAAATAATACACAGTCAAACAAAACCCCTACGAGTCATGGATGTGGATGGGGTATGTAAAATGCGGTCAAGCAAAACACACTAAAAATCAGGCTACATGGTTTAAAAAACAAAACAACCACAACATGGGAATCAGTTGAAGGTGGGGTAGCAGGGCCCTTCACACAATGGTCTGCACATAACTTGCAGGTTTATCTCCTGAAGCTTGGACCTCAAATTGGCTCCAGGATAATATCCATTACTTTTACTTTTCCTGGGTTTATACTGGTATAGCAGATGCCTGGCCTCACTTTTACATGTCAGGTTTCAGAAGCTGGCATCAGGAGCCAGCCAAGAACCTGGTGAAATTCACTAGCTACATGGAACTTGGGGGTAGGATGGTTAGCGATGTAGCATGGCAGAGCTATGAGACAAGTCTTAACAAATTCATGCAATTACAGGAGCAGAAAGGCTGGTCACCAAATGGCCCATTACAGAGCAGCAGGTGCTGCGGAACTCGGGGTTGCGGGCAACCTGTCAACCGGCGTCCTCACCAATCTTGGAATCGCCTCCCAGCTGTTACATATCTCAGTGGGGCTAAATGGTTATCCATATCCACACAGCACTCTTAATTCAAAGGTTGCTGGCAGGGTGATTGTATTCCAGTGGTCCCATGCAGCAGTCATGTGGGCACATCACAGTTAACATTCTCTGAAATGTAAGTGGCCGTGCTCAGAGCAGCATTCTTAAACAGTTTTGGTACTTTTGGAATTAGCAAGCTAATGCCTGGGTTATGTAGGGGCACTGACGGTGGTGGTGGGGGGGAGGGGGAGGGATTGGAACTGGGTGACGTACACCACAAGGGGCAAGCAGGGTGTCAGAGTTCCCTCCCCACTCTGAACTCTAGGGTACAGATATGGGGACCCGCATGAAAGACCCCCTAAGCTTATTTCTACCAGCTTAGGGTAAAACTTCCCCAAGGCACAAACACTTTGCCTTGGACGGTATGCTGCCACCACCAAGTCATTTACAAAGAATCAGGGGAAGGACCACTTGAAGTTCCTATTCCCCCAAAATATCCCCCTAAGCCCTTACACCCCTTTTCCTGGGGAAGCTTGAGAAGAATATCTTAACCAACTGGTTACAAAGTGATCACAGATCCAAACCCCTGAATCTTAGTACAATAGAGAAATCAATCAGGCTCTTAAAAGAAACAGAACTTTATTAGAAGGAAAAAAGGTAAAAGAAGCACCTCTGTAAAATTAGAAGGGAAGCTAATCTCACAGGGCAATCAGATTTAAAACACAGAGGATTTCCCACTGGGCAAAAACCTTAAAGTTACAAAAAGAAAACCAGGAATACACCTTTCTCTCAGCACAGAGAAAATCACAAGCCAAAACAAAAGTAAACTAACGCATTTCCTTGCTAGTACTTACTAATTCTAATGGCGTTGGATTGCTTGCTTTCTTGATCTCTCTCTGGCAAGCACACAGAACAGACAGACCAAAGCCTCCCCTCCCCTCACCCCAAGATCTGAAAGTATCTTGTCCCCTTATTGGTCCTTTTGGTCAGGTGCCAGCCAGGTTACCTGAACTTCTTAACCCTTTACAGGTAAAAGGATATTGTGCCTCTGGCCAGGGGGGATTTTATAGTACTGTATACAGGAAGGTTGTTACCCTTCCCTTTATATTTATGACACAGGGATATTAAATCTGTAACAGTCAATGAAACTGGGCAGCATTTGTTATCTTCCGGAAAGGCTGGGAGCTTGGTTCTGCCCTATGGAATTTGGTTCTCAGTCATTCTCAGGGGCCACAAGAGCAGTGGTGCAGCGCAGTACAGGAGCACAGGCAATTCTGACAATTGGGCATTGGCATTTGGAAGCGTACAATATGGTGTGCAACCTCAGGTGGTCAGTTGCTATTAATGTTTTGTGATTCCCTTCCAGATGATGTCAGACCAACCATGGAGGCAGTGTTGTGGATCGGTGGGCACAGGATTGTTTTTCTTATTCACATAAGCAGACATCCTAGTGGCCTCAAGGGTTGGCAACTGGGGTCCAGTGATGGGGCAAGGCTATTTTGGCGTAGAAGGAGAAGCATGTTGTTAGACCAGCTCATGCCACTGTGTGCCCAGGGTGCGTCAGCAGTCACTGACATGATGTGGCACACTTTGGAGAACGCTATTTAGGAATGTGTAAAGGAGTTCAATTACTGTCCAGAACAAGAAGGGACTTGATGCAGATCCATGTTGTCAGATTTTTTACTGTTCCTGGACTGCTTTTTATATTTTCTTCTTTTGCTATACAGTAGGTGTAAGAGTTGCTTTAATTTCATTCTGCTTCATAATAGCACACAGGAATTTCAGTTGAAAGGATGCATCCAAGTTACATTTATGTTACATGCTCTGAGTATCACTTCTCTGCTGTTTTACGAATTCCTAACTATATTACAAAATTCACATTATATGTATGTACATATTGAGATACAGATTTTTGTAATGGGGTTGGCACCTGCCTCTCACAAGCGCCCCCTTTTGGTTGGGTGTGAGCCTGCTGTTTCTTAGTTCTTGGAACAGGATGGCACCCACCTCTGGAGCTTCCCGTCCTCCCTGGTTCGATGGTTTCTTCGGCAAGTCCTCAGTGACTCAGCCCTCTGGCCAAGTCACATACGCTGTAGGTGGAGAACAAACAAACCTCTTCCAGGGTATACAGTCTTTACCTTCCACTAAGGCTTCCTTCCTGGAGACACTGCTCTCTATAACAGTCCAACAGGGCCCATCACAGTACCCTCACTTGGTCTGGCTAGGTTCTGGGCTCAGTCCTTGCTCGGTTCCTGCAAACAGACAGGAGCTCCTTCTTAGCTCCACTGGTCTTCAGCAGCCCTCCCTGGGCTCAGCCCTGCCCGCACTGAGTCATCTATGGTCCTGCTGCTCTTCTAGCCAGCCAGAAACCCAGTCCTCTCTCTTCCAGCTCCAGGCAGCAACTGACTGCTCTGTCTCTGCTACTTCTTTTTATATGGCCCTCCTGGCCTCTGATTGGCTGCTTTCCCTGCAGCCATTCTAGGATGCCTGGAGGACTTCTCCTCTGCTCTTTTCTGGGGTGGGGTGAGGCAGGGCCACGAGGCCTCCAGCATGGGGCCTCCGGACCTAGTCTACCCCATCACAGATTTACATAGATCTAGGCAAATGATTGTGTAAACACACATGCTTAACTTTATGCACATGAGTAGTCCAACTGAAGTCAAGCTACACACATGTTTACAATTCTAATGTATGAAGTCCTGCAATCATTTAAATTGTCTTATAGTAAAATAGAAGAAAACGTCAGCTAACCAGTTATTCAGGGACATGTATGGGAATTCATATAAATAAATGCACTGAGTATTCTTTAATATCCTTTTAAAACTCTGAATAAAGTGTAATCATGCTTTCCAATTGGGCATTCCAATAGTAATTTGGTAATGTAAATTAATAGTATTTTGGTGTAGCCTCAAGTAGCTATTTAGATGGTATCACTTAGGCTATTTTATTCCTCTTAATATGGTGCATAGCATTAATGGATGGACTCTAAGGCCTTATCTACATTCACTGGTTTTACTTAAATTTGTATTTTAAACCAAGTAAGATACACTGCAGGTGCAAATTCCTGTATGGATGCTCTTATTTCAGTTTAAAAGTGCCTTTGGTTTAGTTTAACCTATTTTTTTACTGGATTAAATTAAGGGCTTGTCTATATCACAAAATTGCATGGGTTTAACCTAAAGTTTGCATTTAAATCAGTTCAGATAAACTGATGCAAACTCAGTGTGGACACTTATTTCAGTGTAGCTTAAGTTGATTGGGAACCAATGAGCCATATGTAAATGAAACCAGAATGAGCCGTATGTAAACCAAATCTACGTTGCTTTAAAAAATATCTATTTAAATCTGTGCAACTTTCTCTTGTAGACAGGCCTAAATCAAATTAAACCACTCTTAAATGCTAATAAGGGCTGATCACACTGAGAAACTTGCACTGCTTAATTTAAGGTATAATTTGAAACCAGTTTAGTTAAACTAGTGTAAAGACTGCGTGGACACTCATTTTGGTTAAAAGTAGCTTACTTAGGTTTAGCATAAATCAGTTCCTAATTGACTTGAACTTATCCAAACAAGCATGATATATAATGGAATAAAAGTATCTCTACAAGATTTTGCATAAGTTTAACCAGGGTGCTGGAACAATTTGTAAAGTGGGGGTGCTGAGAGCCATTAGACCAAACTGTAAACCCTGTATATAATGGAAACCACTTCAAGCCGGAGGGTGTGGCAGCACCCCGAGTTCCAGCACCTATGAGTTTAACTACATCAATTTAAACCACACCTTAAATTGAAACCAATATGCCCTATCTGCATGAAAAAGTTCAGAGTATGTACCTGCAAACTTGCACCAATTTAATTAAATTGGTTTGAAAACATACCTTGAGTTAAACTGATGCAAATGTATATGTAGACGAGACCTAAAACAGAAGTTTTGGATTAGCCTATTAATTCACTGGGAGTCTTGGTTTTGGACCAGCCCTTAAGTTTTTAGTGATTTTTGGCATCGCAGTGGTTCAGTAGCAGGGCATTTATTTTGCCAAAGTGGAAATATTCAACCCAATTTTCAGAGATTCTGAACACTTGCAACTCCCAATATAGTCGATCAATCTATTTGTTTTGTACTGTCGTGAATATGGTTGCCAGTTGATAGAACAAGATGGCTGAGCACAAAGTAGAACAGATATTATCCCCACCCCAAGATACCATGCTCCTTGAAACTCCAGGAGGCCTTATGCTAATCTCTGGCTTTCTGTGGGTATTTCCCATAAGAGGTTTTATTTAGGCCTGAGCCAGCTATTGCAATAACATAGTTCAAGTTGCTGTTGACAGTATTCTAACCTTAATTGTTTCTCAAGGGCTAATACTAGGTTGACCAGATGTCCTGATTTTATAAGGACAGTCCCGATTTTTGGGTCTTTTTTTTTATATAGGCTCCTATTACCCCCCCATCACCGTCCCAATTTTTCACACTTGCTGTCTGGTCCCCCTAGCTAATACTGAGCTATTGATTACTACTTAAAGCAATTTTTAAGATAGTTCAAGGGAATTTGGTCTCATTTATTAATGTTAAGTTACTAAAAATTATGTTTTAAATAGTGCCCACATTATTTCCCTGTGCACCTAACACCATCATAAAGTTAGCTTTACTTTAAATTATAAACATCAGATCTAAACTGATACTGAAGATTTTACATACTGTCAGTGCAGAAAGGCTCTGCTTTGCAACTTACATCATTATGCTACTATTAAACAAAAATATTAATGAAGACCAAAATAAATACCAGGTCTCAAGACAACGGTTTTGATTAGTTGCAAGTCTGACGTGCTGCAAAAATTGGGATGTTTCTTAATCTAATTTGCTTAGAACACACAGTTGAATGAAAGACAGACTGGAATGGATTTTAAGCAGCAGACTGTAACTTAATTAACACTGGGTAAGGGCGGTATATACCCACCATCTCACATACCAGGCGTTTAACTGAGTCCAGTGCAGGTTTACAGGACTCCCACTATAGAACCAATAATTTGGGATACACCCTTCTGCCTACCCCCCAAGACTCCAGCTCACTTCTGAGTCCTCTAACCTTCCACTCATGCACATGGGTGGGTGGGTGTGAGGGATCCTTAGTCTATGAAGATATCAGGTCTCCCCTTACAGGCACAAGATCCACAAACTAAAATCCCAGGTCTCATTTACCTCTGGGAGATGGTTCTTTTAGCCCTTATCTGCATAAGATACTGGCCTTTGGAGGCCTCAGCAATCACCTCCACCCACACAACCTGGTATCTATTTCCTCCCCAGTCCAATCCTTAAGGTCCCTTAGCCAAGTGTCAGCCTCCGCATCTAGCAAGTACACTCCATCCCTAAAAAGCTACAGTAAATTGTACCGGATATAACTCTGTGTGATCACCAAGCTGCCTGCAACTGAAAACACTGGCAGTCTCTTGGCTCACATTCTTTTGGCCCTGTCCATGTGGGCTGGTTTGACAGCTCCCTACCACACTCACCTTGCAAGCATTTCAGACCAAACCAATCCTGTGTTTGATTATGATTGTGTAATTTTACCTACATCCTTCTGAATCCTAACTCTCAAGTTTGGATTTATCTTGACAGGATTTAAAGGCATGGTGTAAGACGCTAACTAACCTGTTCTAAAAGTCCAGACATGGCAATGCATACTCATAACTCAGGTTAGCCAAGGAGTTCAACATTGCTTATGTTAAGAGTACTCACTGATTTGTCTACATTAGCCTTTTTGCTTGCCACATTCTGACAATGCACCTTTAAATCCTAGTCCAGATAAACTCTAAATGGGTCTTTCACAATGAATGTGCCATTAATTTGTAGTTTAGAGTCAATGAAATCCATTGTGCTGTATAATTTACTGGAAGTTGTTCCAGTAAGCAAAAGGATAAATCTTTAATTGGACATCATAGGATGTCTTCTACCCACATTAATATCCCTGACCAGCTTGCTTATGACTTAACCCTTTCTCTGCTGCACAAAACAGTGTGTATATATCTAGATTCTTACTGATTTAAAATGGCAACTCTGTTTATACCTATTTTGTTGGGAATGGCACAAATCAAATTCTTTACATTCTGATTTTTTAAAAAAATATCAAGAATAGAGATCAATTGGGTTGATCTTACCACTTTCATTGCAATTGCTATGGTTTAGGATGACATCTTTATGGTGCTGTTTTTCTATCTGTGATTCATATGATCTTGTTGTGCCATCCTTGCTTATTGTATGCTATCTCTGTACTCAGTGAACACTCCTGCCAAATAGGACAGCTGCTTGTTCAGTTGTTGTAGCATTGCTATAAATAAAAAATAAATAGAGAACCCTGTATGTATTAATTACATTATTCTCCCTATCTAAAATCACATTTTCTGCATTAGCCAAAAAGTAGAGATGATCCTTATAGGGCCTATGCCTGTAGCTAAAGATATATTTTTCTTTTCTCTTTCAGGATATCTGTGAAGATATATCTGATCACGTTGAACAAATTCATGCTCTGTTAGAAACTGAGTTTTCCCTGAAGCTTCTGTCTTACTCCGTCAATGTGATAGTCGATATACATACAGTGCAGCTACTCTGGCACCAGCTACGTGTTTCTGTTCTGGTTCTGAGGGAACGCATCCTACAGGGACTACAGGATGCCAATGGAAACTACACCAGGCAGACTGATATTCTGCAAGCGTTTTCTGAGGAGACAAAAGAGGTATGAGAACTAAATGCAGTCATTTACTTTTGGAACATTAATCCCTAGTCATATTAGAGAATTTAAACTCATCTACCCAGCTACTAGTTTAAAAATTGCTAGGGTGGTTTGCACTTGCAGTTCAAACGATTGCCAGTGCAGCCAAATATATTTCAGGCTAATTGAATAGGTGTTCTCATCTTAAATTTCTTCAGCTGACATCCATTGTGGTTGAACCAGATTAAAATAAGTGTAGGATCATAGGACCAACTTTTCAAAAAATATCCTTTAAAATAGCAGGCAATATTTCCCACGACCCTAACATTTTCCCCACAGATACACTCAGATTGGTGCAGAGGTGCTTTTGACCCCAAACACCTGATCTAGTCACCGTGTAATTTAGAAGTTCGTATCCAAATCAAAACTTTGTGAGCTCAGGCTCAACTCTAGATCTGTGTGTGAAAAGTTCATTTGCATGTGTAAATCAAAACGTGGAATTTGTCTTTGTAGTCACAAACCTTAGGTATGGAAAACTTTTACCCACAGTTTCACAGGCCAGGTTCAAGTTGCTTTTTGAAAGTGTAGCCTACAAACTGCCATTTGTGTAAGCAACATTCCTGCAGACCAACTCCAGTCTCACTTTCCTCTAATGCATGCAAAGTTTGTACCAATTTAATAGGCTTATTAATATAGATGCATTTAACTGGATTGCCTTTTGCTCAGTAAGTATGGTTACTAAATTGATTTAAAGAGACCTTGTCAGCTCAAATGTTTTTGAAATAGAAATAAGGCGCACAGTTTTAATAGTGAGGGTAATTAACCATGTGAACAACTTAGCAAGAGATGTGATGGATTCTCCATCACTTGAAGCCCTAAAATGAGGATTAGATGTTTTTCTAAAAGATATACTCTAGCTCCAAAAGAAAAAAAAGTTGTTATGGGCTTTATGCAATGAAATTCTATGGCCTGTGTTATGCAGGAGGTCAAACTAGTTGATCATAGTGGTCCCTTTTGGACTTATGTGTATTTTGGACTTATAATGTATTAAATGGGTTAATTTCAAATAACACAAGTTTCTGATAGAGTATGAACATATTTCTTAAAAATTGTAAAAGTTTCTCTACTCTCTGGCTGATGTATATTAAAAGTCTTTGCAACAGAGGAGGGGGGTCCTGAAATCAAAAACATCAAACATGTCCAGGGCCACCTTCTCTCCCCCCCCCCCACCGACCCCTGGCCCTTCCTGCCTGAACACATACCTGCTGCTACTTCAGATTCAGTTTCAGCTTTGAACACTTTCTTGCAAGTACTAAGGAAAGGCGTGCCCATGAGCACCCCCAGAGGAGTGAATGGGAGTGAAGCCATGATGCTAAGGCTTGAGTGTGGTAAGGGTTTCTGTAACTACGATCTCAAGGCCTAAGGAAGGATTTAATTCAGGCACTAAGAAGCAGGAAGTGCCCCAACTGGATCTGATTACATCTGCTATCGAAACTGCCTCCTCATAAAGAAAGGGCCTGGCTGAGGGGAAGATTTTTCCCCTTAGAGAAGAGGCTGCAACCCGAGTAGCCAGAAGGGGCCTTTGGGATGTTTAGGACTCTTCCCACCTACCCAGGGAGAGATGATTCAGGACTGTAAATAGATCCACCAAGGGTTTGGTTGCAACAAACCAGCTCTGTGATCTTACTACATAAATTTGGGCTTCACGAAAGCCACTTATTGTGTTTGCCTAGACTGAGCTTGGGGGGGGGGGGCGGAATGAGACTTTTAAAGGGGCAGTGGCCTCTACCTGGGCAGTGGCCATCCTAGTCAGTACTTCCATAACGAGACAGGAGTGCAACTAACCATCAACAAAACAGTGACCTTACTATACCTAAAGTGCTATCAAATCCGTTAGACAAGTAAATAAATAAGAGAATAGAGAAGAATAAATTATTTCTGTGATTTCTGTCAGTACGATAAGGATTGCATGTAACAATAGTCGGTACTAATTTTACAGAGTGGAATGGGATTTCCAGATTAATGGTATCCCATTAAGAAATTATTTGTTCTATATTGCTCGACCTTAGATTCTTATTGCTGATCGGTTGTAAAGAAAGGCAAAATGTTTTAAATTGCAGTGATTTGCTGTTTTTTAAAACTAAAAATTAAACATTGCTTAATAAAATGGATGACTAATGATTAGAGCCCTGTGCAGATACAAATTTTGTATCTGCATCCGATCTGCAAATGTGGTCTGCAGATATCCGCATCCCCGGATATCAAGCGGATATCCACATCCACGGATGTAAAGCGTATATCCGCAGATTTGCAGGGCTGTACTAATGATAGCATGGAGCCACACAAGCATGATACCTATTTCCCACCCTAACAATTTGAGTATGTTTTCAGTGGTTGCTGTATACATTTTAAGATAGTTAATATTGTTTTTTTGACCTCCTCATCGGACATATTTTAATGACTTTATGCAACATTGTTCATGAATAATGCAGACACACCAGTTTCATGACTTACCAGTCACTGAATTGGCCCTTCACATGACTGGAATGCATGCAATAGAAGACTTTAAGAAAAGTCCACAGATTTAGGTTACAGATTAAAATCTTCCAAACCAGCTTTCTACAAAGAACATTTTAACTTAAAGGTTTTTAAGGGTTTTTTATTATTTTAGTTTTTATTTTTTGGCTAACACAAGCGTTATTGGTTGTGGACCTAACAATGTAACGATTAAATCACTGTGTCCTTACTGATGAGGGGGACTCCAAAACTAGTATTGTACAGCACTCAAGGTAGGAGGCAAACCACGAGGCTACTTTTTTGTTGAGACTGCAGCTGTTTGGACTATGAGTGGGGGGGTCATTTGTTGAAATAGCTTTGCTGTGAGGCGGAGACAGGATGGCATGAATTAAACAGTATGTTGCACTCTGAAGCCAGCACTTGAGTAAATGTTTGCTTTCATGGTTTTTTAGTTTTTGTCGTTTTACCTAGCTGGAGTGATTTATCATCTTTACTGATCTAAATAGTGGACTTCAACTGATATAGAGTAGGGTAAATGAGAACAGAATTTGGACCTATGATTTTGAGGTATTTAGTCAAATATTCAAATTTGAATATATACATTAAAATTGGGAGATAGCTGACTCCTGCCTAGATGCTGGAACCCTAAATTAGTTATAAAACAATATGGAAATAGCAAACTGTAAAGCAAATGTAATTTTTGTTGTGACTGCTGGTATGTCAGGCTGCTTCTAGAATTCTAAAATATTTCCTTTTTTTGCCTGCTCCACTTAAGTCTGAGAACCCTCTTAAATACTTTTTTATACACAAATTTGTCTCGATGCTTAAAATCTTAGTGCTCTAGCAGGATTGCTCCCTCAGCTTCTGAGAATGGGGGAGCAATATGTAGGGGTTTGTGACTGGAGGGTGTTGAAGGAGGGTATTGTGAACAGAAGCTGTGGCTGTGTCTACAGTACTGTCCTCAGCTAACCTTGTGGATATCCCAGTGGATAGTCAACAGAAGTTAATGCTGCATGAAGCTAGGTGCAGTCAGCAGCTGCTACTGTGCAAATGTGGGCAAACTCCGCCAATGGCAAGTTGGCGTCTGAAAGACCCATGCTGACAATCAGTAGGAGGCCTGTGGACTGACTTGGAGGAGCAGCACTCTTATGTGGATATTTCTGTATCCATGGGTTTCAGCAATCACAGATTTCACCAGGTTTGGACACAGATACTTTCTACCCCCTGCCCACTCTGACCCCACCAATCCCCTCCCATTCAAGGTGACTAGTACTGGGAGATTCTATGAGGTCCATTTTGTGGAGTTTCGGGGTCCCTCTTGCATTGGTTTCTCTGAGGATGAGTATAACAGAGACTTTGATTTTTAGTTACAAACACAATAACAATCATACCCATACCATGACAATGGTGAGCAGTTTCTCTTCAGGATAGTTACAATTTGCAGTACTCTGCAGGGTGACATCATGTAGGAGTTAAGCATTTCTATGTGCAGATTAACACTTGGCCATTCCACTGTGCTTTCATTCCCAAATATTGTAGAACAGTTCACTCACTTACAATGTACTGTACAAAGCTCTGTGGCAGTTCAGTAACAACTGCTTTTCTAGATTGTATATAAGAATACATTGCCACTGGTTGGATTTGTGACCTTTAGTATACTGGATTTAAGAATTCACTAGTGAATAGTTACTAATAGTACTAAAACTGAAATCCCTTTTTAAATGGTCTTTATTTTTTATTTTGTTTCAGGATCGTCTTGACTCTTTAACTGAAGTGGATGACTCAGGACAGTTAACTATCAAGTGCTCTCAAAATTACTTGTCCCTGGATTGTGGTATTACTGCATTTGAACTGTCTGACTACAGCCCTAGTGAGGATTTGCTTGGTGCCCTGGGTGACATGACCTCCAGTCAAACTAATGCAAAACCACCTGAGTCTTGGAACTACAGTGAGATGGAAAAAGACTTTCCAGAGCTTATCAAAAGTGTAGGATTACTTGCAGTAGCAACTGATTCCATTGTTTCCAAGTGCAATGAAGCCATTAATGTGAAAGAAACCCATTTACCTCTTTCAACAGAACATAAGGGAGAAAGCAAAGACAGCAACACATCACCTGAGCTTTCACTGTTTTCTCCTTCTGGGAAGTCATCTCTCTGTACAGGATCTTGCACTGAAGATGGCATCTTATCAGCTGACAGAAAACCAGTTTCCAGTTTAGAGAAACACGAATATAGTCCATTGCACAATCTTGGTGCAAAAAGCAAACAGCATCCACACTGTGAAAACTCAACTCCCAAGAGGTCAATAAGAGACTGCTTTAACTACAATGAGGATTCGCCCACACAGCCTACATTGCCAAAAAGAGGTCTGTTTTTAAAAGAAGAAGTGTTTAAAGATGATATGGAAGTCAGTGATGCAAAAAAACCTGGCTCTCTTAGTTTAAAGACTGAAATGAGTAGAAGTACACCCTCATTATTAGATCCACCAGACAGGTCCAAGCTTTGCTTGGCTTTACAATCATCTTACACTAACAGTCTATCTGCTGTCAGTCAGTCATATGATTGCTTACATAAAATAGGTGATAGAAGCCTTGAGTACACAATAAACAATCACTTTAAGGAAAGTTCCATAAGTCTAGGTAAATCTAATTGTTACATTTGGAAAGAAAAGCCAAGGCACAAAAAATCACATGATACTCCTGAGAAGGTGACATCATGCAGGACACCTGTGGGTATATCTAACACAGCTTCAGCAAAGCAGGTGAATAAAAAAGGGAGTTCAGCTCTACAAAATGGAATTCCTTCCTGTAACTCTCAATCTGTGGGAGGTACAAAAACAGATTCTGCTTCCACATCATCAGATACCTGTAATCAGAGAGAACTGAATGGCCAGTCCCAAAGTAAAAATGAACAATCTAGTTCACCAACTCATAGCCAAGAAAGTGCATCATCAGCTGACTCAGGACCAGTTATCTCCTCCTCACCTGTTCTCCCAAGAAATAGGAGCAAGAAGAGTTACCTATCATCACCAAATTATGATAATACAAATGGTAAAGTTGTTGAAGCCTGGTATGGTTCCGATGACTATTTAGCACTTCCATCACACCTCAAACAGACTGAAGTATTGGCTTTGAAGTTAGAAAATTTAACAAAACTACTGCCACAGAAACCCAGAGGAGAAACCATTCAAAACATTGATGACTGGGAGCTGTCAGAAATGAACTCAGATTCTGAGATGTATCCAACATATCAGATTAAAAAGAAGCACAAAAAAATGGGTAGGGTTTCACCAAGCTCTTCAAGTGACATAGTATCTTCTTTGGGTGACAGCATTGAATCTGGGCCTCTGAGTGACATTCTTTCAGATGAAGAGCTTTGTGTGCCTGCATCTTGCATTAAAAAATACATAGAAGACAAGTCAGGAAAGCCTGTAGTGATTGAGTCCTCTGAGAAAAATGAGACCTCTGCCTCAAATAGATCAGCTTTAATTCAACAGTTGATGCAAGATATACAACACCAAGACAATTATGAAACTATATGGGAAAAAATTGAGGTAAGGCAGATGCTAACATTAACTGTGTTCTCATGTGTCAGTTCTTCACAAGTGGTATGACCGTATATAAATGAAGGGGCTTTGTTTTATTTTTTTTTATGATAAATCTCTTACTATTTTATAACATCTCCTTTGATATACTTAGAACTTTTATTCATTAAAAAACCAACAATGACCACTGTAATGAATAGATCTGGGACAAATTTTTTTGACTAATTGTTTTTTGACAAAAAATATATATTTTTAAAGCCTTGAAACTGTTAGCTGAATTTCGGTCAAATTTGACTAATAGCTTTGATTGCGGGGAAAAAAAATTCAAAAGCATTGAAATTATTCATTTCAACTCTTTGATTCAGAACAGTGTCTCAATTTCAAATCAGGCCAATTAAAACATGCACAAGCATGCTCAGACAGTGAAAAGAGCCTGAAACTGCCTAATCAAAATGAAAAACTTGGGAAGGGAAGGGAAGGAAGTGCATATAGAATAAACTGAAACATTTAGTTTGACTCAAAATCAGTTGAATACCCTCCCAAAATTGTTGAGTCAACTGGAAATGTTTCAGTTGATACAAAATATTTTTTTAAAACTTTTTTTTGATTTGCCTATTTTTTTAAAAATTTCAGTTAGAATTGTTCAAGATTCCCCCTCCCCCCACCCCAGTTTGGCTCCGAACTGAAAAAATCCATTATTTGCACAGCTCTAGTAATGATTCATATTGTAGGTCATGTCCATCTGGTCACCAATACTAGAAAACACTAATTACCTGAGTTGGTGCTTTTAAGCTTGGCATAGAATCATTCTGTCAATAGAGCTTTTAACACTTCTAAGATTCAGGTACATTTACATGCCACTTTTGGATGTAATGCAAAATAAACTAGACATTAGGAAAGCAAGTTGGATGGTAATTAATTGCATAAACATTCATCTCAGTGATGTTTGAATGAAGTGGCACTTCATGTACACTGCCAATTTTTAATTCAGTGGCTCTGGTTCAAAGATGAGGGAGGAGGTTTCCTGATTTTTGCTATATCCTTTGTAGTAACATGTTCTGTTTTATCCTGTAGTGTATTATCTTCCCTGAAGTGATTTTCTTCCCACCGATGTTGTCCCTGCTCTGCTTAGCACAGAGATAACATTATTATTTCCGCTGCTCCAAACAAGTTTTCCCATGTATCACCACCTTACTGTCCCCAAGCCAATGTTATCGTCCCTCTCGAACACTCAGATCTGAAGGAGATAGGATTTCCTTCCAGGCTGCTGGTGGTCTCAGAGTTCAGGGCAGCTGCATTCCCCTGCTGTGGTTCAGCAAGAGCCTCCACTCTAGGCTCCCACCTCCTCAGTCATTACCTCACCTTTCTGTGGTCGGTCTCTCTCTCTCTCTCTCTCTCTCTCTCTCTCTCTCTCATTTCAACAATAATTCAGTAATTCCTCTGTGAGTGGCATTTTTGTTCTGGAGTATGAAATCTGAATGTAAAGCTTCATTAAGGACAGCCAAAGACTGATGGAACCAGTTCTAGTGATGTAGCTTTGCAGCCTAATACTTTTCATTTATGGCTGTTGTAAAATAAAATTGCAATGAAGTCAGTCCTTCTTTTTGAAGGAACCGCAGCCGAGAAATGAATAGAAGCAATATTTTAGCTAGTGTGATGAAAAGAAATTCAAGGATATATCATTACAATGGGAGATAGTTTGAACTGGTATGAACCTAGCACTGATCTCACAGTAAGAAATTTGTTGAACCGATGTTAAATAATTTATTTGACGCCTCCTTCTCTGTCCCAGTTATGCCAAGGCTGTTCAGCCCTTCCAGAAATCTGGAAAACATGTTTCTACATACTTACAAATTATTCAGATAAATTTTGCCCAGATACTAACATGGTGTAAATATTTCTTTCCACCCCCACACAACATCTGCTTGATTCGAACTGGCCAAATTACTAGCTAATTGAGCACAGAATATTTTTTAGTTTATTAATATTGAATATTGTTAAAAATTTGAAGTACATAGAGAAAACTCTCCTCACATCATCATTTGCTACGTGTACATTCTTTATTTGCCTCACCCATACCTCTAGCATCCAAGATAAGGTCAGTTGTTGTACCAAGGTTTGCTGTTAGCATGTCCTCTGTGGCACGCTGAATGAAAATTCTGTGGTTGGACCCTTTGATGTCTGCAGCATGGGACCCCTGAATTCTGTGGTGCATTGGAATTTCTGCATCAGTTCCAAGTACATTCAGAAATAACTTTTTGAAACCAAATATGAAAATTTATTGTACAAAGTGCTCTATATTACTTGTATTTTGGTGGTACAAATCTTTTTATTAGGTTTTTTTCAACAACCTCCACTCAGCAATAATCAGAATTCTGAGAATTCTGATACTGTCATGCATACTAAATGAGAATACTGTGAAATAGTCACTAATTGTCTCAGAATTTTTTTTCGGAGGGGGGGAGCACTGTTGCAAGGCTTGCACATGCATGACAATATGTCTCTTTTTCAGATGTAAGGGTGTGTGTGTGTGTGCACGCGCACCAGTGTCTGGAACAAAATGCTAAATCTTTCCCGTTGGAGAGATTTGCTTGCAAAGAGGTTCACTTGTTTCAGGTACCATTTCTGGGTTATGCAACTGAAAACATACTGGTTCAGTTTCCCAAGTAAGGTTCCTTACTGCTCAGCCAGTCTGCCTACTGTCCTGGTTTCCCTGGATGTAAGAAGCTTGTATCTGTAGACCCCATCTCTGCAGTAGATACAAGATCTTGAGCTGCAGCTGTCCTGTGGTTCACCTGCTGCATCTGCTCAGCAGATCTCCATTGGTGCTTCACCATATGTTAAGGAGAGAAGAATGCTGCTCTGACTGCTCCCATGCTGAGTAATGAACACTCCTGAGACTCTGCATGGAGAGCAGGATACATGCTCCATTGATTCTGCCAGGGTTAGGCAGGGGAACACTTCTCACAGGATAGTTCCCCTCCCAACCTCGCACAACCACAGATCCTAGATTGAGCCTGAGACCTTCCAGTGGGGGAGAGAGTAAAGACCCCATCCAAATAATTGGGAGGGGGACATGACATCAATTTGGCTGAGAAGAGGGTGTGGGGGAAGAACCACATTATCAGTTTTGTGGAAGAGGTGGGTACCAGGGAGAGGGGAACACAGTGTAAACCTTACTAGAGGTGATTAGTCTGTTGGGGTAAGGTTGGGGGGATGATGCTGCATGGGACGATCACTTATTGAGTGGGTCATCACAGAGGATGATTGAGCTGTGGGGTTGCAGAGTATGGATTGATGGGCTTGGTGGAGCAGAATGTGTTTTGGAGGCCAGAGAAGTAACTGGAGAGGCCGAGGGGAAAACGAAAGGTGGGGGTAGGGATTTGAATGGGAGTTTGTGAGGGGAGGAGTGAAGAGAATTAGTTGATTGGAAGGTATGAGCGGGGAGCAGACTATTGATTAATTAGGGAAAGGATACGTATAGGTAGGACTGGGGCCAGAGGATGAACTGGGGTTGCTGATGGGCAGGGATGGGCTGAGGGAAGCACAGAATACATTGAGGATTTGAGCGGGGACTGATACTAGATTAGTCTGGGGAAGATCACTTAATAGAGGGTCCAGGATGATGCAAAGAATTGTTCAGAGAGGCTTGTGGACATCAGGGAAAGAGATGGAAGGACTGAAACGAGTGACAAACTGGTTGGTGATAGAAGATTGATGGGTCTTGGTAGTAGATGACAAATAAGGAACAAAAATGGGTGGACTAATTGAGCTGAGGGAGAATGAGAAGGAAATGAAAAGAAGGCAAGACAGAGGTGTGCACCCCTATAATGGCTGAGGGCAAAAAAGAGAAAGAATAAAGAAACCTTGGAAATGAAAAGACTATGGGAAGGAGGCAGGAACAGGCAGACATAACACGTCTGTGGTCTGAGTAGTTTCTACAGTGTATTGAAAAAGTATCTTCACTTCTTGTAACAGGACACAAATGTGAGATGTAGTCATTTTGATTTTGATATTATTATCCTGCTTTGAAAGCCATCTCTAATTCTGAACACTGGGGGAACCATTGTGTGAGCACTGGGATAGGCTAGCTGCCCAAATACAATCCCATCTAAAACTTTAGGTATGTACTTGGGCAACTAGCCTGTCCTGTTGCTTGCACTGCTGTGGCTACATTTCTATTTCTAACATGCTAACTCAATCAAAGCTAGCACAGGTATCTATTCCCAAGCTGGAGATTACACCTCCAGGTCTAGTGTAGACATACACAGTGTGACCTGTCTACTGTCCATTTGCAGTCTGTCCAGAGCAAGATGTTTGACTCCAGGGCCGGCTTTTTTTTTTTGGCTTTGGCAGCAGTCAGTCTTTTTTTTTTTTTTTTTGCGCTTGGGGTGGCAAAAAACCTAGAGCCAGCCCCGTTTGACTCCATCTTAAGTTGGCTCCATGATGGCAGCATCTTTTTCTATTGTCCTGCAATAGGTCATTCTTTGTCTTCCACGCCTTTTCTTCCCTCCACGTAGGATCCAATTTGAGACATACCTTGTGCTTCTGCCTCCCGGTAGTCTGATGGCATGGCCAAGCCACCATGGCCATCTGTCTGATTATTAAGTCTGCAGTCTACTGATCCATGCAGCAAAACACTTCCACATTGGTTGCATAATCTCTCCAATGAATTTCCAAGATTCTTCTGGAAGAACGCTGTTGGAATGCATTCATCTTTCTATTGTGTACCTTCACCATCTGCAGTGTTTTCCAGGTGTACAACAGTGCTGGAAGGGCAATTGCATTGTCCTATCTCATTTTTTATTATTGGGACAATCAAAATAAAACTAAAGAAAGTAACACCACACAAGGAGAGGTACTAGTGTGATACTAGAAAGGTTAGTAGATATAGCAGGGAAGGCACATTTCAAGCTGCAACTTAGCAATAGATGTGAAAAGTTAAAGACACTGGCAATGGCAGTTTTTCAAAGAAGTATCTGTGGCTTACAGTGGGAGTGAGAAAAACTAAGAAAGAAGAATGACTCCAACCAAATACATGAGGCTTGTTGAAGAGAGGAAAGAATTGAAGAAAAGAATTCAACATGAACGAGACAACAGTAAAAGAGCTATTTTGCAACAAGAATATTTGGAAAAAGACAAGGAAGTTAAAAGATCAGTCAGAAGAGATAAGAGAATGAATGGAAAATAAAGCAAGAGAACCTGATGAGGTGTATAAGAAAGGGGATTCTAAAAAGCTTTTTCTAGTATCTAAACAGCTGACATCATAATTCTTGAACTTTGTGGTATTGTGAAGGCTGCAGATGGTATGATTTTAATCACAGAGGAAGGACTGAGAGCCCGTTGGATGGAACACTTCCAGGCTGTGCTTAATGAGTCAGAACACTAATGCAAAATTGAGAGGTGTGAAGAAATAGCCAACATACCTATATCACTAGAAGTAATAGCCTTTGAGGAAGTAATTAAGGCTATAAACCGAGTGAAAAGAGGTGAAGCACCAGACTATGAGATAGATGCTCAAATGTTAAAAGCTGGGAGGAAGTGATGGTGAACTCCATGTGCACATTGATCAGAATGGTTTGGAGAAAGGAGAACTGTCGTATAGATTAGAGAAGAGCTGTCATCTGTAAAATCCCTAAAAAGAGAGGCAGACCACTTTATTTGTGATAACTGGAGAAGGGTGACACTCCTACCTGTACCTGGAAAAGTGTTTTGTATTGTCATTTTTAATAGGATAAAAAGTTGATGAAGTACTCAGGGAAGAACAGGCTGGATTTCAAGCCAGTGCATCATGTTCATACCAGAATTTCACCGTGAAAAGACTTGCTGAGAAAGGCTTAAAATAGATGGGTTTTAACTGCCTTAATTTTACAGAAGTGTTTGCTAGTGTCCACAGAGGAGCCTTCTAGAATATCTTGAGACACTACGGAATTCTAGCAAAGATTGTTAATTTGGTCTAAGTTTTGTATGATAACTTTATATGCCATGTTGGGACAGAGAGCACAGACACTGAATGTTTTAAGATCCTTACTGGTGTACGGCAATATTGCATATTATCCCCTTTTCTCTTCTGTATTATCATAGATTTTCGTGACAAGAAGGGTGACGGCTGCTGCTAAGGTCACTTGTATTGTTTTGGATAAGAGATAAATTGTGACACTTAGATTTTGCAGACAATACAGTCATACCAGCTTGGATGGTATGAAAAGACTACCTATGAGCATGAAAGCAGAAATGGCCAAGGTGGGACTTGGTATCAGTACGCAGAAGACCAAAATCATGGAGTTATGAGAGAGTGCTATCTACGCTGGCAGATGAATGATTGATGAAGAAAAGTATGAAAGATTTCATATCTTTGTCTATCGTGGAAGTACAATATCTGCTAATGGCCAGTTCACTAAGGAAGTGAAGACAAGAATTAGCAAAGCTAGTGGGTCAGTTTCCCATTTGTCAAACGTGAAAGAGTAAGAAGATACCCCTACCTCTGATATTCAGGTTACTGAATGGTTATGATTTATGCAGCTAGCTGTTAGGAATCATGAGACATTACAGAAAGATACAGTGCAGTGACAATAATCAGACTCTTTTAAAAATATGTATTAAAAATATATTGCTACTAACTTGGGACTAAATTAAACACCAGTCTGTTCAACCTTTGTAACATAATACTGCCTAAATAGGTCTACAAGTTGCAGAGGAGTCTGAGAAGACCAATACAAATGTTCAAGGGTCTAGAAGGGATTAATTTGTGAGGAAAGGATTAAAGATGTGTGGTTAGAAGCTGTTGGCCAGTATGTTCCAACATAATCTAAAAGCCTAATGTAGACAAGAAGGGATATACTCCAGTAATGTGCTCTAAACTGGTCAAGTTGAAGCCTACAGAGGAGCCTAGGCTTTAACTCAACCAGTTTATACACTACTTTGGTTACACTAGTCTTGTGGAATGTGTGAGTTAGAATTTGTTTATCATCTAACAACACACCTTTAAATCCTAGTCTAGACAAAGATTTAAACAGATGCAAAATAGAGGTCTGGGAAACTTCAGTTGTGTTTTGCCAAGTGTAAATTGGTAGACTCTCCGTCCAAGTCCAAACACAAGCTATTCACTTGCTGTTGTCAAAATGTCACCTCTTCTGATCTCTAGTTTCATTAACAAAAAGCTAGCTAATTCCAAAATAAAAATACATGAACTGCAGCCTAAGCCTTCTCACTATTCATCTCCTGTGATTCCTTCTCTCAGGACTGGTCTCTCACAGACCCTTTCTCCTTCTGCCAGCGATAGTCTAATAAGCCTCAATTGCTCCCTTGAATCAGCACTAATTAATATGCAGCTCCTGCCAGGCAGAAGATGAATTGGGGAGGTGAGGGTGGAAGCAGCAGTATTCTCCAAACTCTCCCCTCCCCAAGACCAACCCCCACTTACCTGAGATGAATAAATCTTCAAAATATTTTCAACCCTCTTCTGTCTTGTATGCAGTGACTTTAGCTGATCTTCATCCCTTATTTTTCAGCAGACTTGATCAACAGTGAAACATTTAACAGGGTTGAGCTTTAAATTGTCAGCATTAAACACCATGCCAGTAATGGTGAATCGGGACAGTTCCCAGCAGTATCGTTTCAGGCTCTCTGTTGACTCCGGCAGATACTGGAAATTTAACTTTCCAACTAAAGGGCTAGAAACTTAATTTTTAGCAGCTTTCTTTTTTATTTAAGATTTTGGAACACAAGGTGCTGTCTTAAGCCAATCCTATCTGTTGGGCTCCAATATGTACTAACATGAGAATCTTGCCTCTCTGCTGCAAAGGTGTTAATGTTAACATTAGATCTGATTTTGATTCATTTGCATTCACACTTCCTGAGTCTTGCATCATGTTTCAGGTTCAAACAACCCACTCAGACTGGGGACAGTAGGGTAGTAAAGAATGAATATGAGAGATGGTGGTGCTTGAACAGTGGTTTCTGCAACTGTTTAAAGAGAGTTACCTATCACCAGTCTGCCAGTTTCTAGTTTTAAACACAGAAAACTTACCTGAAAAACAAGTTCATGGGTCAGATCATTTAAATTCCTCTTATGAGGTGACACACTTAACCTTTACTAACCAATTAGCCCCATTTCAGTAGGAAATGCTGAATTAAGGGTTCTAATTTCTTTTGTGACTCACGGTCGTCATATAATGCATGTCAAGGATGTAGTAGAAGGTTAATATATTCACTAATTACACACAAGCAAACGTGCCATTCTAATTCAGTGCAAAAGTTTTTTTTCCCTCCTAGCCCTTTCTGCTACATTTCAGAATCCTTTTAGAAATGGTAATGTAGCACCCTCATGAGGCCAGCTCTCACTACTGCAGCTGCTTGACAGATTTTTAGTATACTTTCCTGTTTGAATGAACAAAACGCATGAAAATATACAGAACTGTTAAAAATGTAATAGTAAAAAATAAATTGTAAACCAGAATCCTGTACTCTCTAATGAAAAGAATATATTTTTCTTTAATGAAGCCTCTAATGGTAACACGTTTGGTGCAATTTATTTTATTGCAACAAAATTAAGGTTGAAATTTATGTTCTGAATTAAGAAACAATAGCATAAATGTGCTACTGTTCTTAAGTTTACAAAATAGAACTTGCATGTTTATAGATTTTGTGCAATCCATTGTAAAAGTAAACTCAATCCACTGCAAACAGTTTAACTGTAGTGATAGGATCTGGCTACAAATATAAGTTTATTTATTGGTTGGTAATATTTAAGAATCTACAGTAATATTCTTTACAAAATCAGGGCTTAATCCTACTTGTGGCTGCCAGAAAAAATGTCCCGTGCTTTCTTGCTTTAAAGTTTCACTTTAAAGTTATTGACAAAGCTACTTAAAGTATAAATGACATTTGTTAAAATAAATTCCTAAGAGCTGCTCTTACACCAACTAGGTGAGGGTGTGTATTATGTCTGTAGATCACTCTCCAAACATCATGGGCCATTTGTCAGCTTCAGCTCTTAGAAGGTGGCCAAGCATGGAGAGAAGGTACAAAGCCCTTTGTACAATTTACTGGGGAGGGGTGAGTGGAGTATGTTCTGGACACCCAAGTGAAGAGAGAGGCAGAGCTGTCAACCACTTACTTGGTGAGTCAGATATGATGCCTGGGGTGCCAGCCGGATAGACATAGGAGGCCCAAATCATCAGTGCGGGTTGTCTGGGAGTGTCTGGAGGAGAACCCTGTGAGGAAAGACTTCAGTTCCCACCTTCAGAAGAAATTCTCCTGCATTCAAGGTGAGGTCTTGGACATTGAGTCTGAGTGGACCATGTTCAGGGCTTTAATCGTTGAGGTAGCCACAAAAAGCTGCGGTCTGAAGATGGTTGATGTCTGTCATGGTGGCAACCCTAGGACTTGCTGGTGGACACCAGTGGTGAGGGAAGCTGTCAAGACGAAGAAGGAGGCCTTCCAAAAAATGCTTGAAAACTGGACTCCTGACACGGCTGAGATGTACCGGCTGGCTAAGAGGGCTAAGGCTGTGGCGGTCATTGAAGTGAAAGCCCAGGCTTGGGAGGAGTTTGGAAAGACCACAGAGAATGACTACTGGATGGCCTCAAAGGTGTTCTGGCAAAACATTCATTGCCTTAGGAGGGGTCAGCGGGACGTTGCCCAGACTGTTCTCAGCAAGGGTGATGAAACGCTGACTCAGCTGAGAAGATCGACAGGTGGAAGGAACACTTTGAGGAACTCCACAACCCAGTGGACATGCCCTACTTTCAGGAGGCAGTGAGATCAGATCTATTTCTGATGCTGCGGTCACTACAGCAGTAAAGTGCCTTCATAGTGGAAAGATAGTGGGGTGGACGAGATTCACCCGGAGATGTTGAAAGCACTGGACGGTGTTGTGGTTAGCGCGCCTCTTCAGTATTGCATGAAAGGCGGGTGAGGTATCTCTGGACTAGCAAACCAGGATGGTGGTCCCAATCTTTAAGAAAGGAGACCACAGGGTCTGTTCCAACTACAGGGGGATCACATTCCTCAGCCTCCCTGGCAAAGCCTATGCCAGAGTGTTGAAGAGGAGGCTATGCCTGTTAGCTGAACCTCGGATTCAGGAGGAACAATGCAAATTCCATCCCGGCCGTGGAGCAATGGACCAGCTCTTTGCTCTCTCGCAGATATTTGAGGAACTGTGGGAGTTTGCTAATCTGATCTACCTTTGTTTTGTAGACCTGGAGAAGGCATATGACCGTGTTCCCTGAGATGTCTTGTGGGAAGTGTTGCGGGAGTATGCGGTGCCAATGCCGCTTTTGTGTGCTAGCCAGTCCCTCTATTCTCAGAGTGAGAGTTCTGTTCATATTCTTGGTATTAAGTCGAGTTCATTCAATATGGGCATTGGACTCCACCAACCCCAACGGGGACTTGGAGGTGGCATCTCTGCTCCTTGCAGAGATCATGATGATCTTGCTTCTTCAGACTGCGATCTCTGATGTGCACTCGAACGTTTCACTGCTGAGTGTGAAGCAGCTGGGATGAAAATCAGCATCTCCAAATCAGAGGTCATGGTCCTTCCCCAGAAGAAAGTAGCCTGCTGTCTCCAGTGAAGGGGGAGCAGCTGCCCTCAGTGCAAGAGTTCAAATATCTAGGGGTCTTGTTCATGAGGAATGGTAAGCAGGAGTGTGAAATTGACCGGCAGATTGGTATGGCGGTGGCAATGATGTAGGCATTGTACCGATCTGTGGTGGTGAAGCTGGAGCTGAGTTCTCAGGCAAAGCTTTTGGTTTACAGGTCAGTCTCCATCCCCATGCTCACCTACGGTCATGAACTTTTGGTAATGACCAAAAGGACGAAATCATGGGTAAAAGTGGTGGAAATGAGGTTTCTCCACAGGGTGGCTGGGCTGTCTCTCAGAGACTGGGGAGAACCTCGGAGTAGAGCTGCTGGATCGAGAGGAGCCAGCTGAGGTGGTTCAGTCACCTGATAAGGATTCACCATAGGAAATGGAACTTTCTTTGGAACTCTACTGGGCATGTCCCTCTGGGAGGAGGCCCTGAGGTCAACCCAGGACACACTGGAGGGATTATGTCTTCCAGCTGGCCTGGGAACGCTGGGGAATCCCACAGGAGGAGCTGAAACCTGTTGTGGAGGAAAGGGGAGATCCAGTCCTCCCTACTCTCCACACTGCCAACATGACCCTTGTTGACAACAGGGGGCGCTACTACCCCTGAAATGGATCTTTACTGGCTCCCGGTGGAGCAGATCACTGTCATACTAGTGAAAAAGGTCCACAATAACTGCAATACACAGCAGTTTATTGAGAAGGAGTTACACAAGCGGTAAAGGGTTATATTAAGCACATAACTCTTACGTTAGACATTAAGAACTATACATTAAGAGCTATACATTCCTCTTAACGAGTCTCTCTTTCACAAACAGGCCCTGAGCGAGTCTCAGTCAGTTCCTGCTTGGCAAACAGAGAAGGTGGTTACCAATTTTATAGACGGCTTCTTCACTCCTGGTCTATTCTTCTCAGCCGTCTGGTCTGTCTCGGATTCCCTCGAGGCCAGGCCTTTGTTGCTTTGAGACCCCTCTGGTTCACAGTCCTACTCGAGCCCATGGAGCAGAGTTTTGGCTACTCTGTCTAGCAGTGTTTCTTCTTCAAGTGTCAATTAAGGAATCCCAACCAACAGCAATTTACTTTGCTTGATTGTTATACTCTTTTTCCTCAAAGGAGTCACATGTCTTAAAAGCATGCCCAGTGTGTTTTAGATTAAATTAGTGTTTTAGAACAAAGATCACCCCACGTTTACTCATCCATCATTCATTCACTCTGGCTCTCTGCATGGTGTCCTTGCAGTAAGGTCACTATAACCGGGTCGACCTGTGCTCCATGCTGGAACTTTACGCAGGTGATATTTACTTTTACATGGGCCCATATTTGCTGACCAATAGGTTCAATGTCAATCGAGCATGCAGACTTTGCCAGTTCTTTATCAAATTTGCTTCTGCTTAAAGGGAACCTGCTCCCAGGATCCTCTGCAGCCATTCAGCCATGTTTAAAAGTCATGTAGGGTTATGCTCACACCATTCATTCAGTGTGGCCACACCAATCTGGCACCATGTCAACAACCCTCATCTGGAAAAGTGGCATAAAAGGAAAAGAGGGGTGAGTGGAGCAGCCATGTGTGGGTTGGGGAGCTATGTATCCCCTACACACCACAGAGGGGGCTCCATTCCAATTCCTAGTATGCTCATGTATAGGAGGATTGTTAGGGGCAGGCTGGAAGAGGGGCTATAGGACCAACACTTACATGTATTCATTGGTGCCAAAACCCTGCAGAGAGAGTGTGTAGGGGCAGCAGCTGACCATAGGTAGGAATAGTAGCAGCAAAGGGGCTGTTCCACCCCCATCTGCTCACCATGCTGCCTGCACAAAGCCCAGATACTCAGGCTGTGTGTGACCAGGAATGATGGCAACAAAACCCTATTTGTTTCTGGGCATGGAACAAAACCAAATATATAAGTTCAGTACATATAATATGGAAAATGGGCAAGTGATGATTAGCTACTCTTTGGGTGCACTTAGGCTAATAACCAATACATAAATTACCCATGAAAGAGTCTGAAAAAGTAAAGTTGCCAACACAACATTTAAAATAATTATTATAAGGGAAAGATTTAATATCTCCAGGTATCCTTGTATTAGCATAAATAGCTTCAACAGCAGTGTTTATAATGGCAGTATTTTAAGAAAAAAATGAAGGAGCCGCCAACTGATATCCCCGGCGGGCCTCAGGACCAAGGTGGAATATAGGCTGGCCCACCAGGGCTCCTCATCCTTCAAAGGTGGCAGGAGGTCCCACCATTTTGTATCGGGGCGGGACACGAGGGTGAGGGCATGAAGGGTGTGGAGCACAAGCATGTATAGATGTTTCCTTGGTGCGGTCTGGAAGCAGACCGGCTGCAGCTCGTGCAGCCGCCTCATGGTGAAGGGGTGAGGGGGTCGGTTGGGTCCACGGGGCAGGGGCCCAATTAAAAGGTCCGGTGGGCCTGGGATGGAGGGTGGGCGGGGCGCGCCCTCCCTTAGGACCCGGTCGAGGTAAACCCGAGCAGCGGGCGGCAAAGCAGCCCTCACCGCCTGAAGTACACGCCGGGGAGTATGAGGTCTGGAGAGCCCCATGCGCTGAGCGAGCGTCAGGGGATCCAGCCAGTCTCCCTGGTCCCCAACTCTTGTGACTTCTGCCAGGACCAACCTCTGGTACACCGAGGAGGCCTCCGCCACCTGCACGCGAAGCTGGGGGTCGTGTAGCAGGGCATCCGCGAGGAGATCTGCCCCTTTGGTGGCCGCCACGGACCTGGTTGTTGAAAGCAGTTTCCAGGTCCGGAGGAGGTCCTGGTAGAAGACCGGCAGCCGGAGAGGTCTCGTGGAAGATCTCTCGTTTGGAGATAAAGGAGCTGCTGGTCGTATCGGAGCCCTCGGAAGTGGCGCAGGAAGGCATGCGCCAGTATGCCCCACACCGGACTACCTGCACCATAAAGGAGCCTCTGCAGGGCCTGGCGGCGGAAGACATGGACCTGAGTGTGCAGAACTTCAGGCCCTGCCCTCCCTCCTCCAGGGGTAGATGGAGAACCCCTGCAGGGACCCAGTGCAGTCCTGACCAAAAGGACTCCAGAATCGATGTCTGGAGGTTGGCCAGGAAACCCGGGGCCTGGACCAGGATGTTGAGCCAGTACCAGAGCATGGAGAGGACTAGTTGATTAAGCACCAGCGCTTTCCCTCGAAGGGAGAGGCACAGGAGTACTCCTGTCCATTTCCGGAGCCGCTCTATCACCCCGCCCTCTAAATTGTGCCAGTTCTCCAGCAGAGAGGGATGCGTGGCAGAGAGGTAAATGCCGAGATATAGCAGCGGACCCGCGCTCCACTGTATGGCCTGAAGGGCGGGTGGGAGGGAGCTCGCCTGCCAGCCGTCCCCAACCACCAGGCCAGAGCTCTTGACCCAGTTGACCTGGGTGGAGGAGGCTGCCGAATAGATGGCCTGGCAGGCCTCCACCCACACCAAGTCGCCCGGGTCCTGGACCATGAGGAGAATGTCGTTGGCGTATGCCAACAGGACCAGCCACAGCTCCAGCTCCCGCAGCACCAACCCTGTCAACCTCCTGCGGAGGAGACAGAGGAAGGGCTCGATCGCCATACTCCTCGCCCGAAGCTGACTGGTTCGGTCAGGGTCTAGTTGAGCCTGACCAGACACTCTGCGGAGGCATACAGCCCCCGGAGAAAACCCACAAACTGGGGTCTGAAGCCAAACGCTTGCAGAGTGCTCAGGAGATAGCCGTGGTCCACCCTGTCGAACGTCGTCTCCTGATCCAAGGACAGGAGGATGAACGACAGACCATCCCTACACCCGCTACAGAAGAGTGATAGAAGGCAGATGTATTAGTCCCAGATTAAGTAGATCCCTTTTCCCTGGGTAAGGTGACGGGCAGTTCCCGAACAAGCAGGAACTTGCTGGAACCAATTAAGGCAGGCAGGCTAATTAGAACACCTGGAGCCAATTAAAAAAAGCTGCTAGAATCAATTAGGACAGGCTGGCTAATCAGGGCACCTGGGTTTAAAAAGGACTTCACTTCAGTTAGGGAGAGGCGCGTAAGGAGCTGTGAGTGAGAGGACGTGCTGCTGGAGGACTGAGGAGAACAAACATTATCAGACGTCAGGAGGAAGGTCCTGTGGTGAGGATAAAGAAGGTGTTGGGAGGAGGTCATGGGGAAGTAGCCCAGGGAGTTGTTGCTGACATGCATCTGTTACAGGAGGCACTCTAGATAGCTACAATCCACAGGGAACCTGGGCTGGAACCCAGATTAGAGGGCGGGCCCAGGTTCCCCCCAAACCTCCCAACTCCTGATCAAACACAGAAGGACTTGATCTGGACTCTGGGTTCCACCAGAAGGGAGGTCTCTGGGCTGTTCCGCGACCTACATGGTAGCTCAGCAGAGACTGCAGGGGTTGTTCTTCTCTTTTATCCCCATGGTGGCCAGTGATGAGGTTATCTGAGGGAATGACAGATTTGAGCCACGAAAGTGGCCAAACTGAGGGCTGCCATGAATCTCTGAGGCGAGCAAATCCGCCAATAAGCACAGGACCCACCAAGGTAGAGGAGGAACTTTGTCACAGTGACCTAAAAAAGATTTGCATTACTTCTCTCTTAGCTGGTCAGTAGAGTCTGGCTAGTCTTTGGCTGAGACAGGGACATGAGAGTATAAGACCTACAAAAGACTTAGCTCTGGGTATTTGATGCTCTGACACATTTGCAGCAGAAAGGTGTTGCACAACAGGAATGTAAACTTATCCCATACTAGTACAGCATTTTGGGCACACTTGATTATTCCTTGGCAGCTGCTTAGACCTGTCAGATACACTGGTAGGAAAAATAGCATGGAAGGAAAATGACACAACAGTATAAAAATTATTTTCAAGATAACCAGAGGCACCAGGAGAAATACCTAGCTATAATCTGTTTCTGAATAAAAACATTTTCAGATAAATATGAGAAACAAAAATGATAATATGTGGTGAGAGGATGAAATTCAAATAGGTTAGAGTTCAGGTTTCATTTGGATTAAGCATCCAAAGTTTAGATCCTTATCTGTATTATCCAGCCACTTGAGTCTGCAAAACTGACCTCTTTACTTCTTCCTGAATATCTGAACAGAGAGATCCTGAATTGTGGCATTCACAATGGCATATGAGGCATCATTCACTGTGTTTGGTTCTTACCACTGTCCTCCACTCCCACCTTACCTTTCTTTACATTCTGAGTTGTATCCTAGTTTTTATCAAGCTAAAAAAAGAACTGAGACCCACCTTGTGCTTTTCCCCAGACATCTGCCTTCTCCTTTTCCTGATTCCTCCCCCTTGCCATGCTTCTTTTCCAATTATCACTTCCTGCTCCTACTTCCTGCCCCTGGTTCCTCCTATTACTTATTTCCCTTGTCCTATAAATCCTTTTGTGATCTCCTGCTACTGAGTCTGCTCAGGTCCACCCATCCAGTATCTTCTTTTCATGGCCATGTTCCTAATATTCCCCGTAAATAATAAAGAGCACAAACCAGAAATGCTTAATGAACAGGTCAGTGGTGGAAACAACATGAATGGCACTCCCAGCCTGCTGCAAGTGATCCAGCATTTTGGTCTAATGTGAAACTTAAACAAAAGTCAGATGTTTAAAAATGCTTTGAAATCCTTGAAGAAAAGCTGTTATATAGGTGCCAAGCATAACCTAACTAAATGATCGCACAATTACAGGTAGAAAAACAAATTTAAGATCAGGACCTGATAGATCAAGAACAAATAGTAATCTTCTCCTCATCTGGAATGAGACAATATAAGAAAAATGGTGCCCCAAAATAATGTCCTTTTTTTTTTTTTTTAAACTAGGAAGCTATTTGACCTCTGGACTGTTTCTCCAGTCTCTATGGGACTAATTTTCCAAGGTGCTAAGCACCCACAGTTCCCTCTAGCAGTGGCGCTGGAACAGTTTTGGGAGTGGGGGTGCTCTTATTCCTGTCCACACCTCTCACTGCCCCCTAGAGCTGGGGCCGGGAGCAGGGCCGTGGCTCCGGGAGTGGGGTGGGACAAACACGGACAGGGGTGAGGCGGCTGGGGCCACAGCTAGGTCCTATGCGTGCGGCCGGCAGCTGAGCGGGATCCTGGGGCCGGCAGAGGAACCTGCGGAGCCCCAGCGGCTGGACGGGACCTTGGACCAGCGGCCAGGACCCTGGGGCTGGCAGCAGAGCCCCCGGGGCTGCCGGCCAAGCAGGACCCGGGGCTCCAGCAGGGCTGGTGGCAGGGGCTCGGGGCCACGGGCCGGAAAACCTGGGAGTGCTGCTGCACCCCCCTCACCTCTACTTCCCATGCCTATGCCCTCTAGCATCTGGCAGAGGCTTAATGGGGGTGGAGTGATTGTGGCATCCACAAATCTGTCTCTTGGGACCCAGAGACTGACTAGACTATTTTCTCATTCTACCCATGCTCTTGTCCCGCTGCCACAGTCTCCCTATTTAGACCTTTATTTTACAAGGTTGTTGTGCACCAGTACAAGTGTAAGTAGAGACCTCATGTGGGTTTGGATAAATGTCAGCACTAACATAGACTTCCACACTGAGCGGAAGCAAGTCTCAAGCCTCTTAGGCACCTGCTCCTTTATTCTCAAGAGCTCAGGGGGAAGGAAGGAGTGGGGAGTGTGGAGAATAAGCATTCCTGACGGGACAAGTTGAACAAGATTCTCAGTATACAGCTATATTCTCCTCTCCTCGAACTTATTTCTGCTAGGAGGCAAGAGTAATTTGGCAGCAGTGCGGTCCTTAATACAGGGTCAGGTTCTGCGGTGCTGTCTATCCTACTCATCGTATTTACTTGTGTTTATACAAGTAACATTTTACATAAGTTTTTTTAATGGTTAATTAAATAAGAATGATCTTGGTTTAAGTACGTCTATGGAAGTTACCACTGTGCTATATCCTGTATTGCCGATGATGGAGGTGAGACACAACAGCAATGCCAGGAATTGACCATGGACTGTCAATGGCAGGGGGTATTTCCTAAAGCAAGATTAAGTGTGCTTTGTGCTCTATAGCCAAATGAAGGAGGATGTCCTTCTTGGCTGCTGAGATTCCCTAGATATGGAGGAGCAGCACTTCGAGAGATGACCCCAGCACTAGGGTTTGTGACCCTTGCCTGAAGAGGACCCCATTGGAGGACATCTCATTCAGGCTGTGTTTGTTTTTGTCTTTCACTTTTTATGATGAGGACTTGAGCTCCGATTTTTGCACTTTGTCTACTTTAGCTTTTTCATACAGCTGGTGGGTGCTATGTGATGGCAGTAGATTTGCCTCCTTATATGACCTCCCTGAAACACAGGCTGAGAAGTATGTGTATTCTGATGACATCTTCAGGGCTGACACTGGAAAACAATTGCTATAGGACAGAAAGGGAATCTCAGCCAAAACATGGATACTTGGACCACCTGCTTCTAGCAGTGGAGACTAATTCTCAGTGAAACCAAGACAGTGACAACTACCTTCCATCTAAACAATCATCTTGCCAGTCAACCCATCATGATCCATGTCCAAGGATGGCCATTGCCATTCCGACCAGTTGTCACATACGTGGGAGTAAAACTTGAACATAGCCTGACACACTGGCTTCAGGAACACCGCAACACCTGAAAATGAAGATCTCTTCTCACACCACCTTGATAGGAAAACTATCAGGAACCTCCATCCTGGGGAGCAGACCCTTCAGTCCTTTGTACATCTGCATATGCCCTGGTATTTGCTTCAGCTGAATACTGCTCTATGGTATGGGGCTGCAGCCGGCGCACTTAGCTTTTCAACATTGTATTATTAGTGGCTGTTTGCACTATACACCAGTGTCCAGTCTGTATTTGCTAGCATAAATAACTCCGCCAGACCTTCATGCGATACCCTTAAGTCTGCTTGGAGAGATATGGCAACCTATTACGTGTTTAGTTGATTGATGCCCCATTCTTAGACAGGGAACAACACACTGCACCAGCGTAAAAGTCTGATCGTATTCAGGGGAGGAATCCACTCCTGTGGTCCAGGGTATGATACCCCAACTGATTTCTCAATGCTCCTTTGCTACAGCAGCTCACACACCTTTGGACAATACTGGCCCTTTACCTGTTGCTAGCTATACAGCAATCCTGTAGCTCTAGTAGCAACAATGGGCAATATTAAGAGAAACAGTCTAGTGTACACAAGACCCGTATTAGAAGCATTACACTCTTGGATCCGACTCTTCTTGGCTGAACATACCCTGTAGGCATAATGCTTTCTAACAACTTCTAAAAGCTGCCTTTTAAAAAATAACATGTACCTGAGTGTTACATACACTGTGCTATGAATGCCAAGTGTGAAGTAGGAAAGTAAATATTTTAATCGCTCCATGCATTTATTTTAGCTTGGTTCCATTAAATTCCCAATTGGCAATATGAGTTATCATATCCTGAATTAAGTAGGATTGTTATGAAAGGAATAGAAGAATTCTGTTGAAGTTATGCTTGATCAGCATTATGTTCCTATGAGGTCAGTGGACTTATTGGCCATCACAAAGTTTGGAGGGCAATACAGACAATTTTTTTTCCTTAGTGGCATCTGGCTCCTTAGGGAGTTCTATAATCTGTACTGCTGATGATTGCACTGTTGCCTCTGAGTCTAGCTCCAATGAAACTGACTATGGCTGTTTGTGCAGTCTCCTCCTCCAGAGTACCTGGATTCCTTTGACTTACCTTTCCCTATGAAGAAAGTGCACTTTTATCCTTTTGAAAATAAAGTCTAGTGGGCAGGACTGAGTCCCTCCTGAGACTCAAATGCAAGTCCTTTTGTGGTTAGACAAAGGGGTTTCTTAATGTCATTCTGTGATAGAAGTGCCCTTAGAGCCAGCTCATCCCTTTGTGAGGTCAGTCTTTTTTTTTTTTTTGTAAATTGGGAGCAAACTTTACAACATTCTCTGTTTGCAATAAAATTGAACGTTCATTTTTTAGCACATGACCTCATAACCAATTCTTTTACAGTCAAAACTTCCTTTGTGTGCCCAAAAATAAAGGGGAGGAGGGGGAGATCTAGTATAGTGATTTCACTAGTACTGCTCTCTTGTGCTTCTATGCTGAGATGTATGGTGTAAAGGGCAGGTTCTGTGTCTTTGTAAAACTGGTACGACAGTCATCCTTAAAACTTGATAATTTTGTCTATAGGTAAATAGACATTTTTAGTACATGCTTAAATATCTGGGACCTACCTGCTTGGAACATCTTTTTTCAAACCTTGGTTCTAGTCGCTCCAAAGATTTTGTGCCTTTATAAAAGTTGTGTCCAAAAGTACTCTATTAAGTGTATGTGATGCAATACATAATAATTCAATGTGCATATTAAATGCAAATTAATAATTATAATAATAATAAATTGTTAAGCAATGTTAACATTGCATAGCTTAAAATTTCAAGAAGCAAGATGGTCAAATACTGCTTCCAGCTACACGTGCAACCCAAGTTAATTCTGCGTAGTTTCAAAGAGCAGAATTTAGCCCAGGAACTGCATACATTAAAGTTTCCACATCAATGTTAACTTGCCACATTACATCCTGTATTATTTTATAGTATATGTTTTACAACATTTACAAGTGTATATCTCTGAAACATGCATAGCCAAATTCAGGTTCAAGAAGGCCAGTACCCTTCCTGGATATCCTGAACAGGAAAAAAACCCCAGAAAGCAGATTAGTTTTTAGTGTGTCTCCAAAAGTTTTGCTGCATTCTGCAATATCCTACAAATCCTAAGCATTCATTTTAAAAGAGTCATTCTTTTTCTAATGTAACCTTAAACCTACTGCCTGTTAGAAACCAGCTCAAATTCAAGCCCCAGATCAGCCTTCCTGGGCCCATTTTAGTTATGAACACCCATCTAGCAGAAACTAGGTTTACTGAAATTAAAGGTGCAGGAAAGATAGGAACTCGTCCCTTCCTCACTCTGTTTAATTTCCTGAAAGGTGGATTTCAAAGTCTAAGTGAGACCATGCAAATGCTTAAATTATTGAGTTTCAGACCAAAAAAGGAACAAATGGTGTAATATAACATTCAGATTTCACACTTGAAATTAAAAATGTGAAGCTTCCAGTAGCAAGCGTAGCTCAGATGACAGGGACATGTGTACGACTTTCTGTCCCTGTTAAATACATAGATTGGGACAGGAGACTATTGCCTATCAGATATAAAGGCACTTTTGGGGGAAGGATTTTGCAGTCTTTCAGTCAGATATTTACTTTCACATGTGCCTTATCTGAGCTGCTGCCCTGATAAGCCAGGGGAAATGTATAGTGATATCACAAGGGACTAAGCTTTATTACAGCGATAGAGATTTGTGATGTTATTGTGATGATCAAAATTTGGGGGGGCTGCTCTCAATTCCACAAACACTACAGGTTTCAGAGTCGCAGCCGTGTTAGTCTGTATTCGCAGAAAGAAAAGGAGTACTTGTGGCACCTTAGAGACTAACAAATTTATTTGAGCATAAGCTTTCGTGAGCTCACGAAAGCTTATGCTCAGATAAATTTGTTAGTCTCTAAGGTGCCACAGGTCCTCCTTTTCTTTTTACAAACACTGCAGGCAGCTAGGGAGTGTTCCCTGGCCTGACTGTAGTTTTCCTTATTGTACTATGTAAGCTGCAGGTAGCAGCAGCTAGAGCCTGCAGTACTGAGGTGCTCTGAGCAGCGCAAAACACTGCAGCAGAAAGCACAGCAGAGCCATCCCTCCCACCTCTGGAGCTAGTAGGAGCAGCCTCAGCCCATCCCCCACAATCCTGGAAGGGGGCGTTAATGGAGGTCCAAGCCCAGGGCAAGCCTTATGTAGGCTGGAGACATGGCAGGCAGCTTCTGGAGCCTGCAAGGAAGGCGGAATTGGGGATCTGGTCAGCTGCTGGAGTCTGCCTGGCAGCGGTTAGAAGGGCTGCAAGAATCTGCCAAGGAGAGTCAGATGTTGGGGAGGGGGGTCAGGGAGCAGATGTACCTGGCATGGCTCTCAGCAGTGGTAGGGATTTGGGAAGCAGGTGCAAAGGGCATGAGAAAAGACTCTAAACAGTGGGAAAGAAGACGGGGGGAGGCAGAGGCAGGGCCTGCCTATTTCTCTGCACAATTCAAATGTCTGACTTGTTATTTTTACATACACTCTCTTGAGATAGGCAGGGGCATTAGAGGGCATTGAAAAAAGACCAGTTCTTAAAAAAGAAGTTTCAGGACTTCAGTCTAATCTCATGATTTGGGAGTTTTTGAACTGTTGGGGTTGGCAATACTGTTACTAGACTCTGCTAGAAGCCTACCAGATACCTTGAACACACTTAGATTTTTTTCAGTACTTACAACTCTCTTATTTTGAATCCTTATCCACCCAGATTAAATAGCTGTAGACCCTAGAGAAGACTATGTCCATGTCAAGTTTTAAATTTAAACAATTTGTCCTGTAGCTTTGTTTTTAAAAAGTGCAAATAAAACTGTGGGTTTTTTTACACAAAAGAAAAAATGTATGTTCCACAGTCGCACAACCTGTAACCAATAAGTGCACATTTCAGAAATGTATCAGTGCATTCAAACAGAAGGTCATAATGGAAAGTGCTCTGTATCCTTAGCTATGGAGGTTGCTACCAAATATCCACTATGTAGCATTTGACTTTTCCAAATATAGCATAGTAACAATATTACTAGGAATCCAGTGTCTGGAATAAAATCAGTGCTGAGTTTACAAGGACAATACGGAGCAGTTACATCACAGAACTGATTCAGCTGGTCTCAAAGAGAGAGATCCATTTACACTGGAATTCCCTCCCACTCTCCTTTTTTCTCTCTCCTGGGGAGTTCTTGTTTTTATAGCAATTTTTTTGCTATAATGTGAGTAACTTTGGGATTTCCAGATTCCAAAACATTGTGATATATCGTATCATAGTTTAATTATAGGCATCATAGTGTCTGGATTAGATACATAGCTATTATAGGTCAGCCTTGCTCCACTGAAGCAATTGAAGCTGATTTACACCAGCTGAGGCTCTCTCTTTCTATCTTAAAATTGTCTGAAAAAGCTGTGTAGACAAAGAAACAGGTAAACCACAAATACAAAAGAGAGAGAGAGAGTGGTAAAAATTATTAATGATAGGGATGTACAGCCATTTCTGTTAGATGTACGACATGAGAAAAAAACATGGCAAAATATTATTGTGTATATTTTGCTTTCCTATTTTATTTGTTTCATTGATCAGTCCTGAGTCTGGGTTCATGATTGCACACTAAATTCCATTCTTTTGCATGGTGTAATTAGTCCTGTATTTCATTTTCTGACTGGATTGCATTACATTTTTTTTTCTAGTGTTGCAGAGTACATTTTTTTTTATCAAGAGGCAAATCTTTCTCCATATTAGAACTTCCTTTCATGGATTGAGAACTGGTTAAAAGACAGGGAACAAAGGATAGGAATAAATGGTAAATTTTCAGAATGGAGAGGGGTAACCAGTGGTGTTCCCCAAAGGTCAGTCCTAGGATCAATCCTATTCAGCCTATTCATAAATGATCTGGAGAAAGGGGTAAACAGTGAGGTGGCAAAGTTTGCAGATGATACTAAACTGCTCAAAATAGTTAAGATCAAAGCAGACTATGAAGAACTTCAAAAAGATCTCACAAAACTAAGCGATTGGGCAACAAAATGGCAAATGAAATTTAATGTGGATAAATGTAACGTAAAGCACATTGGAAAAAATAATCCCAACTATACATACAATATGATGGGGGCTAATTTAGCTACAACTAATCAGGAAAAAGATCTCGGCGTCATCGTGGATAGTTCTCTGAAGACATCCACACAGTGTGCAGCAGCAGTCAAAAAAGCAAACAGGATGTTAGGAATCATTAAAAAAGGGATAGAGAATAAGATGGAGAATATTTTATTGCCCTTATATAAATCCATGGTACGCCTACATCTTGAATACTGCATACAGATGTGGTCCCCTCATCTCAAAAAAGGTATACTGGCATTAGAAAAGGTTCAGAAAAGAGCAACTAAAATGATAAGGGGTTTGGAATGGGTCCCATATGAGGAGAGATTAAAAAGGCTAGGACTTTTCAGCTTGGAAAAGAGGAGACTAAGGGGGGATTTGATAGAGGTCTATAAAATCATGAGTGGTGTGGAGAAAGGAATAAGGAAAAGTTATTTACTTGTTCCCATAATATAAGAACTAGGGGCCACCAAATGAAATTAATGGGCAGCAGATATAAAACAAATAAAAGGGAGTTCTTCTTCACTCCAGCGCACAGTCAACCTGTGGAACTCCTTGCCTGAGGAGGTTGTGAAGGCTAGGACTATAACAGGGTTTAAAAGAGAACTGGACAAATTCATAGAGGTTAAGTCCATTAATGGCTATTAGCCAGGATGGACAAGGAATGGTGTCCCTAGCCTCTGTTTGTCAGAGGGTGGAGATGGATGACAAGAGAGAGATCACTTGATCATTACCTGTTGCATTGGCCACTGTCTGTAGACAGGATACTGGGCTGGATGGACCTTTGGTCTGACCCAGTATTGCCGTTCTTATGTTCCTAGACCCAATTTCGTCAAAAACATTTCTGAAAATATATATGTTTTTTAGGAAATATCCAACACAAACGGCATGAAGATAGCCCCTTTTTTGTGTTTTACTGTACATCTTCAACATTCATTAGGTATTCATCGTTCTAAATAGGATGTTTTGTTACTGCTAGCCAGTCAACAGAGCGGTAATCACATCTTCAGTAAGGTCTAGGTTGTGACTTGGAGTGTCTCGCAGGGTAACCATTGAGCTGGTGCTAAGTTTATGCACCATCCTTTGCTCAAGGCTGTGCCTAAAAGTATGCTTTAGCCCTAAAGTAGCAATACCTATTGTTTATCAGATGGAATAAGCAAGACCCAAATGTGTGCCTCAGTGCTTAAAGTGATAAAGGAGCAGCATATTGTTTGAAAATACTGATTTTGTTTTTAAAGTTTGTATGTAGCCAGGCCTTGGAATAATGCCAAAGAGAAGACCTGAAGAAGAGCTCTCCTCGAAAGCTTGTCTCTCACCAACAGAAGGTGGTCTAATAAAATATTATCTCACCCACCTTGTCTCTCTGAAGAGAAGTAGAAGTTCAGCTTCAAGAGCAGGGTTGTAGTCTAGTCTTTAGCAATAGACCTGATCCAGTTGACTGTATTTGCATAGGTTTCAATTTCCAGTGGAGCTGCCTTCCAGGCAGACATGAGTCATGAGTCTGGCATTGGGATGATAAAGGTGTCTCTTTGTCCACTAGCATCAGGCTATTAAAATAAATAAGTTGGAGTCCTAGGCACTACTGTGAAAAATTTTTGAAAAACATTTTGATCATTAGTTTGTGACAAATGAAGTAGGGATTATGGTGAATTTAGTTTGAGATAAACACATGGAAAATATGAAAAAGAAATCTCCTATCTGATCTAGGCTCGCATGTATTGTCTTCATTTCCATTGTCATGTGTTTAACTATATGGGTTTTCCTTTTAATTTTACCAGAAGTCAAATGACAAGTCAAGTAAAATTGTGGTCTTAATTTAGTTGCGGGGCATCCAAATCTGCATTATGATGTTCCTTAGCACTTATTTGCAAAAATAGGCACATATTTGAATGTTCGGATGTAAGATTTAGAAATCCAATTTAGATGCTTACAATTGAGCATTGGGTTCCCTCCTTAAGATTTTGTAGACTGACAATGCTCCATTAGGCCTCCAGATGGTGGTGTTTACCCAGACATTGAGATTCAGGAGCTGGACAGTGTTATCTATCCTCTGACAGTCATTTTCAGTGTCAGGCTTTTAGTTTTTTAAATTATTTTCAGTTTCTACAGATGTGTTCTTTGAATGGTTTCAATAAAATTTTATAGCGATCGTTTGAAAAATAGTAGGATTATTGTGATTTGTGTTTTGTAGCAGAAAATATTTCTCTGACAGGGACGTAGCTTGGGTTAGAGCTCCCCATTCTATCATCATGCCTCTCCTTTCCTTTAGCTCTCTCCTCAGTGCCCACCACCAACCCATTTATTTTTAGTGGGGATTTTAATGTCCATAATGTTGTTGGAATTTTTATCTTTTTTTAAACAAAAAGATTCTGGCTCCTCAGAGCTTTACATGATATTATCTATATATTTAGTAAGGCCCAAAACACCCTTCAAACATTTCCTACCCCACAACGCAAATGATTCAGGACATAAACCTGTTGTGGGTTGTCTCCCCCCATGTGGTAAATACAGGCATATTAAATGTGGCACATTTTGTAGCAGAGAGAGAAAGTATTTGACATCTAAAAGGCTAGTACTGGAGGGTTCCGAAATTCAATATGGAAAAATACAAACTGGAGCTGCCTTTTGTACTAGTGCGTATCAGCATTACATGCTTGAAATCTTGAAATATTTTTTGAAAAATTCTGCTAAAACAGTACTTTGTTATGGGGGTGTAATATATTACTTTTTTAGTAAAATACATGAAACCTGTACAAGAGAGCACCTTTATTTTGTGTGTGTATGTATATATGTCTGCCTGTGTATGTATATATCAAATCACCTTGTTTCTGAGATAGCATCACTAGGATGTGGCAAGCAATCAGTAATGTGGTTTGTAGTATTCTTCTCTGAGGCCCAGAGGGTAGAGCCCTGTTCGGTGGTAGTTCTGAATTTTTTTTGTTAAAATTTAAAACTTTTGGCAAATAAAAAAAATCTGTTTGGGGTTGAACTAATTGTTTTATTTGACCTGAAAGATTTTTTCCCAAGCATTTTTAAAGAGTTAGAGGAGTGCCCCTCTCCCCCCACCCCCGATCACCTTTAACCCAGTGGTAAGGGCATTCACCTGGAACAGGCATTTTAACCCAGGCATTCACACAGGAGCGGGGAGACCTTGGTTCCAGTCCCCCGCTCCAATGAAATTGAATTATTTGTACAAAGGGGAACAAATGATAATGATACATTGGTTACCTCACAGAGCTGTTGAGGGCATAATTTAATTAATTTATGGGAGGTGCTCAGATACCAGAGTTCTGAGTATCCTAAACAAGCCTATGAATAAATAAAAATAAAACTAATACACCAGTGCTAGCATTATCTTAAGCAATTCTGGGATGGTCATATTAGATGAACATACTCGTAAAATCTCTCGTAAGTCAATGTAAACATCATGGCCACGCTACCCTCTCAACCTTCCCTTGACTCACGTTGAACAGAAGACTCTGGTGGAATTATCTGCACTCAAAATGGGCCTTACAGCATCATCCAGTCATGTAAAGTTAGGGGCATCATTTAATAGTGCCTTTCATAAAAGACCACCAGTCCTTACATTAAATGCTGCACATTCTGCCTTGTATATCACTAGAAGGGATGCAGCTGCCACATCTGGTTGCCTGAATAAGGGCTTCCAACCCATCTTTTATCATAACCCAGGCCTCTCACACAAATCCCCCTCACTTTTAAAACCCCATTTTTTTTCCATCTCGCCACAATCTAATGAATCTTTTACACTGGCCTGTCCCAAGAGACCACCTTAGATTATCCCAGAACACACTGAGCACAGTCTTGCTCCTCCTTTATTAGACCACCAACCAATTTTTATCATTCTTTGCATGGTTGTTGAGGACAAGATTTCACTATGCAATGCTCTGTTGGTTTAAAAAAATAAAGAGCATGCTTTTTCCAGATTGTCATTGTACTAACAAATATGTTTTTCTTGTTCTTTCTTTTTTCTTATCTGGTAAGGGGTTTGTAAGCAAGCTGGATGAATTCATTCACTGGTTAAATGAAGCCATGGAAACGACAGAGAATTGGACTCCTCCTAAAGCAGAGACAGACAGCCTTAAACTGTACCTTGAGACACACTTGGTAGGACAAGATTACATTGTGATTGCTATCAGTAATTGAAGTGTTCTGCTGTGCTTTTTGTTCGTAGATTATTGTTTCTAATTATTAGTCAACATATTTTAATGCCGTATTTACAGTGTTGCAAATTGAAGTAGTATTCAAAATTCCAACAAATTCACTTTTTGAAGACAAAAACAAAATTTCCTGCATTCTTTAGCAACCATAGTGTAGCAAAAATCTCTTTGAAAATGCAATTAGAAAAAATTATATTGCAATTCAGAGATTATCCTCATATTGAAAGAAAAGGGAAATAATAAAAGATAAAAGTAAAATTATATTTCTCCTGGCCAGTATTAATGAAGCTCTAATTTATTTTTTCTGTCTGCCACATTTTTAATCATAGTACAGAATGATTTAAATAAAATACTTGAAATTATTATTTCAATCATTTTAGCGGATGTGCATTTTCTATCATGTAACTCGCTATTCTTGCTGTTGTGCAAAAAAACCAAAACATTGTGTGGAAGTAGAAAACACTTAGCGAAATAAGATCTGAATGTAGTACAGGCAAGAATTATAGATTGAGAGGCATTGGATAAGCCTCATCAGGTTTTTACTGAATACTTCTAACAGCTGCTGCTGGTTACAAGCAGGTGAAAACCAACTACAGTAGTTGAATTGTAGTAAAATATGAAAAGCAACCATGTTAGATGAAATGAGATTTTAGATGCTGAAAACCTCGTGCTTAGATTTTTCACACTATTATCAAACATATGGGGCAGAGACCATGTCTTCCTATCAGTTTGTATGGTGTAATGGAGTCCCATTACTGATTCAGACCTTTGTTACTAACCCAATATAAATAATAATGAAAATGCCTCCTTAAAGGAAAAGTCTTGTGATTTAAGGGGCATATCAGAGCTCTCCAGGAAAAGTATTAAATACAATCTGTGTATGTGTGTTGCAGAATTAATTTTCAAGACAGTCTTCTTCTGCAGCCCAATTGAATAATGCAAAGTAGGAGCAAAAATAAATAAATAAGCTCCTCCATTTCAAAGAATTGGAAATCAGTGAGTTTCAATACTCTGATACAGTAAATTCTGTTGTTCGTTTATTTCTATTAATTTAATGGTCGGCCTGACCACCATTAAATTAAGCAGTTAAAAAAATGGAACTTACCCTGCCACAACTTTAAAACTCTCTGATCTCCAGCTTTCAAGCATAAATTGACATTTTTCATGCCCTTTATTGATGTTAATCATTTCCATCATAGTAGTGCCTAGAGGCATTGTGCTAGGCACTGTGCACGTAGGTAGTAAATAACTGTCTCTGGACCAAATAGTTTGTGATCCTGCCATGTATTTTACAAAAGTTCCCTTGGGCTAACATGAAGCTCCATAGACTTTGGCCCCATGCAAGTGCAGGGATCTGACCACGCACCCACCACACACTGCAGGATCGGCACCTAAAAGTCCTGGGTCATTTCAGTTTGTTCACTCCTACTCTACAGTATTAAACTCTCTGGAAGATGGCTTTCTCTGGGCTAGATGGACATAACTGCACTGTCCCAAGAGCAGGACAGAAACGAGGCTGTGACTTTCAGTATCTATTTCCCCCTCGCTCAATGGGGGAAGTCATCCGTACCAGCCCTCTTACTAGCACAGATTACTTGAAAGTCTGCCCCAGCTCCAGAGCATGGGCCAGTGCATTGTGGGAGTTGGAACCAAAATTACTCTCTCCCTATCCCTGCCTGTACATACGCTACCCACCACTGTGGGATGGGCAGGAGCAGCCTCATGGTGGCTTCTCTTCTCCTTCAGGATTCACCAATATGTATAGTCTGCATGGGAGAGTGGGCATCTTACACCCCCTCACTTCTCTGTGAAGGTGCACAGGAGAGATCACACCTGAGCCTTAGACCTTTGTCTATCATTTCATTAGATTATTTTAAAGCCATTAAAAATCTATCACCAGAGTGTTCCTGATGCACAGAGTACTTTACACGTTTCGCGTGGGGGGGGGGGGAGTCATTTTCATGAAGTAAGAGTGGTCCTCCCCTCCCCCAAATCCTTCCATGAAGTAGTAGAGTATATAATACACTACAATTTCAGTCTGTGAATATACCTTGATGGCATGTATATTGTCAGTCTATGTAAGCAATTTGTTGGACAGCACGGAAAAGTAGTAGTGATCCTACAGCCTCATTTCTCCTGGGATTTAAAAAGAACATATGCCATCATATTCCTTTCTTTGCAGTAGAAGATTGAATTATTAAAATAAGAGAGATTTTTGTAATAGGAAGATAGAGTTATTCGTATTAATTAGAATGTCAGCTTTTCACTGGTATTGGTTTGACAGAAATTCCAATCTGTGTTTAAACAGATGTATATGAACTTCAATTCACATTCAGTTCGGTGTTAAAATTCCTCTTGATTTAGCATTTTAAATCAATGCTGATTAAGGGCTTGGAGGGAGCGGGGAGCTTACCTCCCTCAAAGTTTCTTGTTTTACAAGACAGGTTCTGCAAATTTGAATGCCATCAGCTTTTTTTGATGTCTTCTGAACAGAAGGCACTATGTACCTTGCAGGCTAACTCCTAAGCGAGGTTCCAGGTTCCTCAGCACTACCTCAGGGTTTCTGCACTGACATCCAGTTGTGAGTTGACTCTCTTTCAAATAAATTAATAAAATGAATTTGCCTCTCTCCTATAGGTTAATCTACACTAGCTATCTTTGTATTCACAATTATCAGTGGAAGCTGCAATATAAACATGACTCAGGCATGTTTACCACAATCTTACCAGATTGTGTATTATGGCGACAAAGTGGGCTAGTGGAGAAAAGGCTCTGCCTCAGATTATCATTGCTGCTCCTGGCCCTGCTCTGACTGAAACATATGGCCACAATTAGGGTTGCCAATTTTGGCTGGACGTATTCCTGGAGGTTTCATCACATGACATAATCTTTAATGAAAGATTAATTTTTAATTCCTGGAGACTCCAGGGCAATCCTAACCCTAGCCACAACAGGGAGCTGGATGTCAATAAAAGGGGATATTTTGTACTTGCCACTTAACTCCCCACTGCTGCCACATACAGGGAAGAAAATAAAAAGAATCTCAGATGAGGAAAAGGTTTATTTGCTCCCTTTTTGTCTATTGGCTGAGGATGCTCTAGCAAAGATAGTACTGGTAACAGGTTTCAAGAGACCTCTCAAATTTTTTGTCATGTCACCTGGACCATCATTTCAGGACCTCAGCATGTGACTATTGAATATAAATTATTTGAATATTAAAGCTGAATTTTAACTCTCCTCTTGCTAAAATAAATAAAGCTAGCACCACTGAATGGAACACTCACATTTAGCTTTCTGGGGAAATGGAGAACCGTAACAATTTGTAAGGGATAAAAAACCTTTGATACATAAGCGACTAGTCTGAATCCAAGCTAAAATGCTAGTGAACAAAAATCAGCCAGGTTTACGTGAAATTAACTATTAATTTCAGTCCAGTTCCTAGTGGGGGGAAAAGGTCCATATCCCAAGAAAAAAACATTAAAAATGTACGCTTCTGCTCACATTCTCAGAGTGTACTGTATTGTATTGGCATGACGAATAACAGTTTTCATAAGAGTTGGTCTTTCAGGTAAAGGTTGAGACGAATTGCTGGAATAAGGAATTTTGTGCTGCTGCTGTGTTCTGCAAATACAAGAGAGATCTGTGCAGTCTTGTCAATCTAGCATCTTGTAGGAGCTCAGAATCCATTTCTAAAAATTCAAATGGTGAAAAAAATCAGCTCTGTGCCCACTCCTGTGACAATGCTCATTAAATTCATGCACACATAGATATAAAAGAATACCGGCAATAACTACCAAAAAGTATATAGAACCACTTGGAGACACCAACCTAAAGTGCATATACTTTAAAGATACAAACATGATCTAGAACATGGATTCTCAACCTGGGCTTGTGACCACCCATTTGGCTACATAGGAGGAGAGTTCTAGCTATATGAGCTAGTTGGGATGAATGTCCAAGTACGTAAAACACCAAAAACCACTTTTCTGGGCATGGACCTAGAAACATTGGCAAGGTATTTGTCAAAAATTAGTCATTCTCTGAAGGGACATAAACAAAGACTAGTTTCATAGCTTTCTCACTGACAATTCAGAGGCTCTAAGATATCCTCAACTCTAGGAAAATGGGTGATGGCAGTAGTGATAGCATCCAAATACACAATTATCAGATATTGGGAAGGATGGAAAATACCTTCATAAGCCCAACAGACGAAAAAGATGACCAACACTATAGAAATTGAAAAGCAAATCAGAAAAAATTATGTAAAAGTCTGGATATTTTCTTAGAGAGTGATTCACATGAGGGTAACATGATGCTTATGGTACACTGTTGCCAACATCATTTTTCCTGTCTCTTTCTCTCTGTCCTCCTTTTGTTCCTTCTTTTCCCCTCTGTTTTATAGTTTTCCTTCTAATTATTTTATTTAAATGCTGTCCTATTTTGTGGCTCCTGATTCCTGTTCCCCACACAGCTGAAGACTGCTTGAGGTGGAGGCATCAACAGGTGACTCCATGGGGCTGGGTAACACATGCTCTTGCAGCTCAGTTGGATGCTAATGGGGCAAAGGATTGAAGCTTGGTTCTGTGACCTACTGCCTGAGCCTGTAGTCTTGTACATGTGAGCTGTTCTTTTTGGCCAGCAGCTTTAGGGGCCACTGAGGGAGCCGGATCACATGGAGAGTGATTTTTTCAAGGAGCCAGCTACTGCTTTATCCAAAACCATAGGAACACATTTACAGTGGGGAAGAAATACAGATATGGAATCATGCTTTAACCTTCTGTCCAATTCACTGGCTTGAGGCTTCCAAGCGGGGACAACCCCCCAGGTTGGAAAACTGCTTTAGACCTTTAAGTAGTAGATTTAGAAACTTACCATTTAGGACATGAAGCCATGCAACTGGTGTGGAATAAGATAATATTTCACTCAGAAATAAAGTTGATGAGTTAGATAATACAGCTCATGTAATAAAACCTTGAAGATTGCTGCATTTATTGAGCACATAGAAAGACCTTACCAAGAAAGAACCTTTGAAAAATGGTTTCTGATTTGCTTTATCTTTCATAACTCTTCTGTTTCAGGTTTCAGAGTAGCAGCCGTGTTAGTCTGTATTCGCAAAAAGAAAAGGAGTACTTGTTGCACCTTAGAGTCTAACAAATTTATTTGAGCATAAGCTTTCGTGAGCTACAGCTCACTTCATCGGTTGCTGAAGTGAGCTGTAGCTCACGAAAGCTTACGCTCAGATAAATTTGTTAGTCTCTAAGGTGCCACAAGTACTCCTTTTCTTCTGTTGCAGTTATGCTGATTTCTGCCCATTGGCTCCCTGATCAAAATCAGCTTCTAAACAGACTTCATGCACAGGTTTTGGTGGTTTGCAAATCAGTTTTAATCGAAAATAGCATCCTGAAGGCAGCTCATGAAATGAAAGCATCTATCTAGATTATACTACCTCGCTTCTTAAACCAAATGAATTTCTTACCAGCCCAACAAATAAGAATTCAAACTGATGTTCTTTACCCTGCCCATTTAAGAGGTTGCTGAAGTGGATACGTTATCACTTTTATTCCTCAGAGGAAACCATTGCTTTTATTAGAGCACAGAAAAAAGTAAGTGAGGATATGAGAGTGACTATTGAGAAGGACTCAGACAAAATGTATTTTTAAAGTGTGAAATTCACTGGGGCCTTTTTTTTTTCTTCATATTGTAATATTTACTTTTACCGTTTGTTACTAGCATGACTTTGCTTTATTTGATTTGCTTGTGCCAGCTTCCTAATTATAGGGCTTTCTTTGATGTGCTCTTGGATCTTTAGTCCACTGGTGGTTCTGTGTCCTGTATCAAACTTAGCACGAGATAACCTGTGAGGGACTTTATAATGAAAATCCACAAAGAGTGCAGCATCACCTTGTTTAAAATAATTTGTTGCAATGCTTTTTAACTTTAAGAAGAATATGTGTTCCGGGTTATCAGTGAAAAGATCCAATGTACATCTTTAGTGACAGATCTCTTCTACTGAATATTTATTTTTCTACTCTTCTTCTATATGTCCCCCCTTCCCTTGAGGTGTTTGTTCATCTCATACCTCCTAAAGGGATTGGTCCAATTATCTGACAATTTCTGTAACTTATAATATGTATATTTCTAACTACTTAACACATTCAGACTTTCTTATTCTTATGTCAAGAATTACTGGAATTGTTCTCTTTCTTTTTAAGATTTTATTTTATATAGACAGATATGAATGATAATTTGTTACAATAATAAAAGTGTACTAAAATTTAAGGAAAAATAGCGAGCTAATTAAAGTAATTATAATTAAGGCAATGGCTGATCTCAAAGCTTTCCCTTATCATATTAGGAAATGGTCTATCAAAACATAGTTGATATTCAGGTGCCAACATTTAGATTGTCATATTTTAAGTGTTATGTATTTTGTTGAAGGAGACCAGCAAACGTTTATTTTCAGTTGTGTAGTTTAGCCTGAGTCATTTTCTTTTGTGTTTTGATAGTCATTGTTGCAAAATGGAATATTGGATGGTGATTAGAGCAGGGGACTAAAAGTGTGGACTCCAAGATTCTGTTTCTGTGTGCAGCACCTCTGAATACCAGGCCACTTATTAGGTGCTTAAATGTGGATTTAGGTGCATAACTTTAGGCACTGAAGATGTGACATTGTGGCCTTAATCTCTCCATGTCTCAGTTTACCCATCTTTGTATGGCCAAATTTATATTCTTATAAATATAACTGAGTTCAAAAAAGAACTAGATAAGTTCATGGAGGATAGGTCCACCAATGGCTGTCAGCCAAGATGGTCAGGGACACAACCTCATACTCTGGGTGTCCCTAATCCTCCAACTGCCAGAAGCTGGGATTGGACAACAAGGGATAAATCACATAATTGCCCTGTTCTCTTCATTCCCTTTGAAGCATCTGGCACTGGCTGATGTCGGAAGACAGGATACTAGGCTGGATGGACCATTGGTCTGACCTAGTATGGCTGTTCTTGTGTTCTTAAGTTTTTCTAATACTTGGTTGCCTCACAGAGATTTATGAATCTTAATTTATGTGTATGAGACACTTTGAGATCCTCAGGTGAAAGGTGGCATAGAAATGCAAAGTGTTTTTATTATTAAGACTAAGGTTGTTTAGTCCATTTATATGCAGGGCTGGCCTTTAGGGGTGGGAAGGCTGGGCGATGGCCCAGGGCTTCCATTCTAAGGGGGGCGCCTCCGGAGCCCCTCTGCCCACTGCTGCTCTGTCCCTCCACCCCAGCCCTGTACCCAGTTTCCACTGAGCTGGGGTTCAGGGACAGGGTTCAGGAGTGGAAACTGCCGGCAGCAACTGCTGCTGTCTGAACAAGTCTTCAGATTAGTGAGTGCTGCTCTGCGAGCTGTTTCTCACACTCCCCCAACACACACTGTCTCTCTCACTCCCCCAATATACACATTCTCCCCACAACTTAAAATTCATATGAAAATAAATGCAGTTCCAAGTATGATACTAATAGCAATGATGGAGTCAAGTGTTAGTGAGTCACATACATGATAGTGATCAGTAAACATAAATGCAAAAATAATTAGAAAAATAAATTATCGTTCTTAATAAAAGAGGAAAAAAACCTTAATCATGTGTGTTAAAATTAAGTAAATACATTTGTAATGGCGTGAAAAACAATGGACTAAAATAGAGTAGATAATGGCAGATAGAGTAGATAATGGTTTGCTGTTCCCGGCCAATGGGAGTTGCAGAAAGCGGCACAGGCCAGGCCACCACTTCCCGCAGCTCCCATTAACCAGCAGCGGTGAACCATGGTCACTGGGAACTGCAAGCGGCCGTACCTGCAGATGCTCAGGTAAACAAAGCGTCTCGCGGCCTGCCAGGGGCTTACCCTGAATAAGCCGCGAACCAAGTTTGGGAACCCCTGCCATTAGTAACCTAATAGTTTTCACAGTAATTAGGTACTGGATTGCGATAAACCCTTATGATGTGAAAGGATAGGAAGCATAAAAAGATCCTCCCTGCACCCCATTGTATAGCTTACACAAGGAGATTTTACAGATCCATAGTTGAAATTGAGTTCATTATACTTATAGAAGGGATTCAACTTCTGTTATGAATGTAAAATACAGTGTATCCTCCCCAAAATTAGAGCACTTACTTTTTGAGTACAGAGTTAATTTTCTGAGAATTTACAAGTAAACCTGTTAGTTCATTTTTATTAAATTACTGTGTATACTCGTTCATTAGACCATTCATTTATGAGCCGACCCCCCAAGATGGATAGGTAAAAATAGCAAAAACTGTGCATGACCCTTTCACGAGCTGACCCTATGTTTCAGGGCAAACTTTGGCTCCCCGCTGGTCAGGGTAAGCTGCTAGCGGGCCTGGATGTTTTGTTTACCTGGAGCGTTCACAGGCACGGAGTCCCTCAGCTCACAGTGGCCGCAGTTTGCTGTTCCCAGCCAATGGGAGCTGCAGGAAGCGGCGCAGGCCCAGGGACGTGCTGCTCCAGGTAAACAAAATGACAGTGTATTAGATATTCAATTCAATAATTCCATAGAGCTTAAAATAATCAAATTTTGGTGTAGACCCATTGATAAGCCCACCCCCACTGTTTGATGCTTCACTTTTTACCAAAAAAAATTCAACTTATGAATGAGTATATACGGTAATGAAAAATGGACCCTTTAAGAATTTGGAATTGGGTAGGATGCATTTTTGTCCTAATGAATTGTCACAAAAGAATAATATTACTAGCATTTAAAAATAAATTGTATAAAAGCTCACACACCAGTTTGTCCACACCAGCAATTTTTTTTTCTTCTCTGTAGAAGAAAGTTTAGATGTGCTCTCCATGACTCATAAAAATCTTCCTCCTTTTTCAAAAGCCACCTGTATTGTCAGGGACTGGAGTTTTGACAATATAGATCTCTAGAGAGATAGAGGAAGGATTGTCCTTTGTCCAAAATAAAGTACATTTTCAGACCATATAAAGGCCAATATTCATATTCTTTCTTACTGAGAGAGACTGCTCAGGAGTTTTAGATGGGTTACAAATAGCCCTGGAAGAGCACTAAAGCAATTAGATAGTACAGGGCTAAAAGGGCATTACATTAATCTACGGACAGTTCCACCAGCTTCCAGTTGGTGATTTGCTCCATGCCTTTTGGGCTGGATTGAGTGACAAGCTGAAGTGACATATGTAATGATTATCTCTAAAATTGCAATTAAATAACATCAGGTCTACAACAAAGCACAATGCATGTATATATTTAACAAAATTTTAATCACCAACCCATCTGCCTTTTAGGATCTATTGTTCATGGTAGAAATATTATTCTACTTGTTCTGTAGCCCTGAAGTGATAAACGTCGTTTTCCACAATGTACCCACACAAAAGAAGTTCACATGTATGCAGCAAAGGACTTGAAGCATATGCAAGTGAATTGCCAAAAGTGTAGTTTTTTTCCAGAGCACCAGGCTATTTCTACTGGCCTGAATGGGAACCAAGAATATTTGCGGACATGCTCACACTGAGCACTAACCAGCAGGCAGCAATAATGGAAGATCTAAACCTTTATGATCAGGTCTCGATTTCAAGCCAAGTGGAAATTATTCATCATATATTTTAAAATTAATACTTGAATTTGAAATGTATTATGCCATTGTCTCAGTTTTGACTCCCAGTCTGAGGCTAATGGAAGCAGTGGCATTTAAATTTGTAACAAAGACAAAACTAAACATATAAGACCAAATGAAAGTCAGATGTACTAAAGACATGAGAATAAAATGGGGCGGGGAAACGGAAAACAAAATGAGCATAATCCAGAGAAATGTCTTTAGACAATCACAGAAGTTCATTAATTTTCATAAGAGAATGAGCCCAAGGCTGCAAAATTGGACAGTCATGTTTTTGTGCTGGACAACCAAATCTGAAATCTTAAGTGGTCTGGTATCAGAATTCCACCCTCTTTCCCCTGTCACTCCCATCAATAACATGAGTACCTTTCTTAGCTGTAAAAAGTGAACAGTTTTGTTCACGGAATGGGCTGTATTTTACCTCTAAGAAATTGTGTGAGACTACAATGATATCTTAATGATTTTGATGATAATTAATCATCTATTTGCCACCTGTCTTCTATTTTTGAAAAAAAAAATCTTCCTTAAAAATTGTCATTTTCAGGGAAATGCAGATTAGAGGAGTATTAAACATGTGTACACTTTGAAAACAAGCTGTAATACAAATGCCCCTGGCTAATCTGCTGCTTTTTTGGTTTGGTTGTTTCATTTTGGGTTTTTGGGGGGGAGGGGGGGTGTTGTTTTTTATTATGGTGGGCGTTTGTTTTTTGAATACATTTTTATATTTTGTTAAAGGTGCTAAAGCCTCCAAAACCTTAACACAGTAGAAACATCGTAAATAACTTCACCAAATAACTTTCATTGCTCCTGGCGGCATGTTTAGATTTTTTTCTCTCTGATATACTATACTATCTTCAGAATGATGGTGCTCAGGAGTTAGAGCAGTATAGTGGAGTATTATCTCTCCCCTCGGGAGAATTCACTTTAAATCATTTAACCTGCTGATAATTTGGCTTTTCTGAACTTATTGCCCTGATTGGGAAAGATCATTTTATGCATCCATAAACGTGTCATTTTATGCAGAAGACAATCCACAGAGTATACTAATCAGTTATATAAACTACAAATCTAGGATTCTAAATAATGCCGTCAACCGTGCGGGACTTACTGTGGAAAAAGTAAAGTAAAAGAAATAAATCCTCATTGAAACAACAGGGGATGCATATGTAGTGGTGTTTGTGTCTATTGCATACCATATGAAACCCAACTACTACATGCCACAAGGGGCCACAACAGTGGTTCCCTTAACCTACCCAGCAATATTGTTAATCTATCCAACTATACTCTTACCCAGCAGAAGAATCTGTCCTATCTCAGGGCCTCTCCTTCTGCCTCTCCCCCCCACGAACATGATACAGTTCAGTGTGGTGATACATGATACAGTATGGTGACCTAGAATCCTATTTTCGACGGCTCCAACTCAAGGAATATTTCCAACCTCTGAACAACATACTAATCCACAGAGACCTTCCTACGAACACTACAAAAAGAAGGATTCTGGGTGGACTCCTCCTGAAGGTCGAAACAACAGACTGGACTTCTACATAGAGTGCTTCCGCCGACGTGCACGGGCTGAAATTGTGGAAAAGCAGCATCACTCGCCCCATTACCTCAGCCATGCAGAACACAATGCCATCCACAACTCAGAAACAACTCTGACATGATAATCAAAAAGGCTGACAAAGGAGGTGCTGTCGTCATCATGAATAGGTCGGAATATGAACAAGAGGCTGCTAGGCAGCTCTCCAACACCACTTTCTACAAGCCATTGCCCTCTGATCCCACTGAGGGTTACCAAAAGAAACTACATCATTTGCTCAAGAAACTCCCTGAAAAAGCACAAGAACAAATCTGCACAGACACACCCCTGGAACCCCGACCTGGGGTACTCTATCTGCTACCCAAGATCCATAAACCTGGAAATCCTGGATGCCCCATCGTCTCAGGCATTGGCACCCTGACAGCAGGATTGTCTGGCTATGTAGACTCCCTCCTCAGGCTACCAGCACTCCCAGCTATCTTCGAGACACCACTGACTTCCTGAGGAAACTACAATCCATCGGTGATCTTCCTGAAATCACCATCCTGGCCACCATGGATGTAGAAGCCCTCTACACCAACATTCCACACAAACATGGACTACAAGCCATCAGAAACAGTATCCCCGATAATGTCACAGCAAACCTGGTGGCTGAAGTTTGTGACTTTGTCCTCACCCATAACTATTTCACATTTGGGGACAATGTATACCTTCAAATCAGTGGCACTGCTATGGGTACCCGCATGGCCCCACAGTATGCCAACATTTTTATGGCTGACTTAGAACAACGCTTCCTCAGCTCTCGTCCCCTAATGCCCTTACTCTGCTTGCACTACATTGATGACATCTTCATCATATGGACCCATGGAAAAGAAGCCCTTGAGGAATTCCACCATGATTTCAACAATTTCCATCCCACCATCAACCTCAGCCTGGACCAGTCCACACAAGAGATCCACTTCCTGGACACTACGGTGCTAATAAGCGATGGTCACATAACCACCACCCTATACCGGAAACCTACTGACCGCTATTCCTATCTACATGCCTCCAGCTTTCACCCAGATCACACCACACGATCTATTGTCTACAGCCAAGCTCTACAATACAACCGCATTTGCTCCAACCCCTCAGACAGAGACAAACGCCTACAAGATCTCTATGAAGCATTCTTACAACTACAATACCCACCTGCTAAAGTGACGAATCAGATTGACAGAGCCAGGAGAGTACCCAGAAGTCACCTACTACAGGACAGGCCCAAAAAAGAAAATAACAGAACGCCACTAGCCATCACCTTCAGCCCCCAACTAAAACCTCTCCAACGCATCATCAAGGATCTACAACCTATCATGAAGGATGACCCATCACTCTCACAGATCTTGGGAGACAGGCCAGTCCTTGCTTACAGACAGCCCCCCAACCTGAAGCACATACTCACCAGCAACCACACCCCACACAATAGAACCACTAACCCAGGTACCTATCCTTGCAACAAAGCTCGTTGCCAACTGTGTCCACATATCTATTCCACCATCATAGGGCCTAATCACATCAGCCACACTATCAGAGGCTCGTTCACCTGCACATCCACCAATGTGATATATGCCATCATGTGCCAGCAATGCCCCTCTGCCACGCCACATTGGTCAAACTGGACAGTCTCTATGTAAAAGAATAAATTGGACACAGACCAGACGTCAAGAATTGTAACATTCAAAAACCAGTCAGAGAACACTTCAATCTCTAGAGACCTAAAAGTGACCATTCTTCAACAAAAAAACTTCAAAAACAGACTCCAATGAGAGACTGCTGAATTGGAATTAATTTCCAAGCTGGATACAATTAACTTAGGCTTGAATAGAGACTGGGAGTGGATGGGTCATCACACAAAGTAAAACTATTTCCCCATGTTTATTCCCCCCCATCCCTGCACTGTTCCTCAGAAGCTCTTGTCAACTGCTGGAAATGGCCCACCTTGATTATCACTACAAAAGGTTTTCTCCCCGCCCCCCCCCCCCACCGCTCTCCTGCTTGTATTAGCTCATCTTAAGTGATCACTCTCCTTACAGTGTGTGTGGTAACACCCATTGTTTCATGTTCTCTGTGTATATAAATCTCCCCACTGTATTTTCCACTGCATGCATCCAATGAAGTGAGCTGTAGCTCACGAAAGCTTATGTTCAAATAAATTTGTTAGTCTCTAAGATGCCACAAGTACTCCTTTTCTTCATATGAAACCTGTTAATGATCTCTCTGTGAGTTTCTGTATTCCTTGGCTAGAAGTGCCTGAGAACAGAAAAAATGCTACACTGTCTCTGGACTATAACTTGCAGGTTAATACACCAATTGGAATAGAGCATTGTAGAATGGCTGCTAGTGAGAAAAGTAGTGATTTCTAAGGTGGTTAGACTGTTGTTTTGGTATCTAGCTCCTATGAATCTTATTTCTGTAATTAAATAAAAGTTAAATATTTCCTAAGGAAGTCCAGGTGGGTACTTTGTGATTCACAGATGATGGTAACTTTATTGACCAACTTAGAACTGTTACACTTGAAGGATAGATTTGTAAAAGATCTAAACTAGCTTCCTGTGTGCATTGTGTGTGTGTGTAGAGAACAGGAATTGGCACAAGTTTTTCATATGTTCTGGTGGGAGAATTTGCTCTCCCAACCCTACCAACTGATGCTATAGAAACTGTGAGAGTCTTGTGAGCTCTGTGAAGGAAAATGGTCTCTTCACTGTTGTGGCTTCCAGTGCTTACCTCAGGGTGTTTTACATTGTGAAGGGGAACAGCATCACATTAACTTCTTCGCTAAATTCCCACTAGGTTCAGGAGTTACAAAGCTCCCAAGAGCAACCATTTTTTTCTAGACCTGCTCCTTCCAGAGCTGAAGATACCAAACCCCCTGTAAGGTGGCTTTGACGTTGACTGTTACTGCCTTATATGCTACAAGGAGAATTATTATACCACACTAGAGCTGGGGGCTGTCTTTGGAGGATCCAGCGTACATCAGACCTGCCTGGAAGGGGGGAGCTGGACCAGAGAACAGACTGATTAGACCAGTTGAGTAATCTGAATTTCAGACGAGACCTATCCATAGATCAACCTCTTTTAAACCCCCTGCTCAGATTGAAGAAAAGATTGCACTGTTATAAAGTGCAAAGTCTACTTTTGAGGTTTTTGAAGTATTCTAGGTTCTGTCTATAGATATTTGCAAGTACTGAAAATGTTTTATCTATCAGGAATAATTCCAAGGGTTAGTTATAATTTTCTTTTTGAAAATTGTGTTTTGAATAAATCTGTTGTTTTACTAGTTTACAGGGTGACTGGCCCCGTTAAGAGGTAGTGCAAGCCAGTGCACCTGTGACTCCTCATGTGCCTCCCAACTGCGGTTAAGAGAAGGCACCAAAGCCATATAAAGACACAGGAAAGGCGTATGCCTGAGAACTGACTGAGGAGTTAGTCAGGAAAAGGGGCAGGTCAGAGCTGCTTGGGAGAATCTGTAAGGGCCAGGTGAGAACTGCCTGGGACCAGAGGAGTCAGGAAGCAGCAGGGGAGAGCTGCTGGAGATAGAACAGAGAGCTGGTGAGGGATACTTGGGGTGGGGGTGGGGGTGGGGGTGGTTTGAACTGACCAAAGCTGTGGAATCCTTTTTCCTAGGGGCCCCTGACCAAAGCTTTGGACAGGGGCCCCTAGGAAAAAGGAAAGCTCCAGTTTGGTCAGGGGAAGCCAAGCCCAGAAGCAAGAGGACTGTTGTTGGAAGGTGGATCTCCAGTTGCAGGCACAGGAGTGACGGACAAGGAGGCCTGGGGAGTGGAACACTGAAAGAGATGGGGAGCTCTCTGGGTGAAGATCTGGGCAGAGGACCGCAAGAAGAGTCCAGGAACAGGTGGTTGGTCCCCGAGGGACATTTCCTGAGCAGGATATGATTCTCAGGGAGAACTGGGGCGTAGAACCTGTTGCAGAGCCTTCTCATGGGAGATCTGACTTGGGAGCTCTGGTGGAAGAGTCATGAGATTGGTCATTCACAGGCGGAGGTCTGGAGAGTGGGACACTGAAGCAAGGCCAAAGGAATTGAGAATGGAGTGCTGGTAGACTCTCGGGTGGATGACCGAGAAGTGATGTTCCTGCAGAGGGGAACAGAAAACTGCTGTACTTATATGTTTATTGTGGGAATTGGAGAAGGGTTTTACAAGAGTTTTGAGGAACCACTGCACAGGTGCATATGAATAAATTATGCTAAGAAGCAGGCATCGGATTGGACACTAAGAGACTATGTTCTTTTCATGGCCGGACAAGTAGGGAAACTGAGGCAGGGTTCAGCTGTTCTGCTGCAGCCTGCTGTTGGAGGATGCTCCACATGGAGACTGCCTTATGACACTGCTGTGTGTCATTCTATATATTCAGGAGTGGCTTCAGGATAAAGTGTATTGCTTTTGTAGGGAGAGTGATAAGGTCATTAAAATGTAATTTCCCCTTATATAAGGAATTGGAGAATATGATATGTTCCTTGCAATGTATAGGACATAGGTTTGTTGGCAGAGGAGGCCCAGTACTTATATTAAACACACACAAATTCAGTCTGCTCAGAGTCCTGGAAACATCTAAATCCCACTGGGCATGCTCAAAGGTAAAGCTGGGTGGAAAAAGGTAATTCCATTTCACAGAGGATTTTTATATTTCAAAATTTGGTTTTATAGCTCCAAGATTGTATTAGCTGTTTGGTCACTGAGTCACATTTTCAGCTGATTATTCATCACAACCCCCAAATCTTTTTCAGAATTACTTCTTCCCAGGGTAGAGCCCCTCCCCATACTCTTTGTTCCTGGATGTATACATTTACATTTAGCTGTAATAAAATGCATATTGTTTGCTTGCACCCAGTTTACCAAGTGATCTAGATTACTCCAAATCAGTGACCTGTTCTTTTCATTATTTATACTCCCTTGATTTTTTGTGTCACCTATAAACTTTATTAGTGATGATTTTATGGTTTCTTCCAGGTCATTGATAGGGCAGAAAACTGATCTCTCAGGGACTGCACCCAAAACACATCCACTTCCCCATTTACAGTTATGTTTTGAGACCTATCAGTTAGCCAGCCTTCAATCCATTTCATGTGTCCCATGTTAATTTTATATTGTTTTAGTTTTTTAATCAAAATGTTGTGCGGTACCAAGTCAAACACCTTACAGAAGTCTAAATACATTATGTCAACATTATGACCTTTATCGAACAATTCAGAATCGTTGTTATTCAGGATTAAAATTAAAAAATTCTGTCTGTGAAAGCAGATAGAATCCCAGGGCTTGGCAGATGGAGGAAGCTACAGACCCCAAAGTCCTGGGGTCCCTGACTCCAGGGCAGCTCAAACCCCAAACTGGAAGCCCAGTCAGGCATAGGTGCTGAAACTAGGGGTGTGGCAACATCCCCTGGCGTGAAGTGATTTCCATCATATACAGGGTTTATGGTTTGGTTCACTGGCTCTCAGCACCCCCACTATACAAATTGTTCCAGCACTCCTGCAGTCAGGTAAGGTAACAGATAAAACCTTGCCCCAGTTTCATTGAAATCGAAGAGTCTCCGCAAAATGATTTGATTTTTTCCAAATCATCAGACATGTTTTATCCAGATTTTTCCAGTCAGCTCTATTCAGAGGCTTGATACAAGTTTTAACAAAGTTGTTCCCACACTGGTAACTTTATACTTCTCTTTATATTCCTTATTCCTCAGTATGAGCTGGTGATTTTAACATGTCCGAAAAACACTGATTTGGATAAAAAAATTATTATTTTCTCAGTAAACTGCAAAATGCTCTTGTGGTCCGTAATGATCTGTAATTTTTAATGTATATTTCTAAATGTATTTATTCTGTCTTTTGGACAGAATACCACCATATTGATATGAACAATGTAGATATAAGCTGTCTTGTAAAGTGAACCAAAATGCATTTTAAAAAACAGTTTCTTTGAGATCCCAAAACATTAACAGAGTAGGTGTATAGGGACACAGATTACAAATAATTACATTTTAAAAACATTTAAAATCTGTTCTTCTATCCCTTACCTGCCAAGTCTTGAGGTCAAGCCCTTTAGCATTCAGTGTTTTTTCTCTTACAGGAGATGGATGACATCACTCACACCTAAAACAGTTTAAGCAAGGCAGCTCCTGCCCTGTTTCTGGTGTTAGTAATGTCACCACTGTTGCAGTAGAACTATGTAAACTTTGGGGCATGAACTGAGGTCTTGGCTGGTAAAAACCTTTCTGTTCACGTTTTATTATGTGTTTATTTGTCATTTCTAATTCCACACATGCATTCAGTTAATAATTTGGGATCACAAACAGTTTTACATTTATTTTGTTAAGGAGGCATTTCATTTCACCTTTTAATTGCATAAGACATGTGGAAGCAGATTATATCCAACCTCCAATCTCTCAAAGAATTTTAATAGAACTAACATCCTTCAGGGATAGTTCTAAAACCACATCGTATTATTAAGTGCTAATGTGTGCGTTGGGATCTGTAGATTAGCAAATGTACATGTGAGTAATATACATATGGCTGTTTATCACCTTAGTGACTCCACATCTACAGAGCCTGTTGTGCATCAGATATTTGCCTCTGGGATAGAAAAACCTTTTCACCTGAACTGGCCTTTTCTGCTGGTGTCAGGACAGTACAAACTAGCAATCAGTAGTGGTTAAAATGGCCCTTTTGGAATACCATTTCTCCCCATGAATGGGGTGCACTTGCAAACACGTTGTGTGATATACAACAGTCTGGAGAAATATTGCGATAGCACAGCCTGACAAGTCTTCATTTCTACAACTTGGCTCAGATTTTCTGAGCAGATCTGAAGGGAGGTAAATTGCAGGTTAGGGACAATCTCTCTTGAACATGTCTCCAGAAAACAGTGGGTACTGGCAGAGTGAGGATAATCCAATGTGGAAATCATAAAGTTTCTTTCCCTAAATGAGCCCCAGGGGACAACTACTATATACCTCAGGTGGAACTGTGCAGGAGCTCTAGCGGCTTTTGACATCACTGGGAGATGGAAGGGAAAAAATATTGGGTATAGGGCAAAAGAAGGTCATCAGAATAAATTGAAACAATACATGGCATAGATGGTTATGGAGATGCAAAAAAAAAGTGATAAGAGAATGTGTCATCCTTGTTGCTAGCAATAGATATTCTGCCCTTGGAGAGAGGATGGAGGAGTATCATCAGAAGACCAAGAATAGTCCTAGGGCAGACAGTAGCCAACCAATGATCTAGGGTCATTTTCAAAGGCAGAAAGGGTAGTTAGGCATCCAATTCCATTGAAAGTCATTGAGAATTGGGCATCTAAACCTGCCTTATGGGCCTTTGAAAATCCTCCCCTCAGAGCAAAAGAGTTGGTAGCAAGAAAGAGGCAGCAAATGATACTGAATGGTAACTACATAATAAGGAAACTGGGACAAGATATCTGTGTCCCAGCTAAAGAAAAAAGGATGTTACAATGCCTTCCAGATGCCAGAGCTATAGATAAAGGTGCCAGATAGTTGGAAATTATGACCATTCTCTTGACCATTTGGCAATATATTGCAAATTTTGCTACTGTTGGGACAGCTATGCTGAATGGCGGTTTAGAAGTCTGCCTAGGGAAAACCGCTTTAAATTCTAGTCTGAACTCCATGTAGTGTTGCTGGCAGTGACTGCCGGGGAGATGCACTGAATCAGCACATCTCTCAGCCAGGTTGGCCCCATCACCTCCCAGACTCTGTCTGTTCTGGTCTTTGCCAAAGCCTCCTACTGTCTCTCTTCTCCCTCTTCTGGGGGACTTTCTGCAGCTGGAGTTCTATAACCAGTGTTCCACCAGTGGAATTCAGGCAGTAAATCTGGCCCTTGCAATTTGGGCTTACAGGGAAGAGAAACAGGCAGCAGAGATGCCAAATGATTTCTTGCTAGCCAAAGGAATTAAGAAAAGTTTTTGTAAAAGTATATCAATGGGAAAAGAACCAAAAAGAAAGTATGTCCTTTATGGACTTATTTTCAGAAGGTATAAACAACCTCTGTTCCCACTTAGTTCAATGAGTACTGCAAGTGCTCAACACCTTTCAAAATCAAGATGATATTAAGGTTCTGATCCAATTCTCAGTAAGTCAATGGGAGTTCATCCAGTGATTTTTGTATGGGCTGTGAGTCAGGTCTGAAATGAAAATTAATGACGACTCAAAATTGTCTGGGGTACTTAAAAATTTGAAAATATGCAAAGCAACTGGTCCAGATATTGTGTTCTAGGCTAGAGTATTAAGTAAAATAGCTAACTTTCTGTATTGCTGACACTTTTCTGAAAAAATTAAATATTGGGGTGGAAATGAGAGACTAGAGAAAAGTTAAAATGTAGGACTTATTTTCAGATAAAGAAAGAATGATCTTGGTAGTTACCAAATTTTAAACCTAAATTACATCCCTAATGATGAAAAGTTTAAGAAAAACACTAGAAGGTAATAATACTATGCTGCTTGTTGCTGAAGGACTTATAAAGAATAAGTATTGACACAAACTTGATTGCTGGGTTTTTTTTTTCTTTTTGGATAGAATGACAAAATTAGGTCTCAAGCTGAAGCTATTTGCATGAGTAGTTATTTACATATATGTTCGCATAATTGGGGCGAGTTGGTGTGAAGAACGTGAGAATTTTCTGTGTCACAGTTTCAGGGTAGCTGCACCTGCATCTGCCCCCTACCCACCGTGGTCCTCTCAAGGAGTTTCCAGCCAGGTCTCATATCTCCAGCTGTCACCTGTCTGGACAGGGACCCTTGTCTCACTCCCTTCTAACAGGGATGTTTTAAGGCTGCACAGCCCCTCCATTCACCGTGATACCCCCAGCAAGCCAGTCTGCCTAAAGGCCAGCACCTATGCTCTGAGGACTATGAACAGTGTACTGCCAGCAGTTACAAGTCACCACACAGCTCTTTCTGAACAAGCACATTTATGCTTAAAGTTAAAAACATTATATAAAAAACAGTAAAAGTTCCAAAACGTGCTAAAAGCTTGCCAAAGACCACACATCAGTTTTAGGGGGCCCTAGTAAGCCAATGTCTTTCCAATCCCTCTACAACGGTTGGGGCCCTCCTTGGACAGAAGGTCCTGTCTATTTGCTGGAGCAGAAAGAAGGCTGTGTGTCAGTTCAAGCTCATCCTTTTATACCAAAAGCCTTTCCTTTGTGTCCTAGTCTCTGGAAAATCCAGTTTGAACCAATATATGCAATCAACCCCAGGGGGTGGAATTTCTCTGGAGTTGTTCAGTGTCAGTGACTCGCCTTAATCATCACTCACTGTGTTTAGTTCCTGGAGGAGCTGTGGTAACCCTCCCACATGGAACAGAACACAGTCACACATGAAACATTCATAGATTTAGTATAATATAGTCCCCAAGATGTTGCATGTGATGGCAATATCTATCATAGTCTGCATTAATGTTTGTAAATGTTTGATATACGTGTACACACACACATACACATATATCTGTGGGACTAGAAGTTATGTGTCTGAGTCTATGGAATCCAAAGAGTTAAGTCCAGCTTGAGCTTTTCCCAGCTCTCCAGGACCCCAGCAGGGTTGCCACCTGGTGCTCAAAGGAACAATACCTGAATCCACTGTCTTTTCTAGAAAAATGCATACGCCAGTTTGGACCTGGTGTGGGGTCCCAAGTCAGACACAGGAACTTTGAAAAAAGGATATTTGGAATTTATAAACTGTGAATTATGCGGGAGAGACACTGCCCAGAGAATCAGATTGAGAGAGAAAGATTTCAGGGAGGCCTCACTGCAATGATGTGAGCCTCCCTAAAAGAGGCAAAGAAAGGCCCAGGTTTAGGTAAGTTAATATGCATTTAAATGGTATTTTAACTCTTGTCTCCGTATTTGTGATGTTTCTTTGGATAAACAGATCACACATGTTTTGAAAAAGCTGTCCTTTCTTACTGCAATTTCATACTGGGTCACAAGCTCCTGGAGAAAAATATACAGCAGGGGCCAAACCCAGTCAGATGTGCTGGAGGTAATATTGTTCTGGGAAACAGGGAGGGCTGTACTGTGGTAATCCAGCCCAAAAGTGAGGGGCTGACAGAAGTGCAGGTATGGGCCTCATGGACGAGACAGAGTGGGGTCAAAGTACAGCATTATCCTGGAACCATAATAGTTGATAAAAGGATTTAAATTTAGATAAAGCAGTTTGATGCTGTGTCTCATGAAATCGTACTTGAAAAATGAATGCAAATTGCCTTGGATAGAAACATTGTCATGTGGATGAAAACTGGCTAAAAGACCATAAACAGAGTGGAATAATAAACAGCAACTTATAGATTTCAGTCAAAGTGTCCAATTGAGGATCTGATGAGATCAGTGTTAATCTTTAACATCTTCACTAATTATCTGGAAAAGGAAATAAGCAACAAGTTTTTGAAATTTGCAGGTGATGCTAAATTGGCAGGAGTTGTGAACACCAGTCAGTACAAAGAAATAACATCTTTGAACCTGGAGAGATTAGAATCACGAGCAGAAAATAAACTGAGAATAAGTTTAGGAAACTGTAAACCTATACTTGCGGTGGGCAATCTAAAATGCACATACTCAATAGCAAAAAGAAATATTGCAAGATGTAAAACTGGAAGAGATTAGAGATAACAGCAAATTTGACATGAGTTTACAATATGAAATGTTTGTAGAAAAAAAGCCATTATGATTTTGACCTACATATGCAATGGCATTCCATGACAGAGTAGAGACATAATCATCCTTCTCCATATACAGCTTGAAATTATGCATTCAAATCTTGGTACCACATTGCCAAAAGATACTGATAAAATTCTCATCTCTGTAATCAGGAGCCATGAAAGATTTGACTTACGAGGAAAGTTCAAAATAGCTATCTGGGTAAAACTAAGAGGTGACCAAGGGAAAACATAACAGTTTACTAATAGTGGAAGGACTTAAACAAAGAGAGAGACACATTAGGTGTAGTGCTCAGGTAATGCAATGAAATTGAGAAAGGGTAAAAGTAGGCAGAATGTCAAGAAAATATGACAATGAGTCATATTAGATTGTATAATAGTTTTCCAAAGGAAGAGGTTGAAATTACGTCATGTGGGATGTTTAGAATGGAGATGGATTAGAAAATATGCGGTAGGAATCTCTTCTGAATTAGGAAAGGGAGGCTGGATGATCTAATGATATTTTTTCATGTCTAACATCCAAAAATATAAAATTAGTATTCTGTATCCTAAGATTTTGAGGCTAGTAATCTCAATTTGCTTGATGGGGCATGCATAAAATAGTTTTCATCTCTTATTTCTATGAGTCTATCTATAAGATCATCTAGTCCATTCAGTGTAGGATTGTTCCAAATAGTATATTCTCCAGCGCTTTCTCCAGTCTAGTTTTTAATGTCTCCAGGGATGGAGCTTTCACTGTTTTCATTAGGAGATTATTACACAATCTAGTAGATCTCACTGTCAGAGAAACTTCCCTGATGTTTAGCTTAGATTTTCTTAATTTAATTCCATTAGTCCTAGCTATTATACCCTCTTATACTTACCCATGCTAAATAAGTTTTCTCTCTCCTTGATGTTCTTCCTTGTGAAATACAAATGGACATTTATATTTCTTCTTCCCCTTAATCATCATTTAGCTAATCTTGTTTAGTTCTTGGAATCTTTCCTCTGCCCTTTAAACCTTTTAATCATATTTTTTTGTTCTTCATTAAACTCCCATCAGTTTGTATGTAACTTTCCAGGTGTGCTAGATGCAATATCAATTTCCAGACAAAGCCATGTTAAAATGGAGTTATGGTTGAGAGTATGTGTGAGTAATGTAAGATAAAACATTTCAAGGATGTTGTAATTATCACATAACAAAGAATTATGAACCCAGATTATTCAGAATTAATATTAAATTTAAAAGAAATCCTGACATGTTAAGACACAGGAGGCATTGTTAGGGCACTCAAACAACCTTATTTCTGTCCTGCAGCAACACTATGCAATAACCATGTGATTATTATTATGAAGCTTGAGAGCTTATCTCTCTCATCAACAGAAGTTGGTCCAATAAAAGATATTTTCTCATCCACCTGGCCTCTCTAATATGCTGGGACCAATGTGGGTACAACAACACTGCATATTATGATGAAAGCATTCTAGTGCTTGGGGTCCCAAATTAGCTTAAACTAATTTTAGAGGCACATTACATTTTAATTCCTTTTTATTATGGTATTACGGGACAAAGAAATATTCAGGATTCGTTTTTTTCCCCAATGTTTATCTTTCAGCACAGGGCAGTGCATGAGCTCTTCTCCAGAGAAACTCTAAAAGAACTGTCTTCTCTCAAAATGGCTTCCATTTCCCATTGTTCTCAACAGGCTTATGGCCAGAGGTTGCCCTCAGTTAAGTGTGCCCTCTCACAAAATGTTCACTGTCTCCTATTGTTCCCAGTAACCATAAAACCAAGCTGCTATTGGGGAAAATGATAGCCCAATACTGTTAGGAGCTAGAGAGAAACACCGAGGAACTGGCGAAGGCAGAGGCCACCTGTGCTAAAGGCAATATATGGCTTCAGTTTCATTGAATACAAAAGATAATGGCAGCTAATTTGAAAGGCGACGATTCTTTTTGGGATTCTGTGAAGGAAAAAATATTGTTGAGCATCTGTTGAAGGAGAAACTGTCATTTATGAAAAATTGTGGCAAAAATTACCACTATCCTAACATTTCTTCATATGTAGCCTAAGCGCAAGATTTCACTATTCCGTAGAGTCCAGTTTTCAAATAATGGCACCTAAACAGGATGTCCAAATCCTGAATCAATCCTAAAACAAGCAATGATATAGTAGATTAAAAAAGAAAAAAGCTAGAGATACAAACTGGTGAGCCAAGAGAAGGTTCTTTAAAAAAGCTATTCCTCTATGCCCAGCCCTTTCTTAAATCTAGACTTTTATGAAACCCATTCTAGAAGTTCCTTCATAAGAGTTTGAACAAGCACTGACAATATTTAATTTACTGTTTACTTAAAACAGGCTGTGCTGAATAGTTTGTAATCATGCACTTCACAAGAGATGTACCATGCATGTGCCTCACATAGCAAAAGAGCACCTAAAGGACCTAAGAGTAGGTTGGGTAATTTCATGTAATTGAAGCTGAGTATAGATGCAGCTGGATGTGGCACTGTTTCAAGATGATGTGGATGCGTTTGATAGGAAAATTGGAAAAGATGAGATATTCTTCATTAGGAACGGGGAAAAAAGACTTGCTGCCCTAGAAAAGATTCATTTAACATAACGCACCAGATATTACAATACAGCTTGATTTTCAGGTGCACCTATTAACCAGTAATAATGTTAAAATGAAGATGTAAAATATGATGAATAAAGATGGGCCAAAACTTCTTGCGTTTGATTTGCAATTTTGTAGTTGTGCAAAATTCAGATTTTACTGATATATTTTGTAAGACACAAATGCTGTGAAAATGCATGAAATTCAGCAAAAATTAAACTTGTACTAGCATATTGGCCTCAAACAGAAGGGGCCCCACACTCACAGGTAGGTATAAACAGAAAGAGCGGCAAAGCAAATTGTCAGTTTGATGTAGTAGGGTGCCAGTTTTGGAACTTCAACAATGTAAAATATTTATTTGTTACAAATGTTAATTACTATAACTACAGCACACAAATAAACAAGAAAGATTGGTAACAGTAATCGATAATCCCTACAACAGCAAGTCCACAGCTGTTTTTATATATGTCAGTGGCTCTCAACCTTTCCAGACTACTGTACCCCTTGCTGGAGTCTGATTTGTCTTGCGTATTCCCCAAGTTTCACCTCACTTAGAAACTACTTGCTTACAAAATCAGAAATAAAAATACAAAAGTGTCACAGCACACTATTACAGAAAAATGGCTTACTTTCTCATTTTTACCATGTAATTATAAAATAAATCAATTGTAATATTAATATTGTTCTTACCTTTCAGCATGTAGTATATAGAGCATTATAAACAAATCATTGTATGAAATTTTAGTTTGCACTGTTTTCGCTAGTGCTTTTTATGTAGCCTGTGGTAAAACGAGGCAAATATCTAGATGAGTTGATGTACCCCCGGAAGACCTCTGTGTACTTCCAGGGGTATGTGTACCTCTGGTTGAGAACCACAGATATACATGACTTATGAAAAATATGATTGTGATACAGCTGAAGGTGAGATCAGCAATACATATGTTACATGCATTTATAACGGTGAAATGCTAGTCTACACAGTTACAGACAAAATTGGACCAGACATTTGGAAAGATGGGGAAAGTTCAAAAAATGAGATTCTCTCACTTCTTGGATATTTTCCAGTTTGATTGTGTTATATTTGAAAAATATAACTTCTGAACAGTTTGACCTAGGAACTCCACCTTTGTTTTACTCTTCTCTGGTAAGGAGTAATGCACTGGAGGGTAGAAGAGAGAAATAATTGGTAATCAAACCAATTTTCATGTGAATTTTAAACAATGTAGTGTTCTAAAGAAACCATATGGCAATACACTGGCCTGACACAAGCTTCTTAAACAACACATTATTGCCAGGCCAGCATACATTTTTTTTTTTTTTATAATCCACACCAAGCAGAAATATCCTGCAAAGTCTCTAGAACAGAGACCAGGGAGTCTGCATCAAATTGCCTTAAAAGCTCCTTGCTCATACTTTCCCCATCAAAAGATCCCCATTGTCTAGGAAACTGCACAGGAATATGGGGCTAGAGACTTCATGTTCTAGTCCAGGGATCTCAAACTCAAATCACCACGTGGGCCACATGAGGACTAGTACATTGGCCCGTGGGCCGCATCACGGACACCTTTTCATATAAAGGTACAAAAGCCCCTCCCCCTGCTGCTGCCCTGGCCCCGCCCCCACTCCACCCCTTCAATGAGGCCCCGGCCCCGCCCCCACCCCGCTTCTTCCAACCCCTTCCCCAAAGTCCCCACCCCAACTCCGCTCCCTTCCTGACCCTATTTCAACCCCTTCCCCAAATCCCCACCCCTGCCCCGCCGCCTCCTCTGAGCGCGCGGCTCCCTGCTCCTCGCCCCTCCTTCCTGGAAAGCAGTAGGTGCCGCCAACCAGCTGTTTAGTGGCAGGAAGCACCGGGAGGTAGGCAGAGGAGCAGGGACATGGCGCGCTGGGGGCGGAGGGGAGCTTGGGAGCTGCAGGAAATAACTCTGGGAGAGACACAGGGAGCTTAGCGGGCCACAGCAAATAACTCAGCCTGTGGGCCACGTGTTTGAGATCCCTGTTCTATTCCCATCTGTTTCACTGAGTAATAACAATTCACAAATATTTATTGGAGCCTCACACCACCCCTGTAAACATAGATAAATATCATAATCTCTATTTAACAAATGAGGAAAGAGAGACACAAGATCTCGTGACTTGCCTAAAGTTATAGGACAGTGCAAGAACGGGTAGAATCTAAACCTGATTTTCCGCACCTGCAGCTCCCATTGACTTCAACTGGAGATGTGGGAGCTCAGCACCTTTGAAAATAATTCCCTACATCTCTTGTCTAATGCAGTTGCCAAATCCACTAGATTGCCATGCTTCTGAATCAGTACAGTGAAGATAATGGTGTCTGCATGTAGCTGTAAACATACTAAAACCCATATATTTTCAGATTTCACCTGTGGAATGTGAAATTTCATTACTTTCCAGATGAATAAAACATGGCACAGAGGACCACACTCCCTTTTCTCGCAAGTCAAAACCTCTCCGTGTTTGTGTCCTCTTCTGTAAAATGAGGATGTGAAGAAAAATGGGGAAATTGCCTGACAGAGGTTCCCTGAGGATTAGATTGTGACTGTGGACATCTTAAGTTTGTAAAAGCTGTTATTTGTACTGTTGATATGTAGAATGTAGCAAATGTATACTACAGTATGTACATACATACATACATCCCTCTGTCTCGCTACGCTTTGCTATCGAACAATAATTTTGTATTTGGAGGTGCATAGACCTTTTGAAAACAGTGTGGACTATGTGTTTTTTAATTCATGATATATCCAAACATGTATTTCTCAGTGAATTGTGTGTGTCCTGGGAAAAAAATAGTAGACAAGTGAGCCTGCAAGGTCTACACAGATATAGTTTGGTTTAAATGATATGTCAGTGTAAGATTAAACATTGTTTTTTTAATTTTCTTGGTCATGGATGACTTGAGCCTGTGTGGTTTTTTGTGTCATACATTGGGCTGGATTCTCATCCCAGAAAAGTGAATGGAATTTTATCATTAATTTTTATATACCAGTGGAATCAGTCCCATTGTTCCAGAGTCAATCAATTCTCAGGGCAATGATACAATGTGATAGTTAAGGGTATCTGGGTGAGCTTGAGTGTTCATACCCATGTAATACATTTTTGTTTTTAACTTTAAAATGGAACCTTATCTTAAAATTTTTAGACTACGGTTTGCATAGTGTTTTGGAGAAAACCACAACATTCACATAGACGTTTCTTTCTCTCTTGTTTTTAATCTTAACTGTAGTTTAATGTAGTTATCCCTGAGAATGTAGCACTTTCAATACCAGAGCACATTCAGTCCTGCTTTATGGCCTTAGATATGAAATCCAGTACATGACATTCATTGTCACTTATCTTGAAGAAACAGCTACCACATATGGATGTGCAAGCTCTGTAACTGACCTTAACAGCTATTTGACAAACTGGTTATTGGAAGGAAGATTCCAGCACTATACATTTATACCACATTCTGAAGATATTTCTTTTGTATAATAGGATATCCTGTGAACTGTTCACATTTGGACTGTAAGAGTAAAGTAAAGCTGAGTGGTTCTAAACAATACAAATTAAAGTAACCTCAGGGCAACAGAGAAAATTATTCAAACCCACCAACAAGATGTTATAAAAATCCATTGTACCTATAAAATATGGCTTCCAGAAAACTAATGGCATACAACAGTGCATTTCTGTGAACTCATCCTGCTAGCAAGGGTTAGAACCCTTCATAAAGCTGCTTATGTTCTGCTGACTCATTGTGGCAGGTGCTGCTCAATAATTCCACCTTGAAAACAAGGGAAGTGGGAGTAGTTCTCTGGGGAGAAGGAAACCAGGTCCTTGGACTGAGGAAGTCCTGGAGAGACAGCCAAATTCAGTCTGAAATATATTTGTGGTGGTGTTTCTGACAGCCCAGTAACACACCTGGGAGAGGTGAGAGTCTGAACACAAAGACAGAGTTTGTGTGCTCTGAGAATGGGCTGGGGTTCAGTCTATTCACACAGTTTTGTCTGCGTCAAACTGATTCATGGAACGTTTCCCCATGTAGTGCTCTGGAACCAGCAATTTCCCAGGCAAAAAATAATTTTCCCTATCTGGATTTTAATAGTAATATTAAAATATTTTTACCGGTTAAAGGACACATCATTCAAAAGAATTTCTGAAAAGCTATACTTTGCTAATTTCAACAGCAGGCCTTAGTGTCTGGATGAGTTTGTATTGCCAGCTGTATTAGCAATGGAGAATTCAAATCCCAATAGTTTGCAATGGCTGTTTACATGGATGCTAAATAGAGAATGCAACCTTTGGGTTTAAAATGGCAACTCTCTTTTGTGAAGAGCTGGTGAATACATTTTAAAAAATGCTTTCCAGCTGGGTGGATAAAAATCAAGTATTTTTTTTTAAATCAAAAATGTCAGATTTTTTATAAACATTGAGTTTACTGTCAGAGTTTTAAAGAAAGTAGAAGCAATGAACGGATGGAAGTCATTGGTTAAGCACTTGGAACCAGGGTTTGTTGAAGTGCTAAGCTAGCTTTTGACAGCAGTAGCCTCTTTCACAGGTGCAGAGAGAATGTTCTTCTTTTCAGTTTATCCAACTAGTTCAGGCAATGACTAGTTCATTCAAATGTGAGGGACTAATTGGGAGTTGAAAAAGCAGGAAACCTTGTTTTTCTTTTCCAATTTATGAACAAAAACTAGGTGTGAGAGGATAAAAATCTGTTAATTCTACAGTCTTGAAGGACATGGTGACCTATCAGTTCAATTCACTACGTATAGATAATATTTCCTTTCTTTAATAAATCAGTTAGTTTTAAGTGCAAAACATGTTTTGATAAACTTTTTTTCTTATTTATCCAGCATATTTAAGGTAGTTTTATTTAACTAATAAAATTAAAATGCTGTTGTTTGCCTCCAAATAGAATGACACAAATCATGAGTAAAAATTTAATCATCTAGTAATTAAGAAATGCATGATTAACCATTTTCTAACATAATAAAAAAGTAAAAATGAAGAGTCGGAATAAATGTAAATTAAGCTATATTACTGCTTAAATAAATTTAATCAATATACTGTATCTTCTTGGACAGCAAAAATATGTACTAAATTTAGTATGCAATCTATATTTACTTGTAAAACAACATGTTTTAGTGGTTACCAACTAGAGAACCTTTCTTTAGGGAAAAAACTAAAAACTCTGCATACAAAATAAGATTAAAATCGATTATTTAAATCAGAGTTTCCTGTTTACTCATTTAAATCATAATTAAAATTGGTGATTTAAATTACTTTGATTTAAATCTATCCACTCTGGTTTCCAGTCATTCTTTTGGCAGGGCCAGTTATTTAAGTTATGTAAGCCTTACTTCATATATTATGTAACTGTGGTATTTTCATAGTTTTGCAAATTACTGGCCAATGACACTTTATAGATCCAAAAATAATTACCATGCAAGCTACACTTGTGTTAACACTGAAATAATCATATATTCAGTATTGCCCTCTAATTATATAGTACTTAATTTGTAATTAAATTGGTCAACAGTTGTATAAGTAAAGAATATTCACGACATTTGTACACAATAAGAGTTTCCTATCTATTATCAAGTATTTCATGTACTTGTATCATACCCTATTTAGTATACCTTCAGGTTTTTTATTAGGCACTTAATGCCTGTTTAGTTTTAGGGAGTTACTAGATTGAGTTTTCCTGGGAATAAAAGCATTGTTAAACACAATTTTAACACAAGACTTTTTTTCATGAAGCTGCTGCTAATGTTTAGAATTTTAAATTTCCCTCTTTTCCTTCAAACTGTGCTGCTATGCAGGCAACAGTTCTTCTCCGTCAAACAAAACAACAATAGGAATATTATAGCGGCACCAATTGCAGCTGAGTTAAAGATGAGCTGAGTTTAATACTTAAATCATGGATTCAACCTCTGTTGTGTATGAACAATAGTGTGCATCTTTCCTAAAACTGCAGCACATACTCTTTAAGTATAGAATGAATTTTCTGCAACTGTACAAGTAAATCCATTATTTATTTATTTTTAAATAAATTTAAAAATTGGTATTTTAAGAAATGAAGCATAGTATCAGACCTCCATTTTTGCTTATTTGCATGTTCCCTAATAATCAGACATAATGGAACAACACAGATTCTTCCAACTTCCCATATAATTAAAACATACGCTATCTCTGGAAGCTGGAGCCTTGTCCTCTATTTGAATGCTTAAGTCCCGTTTGTATGAATGAGCATTCTATGCATCAGTTAGGATGTTTTCTGAGAGAGAGCAGAATTCTATGTAACCACACTTGATCAACAAAATTCCCCAAACCCCAACAAATCAAATAAAAATGATCCTCTTATTATAGCTTTGGTGCGTTCCCCCCCAACCCCCCTTTCCCTTGCTTTCTCCCAGTGGCAGCATTTGTCCCATGGAGGCCCCCTGCAAAGCTCAATTCTGGTGCCCTTGCTTTTGCAAAGGACACCATTTTGCTCTACAAAATGGCATCCTCCATGCAGCATGACCTCACATTCAGTGTGTGCAAGATCACACCACTTGGAAGACGCCATTTTGTAGAGCAAAGTTGCATTCTCTGAACAGGTGGAGTGTGTTCTGGCTCCACTGCAACTGTGTTTGTCACCAGGGACACGTAACTGAGTCACCATATCGGGGGGCCCCCTCGCTGCCTTGAGGACGCCTGCAGTTGTACAAGTTGTAGGTATTTAATGCCCACCAATGCTTTATCCTAAGGCCACACTGCATTATTCCCTGTCACATGATACAATTCAAATTGCTATAGTTGGGTTTAATACGGATTGGTGACAGGCAGGAATTGCTCTATTCTACTTGCAAATGTTTTCTTTGTTTCCCTCAGAAAGGAAACTTAGATATTTTGTGGTGCCTGGTAGTTAATTAGTAGGATTTGGAGCAATTCAGGGCAGTTGGTGGAGAAACTAAAGTACAGTTGGGCACATGCACAGTTCAGTCTAACATCTACAAACAAACTCATTCCCAGATGGAGAATGACCCTTTCATCCAGAGGGCCATGTACTTATTGTTCTCACTCTTCACGCAGAACTCCCACAGATGACCGTAAGAATTGCCTGTGGGACTGAGGGCCACATATGAATTATGATTAAACATTCCAAGTATTTCCCTCTTCCTTTGTTTTTTTTCTCAACTGTTTGGATAAGAAATTATAAATTATAGTTCACACTTACCTAATGGAGATATCAAAGTGGCATATCATGCCTGTTGATGAAAGGGTAACCCCTGTTTCCAGATCATCTTTATGTTAACAGCTTATAGTATAATTTGCAGAATAAAATGTAATTAATTTCTTCAAAGCAAATGTGATAATTAGAGACTCATTGTAAAATAATAATAATGCTAGTTAACGATACTAATGCCCAAAAGATTAAAAACATTTGTTTTATCAATTAAGGAAGAGGGTACCTGATGCAGCATGATTTGTTTGAAAAAGGAGATGGAAGTTAAGTCAGAACCACAATATTAATGGATTTGTATGGGTGGGCATAAGGCTAATATATTCAGTGTTGTACATTTTTATGGTTTCATAAATAGTATTATTAGCAACATTTCAAAGGAAATATGAGAGAGAGCGCTCAGATGTGATGGCATAAACTGTGTGTTTTATAGAACGCTATTACTCCAGATACAGCCTACAGGATGTGACTTTTCATAAAACCTAATGAATTTCTAGATTTGTCAGCTGTTTCAACACAGATGCACTTTGCTATTCTCACGGAAATATTTTGATCCCAGATCTAAAATATCAATAGCTTTTAATATTGCAAGTTTGTTTGGCTATTTTGTAAATGGGGCTGTGGGTCTTGATAAAAGTAGCAAGTAATTTTGTACAGGTTTTATATTTTGCTGCCTCTCCAACATTTGATGCTCATATTTTTTTCCTTGCAGAGTTTTAAGTTGAATGTAGATAGCCACTGTGCTTTAAAAGAAGCTGTGGTAGAAGAAGGATGTCAACTTCTTGAGCTTATTGTATCTCACAAATCAGGTAAATCTTTCTGAAATATTGCAAGTCTTTATGTCTCCAGACTATTAAAGAATGAAGAAGCATTGCTGTAAATTACTGCATATATTCACTTCCTTATGTATTATTAATATTTACATTATCAGATTGACCTTCAAGATTTATAAATGTTTCATATACTGCTTACAATGCTGTGATACTTATAAAATGAAATACTACCTCAAATAGTCTGTTCATTTTATTTTGGTCTTGCTGCTCAGCTGAGTTTCAATTGAAATCACATCACTGAAAACCTCACACTGACATGTTCTTTGATATAGGTGCTAGGGAAATAACATTAAGATAATGAATTAGGGTTTCATATATATATTCTGCACAGGTAATTGCATTGGTAAAGGTGGGGGGGATTCTTTTTTTTCTTTTTTCTTTTTTTTTTTTTTGTTACTTATGTAAACTAATTCTTACTTCAGTTTTAATTTATTCGCAAAATACTTTAAAAATAGTTATTTCCTTTGATTATGCTTGTCTATTTCTGAAAAGGACTTAAATCTGGGTGCATAATTATATACTATTTTTGACGTTAGCATGACTAGCTTAATAGTAGGGTTTTAATCATCATACTTTACTACTGGGTATTGGTGTCTTAATTTTGGCCCACTTAGCATACCTTTCATCTAATTTGCGGTTGTCCTTTTGTTTACATTTTTCTGGTCATTACAGCTGTTGTTTCACAATCTACACCTATTTCTTGAGAGCCACAGACAGAACTTCTTTAATGCAAAAGCTATAGTAAATCAGTGAGTTACTGGTATAATTCCCAGGGGGTAGAGAAGCCACAGCAAAGGTCTCAAAGCTGTACACTGAGATAAATTGTGTATGTTGCAGTATGTTTAGAAAATAATAATTTAAAGCACAGAAAATATACAAAGGAGTGGGAGGGATGAAATATTACATCCTGGCTAGGAAGTTATTGAATGTTTAGAGCCAGGGCAGAGATAGCTAGAGGGGGGAGTTTCCTGGGCTTTCCCCACTACATATAAATCACTAGTTCTGTGACATTTTATTTTCCTTTAAATTCTGAGCTGAGGTATAATTAAAATGTAACATTCTGGCTAATTGTGAGCTAAAAGAGATGATATGACCATATAGTAGTGTTAGCAGTATGAACACAATAGTTCCTGGCCTCATTTTCTGAGTATACAGAAATATTTGCTGTGTTCTTTCTTTTAAATTTCCTGATAAGCCATTGTGTAAAGAATATTATTTAAAGATGTAGCTAAGTTTACAACTTTCATTTTTTTCCTCCTCATTTTGGAGAAGGACTGAAGGACATGCTGCAGATGATTGCAAATCAGTGGAAGGAACTACAGAGGCAAATCAAACGACAACACAGCTGGATTCTTAGGGCTCTGGATATCATCAAAGCAGAGATACTGGCTACTGATGTGTCTGCAGAGGATGAGGAAGGGACTGGGAGCCCCAAGGTAAGTGGCTTGAAGTTTGCCTTATTTCCTCTTATTTCCGTCTTCTTTTGAACTTAGGCACCACTGAAGTTTTCTTTCCACCCTAAGGCTTTTTCATTTCTACTGGGTAATTTTTTTCTTTTTTTATAAACAAAATGAAATGGCTTACTCTGAAACAATAAAAAAAAGCTTAAACTTTCAAGTTTTCCAAGAAGACCTCTTTCACAGTGTGTAAGGGAGTGCGAAGGGGCAGGAAAGGGACATAAAACATTTAGTAAACAAAACATAAAGCATCTTTAACATGAATAATCAGAATGGTTTTAAATTGTTTTGTTGCAACTATAAATCACTATAATCAGTGCAATCACTCAGCTCTGACATCCATTAGCCGCTTGGTTACAGCAAATTAACAAAGAAGAGAGAAAGTGATTCATTATCTCATTCCTGTTAATGACTATCAGATGCATTGCCTAATTAGGGGATGGCCATTGTAGTGGGAAGAAGGTTGTATGCTTTGCCACAAATCTTTTTGCTCTGGTTTAAGCCTTCCATAATAGTGCATGCATTGAATACAACATGTACTTCAAAAACAAAGTATTGACATCTGTAATCATTTGGTGTGCATTAGTTATCAAGGATGGCTATAATATTTACCAGTTGCCCAATGTGATACTTGCAAGAGTAGTTTAAACAACACAAACTCATCCAAATCATGCAACAAGTTCAGTGGTGGTATCAACAAAAATGGATTTATTTTTGAAACCACATTGATTCTTCCATTTGCAATTCGCAGAATAGTCCAGTAACTTCAGCACCTAGGCACATGGGAGACTCCAATTTATAGAAAAATTCAAGGTTCCCACTTCCAGAGATGTTTTATAAATTAGTTTCTCTGATTCTCATGCTCGGGGAACAAGTTGTGGTGGTGGTTGCCATTTTTAAGGACCACTCTGTGAAATGGTGTTTGGTGTCACCAGTGAATTAAGTTAAATGTCCAGCTCCTATTACCTGGCTGTGAACTCTGGGAAGGATCTTAGAGATTGCGGAGGAGTCATCAAGAGTAATAGCGTAACAAGAGCGAATTAACAAACCTATATACCCAGACTGAAACTGATCTAATATCCTGAGTCACTGACTTGCTTAGAAGAGCTCCAATGTCATATGGCCTTTTCTAGGGTAGTGGGCAGTGGAGCAAACCTTGATTTTGTGGTTCAGTCCATTAAAATACACAGACTAACTAAGAGTTAAAAGTTTTCACCTTCTGTAATATGACGGTGTACTGGATAATATTCCCATATTCATTTCACTGCATTATCTCTGAACAGATTGATTCATCCATGGCCAAAGACTAAATGCTTAACCAAAATTAAAATGTAAGAAAATTTATTCAAAAATTCTGCTTAATTTTACTAGGGAGAACCAAAGTCTAGAGGGATGGTGTTAAAATATTTTATTGGGAGAATCAGAGGCCTAACTTAAACTGACCAAATATCCTTAATTATTTATATGGCGAGGTAACAGTTCTTTCCCACCAGGTGGAAAATGGAAAACTCAGAGAAATTCTTCCTTATAGTTGGTTCCTCCACCATGAAAAACAAACAAACAAACAAAAACCACTGCCATAAAGACACTAGCTGGAGGCTATTTCGTACATTGTCACCACCGCATAGGATGTGACCTTGTAATGGATAACAGGCAAATACTGCAGTGAAATGCATATCTCTAAATAGTTCTGATCATCTAGTGCTTTGGGCTGAAAGATTAATTAAAAAATAAAACATAATGGGAAATATAACTCTAGATTTCAGTTTACATGTACTTCAGAAGCCATGGGGACCCTGAGAAGCATAATGGAGAATCTAAGGAATATGTCTAGGGGGTATTTTTCTTTTTTACCTTGTTTGAGAGACTGCAGGAAAGGAGTTGGTCTTTGAAATTCTTCCTATTTCTGTTTCTTTACAGATCTCTAAGACTCTAGGAAACTTTTCCCCTAGGACTTTTAAAAAGTGTTTTCCCAGTACTATGGCATATTTTATAGCAGCAAACAGAGAGAGGGAAGGAAAGAGGGAAACTGCTGTTCTAGAAATGTATCTTCAGCACTCGCATTCAGGAATTTGATTTGGCTTATGAGATTATATATTGTATTGTACGGAAGTTTTGTAATAGTTTATATCCTGAAACTCAGCTTTGGTATATTCAATTCTGAATACTGTGGAGGACTTGAGGGATTTCAAAATGTTGTTAATACCTAACTTCTTACAGTGCAGTGCATTCTCTCCCTGACCTTTTACCATGGAAATGAAAACTAAAAACAGGAAAGGAATACTTAAAGCTCACTTACAAATGTGTTGAAGTTTCTAACATTAACCAGGGTCCTTAGTAGTAATTGGTAGTTTGTGATTTTTAGAATAACCATACAACTAGTATATCAAGCATAAATTTGAGTATATGTTTTGTTTCTTATCAGTAGAGAAGTACATTTAAAGAAAAACGGACTCACCTCATGTGTTGCAGTTTAAGAAGTTTCATTGTGTGATGTTACTGCTGATAAATGTAACAAACAATTCATCTATTCTAATTCAGGCTATTAGACGTATAAAGTAATAATTGTTTTTTCTCCTCCTGATTGAAGCTGCTATTAGAAGTATACTAAAGTAATTAGAAGTGAGGGGGTGTATGTTTATATTTATGTGTTTTCCCACGTTGGGAAATGTCTGAGATGCCTGCTTTTTAACTGGCTTTCTTTAAGTTCCTGTGAGTTTCACCATATTTTCAGCAGAAGAGGACTAGACAGGACTTACATTGGTGCAGCGTTGCTCCTCAGTCAACAGAGGGGTCATTTCTGAGCAATAATGATATTGAGCATATGATGTACTTTCTCCCCTACTGGCTATGTGACTACTTCAGTAATCTGAAAAAAATTTAAGGGTCATGGTAGATAATCAGTAGAACATGAGCTCGCAGTCCGATGCTGTGGCCAAAAGGGCTAATGCAATCTTCAGATGTATAAACAGGGGAATCTCAAGTAGAGAGGGGTTATTTTACCTCTGTATTTTGCAGTGGTGCAACTGTTGCTAGAATACTGTGTCCAGTTTTGGTGTCCACAGTTCAAGAAGGTTGTTGATAAATTGCAAAGCATTCAGAGAAGAGCCACAAGAATTGTGAAAGGATTAGGAAACATACCTTACAGTGATAGACACAAGGAGTTCTATCTACTTAGGTTAACAAAGAGAAGGTTAAAGGGTGACTTCATCACACTCTAAGAATTCCTCCATGGGGAAGAAATATTTGACAATGAGATTTTCAGTGTAGCAGAGAAAAGTATAACAAGATCCAGTGGCGGGAAGTTGAAGCTAGATAACAATTTACCAAGGGTCATGGTGAATTCTACATAACTGGAAATCTTTAAAACAAGATTGGATTTTTTTAAAGATATGCACTGTTCAAAGGGAATTATTTTGGGGAAGTTCTGTGGCTTGTGTTATACAAGAGGTCAGACTAGATTATCATAATAGTCCCTTCTCACCTTGGAATCTATAACATAACTTCCATGTTATGTATTTATTTTAATTCTGCTGCTGGATGGAATTTCACTATCTGCTGAAGTGTCTAGTAGATTGTAATTATCTTCCTTGAAAAGAAGATACAAATCCTAATACTACTTACTGATAATGGATATTCCCCTTTTGCCTGAGTGGTAGAAGACTATGTTCTTAGACCAGGTTGTGAGTTCTGTTCCCAATACTTCATAGGTTCAGTAAACCAGTGATGTTTATGTCTATATGTGTGTATAGCCAGTGATTGCTAGGACTCAAATTTTTGTGTACTGCATAGCAATGCAGAGCAAAACCATTGGAAGCCAAGGACTATGTAAGCTGGTCATTTAAACAGATGTAGGATATAGCATACGCCAAGTATATGTCTGTAGTCTTCACTTTTAAAGATGTTTCTCTTCAGAATTAATAGTTAGTTAATATAATTAATTTTTAATTTCCATTTTTAAAAAAGAAAAACACATAAAAGTTAAATTCTTATGAGAAATCCACCTGATCATGAACCATTTCAGATAGATGGGGCTAATAGTTAGAATGTTGAGCCCTAGCTCATTTTTCTTAGGCAATAGAGATATGCAGTCTTGTGAGAACTGTCTAATCCAGTGGTTTTCAAACTGTGGGTTGCGACCCAGTACTGGGTCGCAGACTGTAAGGCATTAGGTCACGGCGGCTCTGGTCAGCACCCCCGATCGGGCCGTTAAAAGTCCAGTCAGCGGTGCTGTCTGACTAAGGCAGGCTAGTTCCTACCTGTTCTGACACTGCGCTGCGCCCCGGAAGCAGCCACCAGCAGGTCCGGCTCCTAGACTGGGGGGCGGGGCTCCGCAATGTGCCCCTGCCCCGAGCACTGGCTCCGCACTCCCATTGGCCGGTTCCTGGCCAATGGGAGCTGGGGGAGGCGGGGGTGGGCGGTGCCTGCGGGCGAGAGCCATGCGGAGCTGCTTGCGTGCCTCCATCTAGGAGCCAGACCTGCTGCTGGCCACTTCTGGGGTGCAGCATGGTCCGCGGTGCCAGGACAGGCAGGAAGCCTGCCTTAGCACCCCCGTTGTGCCACTGACCGGGAGCCATCCGAGATAAGCCCAGGCCCCAACCCTGCAGCCCAATCCTGTCCCAGCCCTGAGCGCCCCCAAACCCAGAGCCCCTTCCTGTGCACCCCAAACCCCTCATCTCTGGCTCCATTCCAGAGCCTGCATCCCCAGCCCAGAGCCCTGACGCCCTCCCACACCCCAGCCCAGAGTACCTTCCCACACCTTGAACCCCTCATTCCCAGCCCTACCCTGCAGCCCTCACCTCCACCCCCCAACCCTCTGCCCCAGCCCTCAGCCCCTCCCTCACCCCAAACTCCTCATCCCCAGCTTCATTGGGTCGCAGGCATCAACAATTTTCTTCAACTGGGTCGCCAGAAAAAAGTTTGAAAACCACTGGTCTAATCCATATAAGGAACACTTTCTATTGGTAAGTGAATAATAGAAGCAGCAAGGTTTTGAAGAATACTGAAAGTATCAGGTAAAAATATGCTTAAATAGATAAAACTGAGAACATGGGGAAAAAGTAACATTTTGTGATATGTCATATGGTAGAATGAGTATCTTTGATTCTAAAATAATAGATCATCGTAGGCAGAATTACACAGGCTGAAGTTGTAAATCTATATCCACCCTCTGTTTGAAAATGAATCTCTACATCAGGGGAGAAAATGCCAATGTTATTTTTCTCTAATTTATAGTCAGTTTTATCAAACCCAGAATTAAATGTTGGATGTTGTGGCTCCAGAATCATCCATCACTCACCCAACTCCCTCTTGTTTCTCAACTTTGTTGTTTCTCTCGTAGTTTTAAACAAAGAATTAGTTTTCAAAAACCTAAGAAAAAGAAAACTGACATGTCTGCCATGAAAATATGGAGACTCATTGAAGATACTAAATCTCTACTACAGATGGAGGTGCCTGATAAGTCTCCTTGGGGTACAGCTACCGTGCAAATGATCTCACCACACTTTAAGCAGTGGGGGTATTGTCTGGCTTGTAGGAAAGGGCGGGAGTGGCTTGGTGCAGCAGCTTCAGACTAGGTCAGCATGGGAATGCTGACCCATCCCCACCAAGTGACAGAAGATGGGGAGACTGTTTAGGTCCATGGCAGTGGAGGAAAGGCCCTCTTTTACCTGGACCAGGCAGAGCAACAGCTCTCATGATGCCACATGATAGCAGACAGGTGAGAACAAGGAAGGGGAGGGAAATAGTTCGCCCCTCTTTCAGCCCATAGCAGTAGAAGCAGGCATTTGGTAACAGAAGGGGAGGAAGTTTCAAATTCAGTTCAGAGCCATAGCAGACCAGTGAGAACAGGGAGGAGGGGGGAAAAGCTTCCCACTTCCAGGCCACAGTGGCAAAAGAAGATGTTTTGTAGCAGAAGGGGCAGATGAGGGAGTTTGGGGCCACAGCAGAGTGGTGAGAACAAGAGTGGGGAGTCCCCTGCCCTCTTACAGCCAGCCATAGCAGACGTGTTTGAGGAGACGGGAGAGGGAGTTCCAAACCCAGCTCAGGTGGGGACAGAGTGGGACTTAAGGGGCCATGGGAGACTGGAAGGATGGAATCCTTGCCACATGGGCAAGAGGTTGGATGCAGGACCAGGGTTGGTGGATTCCAGGATGGTCTGTGTGTCTACCAAATGGATTCCCCTTTACTGGGAAGGAACGTGGATCCTGGGGAAGCAAACACTCTCAGTGGTGAACTAACTGCATTTGGAGGTGGGGGAGCCATCAGAGAATTGACTCAAATAGCCTGGGCAGTTGCTTCCAAAATTGTTTCCGCAGCACTAAAAGGTTTACCATGTGTAGTTATTTATTTGTCGTACACAATCTGGTCAAGCCAAGCCACCGCACTCTTAACAACGTTCAAGGCATGAAGCCCTCCAGGAAGTTGAGTCATTTTGCAGTCCTCAGCAATATGTGTCATGGTTTTTGGCTGCCCACACTGACATAGAGGATTGTCTCCAAATTTCCACCAAAATTCTGCTGCAGCACAAATTCCATGTCCGATACAAAACCAGCTGAGAAGGCTCCATTGCCTTTGCGGCAAATCAAATCCTGGTTGAGGTTGAATGGGGTCCGATACAAGATAATTATTAGTCACTTTCTTTGCAGACTATGAAGCTCACCATGCGTCCTCTACCATAAATCCCTCACCTGGTAAATTTATCCACAGTGGGCGACATGAGGGCAGATGACCATGTAGTGGATTAAAAAGTCTTTAAATAGTGGTAGATGTGGCATATCACACAATTTTGTCACAAGCTTTGCTATGCTTTCCTCTTTGCAAACACAGGGCAGAGCAATATCGCAAAGAGCCAACAACCATGGTAGAGGAGTAGATTTATGTGTGCCTAAAATAATACGCATAGTGGAATTAAGTTGTACATTGACATGTTTGTGTGAGATGAGCGAGCCCGTACTGTAGTGCAGTACTCCGCCACTAAGTAACAGAGTACCAAGGCTGAAGTGTGTAACATTTGGGCATTGGCACCCCATGTTGTTCCAGTCAGCTTTCCAAGCAGGTTGTTGCACATTTTGACCTTAGTCACTGTCTTTGTAAGATGGCCACGATATGTGAGAGTTCTGTCCAACATGACACCTACATAGACTGGGTGTGAATCATGCTTTATTTGTTGACCATTGAGAACTGTGTTCAGCTCTTTGCCCATTTGTGCATGATGTAAGTGGAAGAAACTCGACAGTGTCTTACTTCCACTTGGTATTAGGTGCCACCGATGACAAAAATCGGCCATAGCTGCCATATCTGTAATCAGAACACTCTCAAGTATGTCAAAGGAGTGTGACTGCGTGCTGAGGCATATGTCATCTGCATAAACAAACTTCCGAGACGCAGTATATGCTAGGTCATTTGAATATAAGTTGAAGAATGTTGGAGATAATACTGATCCTTGCAGGAGGCTGTTCTTCTGGTGCCTCCAAGCACTTGTTCTATCACCAGTATGCACACGGAAATGGCGATTTCTCAAAAACAGAGCCATTGCACATACTAACCAACTTGGCATAGCTCTAGACCAGTGGTTCTCAAACTTTTTTTTTCACGGACCACTTGAAAATTGCCGAGGGTCTCGGCGGACCACTTTAATGATCTTTCTGAATGTAGTTTGTACCGTTTGCTAACTATTGTAAAGCACTTTGGATAAAAGCACTATATAAAAAAACCCTTAATAATAATTGGTTTTTTGTTCTACAAATAAAGGCACACAACTCATATTTTAATATCAGTAGTCTTACCTTTCTAATGCAATGGATGTGCCCTCTCTCCCCTGCCACAGCAGCCCCCCGAGCTGGGGCTGGGAAGATGGAGGGTCTCTCCCTCTCACCCTCACCACATCAGCTCCCAAGCTCGGGCTGGGAAGGAGGGTGGTCTGTGTAGTATAGATATTGGTGGCTCCACAAACACTATGGATCTATGAGAGAAGTTTAACGATTCTGTGAAATTTCAGGAGGAACAGGTACTGCAGCACATGGTGTCATTAGCTACCCAGCAACTGGCATCATCAACCATCTCCATTCACCTAGGAAAATGCACATACTCTTGTCACTGTTAATATGCTTATGGATCTGGTGCAGATCCTAGAGCCCATATGTCATTGTGGACAAAAGTTGGCTTTGTTCATGGTGGCATTTCTGGTAGCATTTTTTGGAGCTTTTAGGATCAGTGAACTAGTACTTGTGTCCTGTAGGGACTCTTCTGGAAGGGCTTTGGAACTGAGGGAAATACACTGGGAGGGGTGATCAGTGATATTAATCTTGAAGAAGTCAAAGATGGATCAAGGAGCCTGGGGTGAACCCATTATTCTACAGGAGAGTGACGAGCCCGCAATCTGCCCTGTTGAGGTTGTGAGACCATATATGGTAATAAGGCCAGGGAGGGATGGGCAACCTCTATATTCATGGTGACGGGAGTCCCCTCACAACATGCAAGTTTGTTACTGTTTTAAGATGGGGACTGATGAGGTTGGGGCTTCTAGCTCATGAATTTGGTTCCCACTCATTCAGGATCTGGGCAGCAACAGCAGTGGTCCAGCTGGATGTGAGGGCTAGCGCAATTCAGACAATTGGGAGTTGGCATTCTGAAGCATACAGAACATATGTGTGACCCCAGGTGGGGAACCAGGGTTAATTTTCCTGTGTATTTGCATTCCAGATGCTGGCAGATAGTGGTGTGGCTCTGCAGCCACAGTATAGTTTACTGGGTGTATAGGCAGCTTTCCAGGTTGTCTGGAGGTTCACAGCTGGGCCACAGTGACGAAGCAGTCCTGAGCTGGAATGGGAAGAGGGGCATGTTATTAGATGAGCTAATGCCCCTTATGTACACTGTGGTGGCCCGTGAACAAGCACCTGGTATGATTGTGGTTCACCTTGGGGGAAATGATTGGGAACATGGAAAGAGGTGGCCTTAATGCTCAGAGCTGAGAGGGAATTGGGGCAGATCCTGGAGCTTTTCCCATGAGAAAATATTATTGCGTCGAATATGTTGCAATTCAGGGTGTGGCAGGGAGGTGTGAAGCCCCCATCAGTCAACAAAGCTAGGAGGTATGTGAATGGGGAGGTGGCAAAATTCATAGATGGCATAAGGGTGTTGGTAATTTCTCATCTGGACATAGCATACGGGGCACCAGAATTATTCAGGGAGGATGGGGTCCACCTGTGAGACTTGGGAGCTGACAGGTTTTTGGCAATATTAAAGAAGGCATTAGTAGATGTCCAGAAACCCAACTAGATACGTGGGGGAGGCAGCCAAGCTAATTGCCAGTGCCTCTGTGGTGAGTGTCCAGTGCAGATCCTCTATAGCAAAGAGATATGGTGATCAGATAAAATTGATTGGTAAAGATTTAAAGGAGATATTCTTTAAATGAGCAGAGACAGGGGGACGTTCAGGGCTCCTATGCCTGGTATGGAGGGCCAACACTCCCTCATTGATAGCCCCCCCCCCTTAATCCTCATTTGATGGTGTCCCAGCACAGGTTCTGCCAGACATTTAGAGATAATGTTGCAGCCTAATTAAACCACATCCAGTGTCTTATGTCTTCCTTCTGGCCAAGCTGGACAATGACCTCACGACACATTAAGCAGTGGAGGCCATTGTCTCGCTTGTAGGAGAAGGTGTGTGGCCTGTTTAAGGTCTAGATAGGCAAAGTGACTGGCTGCAGCAGTTTCAGACTAGGTCAGCGTGGGGACATTGACCCATCACCCCCACCCCAGGTGACCCGAAGAGAGGAGGGACCATTTACGTCCTCCCCAGTGCAGGAAAAGCCCTCTGTTACTTGGACCAGGCAGAGCAACTCCCACCCAGAAACGTAGTTAAATACCTGTGGGAATTACGCTAGTCATTCCTTTCTCAGAGGGCTGGGAAGGACGTTTTCCCTCACAGCCAGCATGGCCAAGGCAAGGTGGGGTTTTCACCTTCTTCAGGATGGTTGGGGGCTTAACTGGGGCAAACATGAAACAGGGGCTAGGCAATGATGTCACAACTCATTATGTCAGCATGAGGCAGATGTCCAGTGCAGGTCCTTTATAGGGAAGGGATATGGTGATCAGATAAAATGGATTGATAAAGGATTTAAAGGAGGTATTCTTTAAAGGCACAGGTTTCAGAGTAGCAGCCGTGTTAGTCTGTATCCGCAAAAAGAAAAGGAGTACTTGTGGCACCTTAGAGACTAACAAATTTATTTGAGCATAAGCTTTCGTGAGCTACAGCTCACTTCATCGGATGCATCCGATGTAGCTCATGAAAGCTTATGCTCAAATAAATTTGTTAGTCTCTAAGGTGCCACAAGTACTCCTTTTCTTTTTAAAGGCACAGAAACAGGTGAGGATTGCGGTTCCTCTGACTGGTACAGTAGGGAGCCAACCGCCATCCTTTATAGACCCTCAAGGTGAGGGGTCCCAACAGCAAGTTGGCTGGGGACCAGGATGGGTAAAGGGGTAGGGCTGACAACAGCCTATCCCCAGGTATATGTAAATGATGGTGGAATTACCTGCACTGTACACTTTTATCTGATTGTTATTCCCAGACATATAGGAATAAAGTTCCAGCTTAAATAAACCACATCCAGTGTCTTATGTCCTTCTTCCAGCACAGCCAGACAACTTATCAGACACAGTGGGTTGATCAAGACTATGTTCCAGACAACAACAGATCTCTTCTCAGTTTGTTAATGTGAGGGAATGTTTGAGAAATGTGTAACAAAACAGAAAAAGAAAATAGGCAGGGAAATGCTGACAGCCCTCACTCTCTGGCTAGACAGTTACATCCTAGTTGTCCAGACCATGCTTCTGTAGCTGCAACATTTAAGACTAATATTATGATACAGAAGAATGTATGAGCACATTTCTTTGGTCTCTGTGATCAATACAGAGAAATGTCATATACGTGAGTAGATATTTTGCTTTTTCCTCTGTTCAGCTAAAGGGCTTTTCAACTCTAGATTTCTAATCTTCAGAGATCCATATTGTGCACATACTGTAATTCTATGGGAAGCAAACCATTACACCAATAATTTTCAGGTAATTGTATTTTTTAAAAACAGGCAAAGTCATTATCAGGTTAATCTTCTATCATGTGGTTAACAGATATGAGCTAGATTGATCTCAGAATCTAGAGGTTTTTTTTTTTTTTTTTTTTACACGAACACTTTGGTCTGCTAATTACAAAAAAGAGGTCTTATACCAGAGTAGATGGGACTAGTACTATAATAGCAGTGAACTGAAAGTGTGAAACAATTACATCAGCATGTATGATTTGCCCTCATCTCCTGTCCCTGGGGTTAGTTGTTTCTGCCAAAGGGATAGGGACAACCTATGTTAGAGGGATCATTCTGCTTAAACTGAGGTTTTCATTAAGTCACACAAGATGATTTATGAAATGTAAGCTTCAAAACTGGGTGTATGTTCCATTTATATTCTGTCTCTCTCTCTCACACACAGTCATGTACACACATACATACCATTAATTTAAAATTTCAACCACTTCTTGATATACACACACACACACAGAATATAGAGATAAATAAATAAATAGTTGCCCCTTCATCAGTAAAAAGAAAACATTAACAATGGGGTGGAAATTAGTCTTCCCTCTACTGTAGCAACTCATGGTGCTGTGGAAAGGTAAGTATGAATATCCACTTTGTTCTGTGATCATCTCATGGTTTGACTGCATCAGTTCTTCTAATACAAAGGTGCCACAGAAAGTGGTATTGGTAATTCAGTAGAGGGTGCTCTTTCCTCTGGATCCATACTGAACCACTGTCCCAGCACGATGTGAGGGAGCTCTCTTGTGAATGACATATTTCAGATTAGACATTAACCCAAGGTTCCAACCTCAGTTCCCAGGGCAAATTCCAGCTCTGGTCATTACAATCTGCCCATCTAAATTCTCCCTGCAATTTCAATTGACTATAGCATTCTTCTTTTCTTTTTAATACTATTGCATAGTACTGGGCACTGTTAAAAAGTTACTTTCAGTTGCGGAATAAAAGGTCCTTGTATAGTTTGTTTGTAAAGCTCTTTTGGGAAGAAATGAACTACGATGAAATCCATTAAGAACCCAACATTCACCACCCCAAATACCTGCAGTGACCACAGTATTTTCCCATAATTAGCATAGTAGATTTTGCAGTGTCGCCATCACAGCAGATGCTCAAAAATGTTGACTATTTAATGGTGGGCTCTGTATTAAACATGTCACTGTTCTGAATTGTTTAAGTCACTTGTGTAATAAGCTCTAATTCTGAGTCTTTCGTAATTTTGGAAGCTTAGCTGTAGTATTAAGTATATTCTGAGGATTGCGAACCCCTCAGTTTAAAATTAACAAATTCCTATGAAATCTGCTATGTTAGGAAAGAAATGTTTCCTTAGTTACTGTTTTTCTCATCCATTGCTCCAAATCAAAGGTTCTTTGTTTTTAGACATTTCTAAGATCTGGCATTATAGTATTGCTGGTTTGTCAACCTCAAAGGTAGGGCTTGATCCAGAGATCAGAAGGTCAAGTGATGAGTAAAGGGACTGTTGTTTATGTGACTGACAATCATTCTGTCTTCCTATAAAACAGTAGACAAAACCTTGTTTTTGCCTGTAGTAAATCCATCAATGTTAGTATTACAGTTGTACATTGAGGCACCAGTCACGACTGAGACCCTACTGTGATAGCTGCTGTGCAAATATAGAGTAGAAGACAACCCTGAAGAATTTAAAAACTAAGATTAGGTACAACAAATGGATGTAACAAACAGTTGGATGGAACTGGGGAGGGAGGAAGGAAAATAGTAATAAGAACATATGTTTATACAGGCCAGCTACAGCTAGATGGTTTCAATCTGGTCAATTTACTACCTTTTTATAAGTTATAAATATAAATACACAAAATATAAGGTAAACATGGGGTATAACAGCCATATATCCATAACAGCCGTTATCACTCAGCAGTTTTTCATAGGTATCACAATAGAAGTTTGTGTTGAGGGAGGATTTGAAGGACAGGGTAGTGTCTCTACAAACAAGTTCAGTACCATGGAAAAGAAAGGATAAAGGTCCTTTTGGGAGAAACAGACAAGTAAGCATTGGAGGATGGTATGATTGGTGGAGCAGATTGAAATAAAAAAATAAGGGCAGGACTAAGTTATAGGGGGCCTTAAAAGTATGGACTAGAAGCTTGTATTTGATGTGGTCATCTTCTTCTTTCACATGGCATTTGAAAAGCAATGGGCTGAGACTATAATTGAATCTTGAGATTCGAAAGTCATTCAAATGCTTCTGGAGTAACTAAGTGGATCCCCCTTATGCCACCACTGTTACTGTAAATGGGGCAGTTGCCTGTGATGTGACTCATAGATTGTACCACAGTCAAAATTTGATGATTCTTTGATTTTGGAGGAGATATCCACACCTTCCGTGTGTTGCTGGAATGCAATTAAGCGCAGTCCACTGCCTACAGGAAAGGCGGAATCCTGGGAAGAAATGGTGGTGAAGAAGTGGAAGCCAGTGGAGGGATTCAAAGAAAGGGGTAACATGGTCAGAATGACGGGGCAGGAACAAATCTATTCAAAACATTCCTCGGGAGCAGTGTTTTGAATGGACCTGAGGAGAATGGAGGTGGATGTCAGGAAGGATAGAGAGGAGGAGGTTTCATGAGGGCGATAAGGTCTGCACAGGAGTTCTAGTAGTGTGGATAGAAAGAAAAGGCTGGAATTTAGAGATGTTATGGAAGTAGCAGCAGCAGCAAGATTTGGTTTCATAGAATCATAGAATATCAGGGTTGGAAGGGACCTCAGGAGGTCATCTAGTCCAACCCCCTGCTCAAAGCAGGACCAATCCTCAACTAAATCATCCCATATCAAAATGGCTTGATATGCATAAGACATCAAATACATTGGCTATAGCATCTGTGGCGGAGGGATATTTATTGGAGAAAGTTTGTTTCTTGACAAAAAATAAGTGCATGTCTTTGCCTTTCTCATCTGCTCATCATGTGTTGATATAGTAATTGTCTTCCATATAAACAGCAGCACTCAGAAGTACATACAAACCCAAGGACGGGATATAAACTTGTTTCTACAGACATGCAGTATAAAAAGGATCCATTGCATATAGAAAAATATTAATCGTTTAAGTCATCTTCATCATGAAACTGGTAAAACCTTCTTCTTTTTCTATCCTAGTCTAGGATGCACTGATTCTTATTAAAGTATGTAAAGAATTTGAGTGGTCTGAATTCATATTGCTTTTTCAGGATACTGTAGTTTGAAGTAGAATGATTTAGCACTTGCTTGAAATAAACTTTTCAAGCTTACCATACTTGATTTTGCCCAAATGTCACACATTGCACCCACATACCTCTGTTGGGTCAGTTATGTTGTAAGGGGTTTTCATGCCTGAGGGATGACAGACGGCAGTACTGCTATTGTCCTCCCCTGGGAAAGAAGCTTTACATTTCAGCTAGGGTTGTAAAGGAGCCTCCTCAGCAGCAGTTTTTCAGGAGATACTGTGAATCATATCAACTCCCAGCCAGTCTGATCTTCTCCTTTCCCATCCGGCCCTGCCCATTTATGAACTGCACTAGCTGGTTTCAGGCCTCTCTTCAGAGTGGGGCTGCTGCGCAAAGTGTGCCAACCACTCTGCCTTGTTCCTCCACTTCGATTCTGGAGGGTCACCGTGGTGCACCCCAAAGGCTGAAGTCAGCCCATTGTGTTTTGGGTAAAGTGATAATACTACATTTTGAAAAATGGCAGAGATGGAGAAAACCCATATGGATACCCATATTTGCAGGTGTAAATTCGTTAATTACACCTAGAAAACTGTTTGTAAAAGCAAATGGTCAGTTGATTGAAGTGTACAAATGTTGATGTGCACCTGCATGTGCTAAATTTTGCAAGTGTTTGTCTGTTTAAAAAAATTAGCTTGATCTGTTTTTATCATAGATAAGCGAAACATCAGAGAGTCCCCCCCAAAAGAAACAAATACAAGATAGGTTTCAGAGTAGCAACCGTGTTAGTCTGTATCTGCAAAAAGAAAAGAAGGGCTTGTGGCACCTTAGAGACTAACAAATTTATCTGAGCATAAGCTTTCGTGAGCTACAGCTCACTTCATCGGATGCATCCGATGTAGCTCACGAAAGCTTATGCGCAAATAAATTCGTTAGTCTCTAAGGTGCCACAAGTACTCCTTTTCTTTTTGCAAATACAAGATAAAAATCTGTAATGATAAGGTAATATTTTGTATACATTTCTGAAATACATCACAGTACCCTTTCAGTGGCATAGTGGACTTAGAGTTGTGAGATGTAGGATCAGCATCTGCTTGGCAGATTTGCTGCATATATAACAAATTCATTCCGACTTACTTGATGGGCCTGTGACTTTTAGCAGGCAAGAGAAGCAGTTTTCTGCTTAAACCAGGCCCACATATGAAGGAAGAGGAAAAAGGAAAGCATTTTGTGTTTGGTCAGGGATGAGAAAGGTCAACTGTGTTACTTGAGGCCCTGTTAAGATTTGTCAATATTGCTAGTTAAATAAAATACCTTTTGTTAATTTTCCATAAAAATGTCTCTCAAGTCTCAATTAGGCAACACCCACACCCAGTTCAGATCACAGGAATTCATTCCATCACATGTCCATCAGCTTTCTTGGACCAATCTGATTTGTTGGGGTTTTTAACAGTATCAGAAATAATTTTAATATTTCTTAACAAGCCAAAGCTTTTAAAATTATATCAGCAGTTCCTGGAGCTTTCCATTTAATCTAAATGAACCCTCACTTTCTGGTCTATTAATCTAGTTCCCAACAATAAATAACTTATAAAGCCAAGCTCTGCAAGTCATATTTTCTGAAGCTAAGTTGTATCTACTGTAACTCGCAGTGTCTATCTCCTAATATTTTCACTGATATGATTGCCATCAGGGTAGAAAACTCATGTACAGTAGTGGCCATTAAAATATTTGATAATATTTACCACCCAAGGATATTTAAGGTGTCTCAGATTTGTTTCCTATTCTGTGCAGAAGTAGCTAACAAGCATTCTAAGCTATGCCTGGTATTTCTAAGATGTTTTTATAATTTTATATGGCATCTATTTCAGATACTATATGTCTGGTTACTGCTGGCAAATGTTTACTCTTTACTTGGAGACCACTCTAACATGGTAAATAATAGATAAGAAGCAGCTGTAGTAAAACAGTTTAGTTGCAAGGGTACGATGATTTCTCACTTTAAGGATAGGGAGGCCATCTTCATCCTTTTATAGATCAAGTTGAGTTTAAATGAGGGTTTAAATCTAAATCACCCAACTAAGATCAAGTATAATTGAGAATTTGATGAGAAAAGGTTTTTTAATTGACATATGCCTATGAGGCTAATTCAGTCATAATGCCATTTCTTACTTGGAAAAACTATTTTCTAGAATTCTAAAGATATATATTAGATTACTCTAGTTTCACATGCAGAACTGAGCCCATTCCTGCAATTTTTATTCAGCCCAAATTCCCACTGACTTCATTCACTGATTGCTGGATTTGGCCCATTATGTGTATACAACCTGATCTTGGTGAGTGAAGGATGAAACTAGAGATAGTCTAACCACATAATAATCAAATCCTTTTCATTTTTAATTTCCTTGTGTCCTTTTCTTCTTCTTTGTTATTGATGTCAATTCATTTTTACTGGTTATATATCCTTTCTAGTAAAGGATATTATATTAAGTCCTGCTGTGGATGGGACTGTGGGGAACTGGTGTTACTCTGATCAAGCTCTGCCCACAGTCTCAAGCTCTTCTCACAGTACCAGAGTAGCTGCACGTTTCAGCTAAAGTTATCAGCAGGGAAAGAGTTAACAGTGTTGGCTTTAAACTAACACCATTATGCTTCAGAGTTAATGCTTAGCTGAGATGGATGGGTATGGTTCACAATTCTCTAGGGTCCAAATGCTGAACCCTCCTGCACAAAGCCCAAGTAAATTATGCATAATGAAATGTATCTAAGATAGGCAGAAGGGAAAAAAATTGGTGCACATCAGTTGCATAGCCACTCTGCTAACACCAATACAGCCCAGGGGGTTTGTTAGTTCTGAGTCCTGTGTATTTGATGGGGTTTAAGCTTCTGGAATCATGTTGTATATCTACTTGTCATTTCTCTTCACTGTGTGTATGTGCAGGCTGTTCGTTTTAAAAACAGAACTATGAAAGTTTACTGCCTAATTTACCCATGGAGATGAGTCAGCCAACAGAGCAGTGGTTCTCAACCTGCAGCCTGCGGGCCACTTGCAGCCCAATCAGCACTCAGCTGTGACCCATGTGACATCCTCAGGGCAATACAGGTAGTATTGGATGCGACCCACATAACACACTGTGGGCTGCATATGCAGCCCATAATTGTAAATAGATTGAGAACCACTTCCATAGAGCCACTGTTTCACTCTTTGCTGACTCAGCCCCGCACATTCAGAACCCCCGCACATATCGTCACAACCAGAAGGGATAAATAGGCAATCTTTTTTTTTTAAAAAAAAAAAAGCTTAAATTCTGAAATTGATGAATGAATAAATACAAGGAAGTCCCCACCCCTCTCCAGACAAACAATATAAGGGATTGGGCTAACCAGTTTGTGTATAATAAGGCTCTGCCTGAAGTTAATCACTTCTGAATTTCAAAACTTTCAGTAAATACTATTTTGGCTTTTTTTCCTTTTCACTTCTCCCGCACCTAGTACTTCTTGATTCATCAGGATCAAAGGTGAAAGAGCAGCACAGCAGTGTGGTGGGAAAGCCTCTTCTCTCAATGTTCATTACTGGCCAAAACCAGAAGGTACTGGGAATCTTGCACTGAAAGCCTGTTCTTGTGAGATTCAGTCTGTGATTTCCAGACCAAAGAGGTTCAGATACGTTCAAATAAGTAAGTGAACTTTTGGATGTTTATCCAAATGTAAGCGGGGGAATAGTCCCGCTATTGTGGGGAACTTTCCTGCTTCTGCACTACCCCGGTGAAGTGTGCTAGCGAAAGGATCTGAGTCCTCGCTCCCACTTCCTTTACCCAGTGGCCTCCCTGCCCTTGAGGACTCCCCTTCCACTCTCCTGTCTGGCAGAGTCCTCATAACCCCAACAAGGTTGGGCCCAGGATTCCTGGGAGGGCTCGACCCCCAACCCTGCTGTGGTCACCTAGGACAGGGGCTAGGGTACCCCCACTCCGGGGTACTCTCTCTGCACTGGGCACTTCTCTGACCCACTGACCATTACGTACAAGTTAAAGCAAATGCAAGTTAGTTAATCAACAATTAATTTTTTAAAAAAATAAGGAAAAATGGGAAAGGTTAAAGGAAACACATCAACCCGCTCTGTGGCAGGGAACATCACAAACAGTGTCTCTGGAACGTCAGGGCAGTTCACAGTCTGTTCCTTGTAAGTCCCAGGCCTTCTTCTCAGGCCCTGGCTTTGCTGCAGGGATGCTGTAGATTAGATACTTGCTCTGGTGGTGGCATCAGCTCTCAGGCTCTAAGTGGGAGGACCCTTCTTCCCAGTGTCGCCACCGCCCTGTCGGGGTTACGATCCAAGCCTGGCCTGCAGAGCCTCTTGGCTGAGGTGTCTCCCTGTGCTGGGCCTGCTGCCCAGGGTCCCCCTCAGTCTCCCCAGCTGCTCACCGCACCCAGCTCCGGACTGCTCCAGCCCCAGCTCCACCACTCTGTCTCAGCGCTGCTGCTGCTCTGCCTCCAGCTCCCTGGGCTGCTCCTTTGGCCCCTCTGCCTCTGGTTGCTACAGCTCTGCTCCCAGGACAGGTCTGCTCTGCAGGCTGCTTCTGTGACTCTGCTCCCAGCACTGACCTGCTTCCTGGGCTGCTTTTCTTGCCCCTCTGGCTCTGGTTGCTGCACCTTTCTTCCCAGGGCAACTCTGCTCTCTCTGGGCTGTGCCTCTGGCTTTGGGGCTGCAGCTCTGCTCCCCAGCTCAGCTCAGGACCCTGCTTTCTCCTTAGCTCGGCCCCACTCTCTGTGATACAGGCAATTCCAGCTCACACAGAGGACGGGACCTCCCTGGCCTCCTGACTCCCTGATTAGCCTGCCCGCCCTGTCATTCAGGCTGACCTGGAGCATTGGCTTCTCCCCATTGTTCCTGGGGGCTGTCAGTCTCAGGGTCCTGATTCCCCATCGACCCTTCCCCCTTTTTAGTACTGGGACCTAGCAACTAAAACACCCCCACTGAATGTTACTAAGGGGGCAACAGTCCCCTTACTCAAACATTCTGAAGTTTACCCATCACCAGAGTAGATAAGTATTTTTGGATTACTGAGCTATATTGGAGTAAGAGCTGCAAGTTTGTTTGTTTTTTAACTCTCTTTCTCCCCTAGCCCATGTTGCTTATTCTAACAAGTAGTAGCAATGCAGTAATACCACATGATTTTATGCTAATTACCTCTGTTAGTGCAATCTAAAACAGTGAAGTGAACCCAGCTTGCCTTGTATACTGAGATGCTTTTGCTTTTGGTGCCAGACTGCAGTCTGTTTCATGGTGTTTTAAGCAGTTTTATCTTTTAGAAAGCCTGTTAAAAACACATGGCTAACTTCCCTCTTCTGACAGTCTCCTTAGACTCATGTACTTTTAAAATTGCATCTTTAGATGGATGCCATTGCCAGTTGTCACTAAAAAGATTTTTGCTTGTTTTGCAAGCATTTTGTATCTATCATTTTATTGGAATAATATTGCTGTACTGCAAATAAAAGGCATTTCTTTATTTCACTGAATAGTGACTGACATAGTACTGTGCTGAGCTTTAAAAAGAATTTTTACTTTCATTATATTTGTGCATTAAATTAAGTGTTCATATCTGCAGAATAAACTAAACCCTTATAAATATTACTTTCTTTAATTAGTAGTTCAGTATTTGAATTTTTGTTGTTATGGTTGATGTCTAAGAATGAATAAAAGTGTAATAGAGAAGAAAAGGAACACTGATGTGAACCAAGATATTATTAGATAAAGGCACATTTTATGTTCTGCATGTTATTATTTTTAAAAATATTTTAATTACTTTTATGTTCTGTCTGGGTAGCATTTTCGCTTTCCCCTCTCCCCCAGTTCAGTTTCTAGTTTAGTCTTTCAGAACATCATCTTATAGCATGGCTTTATGTGTAGAATCTTGCCATTCTAGTCTCAGAAGTATACCTAAGCAATAACTGTTCTCCGCTCCGGTGGTCATAAAAGGGAATTCAGGTAAAACAGTGTTTGACAGCAGTATCTTTTTGGACAGCCTACATTTTAAATTTGACTCACACGTAAATGTCTAGTACCATTGTACAGTTGACAGTACACTTTGGGATGGGAGCAGTGGCACAGGTTTTGATAGCTAATCTATTTGGAAGCAATTAGGTGCTAAAATGAGCCACACGTGTATACAAATGGTGGCAAAACAGGCTTATTATGACACTTTGTGAAGCACAGAATTTACATGCTAAAAAAAGAAAAAGTGGATGTATGAGGGAATACATATACATATGTCTACTATTTTTAATTACCTGGGGCCAAGATTTCTTTTGTCATCCTGGCATTCGTTTAGTTATTCATCGGACTTTTTATTCATAGTTTGCTGCAGTATTTTCTGTTTCTTAACTGCAACTATTTTTAATTTATGATAATTATACAGTATTGTATGGGAAAGATTAGGTGTTGATAGCAGATCAGCCATTGCATACAGAAATTCAAAAAGTTGGTTATACTTCCAGAAGCTACTGCAGAAAAGTAAACGGTAGTTGTGTGTTTAGCAACATCCCATGTGCAGCCATAAACATTAATGACCGTTAATCTAAGGTGGTATTAAATGTAAAAGGGGATTTCTGGCCAAGAGACAGGTGACATACCATGTTCTTTTATATTAGCCCCATACAATGCTTTATGAATCATAATCAGGATCAGCTCATCTGGATATGGACACTTCACTTCTTTACCATCTTTTTCTTCTTTACAATCGTGTTAGAAAGGGGCACACATTTAGCACAGAATAATAAATTGATCATTGAGGTTGAGCCCTAAGAACGTCACAGTTGTAGCTAGTGCTAGCAGAAATCCCCTATGGAGAAATGGAGATATGAATGACAAGAAAGTAGAGACTAAAAAGAGATAAAATACCATGGAACTTCTAAGCATAAAATAGATGTGACACCAGATACCAGCACGTATTCTGAAACACTAAGTTAAAGGTATGATTGGTTACAGGCATGCAGGACAACATATTTAAAATTGGTTGTACTTGTGGAGTTCTAGAAAAAGGAGGGAGACAGAGGATAGTTGAGAGGTTGGATTGTCAGTTCTGCCCTTTCAGCTAGTTGGCAAAATCTCTGAGACTGCAATGGTAACATCAATGCAGGATGCTGTTCCTAACTCTGTTCTACAATATTAGAGGTTCACAGTATCATGCATTTCACAGTAACTAAGGAAGTGTGAGGCCAGCAAAATAGATAGGCCAATATGTGCTTTCTTCCCCTTTTCATAAAATGCGTATGTAGTAAGTAAGATGAACAGCATTGTAGTTAGAAATGGAAATATTTCTATGGCTGTTTTATTATAAATATCACATTAATGGCTTTGTTTGCCCCTTGGTTATTATTGTTTGAACATTAACTAGTCAGCAAAAATAGGTTAACATAATTTTTCACATATCTAATTTAATACAAATGTTTAAAAATATAGTGTTTACCTGCTATCCAAGCAAAATATAGAGAAACTAAATGGATACTATTTAATGCTCATTTTTAGCTAATTAATTAATTTGGGGCCTGATTCGGATTTTACTTACATGGGTACTACAGGGTTCAACTCCATTTACTTCAGTAGAGTTACTCCTAATTTATATTGGTGTAAGGACTTCATAATGTAAAGTAGCAATTAATTTAAAATAAATGTAAAACTGAATATGAAAATGCTGATTTCCAATGCAATGGTCCTGGCAATATTATAAGTTTGTTTTTAATTCTTGAAAAGCATATTAAAATTAACTTTTTTCCCATTTATGTAATGTGTATAACTAAACTTCCTTCCTACTGTGAGACAGTTTCATTTATTGCTATTTGTAAACAGCTTAGTAAAGATGCATAGTGGATTGGTCTAGAAACTCCTTGAACAGTTTCTTTTGAAATAACACTACATACGTTAAGCTCAATTACACATCCAAACAGCCACAGCACACTTTTGGTAATTTATTCATTGATTTAACATAGTACCCAGAAGAGTCATGCCTGCTGTCAATTTTGTAATATATTATGTTTTAAATATACTCATGCTCACCCATGCACGCCATTAAGGTGTGCATAAACCTGTGTTTTTCTCTCTTGACAGCTATAAATGTTTGTTATTATTACACAAAACATATGTTCGTGTTGTTTTTGTCTAAATTATTCTATCTGGGGCTATAAAGTTTTAATGTTATTAGTTGCCCTTAGAATTTTAATGTTTCACTGCTGTAACCTTCTTAGGATTTGTCTGCAATTAAATAGAAACTATTTCAGTACAGCCTGGAAGAACAATATATTTTATACAAATAATAAAAAAAAAAAAACACCTTCCTCCTCCATTTTCTTCCAATGTAGCAAACTGTTTAATTGACAGGGTTCTGTCTACAGAAATCTTACCTGTAGTATTTTCTGTGCAAAATAATGTAAGTATAATACCTCTCCTTCAGTTTTCTGAAGCTAGAAAAAATAGAGCTTAAACCACTGGGATAGTAGGTGCACTATAATCAGTTTGCTTTGGAGGCACAGTGGGCAGTTATTCCCTATTGCTTTTCCACTTATTGGTCACTTTGTGAAAGAAACCTTACCCAACCAATATACAAATTAGAAGAACCTAAGACTTTAGAAGACAGTTAGCAATTTACTTAGGTAACTCGTGTGAAGGGAATGTCCTTTATGTTCTTTTTAAATAGCAGCAGCATTAGCAATAGGATAATACATCATGCTTATTGATCAATGTTCAAGGTTTTTTGGCATAGTTCTTCAGAAGAGTAGAATAAGTTTCCTGCTCTTAAATGAGCAAATAACTTTTAATTCACTGAAATAACATTTCAGGTTATGGGGCACTGTTTGCAATACATTGGATCATGGTGTCGAATTGCTAGTCCTTATTATAGTGTTATGCCAAAATATGCTTGTCTCAAAGTAGGTAATTCACTTATAGTGTTGTAGGGGTCTGGAAGCAGGCATCTATAAGTTCCTTCCTTAACCGTCACTGCCCTATGGGGTTGAACTAAATTTCTTCTTCAAGTACTAGTCTATATATATATTCCACAGTTGGTGAGTGCACGTTCAGTGCACAGGTATCAGAGAATTTTCTAGACAGCAGTATTCCTCTGGGTAGCGCACATGCCCTTCCCTTCCTCATGTGATCACAAGGGTATAAAGGGCAGAGCCAGCCACTGCCTGCCACACCTAGTGCCTTCTTTATTGCCCATGGTATATACTTGCGATACTCTTCTTGGATGTACCACCACTATAGCTTAGTTAGCTAGAGTTAATACTAGTTAGATGGGGCTTCAGGGGAAAAGTGCTCCTCTCCCCATGGCTGCTGGTAGCACTGCCTGCCATGGCTGATCAGGGCAAGTCCCTGTGTTTTAAGAACTGCCCATCCTGTGAGGCAGTTATGCCTCTGACCAACAGAGGCATGAGGTGTCTGTTCTGCCTCTGCAAGGGCCATGTCCCACAATGCTGCAAGATCTGCAGGTCCTTTTTGAGGCAGATCCAGTACTACAGAGACACTCTACCCAAAGCCTTCCTGGTCTAGCAAGCAATAAGGCCTGACTCTGACTTCAGGTAAATTAGTATTCATGTTTAGATAGCACTTTATATCTTCAAAACACTGTATAAACATTACCTAACTAATCCTCACAACATCCTCGGAAAGAGGTGATTTCCCCCACTTTACAGATCAAAAAACTGAAACGGTGAGTGCCCGCAGACATAGGGAGAATCATCAGCATAGCTGGGATTAGAATTCAATAATTCCTGTCTCCTGGACCCATGTTCAAACTAGTAAACCAGTAATTCTCATACTTCTTGAGAATAGGGATACGTTAATAATTTTTTCCAAAACTTGCAGACCCCCATCAAAAAAAAAGTTTTATTTTAATCATAATGAATTTTGCCCACCCAGATTTAATTTACTATATCTCCATTGCTTCTTTTCTTTTTCTCTTTCTCTTTTCCCTCCTTTTACTCCACCTTTTCTTTTATCTTTTGTATCTTTGTCAGTCTTTGTCTTTTTCATCTTTCTTTCCTAGAATTATGTTCTCTTCTTTCCCCGCATGTTTTTTCAGTCAATCTGATATCTTCTTATTCACACCAATCTCACCCTTCTATTTTTCCTCTACATTTACATTGTTATTCTCTTAAATCCCTCACTTCTGCCCTACAAACCGTAGAGATTGCCATGTGTCAGCAATTGTTGTTCACAAGTACAGTATCATAATACCCTAATTTTCATAATTTTAATTATATCTGAAGTTTTGCCAATTATGTGGTGAACTTCTGCAGTGGAAAAAAAAGCCCTCAGCTTTCTCTTAGGAACTGAAAAACTATAATAGAAAAAATGCAACATTTGTTGAAGAATAGAGATAACAAAGAAAAAGCAGTGTTTCAAGCTACTTGGTAAAACAATAATCTCTTACAGAGCACTCATTACTGCTAAATAATTGACTGTGTTGAAAAAAAGGTTCCATGTGAAGAGAGGTTCAAGAAGGTCAGTTATCTAGTGGTAATAACCGTAGCGGTCATTAGAGGGTACTAATGCTATTAAGGACAGAACTTTAACTTTTTATTCAAGTTTTTATTTAAATTATATTAACTTTGATTCAACTTTTAATTGAGGTGCAACCATCCAAATTCTATAGTCAGGAACCAAGAAGTAATGAACATAAAATTACATGTTCTTCTGATAGGCTGATGGTTCTTTAATATATTATAATTTCAAGAGTCTCAACAGAGCTGTTATTAGTATAAAACTATTCTGAGGTATTCTGTTAGAATTAGAGCTGGGTGAGTGATTCTGGGAACAAATCCCTTCTTGAGTCATAGTAAAAATAGCTGGTGTATTTTCTGAGCCCAAAAGCATCTCTTTATATGAGTATGAGTGGACATGATCACTGACCTCTTTACTCACTTCAAAGTAAAGACCTTGTTAAACTGATCACCAATTATCATAAAAATGATCTTAAACACATGGGGCCTGTCATAAATATAAAGGCTAACCACCTTTACATCCCTCCTGGCCAGAGGAAAAATGCTTTCACCTGTAAAGGGTTAAGAAGCTAAAGATAACCTCACTGGCACCTGACCAAAATGACCAATGAGGAGACAAGATACTTTCAGAGCTGGAGGGGGGGGAAACATAGGGTTCTCTCTGTCTGTGTGTGTTTTGTCTTTTGCCGGGACCAGAGCAGGAATGCAGGTCAGAACTCCTGTAAAGGAGTAATAAGCAATCTAGTTAGATATGCATTAGATTCTGTTTTGTTTAAATGGCTGATAAAATAAGTTGTGCTGAATGGAATGTATATTCCGGTTTTTGTGTCTTTTTGTAACTCAAGGTTTTGCCTAGAGGGATTCTCTATGTTTTGAATCTGATTACCCTGTAAGGTATTTACCATCCTGATTTTATAGAGGTGATCCTTTTACTTTTTCTTCAATTAAAATTTTTCTTTTAAGAACCTGATTGCTTTTTCATTGATCTTAAGATCCAAGGGTTTGGGTCTGTGTTCACCTATGCAAATTGATGAGGATTTTTATCAAGCCTTCCCCAGGAAAGGGGGTATAGGGCTTGGGGGGAAAGACGTTTCCAAGCGGGCTCTTTCCCTGTTATATTTGTTAGACGCTTGGTGGTGGCAGCAATAAAGTCCAGGGACAAAAGGTAAAATAGTTTGTACCATGGGGAAGTTTTAACCTAAGCTGGTAAGAATAAGCTTAGTGGGTTTTTCATGCAGGTCCCCACATCTGTACCCTAGAGTTCAGAGTGGGGAAGGAACCTTGACCGGGCCAGATTCCCTGAAGCACCAGAGCTAGATTCATTCTGCACCAGTCTAGACTACTGTAACCCAAGAGAGTTGATGCCAAGGGTGAGCAGTTGGCGGCACTGCTGCTGTTCTCCCGTGGATATTCCACTGAATGGGATAATCTTTAGATTCTGATTGGGGTGCTCTCAACATCTAGTCAGTCCAAGCTACTAGGTGGACATGTTGAGATAATACATCCCTGTAATGAGGTTTACAAATCTCTGTGCTTAGCATAGACAGAAGGGAGAGGAGAGTCTTCCCTGCTTAGATGCAATCAGGCTGACCCCACCCCTACATAGCTGCCAGAACTGCCAATTGTGGAGACATACACCCACAGCTGTGACAAATAAAGAAAACAATCCCAGCTATAAAGAAAGGAAAGGGAGGCAGAAAGGTCTGGTATAGTGGAGGGGCAGCAGCCCCATGCCAAGCTGCCTCTGAGAAACTGACAGGGAGACAAAGGAGACCCTGGAGTTTAAGGGCTGAAGATTCAATTTAAGTTAAGAGGTTATAGACTGGTCTAATTGTAGATGAATTAAAGGGGACCAGTTAGGAGAAAGCTTGGACCTCTAGTGAGGCTGCACCAAGAGAAGTTGACAATCCCACAGCTACCCTGGCTATCTTTCCTTCCTCTCCCCTCCCACCCAACCACACCGTCCAACTAACACTGTTGAGTTTTTTGGCTGTGACCAAAAGAGAATGCTCTTACTTTTTGTTGCCTTCACCTCTTTTCCTGGTGCCTTCTACCAACAGACTCTGTCAGTCTTGCATATGGAGTTTTATTGTTTTAGCCAAGGTTCTCAAACTTCATTGTACCGTGACCCCCCCTTCACAACCCCAGTGGGGGGACCAAAGCCTGAGGCCACCTGAGCTCTGCCACCTTGGAGTGGGAGGAGGGCAAAGTCAAAGCCCAAGGGCTTCATTCCGGAGTGGGGGACCTGTAACCAGAGCCTTGCCGCCCAGGGTTGTAGCCGAAGCCTGAGCCCCAGGCAGTGTGGCTTGGGCTTCAGCCCCGGGTGGTGGGGCTCAGGCTTCAGCTTTGGCCCCAGCCAGTCTAACGCCAGATCTGGCAAGCCCATTAAAATGGGGTTCCAACCCAAAGTTTGAGAACTGCTGCCTTTAGCTATAGTAACAATGAGTTACTGCCTTTTCCCTGGAATTTAACAGTGTTCAGATGGCAGGAAGCCACTAGCCCTTAGGAAACTGCAACCAGTGCAGAATGCTGCAGCATGTGACCTCAGCAACACTGGCTACTGCAATTGCATCAGACCCGTCTTCTGCTCTCTGCATTGGCTTCCCAGAGAACAGCAAATTAAGTTCAAGGTCTCAGTCCTTATCTTCAGTACACTCAACAGCCTGGCTCCAGGATAGATAGAAGATCAGCTGAAGTTGAGGATGAAGACTGTGGTCAACAGTCCCTCTCCTTAGGCACAATGGAACTTTCTACCACAAGGGTTAAGGTCATCTGTATAGGACACAGAGCTTTCTTGGGTGTCAGTCTGCAACTGTGGAATGAACAAGAGCTAAGGACCGTGACAAATCACACCACCCTCAGCTCCATGTCCAGTGCACACTTCTTTGCCCTTGTCTTCTCTAATATAAACATATAGTAGCGTGCATATTTAAAACACCACCACCAACAAAGAGAACCCTACCAAAACAAAACATTTCATTGCATGCACAGTTGTCTCACTGGAGAAAAGATGAGCAAGAGAAGGGTCCACATGTGACAGATGTTAGTCACAGTGCTTAGTGTACTACTGGGAAGGCGCTTATATACTATAATGGCAAGTGTAGTATAAAAATCTATATAAAGGAATAAAATTCACATGGAAGCAAGTTAAACAACAGAATATTTTACAAATACAATGAAGTGATGAAAGCTTTTTCAGGTGCAGTATTTGAACCAAAAGCTATATTGTGCTTATTAATTGTGTTAAATTAAAACAGAATTAATAATCCTATTAGGTGGTCAGGGATAAAGCAGCTGGGAAGGTGATATTCATATGGGAGGATCTTTTCCTTTCCCCTGGCAAAATAAAGAGAATATTTAATCTAAAGGGTTTTTGTTACTTTTTGTTAAGATTGCAGCTGAAAGCGATGGGGTCAAGTAAGGGTTAGTGAGTGTATTATTTTGTAGTAGATAGCTGCAAACTACACAGAGGATAGGCAACAGCTAATAATCTATTTCAGCCTTATTTTAGAAGGAATGTTCTGCTTTTTGGAAATGATATTCCTAGATTCTAATCCCAAAGCTCCAAGTGTGATGTTTAGCTGGCAGTTATTGTGTGTGTTGTGTGTGCCTATGGTTTCATTGTGTGGGGTTGGGCACAATTTTATGAAAAACATCTTTTGCTTTTAAATTCCCATGAATGTCTTTGTTTTTTGGTTATCATAGACTTGGTGAATACTTCGTATTAAATTGGTCTGCTGCCATTTTCTAACAGGGAAATTTGCTATACGAACTGATAATGGCTTTTTCCTGTGGAAAAAAAAAGATATAAACTGCTTTACAATTTTGGTAGGGAGCCAGGTTTTTGTCATTCAGACATGTCACATCGTTATGAAAATATCATGCATCATAACACAACATAACAATGTGATTTGCTGAGATGCTGAATCCTTTGGAAAAAAAAGTGAAGTGGAATGTGTGTATTTCCATGCAAAAAACTACTCAGATATTTTAGAGTAATTTCCTGGGGCTGGCTGATGTACTGGGCTAATGCATTAGCCTTTCAACTCAGGGAAGATGGGTTCAGTCAAGAGATATGCAAAACTCTGTGGTTTCACATATCAGGAGTGAGGGAGTGTGAACTTTTTTTCTTCTTGCTTTCACACTACATGGGTTTGCTTAGACAAATTAAAAGTCCAGTGTGAAAGTGAGTCAAAACTACTAACTTTCACCTCACTTTCACTTTAAAAAACACAGAAAGCAGAAAGCTGAAAACTTTAATAATTATTAATAGAGCATCATGGTATGTGTAGTGCTTTACAGATAAGAAAAAGACACTGTACTTTGGCCTGAAGATGTTATATCTAGCACCCTGATCCTGCAAGCATTTACACACACACTGAATTTTACTCATGTGGATAGTCTCACTAGAGAGCACAGGATTACTCACATGAGTAAAGCTAAACACATGCTTAAGTGCTCCTGGGATCCGAGTCCATGTTCTGACATGACATGATGAATGATTACAAGTGGTGGAAGTGGCTTGGGAAAGGGAGAGAAAATGGTTATAACAATGAGACAATGGGGGTGCACTTGTCTTAGATGTAGGCATATTTGTGCACATCTTGGCAGTCCCTTTATAAATGTTTTGTAAGCCAAAGTTATTTGTAATTGTTTTCTGGGATCTTATACTTTTCGCATGTGTGAAACTGAGGAGGTTGAGGTAAAGAAACAATGGGGAGCTATTGGAACACAAGAGGGTGGCAGGGAGAAGAGGCAGGGTGAAAGTGAGGAAGAACTGGGGAAATGAAGACCAATGGAGAGAAAAGTGGAAGAGTAAGGGAAGAAGAGACAGAAGGGAAGGTTGATGACAAACCTGAAGGAGGAAAATTGAAGTGGCATGATGACACCAGATGCACAGCGGGACTAGTTAGACAATCTCAAAAGGAAAGGAAGTAGTCTGATAGTTATGAATGATGCTGAAGGTGTGTTGAGACACTTGTAGCTGTTATGAGAAGATGCCAGGGGACGTGGGGTTGGCAGATCTGAAACTCTCCTCTGCTGCTTTTGCTGCATGCTGCTGGTGAGTGAAGAAGGGCTCCTCTGGCAGAGCTGGGAGCCTTTCAAGAGCTTTCCCTAGAAGATGGCAGGGGAAAGGGTTGAATGCTGAGGAGGCCAGGTTCATGGACTGCAGTGGCTTCTTGACCATCAAGTGTTAGCACAGGAAGAAGGTGGATTTCCTATCTCTTAAGGAACATGGCCTGGTTTTTTAATTTATAATGAAATGTGAAATTCTGTTCTGTACAGGTTGTTTTACTGTGTTCATCACCATAGTATCTGAGAACCTTCCAATAGTTCATTAAGCAACATGACTGCACATGTGTCACAGTGTTGTTTGTTTTTTCATCCTCTCCCGAGAGGGTAGAGTGTCGTATTTTGGTAGGGTCTTTCTTAATATAAATATACTTGTTTCTATGGATTTATGTAAAAGAAGGTAAGGTCAAAGAAATGTGCCTTGCACTTGAAGCAGAAGGTGATGGTCTCTAGTTCCTGGGGGAGTTCATTCCACAACGTTGGATCACCCCCAGAGCAAGTTCTGTCTCTGAAACTGATGAGCTTTACTCTTATTTTTGAGAGTTCCATTTTGCCAGAGAAGGAGAGTTGTCGACCACAGTCGTTGACCATAGTCATTGTCCCAGAGCTTTAGATGGTCTTTAGATGCCCTGAGCCCAGGGCATGCAGAGTTTTGAAGATAAGGACTGTGATCAGGTATCGGGCCTCTTTGCATGCTTTGAAGTTTTATTCTGAGAATTTTACACAGGTCAAACCTGAGTGTTTTACTTTTATGAGCACTAACAACATCACCACAAAAGAAGGGACAAAAGTGTCTTAAAAATATTATCTCCCATTTGACTAAGTTTGTCACACAAACACCTATTGACCATTCCCAATATGAGCTGCTTCCTTCTGTTCACACATGCAATGTGAGTGAGCAACTGTCTGTCAGGAAAGCTGAATGACCACAGGCATTGATTTTTAGCGGTAATTGAAATAGCTCAGTGTTGCATGGTAATCTGGTTTCAATTTGTGACTTTGATTTGTAGGGATCGTGAACTAGACTTGCCATTATATCCTGCATTTGTAAATCGAAATTTTAAATTGTGCTGATCAGATATATATGGGAAATTACAGCTGCACTAAAGCCCTGCACCTGTGCCTGGACTGGACTGTTTGTTTGATTTTGTCCTTCCCAATTTCTGCTCAGGCAGCTGCATAAATTGTGGGAAAATCTAAGGTGTGTGAAACCTACATTAACATGTGCATTAAATATGCATAACTAGCAACAGGAAGAAAAGGAGGCTTTTAGGACATTAATTAAGCTTGACAACACTTTGATTAAATAGGTATTATTCAGTTCCAGTTTACAGAGTGGGAAACAGAGGCACAGCGAGTTTAAGCCCCATTCTACTGACCTTCTTTGTAAAATGCATTGACATCTACTGATGAAAAGTGCTATATTTGTTTGTTGTTGTTAGTCTCAAGTTCACATAGTGGGGTCAGTAACAGGACCAAAATCAGAATCTGAGTCCAGAGACCCCTTCCTCCCTTTTTAGGGCCACTACCAATGTCAACCCTAAAAATGCAAGCCAGAGGTGGGACAATTATCTCATCCCCATTAACTCTGGTCAATAAGGCCAGCTGGCATGTAAATTGGATGGAATAGCATTTGTCATGCTCTCCTTGAATCCAGAAGTGGTTCCAGGCATTGTGTCTCCCTGAGGTACTTGCTGGGCTCGTACTCTGTTGCATCTCCCTTAATATGGGTCAGTGCCTTAAAGGGACAATAAAGACCTAAAACTTTAAAGCTGAATATCAAATTTTAAAGCAACATTTATTGACGTATAAAAATTTCCTTCTTTGACCATTTAAGCACCAAAGTATAGTTCCAAATGTGTCTGTAGAACTGCCTTCATACAGGAGCATGCGCTAGTTCAGTAAACTCACAATTTTCTTTAACAGGGAGCAAAATGCAGAACAACAAATCTAGTTGAATTAACCATGCACTTGCTACAATATCCAGTAATTTTAGACAAATATAAAAGTCATTACACTATATTTGCCATGCTAGGCTGCATGAGTGGAAATGAAAAGCAATATGAGGAAATACCTGTGCAATTTAATGAAAAAATTTTATGTGTTTGATATAAACATTGATTTCACTTTCCAGAATATCTTTATCATTTTGCAATAGTTCAGGGATTTACAAGAAGACACCGTCACAACAGAAATAAAAAAGTTAGATAGCTCAGCTATTACCCAAAAATAAAAATAACTCATTTAAAACTGTTTAGTAGTCGAGTAAGTTGAGTAACTGAGAAGTTGCCTAATGCAATTGAATTAGAAATTAGCTCAGTTAAATGGAAGCATTGAAAGTGGAATTCAGTGACTTCTGTCCTACTCATTTCTCTGACCTCAGCTGAAACTCTAGAATCTTGCGCAAAAAAAAAAAAACCGAGGAAATTCTGAGATATACATGTACAATAGTCAGCATATTAAAGTATACCTACAATTAAAACCTGTCTGGAGGGTCCTTAAAGTCTTACAGCTAGAGCTGATCAGCAAATGGGAAGGAGGAGGCATTTGTGTGGAAAATTTCAACTTTTTGTTGAAAACTCACAAATTTTCAGATGAAAACCAAAATGTTTTTGATGAAAAATTGAATATTTTTACAGAAAGCAAAAGCTCTCCAGGCAATATTTTGTTTAGTTGAAAAATGACTGTACCACAACTAAGGTGGGGCAGAGTTTGTCTGTGGCTTACCCAGGAAGGACAGCTCTGCTTTGGGGGCAGGGGAGGAGAGGAAGGAGGTCAGAAACTGCTGTAAAAGGGGGGAGGAGGGGGAGGCAGCCAAGCAAATTGCTGGTGCCTTCTTGTGGCAGATGTTCAGTGCAGGTACTCCATAGGGAAGGCAACCAGTGACCAGATAAATGGCCTGGTAAAGGACTTAAAAGGAGGTACTGGATAAAGGAACAGAATGGGGGAGGGGTTTGGGGACTCCTCTGATTGGTATGGCCCATTCTTATAGCCCACCTTAACTCTCTTACGAGGGTGGTGGATGGTAAGGTCCAAGCTATGGGTCGGCTGTGGGACCTGGATGGAAACAAAGAGGGGCTGGTGGATGCCCCAGAGAATTGATTTGAGTAAGCATGGATTAAACAAAGGGGGGGCAGATGGACGACGGAGAATTTATTTGAATTAGCATGGATTTGCCTGCACTATACACTTTATCTGCTGGGTAGTCCCAGACATCTATATAATAAAGTTGCAGCCTGATTAAAATCCATAACAAGTGTCTCCTGTCCTTCTTGCGGTGTACCCAGACAACCCCATTTTCCACTGAAAAACAGTTTTGATGGAAAATTTTCAAGCAGCCATACTCGCAACACAATTTCAGGTTTGCAGTTATCCCATGATAAAATATGTCCTGTTATTGGCAGTTATTTACAAACCAGTGCTAGCTGGCTCTATTTTCCTTTGCATTTAGTGGTCACATACTGTCTACTTGTAAAATGTTTGTTGCAGTGGATTTGGAAACCTGGACAGGACTATAGGTAGAGTGGAGAATCACATGCCAGTTCTTGTCATGTACTAAGGGAATCTTGTTATGGGAAAGAGAATGTGCTTAAAGTATGGTTTATGTGGCTAATATCAATATTTAGATAGTGAGATATCAGGGAAGGGCCATTCCAGGGAGGGTTTATAATGCCCTTCAAATCTATTAGAGATGGCACCTATCTAGATGCCACCATTAACATTGTATTCTTTCGAACGGAAGCCCATACCCCCAAAGAACCGTTCTGCTGCCAAATGTCATAGCATTGCTGTGCTCCCAAGTAAAATAAAACTGAACTGGGAAGTGGTGGAGGGTTCTGGTTCAGTTTAGATTTCCATATATAACTGATTTAGCTTATCCTCTCTCAGGTATAATTGCAACTATTCTCAAGGCAGGTCATTCCTGATTAATACAGTATGATCTCCAGGAAGGTAAAATTGCCTTAAATATCTTTAAAACTGACTGTTCAGCACATTATTAATTGTTCTTGGGTTGTAAAATAAGATTCAGCTTTCCCGGGAAGCTGTGGTGGTGAATTATTTTAGGTGGGACGGATGAAATGTCAATCTGCAGTGTTAATGACTGCAAGGAAAAAGGAATTTTTGAGGTGTCAGGAAGGAATTTTCTCCTAGCTCAGATTGGCAGGGACCTTGTGACTTTTTGTCTTCCTCTGCAAATAAAGTATAGGTCACCTTCTAGGATTATCTGGGCATGCACACCCAATCTGCCAGTCACAGGGCCCAGGGTTGCAACCCAGTGGAGCAGGGGGGGCTCAGGTTGCCTACCACTGAGCCCACAGACTCTTGCCACTGTCACCCTCGCAGAACCCTGCCTCCAGCCAACACGATCACAGATGCTAAACCCTTGTGACAACTGGTGGAAAAGAAAGTGGGCAACAACCCAGTCCTGGTAGAATGACAGCAGGCTACTGACAAAATCTGCCCAAGGGAGACCATGGATGCAGAAAAGCTGTTTAAGTGGATGATAGAGAGCCAGCAACTACAGGTGGCCATGCAACAACAACAACATGATCAGCTACTGAAACAGATGGCCACCCAGCAGCAACAGCAAGTAGCCGAACAGCAGCAGCAGCAACTACCCCGAGAGCTGACAGTATAGCAGCAGGACCAACAGCAACAGCTTATTCAAGAGATAATGACACTCCTGCAGCCCCAGGGGGGCATTTATTCCACAGCATTGGCACCCTCAGGTGATGTCCTTCCCCCTGGATTGCCAGTCCGGCTTGTGAAAAGGGGCCGTGGGGATGACCCAGAAGCCTTTTTGGTCACCTTTGAGTGGCTGGCCACCACAATGTGCTGGCTACAGGAACACTGGGCCACCCTCACAGCCCCATCCTTGACAGGACCCACTTAGGCCACCTACAGGAGCCTACACCCTTAGAAGCACTGAATTACGTTAAACTAAAAGCAGCCATTTTAGACTACAATGGATATTCATCCCAAGACATTCCACCAACAATTCAGGAAAGAAAAATACTCATGGGATCCCAGCAATGGGTGGTGGCACAACATCTGAAAGAATAGTTTTGGTGCTGGCTGAACCTCAAGAAGCAGAGTGGGCCATAAGTAGCAGAGGCCATCATGCTGGAGCAGTTCATCCAGGTTCTCCCAGCCGGCAGGAGAGACTGGGTGAAGCGCCATCGACCGAAGACACTGGCAGAGGTTGCATCCCTGATGGAGAACTATGTGGCCACAGAGGGTCTGGCTTCTCTGACACCTAGGACCAGTGCACCCGAACTTAGGACACCAACCCCTAATGGAGGCTGGGCTAGGAGGAGAAGCCCAGGCTTGCTGAATTGGCTTCTCCCCTTCAGCTTGCCCATCTGGGGGCCAGAGCCCAGCCACCGAGGTGGAGCTGAGAAGGGACCAAGGTCCCCGAGAACCCTGGGGGGGGGGAGTTCTGAGTGTGGACAGAAAGGACATTATTGGCGGGAATGTCCCTTTATGGACTGCAGTTATGGACAGGCCTGGATTGCATGTACCAGGGCACACAGACAGGGCCTGGCCAAGATATTAATCCCAGTATGGGTCTGAGGTAATAGGCCTGGTAGACTCCAGATGGACCACACACAGACTTGCTGGGTAGGGTTATCTGCCACCCTGACCTACCCTGTGATATTAGGGTAGGGCTGAAAATTGGGGAGGTCCTGAAAAGGTGGAGTAAAGACCACCCAGTGGAAACCAACCCAGCCATGCAGGAACAATGGGAAGACCACACTGTGAGCTTGGCGTGGAAGCAGAGAGACTTCTTTGATAGGGAGGAGGGCAAATCTCAACCACCAAAGAAGTGGCCCTCAATTTGAGTGCCAAGGTGAGCAGCTTTACAGGGTAACACAAGACCCCCAAAACATAAGAGATAAGTAGACAGCTCCTGGTTCCCAAAAGGTTCCGGCAGTGGGTTCTCCACCTAGCATGCTGGGTGCCATGTGCAGGGTGCTTGGGGAGGTAGAAGATTCTGAAGAGGGTGGCCCTTAGGTTCTTCTGGCTGGGGACACACAAAGAGGTACACGATTTTTTGTGCCTTGTGCCCTGAATGTCAGCTGGCAGGGCCCAAAGGGATGCCAAAGGCTTCCCTGTTTCCACTCTCCGTGGTGAGAATGCCGTTGGAATGGGTAGGCATAGATTTGATGGGGCCCCTTGAGAAAAGTACATCAGGATACTGTTCACATATTAGTGATAGTGGACTATGCAACACAATACCCTGAAGCCACCCTCCCTCTCAACAACAAATGCATCCACCATTGCAGATGAGCTCCTGAAGGTCTTTGCGAGGGTCAGGATACCTCAATATTGACAGACTGGGGGGGTTCAACTTTTTGTCCAAACTGATGTGAGAATTGTGTGAACTACTGAAGATCAAGGCTCTCAAGACCTGCGTTTACCATCCACAGATAGACTGGCTAGCGGAACCCTGAAGGCCATGCTAAGGAAGAGAGGCCGCAGGAGCCGCACACCTCCTGGACCAGACCCCACTGCTGAACCACCGAATGCCCCATGGAGACCTGGGTTGGTGGGCCAAGACTGAAGGAAAAGAGCTTCCAGATCACAGGCAGGGAGAGATCTGCCCCCTTGTGAGTGCATAATCAGACCCTGTTGTGACTTTGGAGGGGCAGAGGCTGTGGTAGGAAGTGACCAAGGGAGCAGGCTTGGTGGCATCTACCCTAGGCCACATACCCAACCTGCTTGTGACAGCAGCCTGGGTTGAAACCCAGTGAAGCAGGGAGGGCCCAGGTTGCCGAATCCCCATGATATGGCCATGTTTATGAAGAGTACTTACAACCCCATTGCATAATCATGTAGGTGAAGGTAAAAATTAGGCTAAAATTTATATATTAATTTCCTCCAAGGAGTTCAAATAATTGGATCAACTTATATGATGAGATATCTGGGTAGGGTGACAATTTGTATCATCACATCTTGTCATGCAAAATTTAATACCCAGTATTACATTTAAATGGGGTTTTGATTTTCAGTTTCCCCTCTTCGAGGCTCCACACATGGCAATGAAATGTCCCTAATTAAAAGTTACAAAAGGAGACTTACTGCTACAATTCATTCTCAATACCAGGCATACATGAGAACAGATGGACAACATAATTAGATGATCCTTTGTGGAAGGTAATCACTCTAAAGAAATTCTACTATATTCCTCACCTTGTGAGATCCAAGAAATATTTCTAAAATTAAGGTCATGCATTTTTCATTCCTGGATCAAAGCAAAAGAAACAGCATTTTGACTGGCACTTTGTCAGTCTGCTGAAAGGCCACTCACAAATTAACTTGGCTGTGGACTTCTCAGACAAACTCCACTTGCAGCCTTCAAAGCCTGCAGTTCTGCAAGATAGGAGTGAAGCCAGTGAATTAAACCGCACTTTAAACACAAATCCATTAAATTGAACATCAAGCCTAGAAGTTCACTTGGGGACACATGCAAAGCTGGCAAAATTTCTGCACTGTTTCAATAAAAAGCTGTTCTATCTTGAACACCTTTCCAAATCCTAGCTGCTTCTGGTATACAGGGATCAGTGCTAAGGGTGATTTCAGGAAAGAAATAGGTTTAAAGGAGAGATTTGTATGAGGATTGAGAAGATGATTAGCACTTGGGAAGTGGGGAAGCTGCTGAAAGCATAGAAGGTGAGCACAAGAGCAATACTTCTCTTAAATCCTAATTAAGCTCTCAGAATAGGGGCTTGTGTAGCTATGGGTTGCTTGAAGGATGATACTGTAGGGATTAAGTGGGACTTAAGTGGTACATAGATCTTGTGCTAGCCCTCCACTAAAGGAGTAGTTGCTACAGGAGAAGAGATTGGGATGAACCCAAGTAGACAGATGGGGTGTATTATGAAATGAGAGCATCGATGTAGATGGGGTTGAATTATGAAGAACCTGAGAGGACAGGGATCTTGTTGGGGGTGGCAGAGAGCTTTGGGGCGGAAATTACTTTGCAATGCCATTTAATATTTTAAAACTTTATCTTTGTCAGTACATGGGAAATCGCCGGGCCTATTCATTCTAAGATAAAAATAAAATTTAAATAAAATGAAAAATAAGGTCTCTAACACCTTTCTTGTTTATATTAATCAGGGTTAGCTTTATCCTAATCAACAATCTTAGATTCAATCTTAATATTTCATTAGCTCCTGAGAACTACCTTTCCTGTCTAGGTCTAATTATATCTAATGGAATGTAGCTCAATTCACTATATTAAAACTTTTTTTTTAAACTCTCTTTTTAAAAAATGCTTGTGAGGCCTTGCTGTTGGTCCGTGGTGGGGGTGGGGAGGAGGATCCCTCCTCTTTCCCTCTAAGATCTAAAGACCTTGCTCCAGTTCTTTTTTTTATAATATTTCTGCAACCTGTTTTATAACTCTAAATATCCGTTTTCATTTGTAACTATCTGTAAGTGTCCACATAAATACAAGGATAAACATCTGTTCTAATCAGTCCTCATAGAAGTTACTTACTCATCAAAGTGCATAATCTCATCAAGAGACATGTCCTTAGTTATATTGTAATACTTTAGTGTCTGTTCAATGTCCTGTGTATTCAGTAATTCACAAAACATATTTACAAACCGGCTAAAACATATTGTACTCCTTCAAACTGTCCAAAGATGCTTACATACAATTGCCAGGGCAGTCAGTTATACCTCCCACACGTGGCAGGTACTAGAAATACAGGCCTGTACCACTTGAAAGAGATGCTCTCTTAGCTGTCAGTAACATCGATGCTTTTATCTCCTGTAAACAAACCACTAGGGATTGTTATAATCACAAACAATTCAGATGGGCTGACAAACCATCCGCAGAAGGAGATGGTACACATACACTAGGTAGTATATTACGAATGTATATAAAATATAACAGGAGAATAAATTGCAAACAGTTTGGGTCTCCAAATAATAATAGAGGAGCTACATTAGGAGATAACCATAAGAATGTGCTGTACTACTGGGTCCCCAGCAGCCCAGCAACAACAATAGAATATCTAAAAGGCCCTCAGAGTTTAGGAAGGATCAGAGACGGAGGGATTGGAAATAGTGAAAGGTACTATGAATCTCGTACTTACTTGACAAAATCTAGGTGGAGATACTGATGACACAGCTTTTTTCTGCTTTTGGTCTTTTGATTCGCTGTTAAAGATGCCACCTTCCGGGGGAAGTTTGTGTCTTATTTCAAAGACACGCTTCGTGCCCCACTCAGTGAATTCTGGGGAAAGGAAAGTAATAACATTACTGCTGTTCATCCTACTGCACACTTACCCAGCTGACAGCCATGGGCCTGTATGTGTGTGATTATGGAATCATGAGTCTGAAAGACTGTGACAGTGTAGAATATTGCTTTTGTATCAAACATAGAGATGAGCCAAAATCACAGAATCCAGACTCATATCTGATTTTGATCTCCATGCAAAGTTTGAGGATGTTTGCCTAAAGAAATTAGGTTTGGACCCATATTTGTTTTAAAGAATTGAAAAATTGGACTGTGATGCTACACATTGGTTAGCCTGGGGCCACTGTAAAACTTTTCTGTAGAAGAGAGAACAAGGGTACTATTGGGGAACACCAGGTAGCCTTATAAAAGAATCAAACATCAATACATGTTGGATTGGAAGGTGTCTTGAAAGGTCATCAGGTCCAGTTGCCAGCACTAAGGCAGGACAAAGTATAAACTTAGACCATCCCTTAAAAGCCTATTCCAGAACTTAACTACACTTATAGTAAGAAAGTTTTCCCTGATACCTAACCTAAGCCTCCCTTGTGGCAGTTTTAGCTGATTACTTCTTGTTCTACCTTCAGTGGATATGCATCACAGTTGATTACAGTCCTCTTTATAACAGCCCTTAACATATTGGAAGACTGTTATCAGGTCCCCCCTCAGTCTTTTCTCAAGACTAAACATGCCCAGTTTTATTAACCTTTCTTCATAGTTCAGGCTTTCTAAATCTTTTATCATTTCTGTTACTCTCCTCTGGACTCTCCAGTTTGTCCACATATTTCCTAAAGTGTGATGCCCAGAATTGGACAATGGTATTGAGGCTGAGGCCTCACCAGTGCCAAGTAGAGAAGGACAATAATGTACTGTGTCTTTCATACAACACTCCCATTAATACATCCCAGAATGATATTAGCCTTTTTCTCAACTGCATTCCATTGTTGACTCATATTGAATTTGTGATCCACTATAACCTCCAGATCCTTTTCAGCAGTACTACTGCCTAGTCACTTATTTCCCATTTTGTAGCTGTGCATTTGATTTTTCTGTCCTAATTGCTGTAATTTGCATTTGTCTTTGTTGAATTTTTTATTTTGTTCATTTGACTAATACTCTAATTTGTCAAGGTCATTTTGAATTCTAATCCTGTCCACTAAAGTGCTGGGAACCCCTCCCAGCTTGGTATCATGCATAAATTTTATAAGCATACTCTCCACTCCATTATCCAAGTCATTTATGAAAATATTGAATAGTACCCGACCCAGGACTGAGCCCTGTGGGCTGTGCACACACACCCCCACCCCCAGTTTGACAGTAAACCATTGATACTACTTTTTGAGTATGGTCTTTCAATCAGTTGTGCATCCATCTAGACCACACTTCCCAAGTTTGCTTATGAGAATGTCATGTGGGCCTGTGTCAAAAGGCTTACTAAAATCAAGATATATAATGTCTACTACTTTCCCCCGACCCCCTAGGCCAGTAACCCTGTTGAAGAAAGAAATTAGGTTGGTTTGGCATTATTTGTTCTTGACAAATCCATGCAGGCTATTCCTTATGACACTATTATCTTCCAGTTGATTGTTTAATTATTTGTTCCAATATCTTTCCAGGTATCAAGGTTAGACTGACTGGTGTATCATTCCCATGTTTGCCCTTCTCCAGTCTTCTGGGACTTCATCCATCCTCCATGAGTTCTTGAAGATAACTGCTAATGGTTCTGAGATTGCTTTGGCTAGTTCCTTAAGTATCCTAGGATGAATTTCATCAGGCCCTGCCAACTTGAATACACCTAACTTATCAAAATATTCTTTAACCTGTTTTTCCCCAACTTTGGTTTGTGGTCCTATTAATTTTGTTGAGTATCTGATCACCATTAACCTTTTAGTGAAAACTGAAGCAAAATAGGCATTAAACACCTCTGCCTTCTTGATGTCTTCGGTTATTAGCTATCTTTCCCAGTTATGTAGAATACTTGCACTTTCCTTCATCTTTCTCTTGCTCCTAATGTATTTAAAGAATCTCTTATTGTTTTTTTATGCCCTTGCTAGGTGTAAATCATTTTGTGCCTTAGCTTTTCTAATTTGTCCCTACATGCTTGTGCTATTCTTTTGTACTCCTCCTTAGCTATTTGTCCACGTTTCCACTTTTTGTAGGATTCCTTCTTGATTTTTAGATCATCAAAGAGCTCCTATCCTCTTTTTCCCTCATATCAGGATAGTTTGCAGTTGTGCCTTTAAAACTGTCTCCTTCAGATACTGCCAGCGCTCCTGAACCCCTTTATCTCTTAAATTTTCTTCAAATGGGACCTACCTAACAGTTCTCTGAGTTTGTTAAAGCTTGCTTTTTTTAAATCCATCATCCTTATTCGGCTGCTCTCACTCCTTCCTTTCCTTAGAATCATGAAAACTATCATTTCATGATCACTGTCACCCCAAATTGCCTTCCATCTTCAGATTTGCAACCAATTTTTCCCTCTTGACATGAGACAAGACATTGAGATCTGTATGTGAAGAGATACAATACTGTTAAAGCATTTATGCTAGAAAATATGTTTCTAACTATATTTCCAACACACTGATCTTTGAAAAAGTCAGCACTGTGAATAAATGTAGATCTCTTTAAGAAAAAAGTTGTAAACAGTATTTTTCCAAAAATGCAATAGCATTTACTGGAAGGACCAGAGATGATTAATATAGTCTTTTTGTTCAGAGAAGCTACTCCACAAGATAAAAGGCTAGTAATCTAATAACTAGCATATCAGTATTATTTTATTTGGTTTCTTTTTCCCTGTTTGCAAAATAACTGCAGTGTTATCTTGTTCTTATTATATTCTGCTAGTTATACACCTACGATAAGAGAACATAATTAATGTGAAAAATTATACTGTAGTGATTGTGTTTATTTTGTGCAACGTTAGTATTGCCCTTTTAGGAGTGCTATGCTTATTTTCCACTTGCATTCAATAATAGACTTGCAGCCAGTGGCATTTTATTTACACAGTTTTTGTCAAAACAATTTTATCTTTAATAGATTTTTATCTACATTGGCTGAAAACTTTTGTTTCAGTTTAAAACTTTAATGTAATTTCTTCCCTCTCTGTTTCAGGCAATAAAAAAAAACGTTGAACTGATGTTTCCTTGGCAGCTGTCTATTTGTTTTTTAGAATGTTGATTTTATTTAATAAAAACACAGGGAGAAAATACTTAAAATTTTGTAGTCTTTTTTAATAAGTTTGTGAATAGCACCAAATTGGAACAGAGTTCATTTATAAACCACAGAAGTTATAGTTAAGTTATAGAAAATGATATGCCCTTGGGTCTCATATGCAAACAAATTCCCAATGTAACTTTAGCGCCCTCGTGACCAAGATGGAGTCTGCTCTGCAGGCAGCTCTGGCCAAGAGATGGCGGGTGCAGGAATGCAACAGGAAAAATTCCCTCCACCCCAGGGGCACCTGTTCCAAACCCCCCAGAGTGAACACACACACTCACAGGAAAAGTACAATGGATATAATAAAGGAAGATATTTATTTATAGAGCGATGAGAGGAGAAAAACAACAAGGGGAAGTATAGGGGAAGCAGTAGAACAGGGTTGCATCCAAACCAAGGCCCCACAGGCCCAGTGGTAGCGCAGTCTGAAAGGGCAGACACTGAGCAATATGTCTGCATACACAGTTCAGGAGTCCTGAGCAAAGTTCCAGTTCAATGGTGAGTCTTGGGTGCTCCTGGTCGTCTTCAGCACCAGTGAACTTTCCCCAACAAACCCCTCTGGTGCCCTCTTCTGCTGCTCTCTGCAAAGCCACACAGAGCGACAACCTCCCAACTGAATTAACTAGCAGCCTCCCTCCTTATTCCCAGTGCAGAGTCACAAGCCCCAGTACTCACAGCCCCATGCAGCTCTGGGCGGCATGATACTGGGTCCAGCTCCGGCCTGTCCTTCTCGGGCGATTCCTCCCTGGCACAGTGCTCCTCCTGGCTTCTGTCCTGAGGTGTCCCCGATCGGCCGCCCTGTCCTTCCCATGCTTCAGGCAGGTTCTCTCTTCTTCACTTTTTGTCCAGGGCTTGCCCGCTGCGCCTTTCTCTCCCTGGGCACCAGAGCCACTCCCACAAGTTTTCTTCCTTTCTCTCACAGCTCCCCCACCCCACTAGGAAAAAGATTTAAAGGGGCCATGCTCCCTAAACCCCAAGGGGTTACACCTATAAATATCAAATCAGTCCCCAACAAAATTGTAAATTTAGGAATATCTTCTTCATCTTCATGCACAGGGATATATGTCTCACGCCTATTAGCACTAAGACCATGAATTCTATTTTAAAGCAAAAGTTAATACTTTTATAAATGACTATATTGCACTGCTACAGTAGATTAGTATTAATACTGTACAAGGGAAATAAAGTGTACTGAAAAATTGTCAATACAATTAAATATTCAAATCATATTAGCAACTTTTCATTGTGTTATGATAAAAAAACCTATTAATTATCAGAAAATTGCCACTGCGAACATTTACAATACTTCTATAGGTACAAGTACAAATATAATATAGATTAGTGAAATAAAACCTCAGGAAATCAGAACCCTGAGTGATGCACAAAACCATCCCATGCATTTTGTGGCAGTTTGTAGCAACTTGAATCATCAATTTCTAGTATGTCTGTTGATGGACGGTGTATTAAATGAACGATCTTCAAGAAAGTTTTTGTTTTTTACATTATAATCAAAAAAGCTCCAGCCCTGAAAATACTTATGGACCAGCTTAATTTTACACAACTTTGACATCAATGGGACTATTCAGGTGCATAAAGTTAAGCATATGTGTAAGTGCTAACAAGATTGAGGCCCTAATTATAACTTTCGTATTTAAAAGGATATTTAGGACAACCAGTTGCAGCCCAGCTATCCAAGCACAAAACTATGGACTGGTGGTTCTACAAAACAGCCATCTCAGTTAAAGATGTATTTTGTGTGCTGGATACTGAAGTTAATCCTTCATTATTATCTTTGCCATAAAATGTTCATGGACACATTACTTATGTTTACATAGTTCCTCTCTTAAAGGAGGTTTTCTTTCTTAGAAGGCTTTCTCTCTAAAGGTCACATGGAGTCATTATCATTCTGACTCAATGTGCATAGAGAAAGTAATTAGCTCATAAAAGATATTATTAATTTTGTATATGATGCTGCACACATTATGAAAAACACCAGCAGGTAGAGTTTTTAGGACCAGCAATCAGTCATGAAAACTTTGAAAAATATCATATTTTATTAAAATCTCAGGAATGTTGTCTATATCTCCTTTCCCAGCATTGTTGATCCCAAAAGAAGGGCCTTAACCAAAATCCTGGATCCAAACACCCTAAACTCTGGGAACGTGGCGTAGCTAGGTGGAGCGAACAGGGGCAGCGGACATAAAAAAGGGTGGCACCCGCTTGTACTCACCGGGCAGCGCTCCGGGTCCTTGGCACCAATGAAGGCCCCCGCCACTGAAATGCCGCCAAGGACCCGGAGCGAGTGAAGGTCCCCGCCAAGCCAGAGTGCGTGAAGGCCCCTGCCGCCGAAGACCCAGACTGCCGCCAGGTAAGTAAAAATTAAAAAAAGCTCCTATAAATTAAAAAGGCACCACTTGTGCTCAGAGGGAGAGCGGCTGCTCCCCCCCCAGCTATGCTACTGTCTGGGAAGAGTTGAGATCTGGATCTGAACTTTGCAGCTGATCCTCTCCTCTATAAAGGGCTGAATCAAATCCCAGAGTCCAAATACCACTTCAGACCTCCTCTCTCTGAATTTTGGGAACATTTGTATCCATATCTAAATTGTCCAGCTCAAGCTTCTCTTTACTACCACTAGAATATTTTTTATTTATAATTAAATCTCATTAATAACTAGCCTTATCATACCCAAGTCATTCTGCAATGCCAGTGTTTGTGACACCACAGTCATTTCTAAGGTGCTTAATTCTGATGTCACAAAACATTGGGTTGTGATGTTACTAAAAGTTGACAATCAGAAAGTAGAGAGACTCCTTTGTTATTTACAGACAAATGTTTTGTGTCAGCAAGGATAAGAGAGGAAATATATTAAAGAATGTAATGGTTTGGGCTTTCAGAAAAATAATGCTCTGTAGCAGTCACGTATGGCCTGATTTACAAAGGTATTTAGGTGCCCAAAGATTCAGATAGCCATCTAGCGGAATCAGTGGTAGTTAAGTACCTACCATCTTAGGCACTTTTGAAAATCCCATAGGGTGCCATCTGAAATTTAAGCTTCTAAATACCTTTGACAGTCTGGCCCTTAGTATTTGCAGTATGTAACCCAGCTAAAGCCCTGATCCTGCAACTCATTGTGCACAAGAAAATGCCCACTGATTTCAGTGGAGCTCCGCACATGTACAGGAGTCTGCTTTGAACCACAATCTTCTGAAAATTCTCCTTTTGGAACTCCAGTCTAACTTCAACTGTTTTAGAGGATGAGAAAATGCATCAATTTTTTTTAAAGTCAGAAACAGCTTTGAAAGTTGAAATAGCACCTTACTGAGGAGTAGTGCCCTTGCTAGGTTTTAAAAATTTGCTGTTGATTCAACAAAGCTATGACTATTTGAAAATGTAGAAAATTCGGTTAGGTTTTAGGGTGCGCATACAAAAGATGGCGGATGTGCAGCTTAAGACATTTGACAGGCTTCAGGCGTGTTACCTGATCCATGAGGGGTTAACTTCAGTTCATTTTTTCCCCTGCCCCTTGCATGGTTGCTCAGGGAAAGGACCATGGCAATTCAGCCAAGTACTTAAGCATGTATTTAACTTTAAGCATGTGAGTAGCCTCAGTGACTTCACTGGAGCTACTCATGTAGTTAAAGTTAGTCACATGCTTAAGTACATTCCTGAATCAGGGTCTATAAGGATGGCTGCTTGGGAGACAGAACTGAAAATAATGTCTTCGGGAAAGTAGAACTCCACACCCAGGTGTCATGGGAATTACTGGGGAGTCATGTTTATTATCTGCAGTGGTACAACTGTGGGAGAGTCCAATCTCTGCAAACCCATTTGGTCCAGAGCAGGGAAAATTCAAGCCACACCGGTGCAGCTGGAAGAATTTGAGAGAATCACATATTCTTTTCTTTCAGAATAAAAACCTAGAATATTAAATACAAGAAAAATGTTTTGTACCACTGAAATTGAACGGTTAAGAAATCACAAATTAGGAAACGTAAGTCATGTGAACCTGAACTCCAGTTTAATCTTATGCTTACATGCTGTCTATGACCCCAATCCTGTTAAAATTTATGCACATGCTTCTCTTTCAGTAAAGTTTTAAAGTCAACTCATTTTCTTAAATGTATGCTCATGTGTAATATTTGCTGGATTGGGGTACATATACTTATGTGACTGAACTATAATGTAATTTAATTTTATTTGGTGTATGGCATAGATTGTGTAGTGATTGAGCTGCTCAGACACTACTGACATAGATGGGAACATCACAGGGTTTCAGATATTCATTTGGTGGTTAAGAAGGCTATGACATCACTATTGCATAGCTTCATGCTACTGCCATGTTCCATCAATAGCAATGCACTAACCTCTCCCACAACCGAAACAGACCTCTGAAATCATCTAGTGGGTTCTCCCTCATCCTCTCTGAACTGAGGCACCCTGTAGATCTCTCTTGAGAAGATGAAGAGTCAGCTTCTGTGTACTGTAGTCACTGAGGAACAACAAAGCAGCCTATTCCTTCCTTTATAAGAAATGATTGAGTCAAGATTAGATCTCAATATAACATTTATGGAGTGGGGTTGAGCCACTGTTTTGATAACTGTGTTTCCAACAGTCCCAAAGTTAGGTCTGTCTAGACAGATTATTTCTGTGTTTTATATTTCAAAATATTAAAAGAAAATAAGTACCTGAGTAAGAACCCTGTGTTGGGTTTGATATGGTAACCAATAGCATCAGCATGACTTGCTTTACAGGAGTAATAAATGTTTATTTTAACTTTTGGCTAATCCTAATTGCTTTTGAAATGGTTCTTTGTAGGTCAAAACCTAGAGAGCTCTGGAAAAGATATATTGTAATCATTACCTTAAAAATTCCAAGTCTTTTAACATTTTTTGAATTAGGCATCCATTATTTCTGAAAATCTAATAGCTGAACTAGCACAGTAAAGATGTCCAGGTTTCAATGAAATATATTTCATAAATTAGCTTATCATTGCACTGATTTAGCATGCCTAGCAGGTGAAAGACAAAAACATGTGTTATCTTCCCTTGGGAACCTTCAATGAATGTCATTCTAGCTTCATATGTCTTTCTTCTCTCCCGTTCTTGAACTGATATAAAATTCTAATGTGTGCCCTCTGGTTCCATCTTCATTGAAATCTAGCAAAACTGCTGAAGGTAAGATAGTGGCAATGGTGCATGAAAAAAGGGAAAAGAAATACAGTGATTCATAGCATACTTGAAGAAAGTTGCAATTGTTAACAGCACTACTTTTGTATGTAGACAGGTTAAAATGTGTCATATATCAATGTTAAAAATAAAGTTATTCATCTTGACTAGTTCCTCAAAGTTCAGAGAAAAGACTGTAAAAACTATGCAATGTGTACCTCTAAAAATTATTTCACAAATTTCTGAAAACAAACCAATTAAACAGTTCCCAATTGTGGCAAATAGTAAAGGCAAATAGCCCTTTTATAGGAGTGGGCTTGCGTTATTTCTGAATAGCCACAGCTCTTTGTTGAAAATCTTCTGCCTGCTTTCCATCTTCCTTTCTCCATGGAAATCTGAGTCACTAACTCAACCCTTTGACACTTTTCACTTTCCTTCCTTCTTATTCATTCCAGCAGTAATAGAAAGAATCATTGAAGATAGACATGGAAAATACCTACTAGCTCATCAGCATTTTAATTTCTTGGCAACACATGCTCAAAGATTACATGGTGTCTTCACAAAATTAAGCAATACAATAGAATATTTAACCAAATTAGATAGTAAGAAAATCAATAGCAGAAGATTAAATGAAAAGAACACAACAACTCTTCTCCCCACAGCCACAAAACGTCAAAGCAACAATAAATAAAATAACTCAAAAATAAAATGCTAACAATAAAACTTTGGTTCCTCCTTAAAAATGTCAGTGACGATATGCCATGGCAGATAGAGTTCCAAAGGGGTGGACCATAGACAGAAAAGACCCTGCCTTCTGTCTACAGTACTTTACGGTATACTTTGAAGCAGACACTAGATCCCATCCCACTAATCTCATTAGCACACAAGGATATGTTTGCAAAGCATGATGGGCCTGTACGTGTGAATAACCATAGGCACAGGAATACTCCCATTAAATTCAATTAGAGTACTTATGTGTGTAAAGGTACTCTCATTAGTGTTTGCAGAATAGGGCCTTATACTGTGTTTTAGATATTGGACTGACTTGACTGGAAGCTGAATGACTGAAATCACATGTAGTGGTATGCAAATGTACCCATGAGTGCACACATAGAAGGGAAGATTCATTGACCTCCAAAACGGGAAGTTATAAAGGGGCACACTTACACAATTAGACTCCTTAAATCTATTGCAGCTCACACAGGCACCTGCTGTGTTTTTACATAGTTATTTGTTAAAAATCAGGGATTATTTTGCAGGGAATGAATCTCAAAGACATTTGAACCATCTCATTCTTATATTGGCTATGGCTATTCAGAAAGCCACTATCATCAAACTGTGTCAAAGGCATGGAGCATACTGACTTCCTGTTCAGAACTTTACAACACTTACATGCCATTCTAAACTAACCCTAATGAAATGGAATACTCAAGACAACTATTTTGACTAAGGACCTTTCCGTTGACTTCAGCAGGCTTTCCATCGGGCTCTAAAAACTTCTCCAATAAACACTTGAAAGAAAAAGTGGAAAGATACTATAAATTGCACTGTCTACATAATACATGTCTACAGAATAGAATAATGTTTTATTTCACAATATAAATTAAATGAAATATGCGCCCTACAGTTACAAGTATTTCCATCCCTAACATCTAGTATTTTGTGAGACTGATAACCTCGTGGTTGTGTGAACTTTTTTGCTATAAGATTCAGTTCACAAGTAAACAACAGAAAATGGAACCCAGCTGTAAGTATAAAGGCACTAAGTCAGCAAGGAACTTGATCAGGTGCTTAGGTATGGGAGCAGTCCCTTTGTACTTCAATACTTGAGTGAAGCAAATGCTTCACAATTATTATTTTGGTTATTATTTTATTTCTCTAGTGCTATAGATGTACATACATGGTACTTTTGAACAAACTTTCTGAAGATAGGAGCTGGTACAAAATGTGTTTGGTTTTATTTAGACTACAACAAACATTTAATTTATTAGTGATTAAAAAGGCAACATTATAGTTTGATTTAGTTCTCATTTATAATTTAAAAAGCCATTTATGAATTATTGGCTGATATATAAATCAGATTTTAGATATTTTAAAATATAGTTTTGTAAAAAAATCAGAAAAATCTGTACATAACCCCCATTTTTTTTTGTGAGCAAGTTAATATGTATATTTTGGATGAATATCTAAAACCAAAATAAACTAAGTTTTCCTTTCTAAGGTTATTATAATTTCTGATGGTGAGATTATAAAGCAACTGGTTACAAATTGACTGGATGCACTATGGCAGTGTTCTATATCAAATCACTTGTAAGAGAGCCATGTCCCCCCCAAATAAAAGAATATGTGGACATGCTGAAGACAGTTTTGTGATTCATGCATTGTTAATGTATACAACAGCAAATCCAGCATATTTAGAGGAGCATATTCCATGTTTGCTAGATTAATTTTCCTGAATTAATACGTAATGGATTCAAGTGTACAACCAAATAAACCTGCATTAGTTATAAGCATAGGTATCCTCATATTCTAATGTAGAAAATCCAATTAAGCTCCAGACCTTCTTAGTTCTTCATTCATGAGATGATACCTTTATGGCAAAAGCAAATAAGTAAAAAGTTTCTTTTACCCCCAATAAAAAATATTTAATATATAAGTTCGAAGTTAGTCTTCCACAGATAGCCAATTAAATTATGCTAAAAATGACATTTTTAATTAAACACCAAGGTAAGCATAAATGGATTTCAAAATAATTAATCAAACATCAAAAAATTGAAACCTTTTTCTGCTTGAGCAGCAGAAATGAAAGAACCAGTCTTCGGGTCTCATAGAGATTCAATCTAATTTAATTCTCTGTCTTCTCTAAATAAACATTCCTAAAACCTTTTTTTCATCTGGGGGAATAAGGATGAGAGGGGTAATCAATATTTCTAGCATTTTAATTAAAACCGTTAGTGGAATAAATCCATTTAATTATCAGTTAATGAAATACAAGGTCATTTACCTGACAGGAACTTTGAAGGTGGATTACTAGCTGGAATAAAGTAGAAGAACCCAATGTCACAGCCATTTAGCTTCTGTCAAATTTAAGGTTAAAATCCCTGTAGACTGTTTAACCTATTCTCTACCATTTTTCTATTATGTATGCCAATTGGCAAGGAGAAATACATGATCAAACTTGTCTTACATTTAATTTTGCTCCAAAGTTTTCACTAAGTTTCTACAGTTTCTTCCTGTATTCTGTTATAAAAATTATATAAAATGCAGCTAGCACATATTGGGCCAAATTAGTCCTGGTGTAATTCTATTGATTTCAATGCATTTACTCCCAGAATGAATATAGCACATTTGATTTTGAACTGTAACATTTAAGTGTGTTTTGACTGCATTACTAATAATAAAAGGGATATAATTTCAACATACAACTTGGACTATAAAAATTATTAGCTGAGGAGAAATCTCCAGCTTTCAGAGGGTTTAAAAAAAAAACAACAATCCATCACTTTTTTAAAGAGAACTTTTTTAAGGTCAGTATTTCATTGCACAAACAAAAAGTGAGCTCCCCCTGCTGGCACTGTAGCAGACTACCAAATGCCTCTCCTGATAGTCCATTGACATCAAACATACTAGTGCACCAACGAGCAAGGAAACTAAAGGTCCACTGGAAATACAAAGTGGGAACATATCTGTGTTTCCAAATGACAAAATCAATAGGGAAAGAAGTGCTATCTTCAGGCTTCTAGTAGGATAATACAAGCAAAAGAGAAAACAAACAGCACAAAAGTAGAGTGTTCCCAGTTTGTGGCTGGAATATAATGAAAGGGTTTTTTAAAAAACAAAAGTAGATTATATCATGTTGGAATTTATTAATGCTAATTGGAGTTATAACCAAATATCAAAAGTACATACCCTGTAATCTGAGAATGTAGTACAAGAGGTAATTTGTTCTGTTATCTTTTAAAAGAAACGTGGTTCTACAAATGAGACATTGTGCGCTGTGTATTATGCCTATCAGAGTGACTGACTGTTTATAATATTCCATTGCCTCTTATATTACAGCAATTTAAATGTGGAAAGATGAAATGTAGTTTCAGAATACGGTCAGTGACTTAATTTCAAAACTTACATTCATGGTATAGTTTTCATAGTTTTTACTAATAGTTGCCAAATTATTCATAAACTTTCATAGGATACAGAAGTAAGTTATCTTTTCAGTTCCTAAGGGAGACTAGCTATGTATTTCCACATCCTAAGAAAGGTCATTGTTCTTGATGGTAATTAGGATATCAGATGCTGTGTGTCTCTCACACACACACACACACACAAATCCCTTTTAGTAATTACAGAATACTGTACTCACTTTAATGTAGTGTCTCACAGAATATCAATTACTATTTGGTTAAAAATGTACGTATAATTGTAGTGTTGCTGGGACAACTTATGTATTACAGAGAAATATCACTGGATCATTATGCACTCTCTAGATTAAAATGTATAGAATATTGTCTTATTGAAGACTGAATTATTCTACATAAGGAGAATCAGGAATGGTGGCTACAGGGAGGAGATGAAGAATTGATTTTAATATGGTAGAATTTCTGGGCTATATGTCTTCTCTTTTGCTGCGGGGAGGAAAGGGAAGCATATTCATGCTGTGTTATACTGGTCCTAATGGAGAGTATAGCTCGTGCTGTATACTTATTTCTGACTCCAAGCCTACAGATTTCCCTTCACACAAACATGTTGCTGGGGCTATAAAGCACTGAAGATTACCTATTGGACGGAGTAGCAAGCAGCCCTTTGTGGTCTGAAAATCCACCCTATGTGAATCAGATTTCCAATCATAAGGTTAATACCTCTCATTGCACCAGCTGTTCTGATGTGTGATCTCCATTCCTCTAAGAGAGGAGTTTAACAGGGTGATCAGTCTCTTTAGTGGCCCAGGGGGTGGAGGCAGGGAGCAGCTGACCCTGCTCTTGGGAGAAGCCCAACAAGCCGGTGGTGGGAATCCACTGAGGAGCTGAACAGCACCTGGTCATTGGCCCACACGCTCAGCTGGATAATTAAGGATAGCCCAGCTCCATGAGCAGGTACGGGGAAGCTGGAAGAGAGTAGAGAGCATACTCTTCTATAACCGGAGCAGGAGGCTGCAGGCAGGCAGGACCTATAAATCCCCCCTCCCACTGGTGGGGGAAGGCCCTGACCAGGAGCAACCGGAGGCCAGAGAGCCCCTGTCTGAACATTTAACCAGATTGTTGTTTGTGTTACTTTTTGCACATTGTTTCTTTCTGGGGAAGATAATAAAGAGATCCCTGAAGGATGGGACAGAAACTAAGCTGGGCATGGCTATATGTCCCCAGCTGGTGATTAGGACCAGCAGCATACACGGGGTAATGTACAGATACAGATGAAGGGACTAGTGGGAGCATAACCAGCAAGTTGGCTACTTTGCTAGGTTCACATGAGGATGGTGTCTACAAATCATTCAGAGGAGCTGACCTTCTGCATGAATGTTCCAAAATCCACAGAGTTGAGACCAGGACTTCCACTGTTTCCTTGAACCTCTTCCTCTACATAATTGATAGCCTATCAGTTTCTTAACTCTGAGTGAGCATATGTTAATTCTCAGCATAGTCATCCATGCAATTTTTGAAGCATTTTTTTCTTTTTTCATTTTCACATACCTTCCCCTTTATCCCCGTGGGAAGAAAATATGTAGTTAGTTATTTGTAAATATGACAACAGCAAACTGATTTGAATAGCTACAAAAGCTACATAAAATAGTAGCTAGGTATGTATTTGCATGAAGAAAACAACAGCAAGTGCATATAGTCCTGGAAAGTGTGCATGTAAAAATCTCTATTTTTAAAATAAAGGGACAAATTACCCTATAGAAATCAGTAGTACCCTGACTTTCCTGGGGCTGTTCAGGGTGCAAGTCAGGACAGAATTTGACCCAATCTCTTGTTTTTATTCTAAGGATTAAAAATTGGCCAATTCAGTTGTATAATCTATAAAGCACATAGTCAAGTGTTAATTTAGCTTTATAGAAAACTATCAAAATTCCACAAAATGTTCTGCAGTATCCCACAAACTCTTGCAAATTGCACCTATGGGATCCAACACTTTTTAGCTGGCAGCACGGTAACTTCAGTGTCTGGAAAGTTTTATGTTCGAGAGGGTGTGTGTGTGTGTGTGTGTAACACAACGTAGGACTTAGTCCATGGAAACAAGTGCTTAAATTTGATAATGTGCACTGAAGACATTTTGCAAAATCATTCCCATTTTAAAGTCGACTTTTTTCCCCTCTCATGACTGTTTTTTCCCATTTAAAGTAAGAATGAGTCTCAGAGAAAAAAAATCTATCTTGATAACTTCTAGAGGCTCTGAAGACTGTAAGGGTATATTCTCCTTTCAATGTGTGTGCATAGCTCCCTTTTAACATTTATTATGCATGCAATCTGAATGAAGAATGTAGCCCTTTAAAATCCAGCAGTTGTTTCACTATCAAATTCAGTGGGAGTTCCAAATGTGTAATAATTTTATGACTGGGTCTCAAATGACTGCCTTCTCAAAAACAATCACATCTAATGCCTCATTATGATTTTCTTTATCAACAACTAATACATGTGCCACCAGTATGTACAGAGAAAAGACACACGAGGGACATCAAAATGTATGGACCAGAAATCCTTTTTCAGAGTAACAATGAAGTTACAATGAATAAGGGACAGAGCCTGTTGCCACATTTAAAGGAAGAACTGTCGAGTTTAGATGAGTAAATGAACACCAGAAGGGAAAGACTAGGCAGAGGAAGATAATTTTACATTATTTGGAACTGTATTTCAAAACATATAGGAGCAACATATATTCAAGCTGAAACATAGATTTTCTTTTATCTTTTATGTGTTTGTTTCTCAAGCTTTTGCTAATTTTCAAAATAATCTGAATTTGAATACTGTTTTCTGCCTCTGACTTGCAAGCTATTTTCACACCACATCTGAGACTCCAGAGAAGTCATAATGCTGAATTATGACATGTATTCATTTCCATGTGTGAAATATTGTAATATAATAAAAACACAATTATGAGTTTCATGTAGGATCAAACAGCAGAAGTTGTGGTGTGAGGGAGAAAACTTGTATTTATTTTTGTATACCCTGAACCATTAGCATTAATAACAAAAGTAAAATAAATATCTCTGTTTAAATGCTATACGTCTTCAAGTTTTGAGTAGGGTGAGGTTACTGCTGTAAGAAAAATAGAGAGCTTATGGGATGGGTTGAGACATTCTCAAGGCTTTGGGCTTGATTCTGATTTCACTCACTTTAGTTTTGCACCAGTCAATTCCATTTATTTAAACAGATTTACTCCTGATAGACACGTGAGAGATCAGAACCCATCCCAATATATTTCTAAATAAGAACTCTATTCTCAGGATATATTCATGCTAGCTGGGACCCTGAGTACCTACCTACATGGTGACCCTGACCTCCTGGAGTGGTCTACCTCTGTTTGGTGTGGTAGAGGCAATGTTTGATGTCATAGGGCCAATGTAACTGCACCAGTACAAACACCTAGTGTTTACGTGGTGCACCAATGTAAACCATGATTTGGACCAAGGTAAGCTAGGTCTGCACTAGTGCCTAAAAACTCCCTCTGTAGACGAGGCCGCAGAGTTCTGTGCTAAAGTAGTGTCAGCAGGGGGACACGCCAGAGAAGTTTCATAGTTAACAACCCATTAAGACAGTTCATACTTCTCAAAGCTATTTTAGACTCTCTGCAAAATGAAAAACACAAGAGTGCATCAGTTGCATTCAGGTCACATTTTCAAACTTTTCTTTGAAGCCATAGGCTTGTCTACCCTGAGAAATGGCATAATGTCATAAAATGTGTTAACAAACATGATGTTAAATACAATTTAGCGCTCAGTGTAGACAGAACTATCATGTTTAAAATTGTGTCTGCTGTTTGTGGTTAGCCCTCAAGTTTATCCTAGCGTTAACTGTGACCAGCTGGCATCATTGTAAATTAATTATATTTTTTAAAATATACACTAAAAAAGCTTTCATAACATTCATAATATGTTAGGTTAAATATGTTGAATATTTTGAGATTTTTATCTATTTTGTAAATCTATTTAATGTTTTAAATCTGATATGGTTTTAAATTTTGATGTGTTGCATGATTTACAGTCTTGGAAAAAAATAACATAGTACTCATAACTTTACAGTTTTTGTGATGCATGAAGATCAGATTTTTAATGTTGGTTAATGCTTTACTAATTAAAGTGTGCATGTTAATTAAAGCAGAGGCTAATGTTAATTACCTATATTAATGGAATCTCATGTAGCACCTGCCTGAAGCAATGGGTTCAATTTTCAAAATATCTCAATTAAGGCTGAAACTTTTGATTTGCATCTAGTAGGGTTTCAATTAACTGCATTGCAAACTTAAATAACACATTTAAAGGATAATATCACCAGTCACATGCAGCACAGTGGAATTGGTCGGTTCAGTTATTGACTAGGGCTATGAGAGCTTTCAGTCAGTAGGTAAGCGCCATAGTATTGGCATGTGATTATTGTCTAGGGCTGTCATCACTTCTGTGGCTGTTGCAAGAGAGACGTTAAATTGCAGTACTAGGGTCTTGCTGCAATTCCATTGTCAAAAGAGAGAATGAAGTTTACTCGCATATAGAATTCAATATGAATTTAATGGTAAATATTCAGCTTGTTCCTCCTGAAACAAATGGCTAGTGTACATAAGATGTTAAGCCATTTTATCAACTGGGAAAGCTGCACTTGTGATAAAGTGAGCGATGTTACAGTTTACTTCCCAGCCAAGCCAAGTGTTGTGATCGTATTCCAGATCCGTGTCTCAGCCACCACAGCATTATGTGTCAACCTGGGAGCTTTTAATGAGCAGCTTCAGGAAGCGATTAACAAAGTACTAGAAACAGATGTAATCAAACTGATTGGAAATTCTACCTAAACTCTACACAAGAACATAATGTCAGCAGTCCTGTTCCACACAGCTTTATATGGAAATTATTATAGATGGTCCAAAACTGGAACTTTTAATCTAAAGCTTCTCCTGTAAAACTGTCATGGTTCAGGTAAAATGGAAGCTGGATCAAAACCATCTCAGGCTCAGTTTTGCAAAATTCAACGGAGGAGTTTTTGCAAGACCAAACCTAAGTTCCTTGACCCATCTGTAGTTAAAGGATTTATTTTAAAATACTGTGGTGGCCATTGGTGCTGGATTAATTTGTATAATGGCGGTGCTGAGAGTCCTTGAACCAAACTGTAAACCCTGTGTAGGATGGAAACCACTTCAAATCAGTCGGTGCTGCCACACCCCAGGACCTATGACAGTGGCTTTTCACTTATCAAATAGTTATCACTTTTTTATCTCTCGGAGATGGATCAATGACACAGTGGTGTATCTTGTTTCTTTATTTCATGTCTAGTAAGACTGTATCCTAAGCCATATAATTGTGGTTGTTAGAGGCTTTATCACTCACATGTTTCTTCTGTGTCTTTGAAACAGATCATGGTCTAACATGAGCTGAATGCCCTAAGTAACCATGGTTTCATTAGTTACCCTTCTGACACAATAATGGAAGGAAGTACCTTCATCTTCAGATTTTAATTGTACTCATGGCTACTGGAAATCAACATGTTTAACTACTATCCTTGGCAGACTAGAATATAACGTTGCACTTTGGTTTCTGAGGACCAAAATGTGTCTTCTTTTGGCTGCAGAAAAAATCAACTATCAAACATGCAGAGGGTTTCCATGTGTAAGGTTTTAATCCAGCAAGGTGACACTGAGGGTGCATATTATTTTCTGGTCTAATATGCTATTGTCATATCAGTTAAGCTTGTTTTTAAGTATTGATTGAAGTGAAAAGATGTTATACGGATAGCATATGTTGTATAACTCAATAGTCACATAAATAGGTAAAAATGAAAATTCAAATATGTTGGTAGGAACATCATGGAGAGATTGCACAAATCAAATACCAAGATTTTGATAGAGCATAAATAGTGACAGTTGGTGAGATTTGACAAAAAGAAATATATCAGATTGTGTAGAATTAGACAAGGAAATAGGGATTTTATAACACTCTTAAGAAAAATACCAAAACACTCATTTCCCCATTATGGTACCATCAAGATGTCAGACAGCAGAATGCTAACAATAATACATTAAGAGCAGATGGAAAAACCTGGTAGGAAACTGGAGTAGATGTTCAGAGTCCTAGCGTAAGACTAACACTCAAACAGCCAAGAAAACATGTCCACTGTTGAGGAACAGAAGAGAGACAAAGTAAAATAGAAATAAAAAAAAATTTTAAGCATAAATTACAAAAAGCTTTCATCCATTAGCGTCCTGTCTTTACTCATTAGACCCTGATTGGTTACTATGTATTTTGGGAGTTATAATCAGCGAAGACTTCAACTTGCTTTACAACAGCTACAAAGCAGACAGGAAAGTTTGGAAGGAATAAGAAGCAATTAGCATTTTATAAGGCACCAGCACCTTTCCAAATGTCATTATCAAACCAATTACAACTAGCCAATGCTGCTGAAATAGCAAATATTGAATAGTCACAGAGAACTATTTGCAATCAATGTTAAAAACATACACAAAAAATTCTGAAATACTTTTGAATAATGAATAAATGTGAGAAGTAATGATCAGCTTGCAGATATTCCACAAGGAGAAAACAAAGCTAAATTAATCAGATAGTCAGTGAATTATTCGCTCAACACGACCTGCAGATAATGTGTTTGCAAGTTCAACCACACATGATATTATAAGCAGAAGGGGGATCTTTAAAGAAAGTGTATCTAGTAGCAGTGAGGGAGAATCACTTCAGATGATTGTGGAAGCAGGGGTCCACGCTGAAGGCCAAATGGCTATCAGTTTATTTTTAACAGTGTGTTTCTCATTAGTCTAGGAATCTCATGCCATAACGTAGCTTGTAGTATTTGCTGACAAGTGTAATTCCACCTTCAAGATCCTGTGTAGCTTAACCCCTACCTAGTTATTAAAATAGGATCTGTCAGCTACCAAACTGTCTGCCTCACCACTATTGCCATCTTCAACCCCCAGTGCATCTGTCCCATGACCATCTTCATTCATCTCTTTGTCTGTGACATCTTTGTACTTGTATTACCTCCTAATTAATGACAGGTTTCAGAGTAGCGGCTGTAGCTCACGAAAGCTTATACTCAAATAAATTGATTAGTCTCTAAGGTGCCACAAGTACTCCTTTTCTTTTAACCTCCTAATTGTGGTCCACCATGCCAACATTCTCTATTGTTCTCATTCTCATCTGTTTCTAAGGCTCACTTCTTATGTGATCAGTCAATAGTCATTTATAAACGTGTGTGTATTTATAATACAATTGAATTGCCAAGAGTTGTGTATATAATGTAACCATGTGTATGTAATGATGTAACCATTGTCCTCACTTCCCTCACTATTATTTGTTACCCTGGCTGTAACATATTTAAAATTTGGATAGCACAGTCATCAGGGAAGGTACCTTGTCTAGAGCTGGGCAAATAACACATTTTCTGGTTCACTGGGAATTTTGAAAAATTAGGGAAAAATTCATTTAGGGTCAAACAGCAACAACATTTTTCAAAATTTTTGGCAGATCATATAGTTGACAAAATTGTTTTGGGTCGAACAAAATGTTTTGTTTCAATTTTGAGCATTTTAAAATATATTTAAAATGTTAAAAATAATATAATATTACATATTACATAATTAATGACATATTAATATTACATAATATATGTGCAGGTGAACAAGCCTCTGATAGTGTGGCTGATGTGATTAGGCCCTATGATGGTGTCCCCTGAATAGATATGTGGACACAGTTGGCAATGGGCTTTGTTGCAAGGATAGGTTCCTGGGTTAGTGGTTCTGTTGTGTGGTGTGTGGTTGCTGGTGAGTATTTGCTTCAGGTTGGGGGGCTGTCTGTAAGCAAGGACTGGCCTGTCTCCCAAGATCTGTGAGAGTTATGGGTCATCCTTCAGGATAGGTTGTAGATCCTTGATGATGTGTTGGAGAGGTTTTAGTTGGGGGCTGAAGGTGATGGCTAGTGGCGTTCTGTTATTTTCTTTGTTGGGTCTGTCCTGTAGTAGGTGACTTCTGGGTACTCTTCTGGCTCTGTCAATCTGTTTCTTCACTTCAGGAGGTGGGTATTGTAGTTGTAAGAACGCTTGATAGAGATCTTGTCAGTGTTTGTCTCTGTCTGAGGGGTTGGAGCAAATGCAGTTGTATCATAGAGCTTGGCTGCAGACAATGGATCGTGTGGTGTGGTCTGGATGAAAGCTGGAGGCATGTAGTAGGAATAGCGGTCAGTAGGTTTCCGGTATAGGGTGGTGGTTATGGGACCATCGCTTATTAACAACGTAGTGTCCAGGAAGGGGATCTCTTGTGTGGACTGGTTCAGGCTGAGGTTGATGCTGGGATGGAAATTGTTGAAATCCTGGTGGAATTCCTCAAGGGCCTCTTTGCCATGGGTCCAGATGATGAAGATGTCATCAATGTAGCGCAAGTAGAGTAGGGGCATTAAGGGACGAGAGCTGAGGAAGTGTTGTTCTAAGTCAGCCATAGAAATGTTGGCATACTGTGGGGCCATGCGGGTACCCATAGCAGTGCCACTGATTTGAAGGTATACATTGTCCCCAAATGTGAAATAGTTATGGGTGAGGACAAAGTCACAAAGTTCAGCCACCAGGTTTTCTGTGATATTATCGGGGATACTGTTGCTGATGGCTTGTAGTCCATCTTTGTGTGGAATGTTGGTGTAAAGGGCTTCTACATCCATGGTGGCCAGGATGGTGTTTTCAGAAAGATCACGGATGGATTGTAGTTTCCTCAGGAAGTCAGTGGTGTCTCGAAGGTAGCTGGGAGTGCTGGTAGCGTAGGGCCTGAGGAGGGAGTCTACATAGCCAGACAATCCTGCTGTCAGGGTGCCAATGCCTGAGATGATGGGGTGTCCAGGATTTCCAGGTTTATGGATCTGGGTAGCAGATAGAATACCCCAGGTCAGGATTCCAGGGGTGTGTCTGTGCGGATTTGTTCTTGTGCTTTTTCAGTGAGTTTCTTGAGCAGATGGTGTAGTTTCTTTTGCTAACCCTCAGTGGGATCAGAGGGTAATGGCTTGTAGAAAATGGTACTGGAGAGCTGCCTAGCAGCCTCTTGTTCATATTCCGACCTATTCATGATGACGACAGCACCTCCTTTGTCAGCCTTTTTGATGATGATGTCAGAGTTGTTTCTGAGGCTGTGGATGGCATTGTGTTCTGCATGGCTGAGGTTATGGGGCAAGTGATGCTGCTTTTCCACAATTTCAGCCCGTGCACGTAGGTGGAAGCATTCTATGTAGAAGTCCAGTCTTCAGTTTGAGTCTTTCTGAAAGGTGTTTTTAATGGTATCTACAGCTCATGTCATAAAGAGACTATACTATTGGTGTTCAAACATCTACAATGTAATAGGCATTCATTAGATAGTTCAGCAGAGATCCTTTGTTTCTCATATGTTCTGTTTTATTAATTAGAAAAAAAATAACAAACAGAATGTTACCAAATATCCCTGAACAATGTGTTTCTAGAGTATCAGGTTTACTAGGAAAGCAAGCAATGGGTGGGTTCTGCAAATACTGGTAGAACAATAGTACTGGAAAAGGCCTGAAGAATATGCACTGCAGCTCCAGCCCCGAGACTGAAAAGCTGTACCCAAAAAGGTGTTGAGTACTCTCAAGTCCTGTTGAATTCCCAGGAGGCTTGCAGCCGCTCACAGGATGCTTAAATGTCGGGGTTTGTGGTACAATGCATACTATCCAGTGCCTTTCAAATAATTTTACTCCATCATTACATGCACAGCTCACTGCTATTTGCTTTACTGGTAAGCTTTACCCTGCAGATGCTTTGTCCAGGTTGCGTATGCAGGATCAGGTCTAGTGTACTCAGCAATGATAAGCTGTATTTGGGGTCTTGGAGGAAAGTAAAAATAGCAATAATTCTAGAGAATTTTTGATGCAGTCAGTCAAACTCTTCCATTTCCATCAAGACTGGGAGGGACAAAATGGTTATATGGGGTTTCATGTTCATCTGTCAGAATATATCACTTATATTTTTGTAGCGTTTAACATAAGGACCAATCATGAAGCCCTTACTCTGGCAAAATTCCCACTTAAGTCAATGGAATTTTTTTTCAGAACAAAAACTGAAGGATCAGGCCCAATAAAAGTAAGAACAGAGCTTGAATGGCTAGGTATTGGCTTTTCTGAGTTGTATTCCTTTTTAAATTTCGTTTTTGAACTTTGACATATATAAGAAACATGTGAGTCAAAATTCACCTTAAAGTGCAAAGATAAAAGGTTGCCATTACATTTTGTCTAGGTAATACAATAAAATGGTATCATATTATAATCAATGGCAGAGTAAAGTGTCTAACCTGTTTTATAAAAGGGAGAATTTCTCAGAAGAATATTGTTTATTGTTACAAAAGAGATTTTATTTTTTGTTGCAGCTTGGGCTTTTAATTGTTCTATTACTTTTTCTAAACCCTGAGCACCCTCTGTACATCAGTGGATCACATCTTAGTACAATACGTAGATATGACCTGAGGTTTTAAAAAATAATGTTGTATTCTCATCTGTTTTTTCCTGCATGTTACAGCATGTCTCCAGAGGCAGGCAGCATTTTTATTTTCAAGTAAATTTATATTAGTTACAGTCTCCAGCTGTTTTAGATATATGATCATTTCCTGTTGGAACTGTTTCCAAGACAATTCTTTCTTTTTTTTTTCTTTCAAAAGAATGAGAAATTTAATATAACAAAGACATCCTATAATTGCCTTTGTATCTAGCAAGGTATCTAGCAATCTAAATATTTTATTTTATTTAAAACATCTGTCTACATAATGTTATATGACTGTACAAGCCTATATCTGCCTTCTGAAAGACAGCTGCTGCCACTTTTATTTAATTTATAAGAAACCAACAAAATTGCTCCTTAATATAAAGCCCTTCTGCCACTGTGTCATGTATAAATATTTTCTTCCAAGATGAAAATTGCTTGTATTTACAGTTCTTGTTAAAGTAATCTAAGTCTTTTTCAAATTTAGAAACTTTTTTTCTTAAAAAGATCCCTATGGAAACATAGGATTTCAATAGACATTTTTTAAAAGTCCATTATATTAAAAATGAGGGTATATTTCTTTTAAAACTAGCTACAAACTGAAGTTCACTAAGCTTTGGAGCTTTTTCTACTGCCTGTCTTCTTTTCATTCTCAATAACATTGTGACGTGTTGGTGCTGATTATAGCAGCCAGAATTTCTTTGTCATCTTTCAGAAAATACATGGTGAAAGAAGATAAAGCTCTTTGTCTTGTTGGTGATACTGGGATTTGCTTGCCATGAATTCTGTCTGCAAACTCTGTTTCTTTTGTGAGGTCACTGGAGCCAAAAATAAAGTGTTTAACTTTTAATAGATAGTATCAATTTAGGCATAACAGCACTCCAAGAATAACAGGCATAGGCATTCTACAATATGTCTAAATAAGTCAAGTTTACCTTTTCCAAGGAAGTAATCAAAATATTCCTTTTTGGAATACTAAGAGTGTGAAAGGGAAATGTTTATGGTTCCCCACTGGCACACTGTTATGATTGACAGGAAAAACCAACATGTTTGCCACATGAGACATCTTGTTCAGGAACTTTCAGGAGGGTAGTAAATTGGTGTTGGCACAAACACAAAAAAATAGAATGACTTGATTCAGCACTTTTCAGTTTTAAATCCCTAAGCACTAAAGAAAGAAGCAAATATTCATCAAATGATCAAAATTTATATTGATTTTTATTCTGCATTAGCAGCTCAAAGTCAAGATTCTTGACAGGGTGGATGTCGGTTTGAATGATTCTCTTTGAAATAAGGATATAGGCACTGGGTTGAGTGCTACTGTGCATTCCTGAACCATAGGAAAATACTATTAGAACCCTAGGAAGCTAAATTTTTAAAAGAACTGAATGAAAAGGCATGCTTGTTCAGTACTGTTTTGATAACTAAATTGTTGTTATTATTATGTAAAATAATTCTTGTTGTTCCTACTTCATTCCTTCCTTTCTGTTATCATCTAAGGACAACTATTTTATAGAATTTCAAAGGAACTATAGTTCATGTAGTACGGTAACTGAGTTAATAGCAGTATTTGCCAGCATAAATATACTTTGGAGTCAAGCACTAGTCCAGCAGGGCCAGGGAAACAAAGATTGTATCTTCACATTATACATTTTTAATTTTTCTTTTCAGCCAGGAAATAAATAGAGATTGCTGTGGTGGAGTTCAGGAGTGGAGAACGAGAACACAAATACAGCATAGAAACACAAATGTGTTGCTCACGTTTATTGGGCTGAGAGATTTAATAAGAAAAACTGTGTTAGAATGATCTAGGAAATAGAAATAATCCCCTCTTGTCTGCAAAAAATAATAAAACAGTGACATTTTAATGAACTTAAATATATTGAAAATAATAAGGGAAGCTATCTCCATTACAGTACTGATGTGATCTTGTTCATTGTTGTAAAATGGAGGGTGAGGGTTGCTTTTTTTCTTTTTTTAAACCAGACACCAAGATAAGGCAGAAATACAGTAACTATTTGTTAACACTCAGGAGTGTTAACAAATTTCCCAGCTGTCTTAGATGCTTACAATTCAGCAAACATCTTGAACAGCATAGCTTTAAAATTGAAATTTCTGAACATTACGGGTAATGCTTTAATGGTATGCAAATTGCCATGAAGACAGCAGCAGTGAAGCTGACCTCTCAGCAATACAAATATTTTAGGTTTGAAACAGTTATTTTTTTACAGTTCCCCTGACCTGAGTAGGTGTCAGATACTTCAAGAGGCTGATGCTTTCTCTGAGGCTCATCAATAAACTCAAAGAAGCAACAGTCTTTGCCTGCTGTTTATACATGGCAAAATGGTTGTCTACATTCACATCTTCAGTTGTTGCTTTTGCTATGAAGTCAGTCTTGCTGTATAATAATTTACCTGTCATTACCGATAAAGCTTTGTTTTAGCTTTTTAATGATTACCTCATGATTGTCTCCTGATCATATATCCTTAATGATATTTGTACATGGTCACCATGTTGAGATAACTTTTTATTTCTCATTTATTCAAATGTGAAAAAGAATATGTATAACAAAAGAAATGACCGCACCTTAAGTTGGGGGAGGGGGAGTGTAGTGCATTTTGGGCGGGGGGAAGAGGGGTTAGTGAGAGGCTCAGGAGCTACGGCAAAAGTAGAGTGGGTCAGCTGATGATGCTGACTTAGCCCCAGAGACTGGAAGAGCTGAGGAGTTGATAAAAGGCAAGCCCAGTGGGAGAAGCCACTTTTCCCAGACCAGGCAGTGCACCACCCACCTCCCTCCCTTTGGAGGTGACAAATAACAGGTTTGGTCGGGGGCTGGGAAGGAATTTTTCCCTCACCACCAGATTGGCCAAGGGATGGGGTTCAGGGCTCCTATGACTGGCACAGCAGGGAGCCAAACCCCTTCCTTATAGCCCAACTTAACCCTTCTTGTTCAAGGGGAGGATGATGGTAAGATCCCAGCAATGGGTTGGCCGGGGAACCTGGATGGAAAAAGGGGGGGTGGGGTGGGGGCTGGCGGGAGCCCCCGGGTAGATGTTGAAATGGTCATGGAGATACCTGCACTGTACACATTTATCTGCCAGGTACTCCCAGACATCTAATAATAAACTTGCAGCCTGATCAAGTGGCTCCTATCCTTCCTTCGGTATAGCCAGAAAATGTACTTAGCCAGCATTTTTCTGAATAGCTTTATTACTAAATACATTTATTAAATCATTTGTGTATTAATATATGCTCCCTCCCAGCCTAGCTTCTTCTGCTTGATCCTGCAGTGAAATCATAATCACCTCTTTACAACAGCACAGTCTGATGGCATAGAAGATGTTATGATATCATAACTACATCTTTTTGTTTCACTGCAGGATCAAATGTGGTAGGGGAATAAACTTAAAGGAGGCAAAGCGCTCTGGATTATTAGGATAGTGGATGTCACCCAAATTTATAGTGATCATACTGGTGTAAATTTTCCATGAGACTACAGCTCTGTTCATGCTATGAAAGAGAATTTCCTTTCTCATTGTTTGGAGGACAGATACATATTTTGGTGACCTCCATTGTAAGTATGCTTTCTTTTTTTTAAATAATTTATGGCAGTAGTGTCAAAGGCCCCACATAGAATCCAGGGCCTCTTTGTGCTAATCATTGTGCAAACACATATTAAGAAAGAGGCCCTGCCTCGATGAGTTTACAGTCTAGGGCATGATTCTACAATTCATGCTGAGCCTCACTGAAGTCAATGGAACTCTATGCAGGCACAAGAATCTACCTTATGTGGGTGCAGTTGTAGAATTGGTTGCAGAGGGGAGATATGATTGCTCTCTATAAATATATCAGAGGGATAAATACCAGGGAGGGAGAGGAATTATTTAAGCTCATTACCAATGTGGACACAAGAACAAATGGATATAAACTGGCCATCAGGAAGTTTAGACTTGTAATTAGACGAAGGTTTCTAACCATCAGAGGAGGGAAGTTCTGGAATAGCCTTCCAAGAGGAGCAGTGGAGGCAAAAGACATATTTGACTTCAAGACTAAGCTTGATAAATTTATGGAGGGGATGGTATGATGGGATAGCCTAATTTTGGCAATTAATTGATTTTTGACTATTAGCGGTAAATATGAACAATGGCCTATGATGAGATGCTAGATAGGGTGGGATCTGAGTTACTACAGAGAATTCTTTCCTGGCTGTCTGGCTGGTGAGTCTTGCTCACATACTCAGGATTTAGCTGTTCGCCATATTTGGGGTCAGGAAGGAATTTTCCTCCAGAGCAGATTGGCAGAGGCCCTGGGGGTTTTTTGCCTTCCTCTGCAGCATGGGGCATGGGTAACTTGCTGGAGGATTCTCTGCACCTTGAAGTCTTTAAATCACAATTTGAGGACTTCAGTAGCTCAGACATAAATCAGGGGTTTGTTACAAGAGTGGGTGGGTGAGATTCTGTGGCCTGCGTTGTGCAGGAGGTCAGACTAGATGATCATAATGGTCCCTTCTGACCTTAAAGTCTATGATTCTATGAAAGTCAAACAGCCTTTGCAGTTAAGCATGAGAAAACATCTAAAAAATCTGACAAGTGAATTGATTTATATTTGTCTGAAATATTTGCAAAATGTATCAGCTTGAAAGTTTTTATATCATTTAAATAATTACCATGTAGCATGCTCATAAATGATGCAGTCTAATACCAAACAGACAATAGTTCATATTTTTTCTATCTTATGGCATCATAGGGTTGCTAACTTTCTAATCACACAAAACCAAACACCCCTGCCATGCCCCTTCTCTGAGCCCCACTAGTTCCATCCCCCCCGCCCTTCCATCGCTCACTCTTCCCCAACCTCACTCACTTTTACCAGTCTGGGGAAGGGGGTTGAGGTGAGGGAGAGGGTATGGGCTCTGGGATGCAGGAGGGGGCTCCGCACTGGGGTGTGGGGAGGTGAGGGGGTCAGGGATCTGGCTGGGGGGCGTGGGCTTGGGATGGGGATGTGGGAGGGGACTCTGGACTGGGGCAGGGGGGCAGGGTGTGTGGGGGGGTTCCAGCGGCACTTAGCACGGCTCTGAGGAAGTGGCCACCAGGTCCCTGCGGCCTCTAAGCACATGGGCAGCCAGGCAGCTCTGTGAGGTGCATGCTGCTTTACCGCCTCCAGGCATCGCCCCACACAGCTCCCATTGGTTGTGGTTCCCAGCCAATGGGAGCTGCAGAGCCAGTATTCAGGGCAGGGGCAGCACGTGGATCCTCCCAGTCCCTGACCGTCCCAGTGCCTAAGGGCTGCAGGGACCTGGTGGCCACTTCCAGGAGCAGCGTGGAGCCAGGGCAGGTAGGGAGCCTGCTTTAGCCCCAGGCCCCTGCTATGCTGTCACCCAAACTTTTGGCGTCCTGGTCGGTGGTGCCGACCAGAGCTGCCAAGGTCCCTTTTTGACCGGGCATTCCAGTCGAAAACCAGATGCCTGGTAACCCTATAGCATCATCTTAGTAGTAGTTGCATTTTTATTTAGTCCCTTTTTGTCAGAACGAACGTATACAAAATCTTAGTGCATCACAAATATTAAGCTATAAAATAAGAATACTATTCACTAATAAAGTATTTTAAATTCAAAGTAATTTCAAGAAACAAGTGGTAGATTTAAAATGTAAACATTTACTTTGAAGTTTCTTTAAGTGTATATATATATAATAACAGTACCTAGTAATACCCCAATTCTGCAAATATTGAAACACATGCTTAACTTTTTAAGAGTGGTCCTAATCAATTAAAGTTAAGCACATGCATAAGAGTTTGCAGGATTGGGACCTGTGTGTGTGTTTGTGTAATTATCATATAATTACAAGTTAGTGAAATAGTATTTTCTACAGCACTATTTAGAGAGGAGATGATAGGGCTTAGTTCAAGTTACACAGTTCAAATTCAGTTGAATTTATTGTACTTTTATATTTTTAAATCATAGAATACTGTGCTTACAGTGATAGATTTCATATCAGAAGAACTTGTAGTACGCCATGGAAAGTAGTGTTTGTAAATATTTATCCTAGCACATCCCTTTATTGCGATCTTCTTTTGACAGGAGAACACTGGAGCCAGGTTGTGATCTCAGTTACATTAGTGTAAATTCTGAGTGACTCAGTTGGCTCTATAGTCACTTCAAGCTTTTATACAATATAACCTCACAATGTCCTTCCCACCTCACACACTAACAGCCATTATCCAGTGTCTTGTCTTTCTCCACTACCAAATAAGGTCACTCAAACAAGCAGGTCTAACAAGAAATAAAATGTATTTTCATTGATTTTTATTGTCACTGATTACCATTTATGTTACATGGTAACCTTTATAGTGGAAAGCACTTAATTTGACAAGCAGAGCCAGTCTTTGAGGGCCTGCAATAGCTGCAGCCACGGCCTCCTCTCTTTATTTGGAAAATCTTTCCTTTTTTTTTTAATTAAGTTTCAGGCTCTTTTCTTTGCGACAATAGCCATAAAAATGTAAACCAATGCAAATTGATTGCTAGGGTTGTACGCTGAGTTTTCCCAAAGATGCCAAGTTATTCACAATCCCATCACAGCCTACCGGGATTGATCCAGGGGGTTCAGAAAAATCAGAGCTTCGCATCCCTTGATTTTTGGGCAGACCCCAGTTTAATTGCAACTGTAGGGTGCAGTGCTGCTCAGCCTACTGCTGAATGTGACCATCACAAAAGATGCCTACTACAGGCAGCCTGCAGCTGAGCCAGCTTCTCTGCTGAGCAGCCAATATGACCTCTGACCAAAAGGGAGATCATCTCCATAGTGTGAGACTGAGAGCAAGAGGTTAATCCCAGCTTTGACACTGACTCCCTCTGTGGTCTCGGTTAAAAGCCAAAATGTTCAGACTTGGTTAGGTAAAGATAGCCAAGGCAAGTGGGGATAGTAATACTTCCCTGCCTCACAGGCTTTTGTGACAATTAAGCACGAATGTTTTAAAAGCGCTTTATGAATCCTAACATACACCAGATTGGAGACAGAACTCTCCTGTACCTAGGCTCCTAGCAGCTCTCAAAAACACACCTCATCGTTCCTTGTCATTTTTGTTAAATAGTGCCAATTTTTCACAGACATCAACCCCCATTTCGCTCCCCGCCCCAAGCACAAGCAACTGCTGTGCTCCACTCCTGTAGCAGGGATCCAGGCAAACAGGACCAAAATATTCTTCCCCAAAAAACCCATTTTACATTTAATTTGTCAGTGAAGTTTGGGGTGATACCAAAGGATCTCCACGCTAACCCTCCTCAGAATTCTCAGTCTGGCCTTGTACACAGTGGTGTGTTTGTGGTGTACAGCAGTCTTTTATAGTTGCTGGATGGGGAACAAAAAATTGTTTCATAGGCCAACCTAAACATATTAAAGTGGTTTAGTTGAGCTTGCCAGATCTGCTGAGAACTAAAACAAGTAATCATTGACTAGCTGGTAACAATGAAGCTACAGCGTCATAGAATCATAGAATATCAGGGTTGGAAGGGACCTCAGGAGGTCATCCAGTCCAACCCTCTGCTCAAAGCAGGACCAATTCCCAACTAAATCATCCCAGACAGGGCTTTGTCAAGCCTGACCTTAAAAACTTCTAAGGAAGGAGATTCTACCACCTCCCTAGGTAACGCATTCCAGTGTTTCACCATCCCCCGAGTGAAAAAGTTTTTCCTAATATCTGACCTAAACCTCCCCCACTGCAACTTGAGACCATTACACCTCGTTCTGTCACCTGCTACCACTGAGAACAGTCTGGATCCATCCTCTTTGGAACCCCCTTTCAGGTAGTTGAAAGCAGCTATCAAATCCCCCCTCATTCTTCTCTTCTGCAGACTAAAGAATCCCAGTTCCCTCAGCCTCTCCTCATAAGTCATGTGTTCCAGTCCCCTAATCATTTTTGTTGCCCTCCGCTGGACTCTTCCCAATTTTTCCACATCCTTCTTGTAGCGTGGGGCCCAAAACTGGACACAGTACTCCAGATGAGGCCTCACCAATGTCGAATAGAGGGGAACGATCACGTCCCTCGATCTGCTGGCAATGCCCCTACTTATACATCCCAAAATGCCATTGGCCTTCTTGGCATCAACGACACTGTTGATTCATATCCAGCTTCTCGTCCACTGTAACCACTAGGTCCTTTTCTGCTGAACTGCTGCCTAGCCATTCGGTCCCTAGTCTGCAGCGGTGCATGGGATTCTTCCATCCTAAGTGCAGGACTCTGCACTTGTCCTTGTTGAACCTCATCAGATTTCTTTTGGCCCAATCCTCTAATTTGTCTAGGTCCCTCTGTATCCTATCCCTACCCTCCAGCGTATCGACCTCTTCTCCCAGTTTCGTGTCATCTGCAAACTTGCTAAGGGTGCAATCCACACCGTCCTCCAGATCATTAATGAAGATATTGAACAAAACCGGCCCGAGGACCGACCCTTGGGGCACTCCACTTGATACCGGCTGCCAGTTAGACATGGAGCCATTGATCACTACCTGTTGAGCCCGACAATCTAGCCAGCTTTCTATCCACCTTTATAGTCCATTCATCCAGCCCATACTTCTTTAACTTGCTGGCAAGAATACTGTGGGAGACCGTGTCAAAAGCTTTGCTAAAGTCAAGGAACAACACGTCCACTGCTTTCCCCTCATCCACAGAGCCAGTTATCTTGTCATAGAAGGCAATTAGATTAGTCAGGCATGACTTGCCCTTGGTGAATCCATGCTGACTGTTCCTGGTCACTTTCCTCTCATCTAAGTGCTTCAGAATTGATTCCTTGAGGACCTGCTCCATGATTTTTCCAGGGACTGAGGTGAGGCTGACTGACCTGTAGTTCCCCGGATCCTTTCTTCCCTTTTTTAAAGATGGGTACTACATTAGCCTTTTTCCAGTCGTCCGGGACCTCCCCCGATCACCATGAGTTTTCAAAGATAATGGCCGATAGCTCTGCAATCACATCCGCCAACTCCTTTAGCACTCTCGGATGCAGCACATCTGGTCCCATGGACTTGTGCTCGTCCAGCTTTTCTAAATAATCCCGAACCACTTCTTTCTCCACAAAGGACTGGTCACCTCCTCCGCATGCTGTGCTGCCCAGGGCAGTAGTCTGGGAGCTGACCTTGTTCGTGAAGACAGAGGGAAAAAAAGCATTGAGTACATTAGCTTTTTCCACATCCTCTGTCACTAGGTTGCCTCCCTCATTCAGTAAGGGGCCCACACTTTCCTTGACTTTCTTCTTGTTGTTAACATACCTGAAGAAACCCTTCTTGTTACTCTTAACATCTCTTGCTTGCTGCAACTCCAGGTGTGATTTGGCCTTCCTGATTTCATTCCTGCATGCCCGAGCAATATTTTTATACTCCTCCCTGATCATTTGTCCAATCTTCCACTTCTTGGAAGCTTCTTTTTTGTGTTTAAGATCAGCAAGGATTTCACTGTTAAGCCAAGCTGGTCGCCTGCCATATTTACTATTCTTTCTACACATCGGGATGGTTTGTCTCTGTAACCTCAATAAGGATTCTTTAAAATACAGCCAGCTCTCCTGGACTCCTTTCCCCCTCATGTTATTCTCCCAGGGGATCCTGCCCATCAGTTCCCTGAGGTTGTCAAAGTCTGCTTTTCTGAAGTCCAGGGTCCGTATTCTGCTGCTCTCCGTTCTTCCCTGTGTCAGGATCCTGAACTTGACCATCTCATGGTCACTGCCGCCCAGGTTCTCATCCACTTTTCCTTCCCCTACTAATTCTTCCTGGTTTGTGAGCAGCAGGTCAAGAAGGGCTCTGCCCCTAGTTGGTTCCTCCAGCACTTGCACCAGGAAATTGTCCCCTACACTTTCCAAAAACTTCCTGCGTCATGCTGAAATGATACAAAACTATACCTGCATCACCTCCAAAAAAAAATCTTACTTTTAAGAATAGACTGCAGCAGATTTACTCAGACTTCTGTGTTGTACTGCACATTTTCTGGACTGTGACTTTTTACTGAGGCTCCTGCAAATTATAGCTTTTTGAAACTTAAACTGATCAATAGCTACCTGCAGTCTTCAAAGCTGCTCTGGATTTGCAATGATACGAGTAGAACATGAACTGAAGAAACCTTTTAAGTACAACAGTGTGATAGATTAATTCGTACACAAAAGAAATCAGAAGGATCCATCTGAAGCTCTGAGCTACCTGAGTTTGAGTTGCTGCAAATGTTTACAATAACTGAAGACAGCAGCTATCCTTAAAGATAATTGATTTATTGAGGGATCATATTTTCAAGGTAAAAAAATGGAACAGTCGTCTTGTAAGGAAGCAGGATTCAGTGAGTATGGTTTTAGTGTAGATCATGGTGGTCAGCACAAGAAGTCTTGTGAGCTGGGGGGTTGTGGGGAAGAGAATAATGGATCCCTGTTCCTCTCTTATATTTTCTTTACCTTTTTCCTTCTCTTTTTTTCTTTTTCCCCATTTGGCTTCTACCCTTTCCCCCTTTTCCTTGCTTCAATCTTCCTCTCCTTTCCTTTTCCATCCTGTGCTTTCATCCTCGTATTTCCTCTCTCAGCCACACTTGTTCATGTTCTCTCTCACTTCTACTCTCAGTAATTTGTCTCCTCCTCCCTTTTCCTATTATATTCCTCTGACGGGTAGTACCCTGCCACAATCCACTGCTCAACAAGTGAGATGGGGCAGGTAAATGGAATTGTAGTCACAAGCCGCCAGACTGGGTCTGTAGCCACTTACATGTGATAGCAGTGCAGCTGAGCTGCCTATAGACTCGCTACATGCAATAATCTTTCAAGTCTTCACATGGATCTGATTTTGTGGGCTAGATCATCCCATTGCTTGGCAGTCCATAGGCTATTCATGATAAGTCCCTATTGTCTCTGTACTCGAGGGAATTAGTGTACTCTTAAAGGGATGGAGAGAGATGATTTTTATTAGACACTTCTATGTGCCTTTAGAAATCATGCATGCATATGCCACCCACTTGCCTCAATGGGTCGGAGAACTTGATGGGACCAGTGGTGATGGGAGATATTCCCAGCAGCAAGGGAGGGAGACTCTCTAAGGGACATCAGGTAGCTCCTTCCCCTGGGAGTCTCTGGCACCCATTGGCCAGGTGCGGGAGGAGGGGTGCTGATTGGCTATCATTCCCCAGCTCCCAGGATTTACCTGATGCAGGAGCCATGTAGAGCCCCTTACAGCTCCATTCTAGCAGCCCCACCCTACCCACCCTGAACTCGGAATGGGAATCTGGCCTGACAGATGCTGTGGATCTAGCCAATCACTGGTTTGGGAATCAGGAAGGAATTTTTTCTCCCATGGGCCAACTGGCAGAGGACCAGGGAGTTTTTTGGCTTTCGCACAGCACCTTCAAGCCACAGTGGGTTAAGTAGGAACATGCTTAGTACCTAACTGAGGTACTTGGTTAGAGCTGTTTATTCATTGCAACTTGCCATCTGTTTCCAGTGTGGTTAAGAGAATAAAATGAACAGTTCCCAGAGGTAAAAGACCTGCGACATTGCTGATGAGCCTTGGGCTCATGGTATAGGGTGAGACCATGCTATAGGGTGGCCTTCCTGGGCTGAGATTAGATTTTGTAGCTTTCTCAGACCAAGATCAGACCCTGTGGCCCTTGCAGGCCGAGGGTCCCACTCTGCTGCAATCCTCTACCCACTCATGGCGGGGTGGGGGTGCTAAGACTCAGAGAGAGCTGAGTCCTGGAGGGGTAAACTGAGGATTAGGGTTGTCAAGAGTCCCCTGTTATTGAAACACTATGTTGGCAACCCTACTGAAGATAGCCTACCCCGCATTATGGGTTATATGGTAAGGAGCCTTGTAACTCCTGCACTGGAACGAATTAAATGTCTGGAATAGGCAAGTATCAGTGATGGGCAGGTAACGCCGTTCCTGTGTTAAAAGTTTAACAACACTTTCAGCCTTCCACTTAATTCCATGCATCTGTCTGTCCTCATTTTGTCATTGTGTCCACATCAGTTGACATTTTGTACAGAATGTATTAGTACGCTCAAAATGTACAGCTAAGAGAGGCTGTGTTACCTCTGTGTGTGTGTCTAACTTAGCTGTGTAGGAAAAAGTATACTGAAGGTGTAGGATGACTTGAGGGAGGACACTTTTGAACACTCTAAGCTGCAAAGCAATCAAGGGCGCCTGCAGTGCATTTTGTAAGGTGTGCAAGGGCCAATCCAAGAACTCTTAACAATTGCCTTCTCAGCTATGCAGCTTCTAAGATTGGAGTCTCCACATGCTAATGCCATATTTTTGCAAGTTAGCAGAACTTCAAAGCTCTGTAGCAAGTAGCTGCTTCTTTTTGTGTCTCCCCCACCCCCCATCTTTTTTTCTCTTAAGAGCTATAGAAAACTCTGTGGGAAAAAATGTTACATGTGTGTATCTAAAATTTAAGGAAAATTTGTATGGCTATATTACATCATTTGAGAACTAGCATGTGTTCATATCATTAAAGACTCTCTCTTAATACATATGCAGAAGGTACCAGCTTTCAGGTTGCATGGAAAAATTTAATCATGGGCATTTCCTGACTTTTTTGAGTGCTTAATGTAGTTTTTTTATATGGGTAATTTTTTTTTTAATTTGTGAAAACAAGAAAAATAATTATTCTGCTAAACTAAAAATGCATTTTAATTTGCAATTCCGTCCTCAAAGCGAGCAAAATTGTTTTCTTTAAACTTTCCAAAAGAATTCACCTCTAGGCTGAAAACAATCATGGGAAATTTTATTTCATAAGGTAATTGTTTTGGAAAGTTATCAGCCACTCACAATAGGGGTTTAGAATGAAAGTGCCACCTCAACCATAACTAAAATAAAAACAGCTAATGAATAAGTGCTTTCTGGGAAGAATAAATGAAACCTGCAATGCCTGATGTGGACAGTGAAGAATACATAAAGGCATCAAAGTGAGTAAACATCAAATGAAAGATTATCCATGTGGGTGAGGAATCCACTCCAGAGAGAGACTGAACCTGGAACCTCAGTAACCCACAGAAGGAAACTATTTGTTAAGCTAAAGGGAACTCTGCTTTCTCTGTTACTGGTAGTCTTTTCTGAGATCCGTAAACAGCAGTCTGTGTTCCACGGATTCCTTTTTCTTCAGGGGTCTCATCAAACTACTGACCAGTCCCAACCTAGTTTATCTGATAAAACCAGATGAGATTAGGTATATTGAACCAGAATATTTTGATAATTTCACATATTCAGGTACTGCCTTTTCATTGGTAACTATAACTATACGTAACTTCCATAATTAATTAATCTTAGATTGTCTTTATACTTGTACAGTATATCTACTATCTTGTTATTTGAGTTTTAGATTGTTTTAAAATGTATAAATGGATACACAGATGACAAGTTGTTAAATTGAAGAGTGCTCTTGTGACAAGAAATGGGTGTTGAGCAGTGTTCAGCCTGCATATGAGATCAAAGTTCTTTAGAGGATATATACAGCACACTATAAACTTGCTCAATGATACTAAACAAAAATCACTTAAGGACTGAAAGATTGTCAGAATCAAGTCAACCCTCTTCAAAAAAGATTGTACATCTGTGAACACTTGGACTACAGCACTTTAGTGCATGATGAAATCAGTAAGGAAAGTTATGTATTGTGCATACCGTTTATACATATTAATTAGTTTTTTAAATAAATTTCTTTCATAATCAGATTTCTTCAAAGAAGGCAAAATGGACAGTCCACATTCAGGACTACATACTCGTCAAGTATAATGCTTTAAAATAAAGCTTTATGTTTTACTTATTTGAGCACTGAAAAGCACTGGAAGTTTTTTTATGCTCCAGCTATTCAGATGATGGATGAATGGATTTTCTTAAGATTGTCCCAAAAAATCATATCTGGGTTAAACCCAAACATTAGAAGTTTCACTACAAGCAGTGATTTTTGGAGAAAAGCTATAAGCAACTGAAAGAGGAAGTTAAAATCTAAATGGCTTTTCAAAATTAACTATAATACGACTTGGTAGAAAATACATCAATGCTAAAACAAGTTATAAACAAGTTTCATATAATCCAGGTAACCACAAGATTATATAAGTGTCCAAAACTTCTTTCAAGCATATGTTGCTGGCACTCTTTTATTTTTTCTTCCCAGTCCAAACATGGCCCATAATATGCATCCTCATTCTGGGCTTTGGAAATTTTCCCTTTTTTAGCGCTTTTATCTTGGCACTTTTTCTCTACATCACAAATGGCTGTTATCATAGATAGAAGGCACTGTTAACCTCTGAGCAGAGAGCAAACACTTCTCTTTCACTGCTGCTTGGAGTGTGAAAATCATTTCCAAACCAAGGTTTCCTCCATGCTAGTGCATTCATCTTGCTGCCCTACCAAGTGATTGACTCAGCATGCTATTACTAATAGGAATATGGAATTAAGTTACAAAGAGGTGACATTTTTGAAGCTTATCAGAATTTGTAATGTCTGTGTTTTTATTTTAGTGCACCCTTACCGAAGGAAAACAACAGCATATTGGCCCCAAAGTGCTTTTGAACTTATCTTTCCCTCTGTTCTTCTCCCTGCTACCCAGGGGCAAACACAGCAAAAAACAAACTTTATTCCCATGTCATCTGGTGCTCTGACTTCCACAATCCAACTGATCACCACAGCTGCAATAAATAAAGCGTCTGTTCAATAAGTTTTGTTGCCAAAAATTATTCAACATTCTTTTGGCTAGGCACATAGACTGATGGAAAACAGCACATCTAACTTATTGCCTCTTCCTTGCAATCAAGATTTCTAAGTAATCACTGGAAACTAGGTAGGGGAAAATAGAATGTGAACAATGCCAATCCCTTTGTTTTAATTTACAATTATACTTCCATTGTTTTGTTAAATTAATAATTAACTCTGAAGCATCGTCAACTTGTTAGCAAGAGATGAAGATGGGCTTCTGAAATGTGCAAGAAGCTTTATTTTATATATTTATCTGGATTTTTTCAGAATGTGATATTTGTAATATCTCTTGCTCGTTCACACACATACAGACATTTTTATTTGGCATCTTGCTGGATATACATCTCATGGGACATAAGGGCCATTCTTTGATAAGAACTTAAATGGTCCAGTTGTAACACTAGATAATATACTGTACTATGATCTGAATTATAGGACCAGCCTTATTAAGGAAGAAAGAAATTATGGTGTGATTATTCCTCTTGGTTAAATTGTTTGGTATAGTCCAAAAGTAGTCATTTTAAATGTATTCCTTCGGAATGAAAAAAAAACGCGTTTTCCTCTTTTTTTCTTTCTCTAGGCTGAGGTTCAGCTATGCTATCTGGAAGCACAAAGAGATGCTGTTGAACAGATGTCCTTAAAGCTGTATAGTGAACAGTACAACAGTAGTAGCAAGCGAAAGGAAGAGTTTGCTGATATGTCAAAAGTTCACACAGTGGGAAGTAATGGGTAGGAAACTATTCTTTTTGTTGTTTTATTCTCTCTGATCTGTGCTTTTTTACATGGTCTTCTTTCTTACTGCTATGCTAGCCAGGATTTTTCCTCCTTAACCAAGAGACAAGGTAACATGCTATGTATATTTATTGTCCTATTAATTAATGCAAAAATTAATGAGTTCTGGATAATTTTATCTCCATGAATTGCTTCGCTCCTAGAGCTACCTAACTTTTTTGAATAGCAGCCCATTATCTACATGAGAAATTTTACGTACCCTTAAACTTCAGCCTTTACTAAGCCTGTATTGTCATGCTTTATTTCTCTTTATTTCTTAATTTCTTCTGATGCTTTCAGATTTCCTACTATGTTTTTTCCAAAGACTTCCATGACATGTCAGTATCTTTTTATAACAAATTTCCTTAGAGACCATTTTACTAGATCCTTGGTAGGTGAGTGTGAAGCCTTTCATTTCTGGTTTAAATATGACCCAGTTCAGTACTGACTGAAAGCTATAAGTACTAGAACTGGATAGGAAATATTTGATTGAATGTTGTTTCATCCAAAATAGCCGATTAGTCAAAACCAGAACTTTTAGTGAAAATATAGCTGTTTTGACAGGAAGGTTTCTCAGGTCCAGAATGGAATTTTTCGTCAAAATGATACCAAGCAAGTATCCAGAATAGTTTGGTGAATACTATCCAGAATAGTTTGGTGATATTAGGGCCCTGTGAGGTTCAGTTCCCTGCCTTTCCACATCCTGGGTGAGTTCCCTAACCACTGGAATGTCAGGGCAGTTGTTCTGACTCTGGGACAATCAATATTTAGTTATTGATACAAACTGGAACAGCGCCAACAGGAAAGATTGGGAGAGACCACCCTCAATTAGGCACATGAAGGATCTGAACTTGGGTTTCCCTTTTCCCAGTTGGCTGCACTGACCAGCAGACTATTCTACTACAGGCACACTGTCTCTCCTTTTGGTTTTTCATGAAAATTCAAAAGGTCTCAGTTTCATCCCAAATGGTATCTATTTGGGAAAACTGTTTCCCAACCAGCTCTAATAATTACTTTAACTGTTGTCTGTTGAGATTTCTGTGTCTAATGAGTTTGTCATCTGTCTGATTCCCTGCCAATAATCTCTTCTCCAGCAGTTCCCACTGTAGATATATCTCCCACATTTACAAAGTTTGCATCGTCACTCATTCCTACTATAGACAGTCCCCCTTGAACAGGCTCCATAAGGACTTGTTTCAAACTTCCACTGATGCCAATGGAAAAATGCCCTAGCTCTATCCCCATGATCTGAATATTTCCCTCCCCTGTAGTGATGTCTAGGTCCATAGCTGATCTACCGACTGCAAACACTCTGGCCACAATCCATGGTGCATTGGGGCAGCTTTGTCAGGGCTAACTTTCAAAGGGTGATGCAACATGTCTCTAATTTATGGGCATTCCTATGGTGCTCCTAAACATAGTACCTTATCATAGTATCAATGGCAAGCACTGCACATGTAAAAGACAAAATTGTACATGTAAATGACAGCATTTTAGATGTTTAACCTCTTGCTTAACATCCATAAGTCAGCTATTTAGCAATTAAGATTGGAATTTTCAAAGGGGCCTACAGAACAAAGGGCGCCAGTCTTCATTGACTTCCATATCAATGGGTTGTGGAGTGTCTAACTCTCTCAGGCCCCTTTGAAAATCTAACCCATGAGGTCTGCCCACATTTGATTGCAACTACAAAATTAGGAGCTGTTTTTTAATATTTGGCCCTCAGTGCGCACATATCCAAATTTTGTGCTTGCTATTGATACTATGATAAGGTACTATGTCGAGGAGTAACATGGGAATGCCCATATATTGGAGACTTGATGCATGGCCTTTGGAGCCTGTTCAGGGGAGAATGCCTACAGTGGGAACAAGGTAAGAATGAGGACTTGGTGAATGGGGGAGATATATCTACAGTGGGAATAGATCAGAAGTGATTAGGTGCAGGGAAGAGATGGTTAAAATGGAACCAATAAGGTAGTATCTGCAAATTGGAAAGTCTCTGAGGTGGGAGTAGAAGGGATTGGGGAATGTCTGCAGAACAGGGATAGTTACAGTGAAAATGAGGAGGGATCAGTTAATGTCTGCATAGGAATGGCTATGGAGGGAATGAAAGAGAAACAAATGGGGATCTGCTGCAGAAGAACAATGACCACCGTGGGTATGGGAAGAGTTCAAGAGGAGTAGTAGGGATCAGCTGCAAAATGTTGATACTTACATGGGTTCAGATTCTGAACACTCTCAGAGTTGGTGGCGTGATATCAGAGTTTTAGTTCGGACCCATGTTTACCGTGTTCAGCAAACTATTGCACATGTCTCAGGACCATTTCTTGCAGCCCTTTGGCAGTAATCATTAGACCGTAGTTAGGACTGCAGGATCAGGCTTTGAGTGCATTGACTGAACATTATGGAATGCTCCAGATATGCACAGAATTTAAAGCAATGTTATTTTTTAAAGCTGTTATGGTCAGAAATTTGATTTCCTCTGTAACCCTTCTGCCCATCAGAGTTGGCAGCAACAAGGGCCGGGTTCAATATCTAGGGGATCCATTCCAATAACACAATGCAAACCGGCTCGAGCCCCCACCCAGTGACCTGGGACAAATATATACCACCCCCGCTGGGCACCTCCAAGAGGCAATACTTCCCCTCTCGCAAGCACATAGTCTGAGTGTAGCAAAAAGCCTTTTAATAACAGAGAGAAACAATGTGGCATTATGTTGGGGAAACACCACCAACAGGATTCATAACACAACCCATGAGCAAAAAAACCACCCCAAGCAAATTGGGGCATGCCCCTTTCCCTCGGGTTCTAGAGTCCCAGCACCCAAACGTCTCTTGAGTCCAGCAATCCACAAATCACCCAAAGTCCAAAAAGTCCAGCCCCAGAGTTCAAAAGTTCATCTGCATAGTGTTACTCCCCAATCTGGCTAAAATGTGCCTGTGTGTGGGGAAAAGGGGCAAGGGGCACCTTACGTGTCCTGAAGCTGACTGCCCCACAGGGCTCTGCTCTGCTACGCTGTCTCACGAACGGCTCTGCTCCACCACAACCGGCTCCGCTCTGCACCGCTCGCCGTCTCACAAACAGCTCTGCTCAGCTCGCCGTCTCACGAACGCACCGCTGTCTCACGAACGGCTCCACTCCACCACGACCGGCTCTGCTCTGCACCGCTCGCTGTCTCAAGAACAGCTCTGCTCAGCTGGCTGTCTCATGAATGGCTCCGCTCTGCACAGCTCGCCGTCTCACGAACACACCGCTGTCTCACAGACAGCTCCGCTCCACCACGACTGGCTCCACTCCGCACAGCTCGCCGTCTCACAAACACACCGCGGCACTCTAGATCTTCCGGCTCCCCACTACTTGACACAGTGCTTAGTGATTTCAGCTCTTAGTGATTTCAGCTCATAGTAGTGGGGGCCTTAGTGCTGGTGCACCTTAAGGCCAAAGTGAATGCAGCATAGTACCTGTAGCAAGACTCTTAATAGACCCAAAATTAGCTCTGACATTCCACAGTGGAGAGAGACAGAGGTGCAATTGGTGCTTCAGGCCCTCACAAAGGGGCCCACACCACCAGGTACTAATACCTGTCTCAAGTCTCTCTCAATTCACACAGTTTTGGAACCCATGACCCTTGCCTAGCGAGTGCTACTTAGTTGATGGTGAGTCCCTCCATCATAGCAAAAGGCCAAGTACAGTTCCAAGCACAGTTCCCATAATCAGGGTAATAACAATTTATTCTTACTGCCCCAATAACAGAGACACTGGGGATCCCACAGCAGCCGAAGTGACCATTTGGGCAGCTATGGCCTCAGTCTAGGCGGCGTGGGTGTGCCTATGCAAATGAGATCAGCCCCTGAAGTTTTTTTTTTCCACAACTTGCCACACCTCACCACCAGATGTCAGGGTGGAGCTCATCCTGACACTGCTTACATCCTCCCCCCAGCCGAGAATTTGTCGTCCCGACAAATCACACGCCCTTTATACCAACTCATTGGTTTCCTCCAAAGGGCCTCAGGAAGCCCACTTTAGCTTCCACAAGCCTGTGTGCTAAATGTATTGGCTCCTCACTAGTCACCCCAGGTGCATCATAAGTTAACCGTTTCACTGGTCTTATCACCCTGTCTCGTCTATTGAGACTCTCTGTTGCCGAGGTAGGGGGAACATCCTCTTGAGAGACGGATGGAGAGGCTTCCCTGGAGGGTCCCTCGGCTACTGGCGTAGGCCCCTGCACTCCTAGTTCTAACACTGGAGGGTCCAAGGTGCCCAGGGCATCCTCTACCTGTGTGTCTCCATTGTCCAATAACCTGTGTGTCTCATCACAGGGGGGTCTCATCAGCGGCACCGGGGTGTCAGAAAGGGGCCTAAATAATTCCGCCATGGGGTTTAGGGCGGAAGAGGGAAAACTCTCGTTTAGTTCAGCTGATCGAGTCTGAAATCTTGTCTCCATCCCAGGATACACCAGGGTTGTGTCTTCCTCCTCAGACTCACTCTCAGATGTGCAGAATAGGGGTAAGTTAGCTGCAGGGGGCCCGCTGTCTGTGTTGGATGGCGGCTTTGGTCTAGCACCTCTGTTCTGCCCGGCTGCCCTGTTGTGGCCTGTCTCATAAGGGATGCTTACCAATTCCCCCACAGGGAGCAAAAGGTTTCTATGCACCGTCTTTATTTGCCCTGGGCCGTCTTCAGGTTTGATCTTGTAGACCGGCAGATCTCCCAGCTTTTCCATCACCAGGTAAGGTATTGCCTTCCATCTGTCAGCTATCTTGTGTTTTCCAGCAATACCCAAATTTCGCAGCAGGACTCTGTCCCCCGGCTGGAGCTCCTGCGAACGCACTCTAGCATCATATCGATGTTTGTTGCGGTCTGCGTTCTTCCGAGCCACAGTGGTAGCTAAGCGATAAGCATCCCGCAGCTTTTCCCTTAGTCGGGATACATATTGCTGGTGAGTTTCATAGCTATCTCCATCCTCTGATACACCAAAGCACAAGTCTATGGGTAATCTTGGTTCTCGCCCAAACATCAAGAGATATGGGGTGACTCCCGTAACATCGTTCTTGGTGGCATTGTAGGCATGCACCAGAAATGCGACATGCTGGCTCCAGGTTGCCTTCTGCTCTGGTCGCAAAGTTCCCAACATATCTAATAGGGTTCGGTTGAACCTCTCTGGCTGAGGATCACCTTGGGGGTGATAAGGCGTTGTCCTAGACTTTTTGATTCCTGCTATCTTCAGCACCTCCTTCAGAAGGTGACTCTCAAAATCCCGCCCCTGATCAGAGTGTATCCGAGCCGGGAATCCATAGACTGAGAAATATTTGTCCCACAATACTCGAGCGACGGTGGTGGCCCTCTGATCACGTGTGGGATATGCCTGTGCATACCGTGTAAAATGGTCAGTCACTACTAGAATGTTCCCAACCTTCCTCTTGTCTACCTCTACAGACAAGAAATCAATGCATACCAATTCCAAAGGTTTGTTGCTGGTGATGTTCTTGAGATATGCAGCCCTCGTGGGCAGAGTTTTCCTTTGAACACATCGAGCACAAGTCTCACATTTCCTGCGAACATCTTCAGCCATTCGGGGCCAATAGAACCTACTACGAATAAGTTCCAGGGTCCTCTCCATCCCTAAATGCCCAAAGTCATCATGCAGAGCCCTCATGGCCAGGGCTCTGTACTTTTTTGGCAGCACTAGTTGTGCTCGTTGTTTTTGTAAAGGGTCAGTGGTCATTCGGTGTAGCACTCCCTGAATCAGTTTTAGTTTGGTCCATTCTCTCAATAGTAGTTTACCCTCCGGGTTAGGTGGGACAACCGCAGCTGGGCTTCGCCCCTCCCTTTTGGCAAGTAGTGTATCACGAATGTCAATATCTTGCCGCTGGGCTTCTTGCCAGTCAGCTGCATTGAGCATGGGCAAAGGAGACTGGTCCAATGCAATATAGTTCACTGAAGCAGAAGGCATGCATTCAGGGGGCAGGCCCAAAGCTTCTGCAACACATACCTGAAGGCTCTCACGGGCCTCTGGCTCTCGGCGACTCACACTGCAAATAGCTCTCACTCCATCTGTGGGTATCACAGCAACTTCTGGAGCCTGTGGACGCCTGGACAATGCATCTGCATCTACATTGCTTCTCCCTGATCGGTACTGAATGCTGAACTCATAGCTAGCCAAGGCGGCCACCCATCTCTGCCCTGTAGCATCCAGCTTAGCACTTGTTAACACATAAGTCAGTGGATTGTTGTCTGTCCACACCTGGAACTGAGCACCATACAAGTAGTCTCGAAATTTCTCAGTGATGGCCCATTTCAGGGCCAAAAATTCCAGCTTGTGGGTGGGATAGCGAGTTTCACTATCAGACAATCCTCGGCTGGCAAAGGCTACAGGTTTACGTTTGCCTTCCACTTCCTGGTACAGGACTGCTCCCAGACCCTCCAAACTGGCATCAGTATGCAGGATAAAGGGTTTGCTTGGGTCAGCAAAAACTAGGACTGGAGCATGAGTTAGGCAAGTAATGATTTCTCGAAAAGCCCTTTCACATCTCTCATCCCACCGTGGCCCAAATGGTTCAAATGGGCCATAGTGTCTCTGCACAGGGGGCTTTGGAGACCTCCCCTTATTCTTGGACTTAGATTTGTTCTTGCTGGACTGATGTCCCCTGGTGAGATCGTTCAGAGGCTTTACAATCGTAGCATAGTTTTTCACAAATCTGCGGTAGTAGCCACTAAATCCGAGAAAGGTCTTGAGTTCTCTGTAGTTACTTGGACGTGGCCATGTAGTGAGTGCTTCTATTTTATCAGGATCAGTACTCACACCCTCTTGGGACACGATGTGACCCACATACTTCACTGAGGTTCTGCAGAACTGGCATTTGTCAATTGAAAGCTTCAGACCATAATCCTCCAACCTATCAAGCACTTTAAGAAGTCTTTCTTCATGCTCCTCTAAGGTTCTTCCAAACACAATCAGGTCATCCAAATAAACTAACACTTGCAGTAAATTCATGTCTCCCACAACTTTCTCCATGAGACGTTGAAAGGTGGCAGGTGCTCCAGAAATCCCTTGGGGCATGCGTTCGAACTGATAAAACCCTAATGGGCAGATGAAGGCTGTCTTCTCCTTATCTTCTTCTCCCAGAGGGATCTGGTAGTATCCACTTCGAAGATCCAACACAGAGAACCACTGGCTTCCCAACAAACAATCTAAGGCATCTTGCACTCGAGGCATAGTGTACTGGTCGACCACAGTACGGCTGTTTAGGGTGCGGTAGTCAATACACATCCGAATTTTCCCATTCTTTTTACGGACTACCACAATGGGTGAGGCGTATGGGCTGCGGGACTCTGTAATGATGCCATTTGCAGCCAGCTCCTGAAGATGATGTCGCACATCTTCCATCTCAGAGAGAGCAATCTTCCTAGATCTCTCCCTGAAAGGTCGAGAGTCATGTAGTCTGATATTGTGCTCTACTCCTTTTGCACATCCCACATCCCACTCATGCAGTGAGAACACCTTGGATCTTTCACAAAGTTTCTTCCTCAGGCGATCTTTCCAGTCCTCGGACACTGGTGAATCTCCAAAGTCAAACTTTGCTGGGTCTATTGTGGGAACTTGAGTTTCACACTGGGGTTTTACAATCGACTCAGGCTCAAAGAGGTCTGCTATCTTTTGTCCTTGCTTCACAACAACATCACGACTCGTTTCATTAGCAATCAGTATAGTCACCCTTTCCTGGGCTTCAACGGGTAGAGTTATGACTCCACTGGGGACCAGCACTCCTTCAGGGAGCTCTCCTCCCATCGGCTGCTCTATCATTGCTAACGTCCGTTTACTGCCTTTCAGACAGGTACTCATGACAAGCACTTCTTGCTCCGTCCTTGCAGGCACTACTAAGGGGGTCATGCCCGCGTACTTCAGTGCCCCAAGCGGTAGCTCAGATGTCTCCCTTTTAGCGCTCTCAATTTTCCTATAGGCTTCAGCACAAAGCGTATGGATCATCAGGGTATTCAGGTACTGGTCCCCAGCCCGCCTTCTGCAGTAATCCGCGAGTACCTTGAAGAGACTGGAGTTGGTCCCTATCAGCACAGACATATCAGAGGTCCCTTTAGGGTCAGGGCATATTAGGGCAGCTGTGTCTACCTCTTCTCTTACCCCAGCAACCTCCTCTGGGAATTCCAGGTGCACTATGACATACCCTTGGTAGGGGTATTCATCCATGCTGAGGCCACACAGGCCAAGGCCAGTCAGTGGCTGTATAGGCAGGTGCCTAAGCATCTGCTGGTAGAATGACTGAAATATAATAGTCACTTGAGATCCAGTGTCAAGCACTGCTTTACACTCCACCCCTTCAATCCTCACCGTGACCTCTGCTCGAGGCCCTATCAGTCCTGCGGGGATCCCAGCTGGACAGTCTTTTCTGGGGGAATCTTCAAATCCTGCAGACCTGGGGGGTCCCCGTCCCCAGACCCTCTGGCAGCTACCGGATCTCTCCCAACTGATCCTCAGCTTTCCATACACTAAGGAGGGGTTTTCTTCATTACGGCACTTGGCAGCACTGTGTCCATCCTGACCACATTGGTAGCAGAAGAATTGACATTTCCCCCTTCGCCTGGGTTGGATGGTGGCTCTAAGTGCGGGCTTCTCAATTGCCACCGTTTGAGGCTTCTTATTCCTGGAAGTCTTAACTTGGTCAATGGTACTTTGCAGCTCAGCTATCCGTTCCGTCAGGACCTGCATTTGTTGGGCAAGTTCCTCTCTGGTGCTCACCATCAGTACACTGGCCGCTTGCAGTGGTGTTGTGCTGGCTGGATCCGATGTTTGGGCTTCCCAAAATTCACTGGCAGCCTGCCTTTCTTCCTCCTCTCTGACCTCTTTTATCAGCTGGGAGTAACTTGGGGGATGTTCCCGTCGTTCTCTTAGCTGGAGATGAAGTAGAATCGGGTTCTGATACTGAGTTCCTCTTACAATTTGAGCCAGTCTGGTCTGATCCATCTGCTCAGCAGTCACTGCTCCCCTCATGACAGCTCTCTGAAGCAGTCTCTCCAGTCTCTGTATGTAGGCTGAAGCCTTCTCGCCCTTTTGTTGTCGGGAATTAAGGAACTTACAGTAGCTGTCTTCAGGGTCCTCTACGCTCCCAAAGTTGTGTTCAAGGGCCTCTAGGCAGTCCTTCACACTGACCCCAGGGTCAGTGAGCTTCAGGGTGCGAATCACATCTAATGCTGGGCCGCCAAGGCTCTCTATGAGGCATCTTCGCTTTTCTGCATCTGGTACGGCCCACTCTTGCAGCATTTCAGTGGTATGCTCTAACCAGGGTTCAAACTCCTCCTCCCCAGCAAATAATCTTAACTTACGACAAGAGTTTGACGCAGCATGGGACAGCACAACCTTTTCCAATGTTTGCCCCAGAGCTTTTGTCCAATCATCAGCCAAGGCTGCAGCCTCTGAGCTAGAAGCTGCTGAGCCAGGGCCCAACAAACCTGACAAATTAGCCATTATACAACAGTAATTTCCTCAAAATATAAGCACAAACAAAAAAAATATAAATTGTTTTCCAATGTAGTGGATCACTCAACAGGTGCTTGCGAGGGGTACTGACCCAGGCATCCCGGACGAGCCCCCAAAAATGTAACCCTTCTGCCCATCAGAGTTGGCAGCAACAAGGGCCGGGTTCAATATCTAGGGGATCCATTCCAATAACACAATGCAAACCGGCTCGAGCCCCCACCCAGTGACCTGGGACAAATATATACCACCCCCGCTGGGCACCTCCAAGAGGCAATACTTCCCCTCTCGCAAGCACATAGTCTGAGTGTAGCAAAAAGCCTTTTAATAACAGAGAGAAACAATGTGGCATTATGTTGGGGAAACACCACCAACAGGATTCATAACACAACCCATGAGCAAAAAAACCACCCCAAGCAAATTGGGGCATGCCCCTTTCCCTCGGGTTCTAGAGTCCCAGCACCCAAACGTCTCTTGAGTCCAGCAATCCACAAATCACCCAAAGTCCAAAAAGTCCAGCCCCAGAGTTCAAAAGTTCATCTGCATAGTGTTACTCCCCAATCTGGCTAAAATGTGCCTGTGTGTGGGGAAAAGGGGCAAGGGGCACCTTACGTGTCCTGAAGCTGACTGCCCCACAGGGCTCTGCTCTGCTACGCTGTCTCACGAACGGCTCTGCTCCACCACAACCAGCTCCGCTCTGCACCGCTCGCCGTCTCACAAACAGCTCTGCTCAGCTCGCCGTCTCACGAACGCACCGCTGTCTCACGAACGGCTCCACTCCACCACGACCGGCTCTGCTCTGCACCGCTCGCTGTCTCAAGAACAGCTCTGCTCAGCTGGCTGTCTCATGAATGGCTCCGCTCTGCACAGCTCGCCGTCTCACGAACACACCGCTGTCTCACAGACAGCTCCGCTCCACCACGACTGGCTCCACTCCGCACAGCTCGCCGTCTCACAAACACACCGCGGCACTCTAGATCTTCCGGCTCCCCACTACTTGACACAGTGCTTAGTGATTTCAGCTCTTAGTGATTTCAGCTCATAGTAGTGGGGGCCTTAGTGCTGGTGCACCTTAAGGCCAAAGTGAATGCAGCATAGTACCTGTAGCAAGACTCTTAATAGACCCAAAATTAGCTCTGACATTCCACAGTGGAGAGAGACAGAGGTGCAATTGGTGCTTCAGGCCCTCACAAAGGGGCCCACACCACCAGGTACTAATACCTGTCTCAAGTCGCTCTCAATTCACACAGTTTTGGAACCCATGACCCTTGCCTAGCGAGTGCTACTTAGTTGATGGTGAGTCCCTCCATCATAGCAAAAGGCCAAGTACAGTTCCAAGCACAGTTCCCATAATCAGGGTAATAACAATTTATTCTTACTGCCCCAATAACAGAGACACTGGGGATCCCACAGCAGCCGAAGTGACCATTTGGGCAGCTATGGCCTCAGTCTAGGCGGCGTGGGTGTGCCTATGCAAATGAGATCAGCCCCTGAAGTTTTTTTTTTTCCACAACTTGCCACACCTCACCACCAGATGTCAGGGTGGAGCTCATCCTGACACTGCTTACACCTCTATAATACTTCAATAGCATGCTTATGGAAAGGAGATCCAACAGATGACTCAAAACTCGAAAGAATTTTTTATCTGGTTGGATTTTTTTTTTTGGCAGGCATACTACTATGCTTACAGTACTTCTAAATGCCATGTGAGCTATGCCATAAAAGAAATAATACAATCTGGAGGTATGTGTTAAACATGAACAAAATGGCTGATGGAAATAGGTCCACATTCTTTTTTATTTATTAATGGCACAGACAAGCTGGTTTTCTCATAAGAAAGGTGCTCATGAATTTTCATTCAAAATAATAAATTGATGTCCATACTTTAAGAAATATGTTTAGGGTTCAAGGGATAAGCCATGCAATTCTGCATATCTTATTTCCTGTTTACCAAGCTAAAATATACCTTAATGTCATTACAAACACTATGTTGCTAACATGACTTTAGTCTATTAACCATAAAACTATGTTGAGGAAGTTTTAGTTATTCGTTCTTTAACACTTCTTGTTGCATTCCTCTTGGAAACCTTTGGGTACCTTTTATTGGATGAATATTTTGGACCAGAAACACTTGCTCTACATTTTTTAAAGTAATCAGTGGACTTGGTTAATGCACCAAAAATCAAGTCATTTTTGTAATTCCTGCATCTAGCAGATATACAGTATTTCAGAAGCTGAGCTTCTCTTGATTCTGCCTCAGGCAATGTGAAAAATTACCTGCTTGCTATGTTGACAGCTATATTTTAATCTTAACCTATCACAAAACCAAAATTTGTCCTATTTTGTTAAATTCTGTTATCTTATACATTTTTATCAAATTAATAATAGCTTATACATTTTTTAAAAATTGAATATCTTTAAAAGCAATGTTTTTTTTAACAATTCATAGTTACGTCAAACCATATTTTTGACAATTCAAAACCAGACTTCATAATAATTAAACATAGGTTTGCATAGCAAAATTTAGACCTTGGTCCAGATCAGGATTTTGAAGACCCCAGTGTGCGAGATGTGTTTGGATTAGAATTTTAATTCTGCTCATTAAATTAAAATTCTGATCCATTTATGGGTTTTGATTCTGAAATATCCACGCCATACCTACTCTGCCAAATGAGTGGAGTGTTTGGATCCAGATTTTGGTTCAACCTATCACTAATTCTTGGGCTAGTTTCTCAGCTGATGAAAACTGAGAAGACCCTGGAAGCCAGTAGAGCCATACCAATTTACACCAGCTGAAAATCTGGCCCCTTGCCTGATAAAATATACATCTTTAATAATCCGCATTCTACCCTGTCATTTTTTATGAGCTGGGATAATTTTTTGAGGAGACATAGTGTCAAAAAAAATGAGTATTGAAGATACAGAATGGTTAGGCAGCTCTCTGAGGTTTAGGTAAGGATTGTATTTCACTGCATTCTGAATACCATGGACTTTATTTATGAAGATTATAGTTTTATATTAGTGTGACGGGCTGCCCCCACCCCATTCCTGGATGCCACCTGATGTACTGGGGTACCACTGAGCCCACCTACTCCACCAGTCTGGGTTCTGTTACACTATCCTGCTGAGCCAGGCCTTCAAGCTTCTCCCACATGCATACAGGTAGGGACACACCCAGCTGCAGAAAGACACAGACACTGAAATCAGCACTGCATGGGAAGGCTTCAGCTAAGGAATTGCCCAGCACTCAAGTGCACACCCCCTCTAGAGTGTAAACCCAAAATTGTATCGTCTTGTGCTGCACAGAGAACTGTACAACATAAACTCATGATAGTCGCTCCCTCCCTCAATGTGGAGGAAGATATACACAGCTTTTTGCCTCCACCCCGGTTATGAATTCCACGGTTGTGGTTTTAAAAAAAACAAAAACACGTTTGTTAACTACAAAGGATAGATTTTAAGTGATTAAAAGGGATAGCAAACAGATCTAAGCAGATTACCCAGCAAATAAAACAAAAACGCAATATAAGCTTAGATACTAAAGAAACTGGTTACAAATAGTAATTTCTCACCCTAAATGTTGTTTTAGGCAGATTGCAGAGTCTCTTGAAGGCAAACTGCTCTTGCTTGCAGCTTAAAACTCCAGGTATTTCTTTCACAGGCCAGACACCTTCCCAGCCTGGGCTCAGTCCTTCTCCCCAACTTTGTCTTTGTTTCTTTGACGTTTCCAGCAGTTATCCTGGGCAGGGATTCAGTAAAGAACCAACCCTGATTATGTCCCTCACCTGCCTTAAATAGGCTTTACATATGGCAGGAATCCCTTTTTTTCCCCAGAGTGGTTCCTCCTCCCTCAGTGGAAAAATACTGGTATTTTATCATGGAGTCCAGTACCAGGTGACTTAATCACATGACCCTGCAGTGTCAAAACAGTCATGAATCAGAGGTTGTTTGTAGCATCCCAGGAAAGCTTCTCAGGAAGGTGGGAGATTAGCATGTTCTCCCTAATAGTCCATTGATTGGTCCCCAGCTAGCCAGCCAGATTGATTGCATTCTCTGTGGTGGGCATTCCCCAGGTGCAAACACTTCTGTAGTACAGACGTATAGTCAATATTCCTAACTTTAGATACCAAAATGATACATGCATACAAATAGGATAATCATATTCAGCAAATCATAACCTTTCCAATGATATCTCACATGCCTTATCTTGAACAAAACATATCATAGTTATGCTGTAATCATATTATAACAATATTTCTATGAAGAATATGTCACATTATGTTGTGTCACAATAAGCTTCAAAATAAAGGTCCATCAAACACCTCATGAGAGGTTACAAATGCCCTCAAATTCTAATGAAACTATTGTTCTTCAACCACAATAACTTGGTTGTTCATGCCTGCTCTTCTTTATAATAGCACCATTGCTTACCTTTCCAAGACAGGAACTATAACCTCATAAATTATTAAGAGTATGCTAAATGTAGTGGTTTGATCTAAAGAGATAATGCAGAATCAACACTTGTGCATTACACAATACTTTTTTAGTTGTCTTGGTGGAAGTAATATTACAGAGGACTAAATGCTTCCTCCGCCCTTCCTTCCTTCCTCTCAAAAGAGGGTGTTTCACAACACATTAACTATGTCTACATACATTCAAAATCACCTTAGATATGGTACACTCATTAATGGTAATTCAAACTACAGTAGCTTATACTACTGTATTTTTGTTATTATTATTTCTCTTGTTCCTTTGTTGCAGGAATTCTCACTTTATAACATTAATGAAAAAAATGTAAAAAACTAGATAAAGTTTTTAAATATCTGAAAAAATTAGCCTTGGTAAGCAATATTAAATTCAGGGGCAGGAACACACACGGTCATATACTAATTTGACCTACAATGATGTTTTTTTCTTCATTTCTATTAATAAGCTTTTCGTCAGTTACAGATTGACAAGTCTTGAGGATTCCTTTTAAGGGGTATTTTTTTGACAATTTTGCAGTTTTTCCATGTATACCTTCTTTCTCATATCACAGTGTTTTAAAAGAATCTATGCTTTACTTACTCACTAGGCTTTCAATAGAGAATCACATTAATCCTTTTAAGCTCCTTATTCTAATGATTTATTTTGTTGAAAACCATAGTGATCCTCCTTTGAATTTTAATGATTGCTGGCTATTCAAAGATTCATTGTTTTGACTTCCTGTCCTTACCTTTGTTTCTTACATGTCTGTAGGGAACACCTGTCTAATACTGTATCTGGCCTTAGTTCTCACTGGCTCACCATATTCACTCAAGCCTATCCTAAAGTGTTAAGTTGAAATGCTAGCTATTCATCCATGAAAATAAATGTAGGATATATATTTGCAGAGATAGGCAGATAGACAGCAGAGGGATGGCTAAATGGATTGAGTCATTTTTCTGTGAAAGTAATATTTTTGGTATGAATAATAGTATATCATGATCATTGTAGAGAAGCTTGTTAAATATAATGTTAGCACTTTAAAAACCATTAGGCAAAGGGTTTTTTATTTTTACATTTTTGCAGCAAGTACAGTATGCTTACAGTTGTCAGAATCTAGCATCACTTGCCAAATTTAGGTCATGTCACTGGTTTAAATTGGATTTCAATTTTCATTTGCGTCCACTCTCTATAAATACAGACTGTCTCTTTAGAAATATAACTTGGAACATCATGAGTTTTCAAGAATATATTATTCTAATACACGATTTTAACAACTAGACTGTATTTATGCATAATACATTTTGTTCCTTATCTACAGCCTTTTGGACTTTGATTCAGAATACCAGGAGCTCTGGGATTGGCTGATTGACATGGAATCTATAGTGATGGACAGCCATGACCTGATGATGTCAGAGGAGCAGCAGCAGCATCTTTACAAGGTTAGAGCTACCGTTACTGCCTTTACCTAGCTATAGAAGATCTGATTAGCTTGACAAGTCATTCTCTCACAGGATATCGCTACGTTCATTGTATGTATCATGGTGTCTATTAGAATTCCCTTCCCTGTCCCCAACCTCATTTCCATCCCCTGTGCACTGACAGGCTGCACCGACATCATAATTGCAAGAAAGTTCCCTTTATCACATTCTATTTGGTGTAATTCTATAGAAGGACAAAGATTTGTCTTCAAGATGCATAGAAATAAATGAAACTGCATTAATAAATAGACTGAAACAAAATGAAGAAAAAATGAAATGGTTGCATTTAACAAAATGTGTTTTGATTGGAGCCTTCAGATGGATTTTTATCCACCTTTCAGACCTCTTCAGGGAAGAGAGAAGTTTGCTTTGATTTTGGTTTAGTGCTGCTGGGATACAGAACTCTTCCAATTTAATTTTTATTTGTTATACATAAAGCAGACATTGTCATGTTAAGTCAATACACTTGCTTGTGATTTAAGCAAAATGATTTTGAACTCGCATATTGATTGGGGGCCTTTTGTCAAATAAATATATACTGTTTCCCTTTTTTGCCATTGCTGTCTTAGTCCAGATTTTTTTTATCAGTTCTTCTTTTTAATGGATAATTTTAATAGTCCTCCAAAATATAGATTTCATCTTAAAACTGTTTCAGGCTTGACTCGGTGTCTGAGAAACTGTATTCAAGAGGCATGATGGGTGTTGGGGAAAGGAGGGAGAGGTTTTCCACAGAAATATCAGGCTGCAGTAAATCTTCCTCATTTAGGCAATTTTTATTGGAGTAATTCTGACAGTTGTCATCCTTGAATTGCTTTGAGCATATGGCGTATTTCAAAGAGCAGATTGTGAATCATAAAAGATAAAATTAATAACTAACTATAGAATCAGCAATAGTATAATGACAAGAAACAACTACCCTCTAGCTTTTTTTTTTATTTCTTATAGAATAAATGGTACATTCAAGGTCAAATAGAAGTTGTTTTCTTTCTTCCATGGTTACATGATTTGATAATTTATTAAATATAATTTATATTTTCTTGCTTTGAATTTATAATTTGTAGATGCTCTTCATGCATTTTATTCTATCTAAGGTTGGTCCTTTTATTTGAAAGGACCTAAACAGAGAATTATGAAATAGGTTATAAAATACCTTCACATGCAGAAAATATTGTTTGAGCTCTAACATATTAAAAGTCACAAGTAAGTTAAGTTTAATGGCCTCACTTTCTCTCTTTGTCAGTCATTTGTTAATATTAAAAGAAAACTAAATACATAATTTCACAAACACATAATTTCTAGATAGGCTCAGAGTTTCCTAGATTTTAAGGCCAAAAGGTTTCAGAATAACAGCTGTCTTAGTCTGTATTCACAAAAAGAAAAGGAGTACTTGTGGCACCTTAGAGACTAACCAATTTATTTGAGCATTAGCTTTCATGAGCTACAGCTCACTTCATCGGATGCATACTGTGGAAAATACAGAAGATGTTTTTATACACACAGACCACGAAAAAATGGGTGTTTATCACTACAAAAGGTTTTCTCTCCCCTCACCCTACTCTCCTGCTGGTAATAGCTTATCTAAAGTGATCACTCTCCTTACAATGTGTATGATAATCAAGGTGGGCCGTTTCCAGCACAAATCCAGGGTTTAACAAGAACGTCTGAGGAACGGGGGGGGGGGGGGGAATAAACAAGGGGAAATAGGTTACTTTTTATAATGACTCAACCATTCCCAGTCTCTATTCAAGCCTAAGTTAATTGTATCCAATTTGCAAATTAGTTCCAATTCAGCAGTCTCTCGTTGGAGTCTGTTTTCGAAGTTTTTTTGGTGAAGGATAGTCACTTTGAGATCAGAAATCGAGTGACCAGAGAGATTGAAGTGTTCTCCAACTGGTTTTTGAATGTTATAATTTTTGACATCTGATTTGTGTCCATTTATTCTTTTACGTAGAGACTGTCCAGTTTGCCCAATATACATGGCAGAGGGGCATTGCTGGCACATGATGGCATATATCACATTGGTGGATGTGCAGGTGAACGAGCCTTTGATAGTGTGGTTGATGTTACTCAAATAAACTGGTTATTCTCTAGGGTGCCACAAGTACTCCTTTTCTTAAGGCCAAAAGGGACCATCTGTTCTGACTTCTTGTATATGACATGCCCTTAAATTCTATCCATTTACCCCTTTATTGAGCCCAATAACTTGTGTTTGGCTGACGCATATTTGCCAGTACGGCATCCAGTCTTGATCTGAAGATATCAAGATATGGAGAATCCACACTTTCCCTTGTTTGTTCGTTCCAATTGCTAATCACCCTCACTGTTAAAAATGTGAGGATTGGAATAAATAGTGTGTTACAAGTCAGGATTGAAATGCTTAGGCACTGTATATTCATACAGGGCAATTTCCAAAGTGCTTTGCTCTATGCCTTAATATAGCCATTATTTTCAGTTTTACATTCAAGAATTCAAAAAATTCAAATATTTTTTTTAAAAAACAACAAAAATCGGCTGGAATCACAAGAAGCACCCCGCCCCACTATTCTATGCACCCTTTAGAAATGCTTTTTATCTTGATGTATTCAAAATCCAGTCATAAAGGTATAAATGGTCATGTATATAATGGGAGATAGTGGTTAGTGGGGTAATGGGAGGGATAAAAGAGGACAGGGACTTACTCAGAGGTTTGCAATGCAGTATGGTGACAAAAATGGCCAACACAACTTTAGGCCGCACATACAGAAATATTTTATCACAGAAAGGGAGATAATATTCCCTGGATTTAATGGAGCCCTGAGTTATGCTGGCTTCTTCTGGTACAATGCTCCTGGGATTCGAAAGTTCAGACAGAGGAGAGTTGTCAAGTCTATAGCTCCCACATACCTGCAAGGCCTACAGTGAATGAGCACAGGTTCCAAACTGGGTTCAGCACTTTCTCTCTGAAGTCTCCACAGGTGCTTGCAGAGCCCCAGCATACAGAATGTATTATTCTAGTACACTTACAGTTCTTCCACTGCAAAACCATAAACGGTGTGGGTGTCCACACACTGCTTGGCAAAAGGACAGAATAGGTGAATGAACAGGGCTTTTTTATCTCTAATTTCTATGATTTTAGTAACCAGGATACATCGTGCCCCTAACAACACTCAGCATTTATATTTCTAAAACCCAGCATCGCTAACCTACCCTACAGTCAATAACTAAATGCTCTTAATTGTGACACTCTACCTATTTGAAAGATCTGACTCAGAGTCGTTGGTGATCTGCCTAGCAATCACAGCCATGTGGTATCAACACTGTCTATATTTTATACTAAACATGGAAGTAATTCTACTCTGTCGGGGGAAGAAAATCTGAAAAGAAATGCAGGCAGCTGAGTAATCAAAACTGTTGAATGACGGAGGATGTTATGAAAACATAGGCCTTATTTTAGGTATTCTTTATCAACTGCAGCTTCAAATATGAACTTGTTAATTGCACTTTCTGCTTTTTGGTGGATTCTCCTAAACCCTCAGATCCCCTCCTCCCAGCTATTGAGCTGACAAGTAATTGTACCTCTGAGCCACCTCAGCAAGCCTTCTCTGCCAGTGAACCTGCTGTGGTATCACTATTACCAACAGTAATCATTGCCCCTAAGGAGTCTATGAATGGAAAGGAGGTGTGATAAAACAGGTAAATCAGGAGGGGAAAGCATGCATTAAAGCAGCATAACATAATATATAAATGCTAAAATTGCATGTGGGAAAATAAAATGCATTTTCCCAGGTTAGACTCTTTCCCCAGTACTATATTTTCAGATTTCATATAAATTTAAGCCAATTCCTTCTTCTTAATTTTGCATTTAAATATACGAGGAGGCTCTCAGTTCTTATTAGAAATTCTGTTTGCCCTTCTTTAAATCTATTTTATTCTTTCTATAAATATAAACAGGAGTGCATAGTGCAGCTGATATTTTTTTTAAACTCTAAGTATGTATGATATACACTAACAGTATTGTTGGTTCTCCTTCATTTTATTTTCCTATGTTTGAGCACAACTTTTAAAGAGAATTATTCTTCCTCCTGCAGCCCTCTCCCAGGGATATAAGGGACAATTCACTCAATTTTCATTTTCAATTTTTAAAAAGTAACAACCATGATTTTGAAATTTGACTAATATATGTTACAGATGCAAACACAGAATGAGTGGTTTACAGCTTGCTAGTCTATAATTGAAATTAACTTATAAGGAACATCTAATTTTTTCTGATATCTGATTGATTTCTGAAGATCACTGTAGCTCAGTTGAACATAAACGGAAACCCTCATTTTTATTGATAGCATGTGGACCTGATCCCATAACCCTTCTTTGTATATAGCGCTCACGTTGACTTCAGGTGGATTTGCATGCCGAAGGTTTGCAGAATCAGGCCCACAGAGTTTAAACTCTGCTAATGAATCGTTCAGTGGGACCTCGAGTATGGATTTTATCTCTATACCTTGAATGTTCAAAAATGAAGCAAATCAGTGTTTATTAGAGCTCTGGAGATTAGAAATGAATATATGAGACACAAAGTTAATGATAATTCCTACATTTCCCCCAGAAGATTAATTGTAAAACTTAATTGTGTGTTAGATTAAAACACCATTTAAATAAGTAAGATATGATTGTTAAAATTGTTAGCATTTAGAGAATAAAATTAAATAAACATTTTTTAAAGACTCAAAATAAAAACACCAGGATGTCCTTTAATATTTGGATGTATGATTACAAAACTATTTAAGATGCTTGGAATACATACTGCATAAGCAATCTCTTGAATTATCAAGTCTTCAGGAAAGATTAACTCTATAGTGAATAGAAAAAAATTGGTACAGCAGTTGGAAAGATTTAGAAGAAAATCTGTCAATGTGGCTTTTTAACAGGTTAAATACTGAAGTATCCTATCAAAGGGAAGAAGTTCACTCTCTTAAATAACATTAAAATGCACATCAAGTGTTATGGACCTCTAAAGAAAAACTGAAAAAACCTTTCCAGCAGTTTTTTGTTTCCCTAATGGAAGCTGCGGTTCTTCTGAAGGTGCAGTTCATTTTCTCCTCTGGGTGTGCTGCTGCTCCATTGTGCTATTCATTCTAGCTCTGTGTGCTGTGGCCCTGAGTGGTTCAAACAAACCGTGGTGAAAGTTTCCCTCATTTGCATCACTTCTAGACAGCCCTGTCATACTCTTTGCTGACAGGAAATCACTGTCTTTGTCACCTTTTTTCAGTGATCTCCTTTTGGCAGAGATTGGCCATGTGACCAGGATTAATCACAACAACAGTTCTGGCTCGGAACTCAATGACATGTTTTCCTCAGCACTTCAATAACGGTGGAGAGGAGTCAGTAGGACATGACTACATTAATTTCAGAGTGAAAAGATAATTAACACTTAAGGACTAATGTTATAACCTATGGAGCTATTATTCAAATTAAACCTAATTTATTGTAAACTTGCACACAAAAAAATCAACCCTCCCTCCTTAATGCAACTGTTACAAATAAACTTAGAGTAGTCCTGGATTTAAAAAGAACAAACGATATTTCAAATAGTAACATGAATAAACTAAAACTTAAAACATTTGAAACCAGAGGCTGAAGTATGTAAAGTGCTTACTTAGATGATATGAATAGGATACTGGCAAACAAAAGCAGCAGTGTGCTCCTAGAATGCTGTGCTTAAAGGAGTTTCCTTGGCAACAGAAATGCAGTTCCAAAAGTAGACAGAACTTTCCTCAGAAAACATACTATTAATAACAACCTTCCGGAACAACTTGGAACAATTTGACTACTTGGCAATAATAATGCCAAGTGTTCTGCGAATTAATCTAACACATAACAGTTATATGTTTCTCTTGCCCATAATTCTCCTGAATCTCAGGCCTGAGTTCTGTTCGCTTTGAGGATATAAATGTGAGAAGCAGTTCTAAATGTTACTAAAGAGAAAGAAAGCTGAAATACCAGTAGCCTGCAAGGATCAATTAACGTGCTCTGTATCTTTTTAACTTGTAAAACAGAGTAGTTCAACTGGATTATTTTATTCCATTTAAAACAAGGACTATATACCTACTGAAGTCACACTGTAGTTGTCTTTATTTCAACCAAATTACTGCGGTAAAAAAAATATATTACAAGGTAAACTGCCTGAAAAGTATTATATTTGGACTGTATCCTGTGGAGACTGATCCTAGAGCCCAAATTCTGCAAGATGCTGAGAGCTTCCTGTTAGTCTAGTAATCTATCTTCTTATATGAGACCACTAACAGTCAGTAGGAGTTGAGAGTACTCACCAATTCTCAGGAAGCTCTCAGCATGTTGCAAGATTAGACCCTTTCTGGACAGAAACTATAAATGTGCTATGCATGCAGTATTTTTAAATACGTCATCATTTCTATGTCAGCCAAGAGAATAAACTAATTTCAAATCTGCCTTGCCAATAGGAATCAGTAGAATTCTTCTAAAGGCCATAAGCTTACTAGACAGGAAAGGTAGAGTACTACCTTGACCTTTTCTGAATCCTTGGATCTAAAGGTTAAAAGTAATCAATATATCTCGTTGTGCAGCTTGGTAATATGTAATAACCATCATGTTAAAATCTAAATGATTGCAGATAGCACTTAAGTATGTTGACCCATTTGGGAGCCTTTTTAATTGCAATAAGGATAGTCATTATAGTTTGCTAATAAACTTTTAGGCTAAATTGCAAGAAGTGCAGCCTTTAGCTTTTTGAAATATGACTTTTACTTTAATGCTGATAAAAATTGAGTGTTCCAAGGTGAAAGCTTTGATTTTTATCTGTAGAGATTTATATATTCCTTTCTCATGTCTGTTCAAAAATTACAGAAGGATTATACTGTTAAATAATACCAATAAGGATATTGTTCACTTGCAGTAGTTAATTGTATCATTGTTCAGTGCTCTTACATTATTTCCATAGGTATATGAAAAGATACATGACTTAATAAAAATAACCGGACCAGTTTTGTAACATGCTCTTAATATGTCATTATGCCAGAGAGCATGACTGAACTTCAGTAAGTGAAGCTTTTTAGAGACTAAGAATTTAGTATGACTCTTTCTACACAAGGAAACTGAACTGTGTTTCACAATAGGTATCAAAAATGACTGCCCAACCGAAGCTGTCCTGACAATAGTTGTCCCACTGTGATAGGAGGGTCAACTGAGTTCAATACCTGTTGTAGCAAAGCATCCTAGACACTTATAGCACTGTGCTGAACTTGGTTGACACTCTCCACACCAACATTTTCATTTTCAACACCACAGGAAAGATGATTGGGGAAAGCCGACTTTGACACCTAGTGTAAAAATAGTTCATTTTTTCAATGAAGACAAGGCCTATATTTTAACACTATTCTATGATTAAGGCTAAGATTTAGTCATGGGTATTTTTAGTAAAAGTAAAAAGGCAGGTCACGGGCAGTAAACAAAAATTCACAGCCTATGACATGTCCATGACTTGTACTATATACCCCTGACTAAATTTTGGGTGCTCTGGAGGGGGGATTCCGGGGGCGCTGCAGGTGCTCTGGGGTGGCTCGGGGGTGGGGATACGCAGCCCAGGGGTGCTTCTGGTGCTGGGGGGACAGTGGCATGTGACCTGGGACTTCCACTTGTGCTCCGGGGCGGAAGGGAGGTGTGGCCCAAGACCACCGCTGCTGCTCCAGGGGGGAGGGTGCGCGGTGGCCCGAGACTGCCCTAGAAGCAGCTGCTGCGGCTGGCCTGGAGGCCATTCGAGCAGCTCAGGCAGCTTCCAAGCCAGCCGCACCAGCCGCTGCAGAAGTCACGGGGGTCCCAGAAAGTCACGGAATCCGTCACTTCCATGACCTCCATGACAGACTTGCAGCCTTATCTATGATTAAAGTGCTCAGCATCTATGGCAAATTTTATATTTTAATTTATAAAGTAGCAGGAAGAATTATTACTGGCAAGAAGTCTTATTTAAAGTAGATAAATGTTTGGCCTTAATGTTCCAGTAATTACAACAGCAAAACATTGTGATTCTCTAGACGCGGTAATCAAAGTAAGGATAAAGTATGGATGCAAAAGGAAGAATACTATATTCCTCTCTGCTTCCATTTTGAATGCATAAACATGTTTCTAGAAGCAGTAAAGCAGTGTAGGAATTCTTTTGCGGCCAGCCCCCAGTTATTCCAAAAGTATCCCTGGTACATCTCATGAGAGTAAAAGAGTTTCTTCTCACATTCAACCCAGCATGCTTTTGAAAATGAATTCCAAAATGGATGAAGGCCATATTTATTGATCTTGTAGGCACATTTCATGCTTAAAGAAAATAATGTTAATAAGACGACCCTGATTTTCAGGTCCAGCCAAAGTTCTCTTTGTACAAAACCTGAGGCGAGGGACAACAAAGTTGGTTTAGGCCACCTCCAAATTTCCTGTATTCTGCGGCTGTCCAGGAGCCAAACAATTTAGAGAAGCCTCAAGGCTGGTCTAATCTGCACTCAAATGCCCACAGCCCTTGGCGTCATTGATGCAGCTAAGAATAGCCAGTGTACACCAGCACTCCAACCTCACTCCTGTGCTGGGAATCTTCAAGGGGGGGACAGTGGAGGGCCATTCCACTGGTGGTCTGATCCAACCACTTAAATCACCTCTGTGCCCCTAAGCATGTACTGGAGATACATTATACTCTAAAGATTTATATACTATAATTATTTTTGCAAAGCCATGCAAAAGTTTATTCTAACAAATCCTCAGTCCATTCTATGAAGGCCTCCAATGTCTAATGTGTTGTGCACTCAAAAGAAGTTACTGTAGTTTCCTAAGTTTCAGACACTTTACACCAAATTCAGACTAACTGTAAAAGAGCGCAAGTCCATGAAGTCAAGTTCATGAAGTTACTCCCACTTATACTAGGCCAGGGCTTTGTGTTTATCGTTAGATTTAAAATATGCACATTCCAGGATTTTAGGGAGATTTTCAGAAAGCAGGGTATGATTTAGTTGTTCAACTTTAAAAAAATCAGTAGAAGTCACCTAACAAAAATCCCCACAGAATGCTTAAAAATATTTACTCTCATGTGAAATTCACTCATAAAAATTCTAATAGAATAATGCCAATGCCTGAGAGATCAGCTCATTACAGTAAAGAAATTCCAGAGTCAAAGCTGATTTCTCCATCTTTCATTCAGGCCTCTGTTCAACCCTTGCATTGTAAAATCAAACATTTCTTTTGAGATGTCTTTATATAATAGAGCAAAGTAGGGTGAGTTAAGAGTAGAGTGGTAGTTTTAACGTTGAACATTGAACTTTGGTTGGTTGGTTTGCTTATTTGCTTGTTTGTTGGAGAGGATGTTTGGATAGAGAAAACATTTAAACATATTTTGAGCATAAAAAGGCCATATGGCCCAATATTCCTTACCTTCTTTGATGAATCTTGATCCCACCTTTCCTGATTTTTCACCTTATGCTGTCTAATTCCCTCGTTTTCCAGAAATAAATCTAGATAGCCCAAACTCATTTGACTTACTACTTTAATTGCATTCCTCCTACTATCTTATTCCATATCCGTAATATAATGTGTGAACTTCCTCTTTCTGAGCTCCCTATTTACTCCTAGAATAATCTCATGTTGTTGTTTTATGCTGTAGCCATCATATTCCTCAAACAGGTTTTGTGCAGTGCTTTATATTTAAAAAAGGATTTTAATAGTTTTTTTAAAGCAAACAAACAAACAAAATACCTCTTCATGAAGTTGTGCTCGATTAAGACAAATTCTTTGGACCTTAATTCACTCATGATGCCAGTACACTTAATACATGCCCATACAAATATGTTCAAAAATCCTTATTGCATGCCAAGTTTCAATTTAGAGCAAATGTGTATGGCCAAGTTATAATGGCCTGAAAAGTTCCTTAGACAGACCAGGAATTTGAGTTCCTTAGACAGACCAGGCATTTGTGTCTGACGTTACAGAAACAGCAGTTATTTTATGCCATAAAAAAATCACTACAGTGCTGTGTGCTAACTTCTCCGTCTGAACATTTCATTTCATTTACTACTAATTGTAATAATAACTGTAGCAGGGCCCCTGGAAATCTGGGGCACATCAATGTCAACTTCTGTGATGAGTGAGAGGCAGACACAGTTGGGGATTTTAAGGTTTTGTGCTGATATTTTACTCTTACAAAATCCACAGCTAGCTGCAGAATTCCTAAGATTCTGAACACATTCTATCATGTGTGTGTCCTAAGATTTGCAGCCAGCTAATATGTGAAAAACTCCTATTTCATTGCTTGCAATCTCAGATGGAAGTTTGCATATGACCTATTCACTGTCAATAACAAAATTTAGTCTAGTGATCATCGGTTATGTGTTTGACCATTTGGCTCTGTTTTCTTATGATGGTCTAAACCAGGGGTGGCCAACCTGTGGCTCTGGGGCCACATACAGCTCTTCAGAAGTTAATATGTGGCTCCTTGTATACGCACTGACTCCGGGGCTGGAGCTACAGATGCCAACTTTCCAATGTGCCTGGGGGGGTGCTCACTGCTCAACCCCTGGTTCTGCCACAGGCCCTGCCCCCACTCCACCCCTTCCCATGCCCTCGTCCCCTCTCCCCCCGCCCCGCGCCAAGCCTCCTGAATGCCACAAAACAGCTGATCGGGAGGTGCAGGGAGGGACGGGGAGGCACTGATCAGCGGGGCTGCTGGTGGGGGGACAGCGGGGCTGCTGGTGGGGGGGAAGGTGCTGGGAGTGGGCGGGGGTGAGCTAATGGGGGGCTGCTGACTTATTACTGTGGCTCTTTGGCAATCTACATTGGTAAATTCTGGCTCCTTCTCAGGCTCAGGTTGGCCACCTCTGGTCTAAACCAATTCTTCTGGGATACTGTTCCAAAGGAAAACCACATGCTTCTTCATGCCTACCATCTAAGACACTGCAAAGTACAGTACTTTCACTTCTCTCTGTCTCATTTATGTATAGCCCACATCAGGCTAACTTCTAAGCACTTACCAGTTAAATTAAACATTTACAACAAGGTCTTTAGTGGATTTCCTGGAGTCTTCTGCTCTTCTCCTTTCTCTGGTTATGGGAATCTCTGCTTGGGGTTATATATCTATTTTACCACTGATGCTGCCTGATCATCCAGGCTTAGTGACAAAAAAAGCATATTCCAAAAGCTTCACTCAACTTTGATAAATGGGGAATAGTATATTTGATGGAAGGAGAATAGTCTTCCAGTAATTCTTTGAAGCTTTTCTCCTTCTGACCAGCATTACTTCAGCCTTGCGTGGATCATGTTTGATCCAACTTTTGTTTATCTAGGTAATGATGTCTTGTGGGCATTGCAACATCCTTGTGATGGTGTTGGTAGCACCTATTGAAAATGTGATACACAGCTAGGTCTCATCAACACTTATATGCAGCAAAGTCCATGATACCAGTTAATCTCATGTAAATATTCAAAAAGGAGGTGAGGTAAGGACAGATCCTAGACCGAATGGCAATGAGGGCTTTTGGGGAAGAGGAGCAGATGCACAGGAATGATAGGTACCATTACAGTGTTCCAGCTATGTCATGAAGGCAGACCTGCAGCACATCGTCACCAACTATGTGGAAAGCAGGATAGATTGAGTTCTGTGAGCATTGACACATACAGACTCTCCACTGCCATGAGAGGGTCTTCTTTTAGTGCTACTAGGGCTATATTTATGCTGTGTCCCACTTTGAAGCCCTTCTGTGAAGCATCCAGAATACTGACCTCAATCTCATATTGTTAAAGCTTGATAGTAATTACTTTCTCAATGATTTCGCTTAGAAATGGGAGGCTGAACGTGGAGGAATAGTTGAAGAGGTTTTCTGCATCAAGTATTTGCTTCCTGATGATCATGCAGATATTTCCATTTTTCAGGGAGGCTGGAGGCTCATTTCTCTGAAGGAGGCATTGATAATTCCTGTGAGCAGTAGACTCTGTTGTTCTTTACAGGCCTTTCCCCTCCAGGAGTGGCACGGATCTGTTTTTCAGTTGGTGGCTCGACTATTTCTCAGGGCTTCTAGATCTTTGTAGTGTGTGATATGACTGATTTCCAGCCATGATTCTGAGGTGGGTAGGGCCATCTGGCCAATACAGTGTTCTACCTCCATAAGATCATCTTTGTGTTCAATTTTTTCCCCCAAACTTAAGAAATTAAAAGTCAGAGTTCATTGTTTTCTCCAAGGAGTGAATCATCAACTGCCTCAGATCGAGTGAAATAGCCAGTTTAGTTTTGTTCTCAAAGTAAATTGCATAGGTAAAGCAGTTTTGCCCTTTTTGTCTTCTTTGTGTTGTATAAGGAAACACAAAAAGGGTTTTCTTTCCCCTTCAAAAAATTAAAAGCACTTTTTCAAATGTTAGACATTGATTCCCCTGTACTTTCTGAAGATCCTCTGGAGGACTGAGGAACTCTAGTTATTAGAAGACCACAAGAGATGGGGGACTGAAACATGAGTTACTGAGCTTGGAAGATGTTAAAACTCTTTGCTTTGCAGTCTGTTGGTTTCTTAATGCTTAACTCAAGATCCCAGTAAAAAAAGAAAAGAAAAGCTTTCTTTGGGAAACTTGTACAATTCTCATCCCTTCACAAAAGACAGCTTCCACTTTAGGAATCTCCATCTGATTTATTTTTAAATGAAAAGATCAAAGTGCATGCTTATTGAGAGAATATTGGGAACAGAGATGGAAGAGGGTGAAAAGACTATTTGTAATGTTTTTTTAAAGTGTAACAAAGAAGCAATCTCTTTTTTCCCATCTGTTTTTCCTTCCCTAGCTCTTCTTTCCTAGCTCTTCTTTCCTTCCTAATTTTTTCCCTTCTGTCCACCCCTTCTCTTCTTCAACAATCAGAAGTTAGATGCTATGATGATTGCACTGTATCAGCACCTCTAGTCTCTTACATGACCAGTTTTCTTCGTACATAGAGATTAAAAATCTTTTGACCACTAAACATGTTAATATGTATGAATATGTATATATGATTAAATTTGAATTAATATGCATATCTGATTCAGTTTGAATGTACATGGTAGAAACATGTTTGTAAATATGGCCAAACAGCTGTTCCTCAACATTCCAAAAATTATTATGATGAAGTGAAAATATAATAATATATTGTAACAAACCCGTCATCACAGACTGAGGATTGAAGTTTAAGTTTTGGGACCTAGAGGGCTCAATTTCACTTTAGTGAATCAGAGACAGAACAGCAGATTATGGTGCAAGCGATGGCTTTCTGCTTGAGCTGGCTAGGCTGCCTCACTAGGGAAGTGCAAGAATCATTCAGGTGTTTGAAGGGATCTGTCTAGGAGCCATGAAGCTTAGGTATATATTGGGCCTACTTAACCTTAATTCTCCCATCCATCCATGGATGAAGTTAGCTCACCTACAAATCAGTATTCCTGGTTCCATAATAGAATCCTTACTCATAATGTGTAGCAACCCACATGGAACTTGGAGGGAGGAGCACAGGTTGCATGAAGGAAGAGTTTGGAAGAGGCACCAGAAAGGCAGTCTCTGTGTTCATGGCTTGAATGCTAGCAGCGTCATCACTGTAAATAGTTCTCTTAATAAAGAGCCAGTTTAGTTTTACAGATATGAGGTCCTCCCGTGTTATTACCCAACATGTGGTATGTGACAGCCACTAGTGCAGAGCAAGTGCATAGGCTCAAGATAAAGAAACCCAGGTAGCAGGACAGAGGTAGAACAACCAAGAATGAAGGCATCATAGTCCTGTGTACATCTGTGAAAACCACCATGAAAGATAGAAAACAAAATGCCCAGTCTACAGTCAATCCTGCAACAGTGTGAGAAGTAAGAGACATTTTATGTTCCAATGCCGCAGCTACTCCAGGAAGAAAAAAGCAGTAACATATACAGTGATTGAGGATGTCTGCACTATGACTTTAGCAGATGCAAACACTCTCAATATACATGTATTGTAGAAGAAGAATGCCAGCCATTCTACTCCAATATTTGCAGCTAGGCTATATGATCAACAACCAATTCAATTCCAGCTGAATTGTGGCGCCAGCTGCAGTGTAATCCCAGCAACACTGATAAGCAGCAATATTAGACTGGAGACATGTGACCGAGTACTGGTGATGTATAATAAAACCATTCTGAGGCCAATGGGCAAATGCAGGCTGCCAATAAGAAACCACAAAATGACCTTCTATCACTTGGCATTTATAGTAGTTGACACACAAGAGTACCACCCACTCTGTGGACAGCAAGGCAATGATCATAGGACACCACCAGAATATCCCCAGTGTGAGAGAGGAAGAGAACATGCCCCATGGGCCCTGTCCAGCATTCTAACGGGGCTTTACTCTTATTGAAACTAGCACGGAGTAGATCAGCAGCCTAGTAGTGGTGAGAAAATTTTGGGTAAACTAAGGATATGCATTGACCCAAAACCACTTAACACAGCAGTGAAAAGACTACCCATTACCAACAATTGAGAACATACTACTTGATTTATCTAGGGCAAAAGTGTTCATGGTTTTTGATGTCAAGAATGGGTTCTGGCATATTGAGCTAGATGAGCCATCCAATCACCTAACAACCTTTGCCACGCCTTTTGGCAGGTACTGCTGCGAATGAAAGTTTATGTGCATCGGTCTGGCCTCAGAGGTGGTCCAGTGTAAACTGAACCCAACACTAGAGGGACTCCCACATGTCAAGATTGTACACGATGACATTCTTATTGGAGGAGAAGACGCAGTCAAGGAAGATGCAATCCAGGCCCAAGATAACAAGCTACCCCAACTCCTAGTCAGATGCCAACAGGAGAATATTCGTCAGAATGTAAACAAGCTGACGCTGAGGAGAACTAAGGTCTCCTACATTGAACATCTGTTGACTTCTGAGGACTTCTGACCAGACTCTGAGAAACTGAGAGCCGTTAAGGAAATGCTCGAACCAGAGGATGTGAAGGAAGTCTAGAAATTTATAGGAATGACCAAGCATCTTTCCAGATACTGTGCACACCTGTCAGAAGCCTGTGAACCCTTGAGATAGGTGACACACAATGAGGCAGTGTTGGAATTGTAAGACAGCCCAGGGTAGGTATTTGAAAGAGTAAAGATAATAATAAGCAAGGCACTGGTCCTAAAGTATTACAACCATCTGGAGCAGCGAGAGCCACAGAATGGGTGCCTCAGAAGGAGCCTAGGAGCAGGCCTGATGCAAAGCCAGAAACCCATAGCATTTGTTTATAGTCCTCACAAATGCAGGAAGGGGATACGCTCAGATAGAAATTGAGCTACTGGCTGTGCCCTTTGGATTAGAATGATTCCATCCTTTCACCTTTGGACACAAGGTGGATGTGCAGGCTGATCACAAGCTATTAGAAAACATCATGAAGAAGCCAGTGCCGAGTTCACCCAAGCGACTGCAACACATATTATGGAGATTGAAGCACTATGAAGTGAGGTTAAGTTACTGCCAGGGTAGTAACTCTGACAGCGGATACACTGAGCAGGGCTTCCCTTCCGGAGTACAACTCAGAGGGTTCTGTGGAACAGGGAATAGTCTATGAACATACTACGCTGTCTTTGCATCTCTGCTGGGAGGCCCAGGCAATCCAACAAAGAACTGAACAGGTTGGGATGCTACATGCATTAAAACTATTCATACTCCAGGTCTCAAGGAGCAAGTGCCACAGCAAGTCAGCAAATGCTAGCACAAGAGACACAACAACAAAGATTATTAAAAGGAAAAATGTAACAACCTGCATGGAACTTGGAGGGAAGCGCATAGACTGAAGGAGTTTGGAGGATGCTGCAGGAATCCAGTCTGTGTGCACATAACTGGAATACCAGCTGCAGTTGCAGCACCTCTGTAAAGAGTTCTCTGAACAAAGAGCCCATTTAGTTTTAGAAATATGCTGTCCTCTCATGTTGTTATCCAGCATGAAACATGATGCATCCCAAAACAGGGGTGTGTATTCTGGTGAGGAGATACAGACACAAGTATTAAAATAGATCTTCCTGCACTAGCATCCTAGGTTATTATGAAGAGCCAAATGGATTTCTATAGAACCAGACAATTTTGACCAAAATTTGAACCAAACCAGAACTTTTTTGATGGTTTGGAAGTGTTGTGACTAACTTCTTTCCCTCCCTTTTGTCATGTCTCCGGATGTCATTATTTCGGTCATAGTTGGAAGCTGAAATGCTGAAGTACCATCAAAAAAGTTGTGTTTACAATATTTCTGGTCCAAGAAGAACCAAAAATCTCAGTATCAAGCTTATTCTAAGGAGATTTCTGGACCAGTTTTACAGACAAAAGAGGTTCGGCTTGATAAGGTACCTAAACCTTTGGGTGCTGATTTTGACCAAAGCAAACCTCCAAACTTTTTGAAGTTTTCTCATCCCTACAAGTTTCCGTGTTTGGAGGTTTCTCAGATACTGAAGAGATCCTCATAACATTGCCAGTCACAGATGAACACAGCAGCAGGTACTATTATTTAAATTGCCTGTATGCCCCTAAGCATGTACTGGAGCTACATTATACTCTAAATATTTATATACTATAATTATTATTGCACAGCCATGCAAAAGTTTTTTCTGACAAATCCTCAGTCCATTCTGTGAAGGCCTCCAGTGTCTAATATGTTATGAACTCAAAAGAAGTTCCTGTAGTTTCCTAATTTTTCAGACTCTTTTTCCATGAAGTCAATGGAGTTACTCCCACTTATACTAGGCCAGGGCTTTGTGTTTATCATTAGATTTAAAATATGCACATTCAAGGATTTTAGGGAGATTTTCACAAAGCAGGGCATGATTTAGTTATTCAACTTTTGGAGTCTTCAAGAGGGGGACAGTGGAGAGCCATTCCACTGGTGGTCCGATCTTTAACAATAGTACATTTCCACTGAAGTAGGGGGTTTTGCATTTGGTTTATTCTGAGAGATTTTTGTTTTCTGGGCCAAATCCTGCTGTGCAAAGCATGGGCGCACCAGTGGGTAAGAGGACACAGAACATCTTCTTCATAGTTTACACATGCAGCAGCAGCAGAACAGGGTTTTCTACTTATTACTCAAGAGTGCTGGGCACCCAGGCCAGGATTTCCTAACCACTGGGTTACCATGGCCCCCATGCAATCTCGTCATTAGTAGGTGTGGTCAGTCACCATCAAATACTCTGCACCTGGGTACTTACTCCTTTTAAAAGAGATGCAAAATATGTCTCAGTACATCTCCCACCTCTCTGGCCTCCATAAGCGTTCCTGCATGAAATGGCCAGCTCACTCCTCTGCTTCTCTGTAACAGTAAGGGCAGTACTTTGATTAATGTGTGTGTCAAACAAAAATATTTTCCATCACAAATTCAAATTTTGCTGCTTCTTTTCTGAAACTTTTTAATACCTTAGATAACTCTTAATGGTGCCAGGAACTACAAAATCAATTATTGGTATCAGTGCTGTCAGATTAGACATATGTCTTAAAAACAAACACAAAATAGACTAAAAAAACAATTTAGTTGTTTTTAAATAATTGTATTCTCTCTTAGGTATTTAAGATGTGCCCAACACTAACTTCCTACATATTCCTAATTCAGTATGTATTTAGGGCTCAGTAGTGCTATTAATATGTGGGGACTCATCAACTTTTTCAAGAATGGCAGCATGAGTCTGCGAGGGCAGAACTCAGTCCAATATCTAGAGCCATCTTTAAAAGAAGGCAGTTTCCTAGGGCAGAAAACATAATAGGGTTCAATGTCAAACCTGTGCGGAATGATGCTCTATATTATTCAAAAGTTCTCCTCCCTCTCCCAATAGACCATCTTTCTTTCTTGCTGTGTTGATTCTGTACTTGGGACAAAATATGCAATAAAAAACTCTCTCCAAAGTTCACCACATCCTATCCAAAACTACCCAAAACATTTTGTTTAATTATCTTTATTTAAATTGGGTCCTGCTCGCAGGGATTCCAGCATGTGATTGCATTGAGCTGGGAAGCAGCAAACTGTGGGTTTTTCCAGAAGACGACTCACCCCGTACTAGCAGCTGAGGCCATACGTGATATAGATGGGGAATTAAAAGTTTTGATAGGAAAGGAACTGAATGGAGGGATATGGAATGAGCTCAAAGCTAGGGAGAAAACTGGTGGGTGGGGGGAGACAGAATTTTTTTAAATTGTAAATTCATTTTAAAAAAAATAGAAAAGAGAATAGGATGGAAAGAATTAAAATAAACCAAGAGCAGACAATAAAATAAACAAATATTACAGAAGTCATGAAAGAATACTGCAATAGCTCCTCAGTGTAAGAATGTCTTCAGGATATAGAACACAATGTTTTCCCAAGGGAAAAGCTCCTAGAAACACAAATGATGAGCTGAGGTGGTTTGAAGGCTCTTTGTGCCACCCCTATCTTGGATTCAGCCAGCGACTGGCCTGGTCCTCAGGGTAATACACAGAAGTCTCCAGGTTGTTCTGTTGTCAGCCAGCTGCCAGTTACCCCAGGGTCTTTCCCAGCATCATGGATCATTATTGTAAAGGATGGTCCCAGCCATCCCTTCTTTACTCTGTCCACATTCCCTCTGGCCAGTAGTGTAAGAGCTGCTCTGGTGGCCTTACAACACTAGAAGATTCCCCTAAGCCTGAGGAATCCTCTAGTGGATTTACAGTAGCTTTGTGTTGGTGGACTGAGACAAGGTGGCCTCAGTACAGCCAAGAATCTGGGCTATATTTGTTTTACCACATCCCAAAATATTGGTCTGCTAAGCTTGGTATTGTGCCTCAAGCAGTGGCCAATACTTGACACGCTGAGGTAGGCGAATGACAGGGTTCTACTTTATTATCTTTGGGTTTTTGTTCCTTTACTTAATCTGTTTTCCACAAATGACTGCTTTTCTCTCTTTTAAATGTATAATTTATTCATTTGGCCACCAGGTGGCCCACCACACTGTATTGTGCATTGTACGTTCTGGCTCAGGTCTTGAGAAGTGCACATAACAGTATTTATTAAAACTTCTTTTGTTATATGGCATTGTATTGCGGATATGACAGTGTGGAATTTGTTAACTCTGCATTTTATGTTCTACTGATCAAATGTAAATGTATTCACAGTAATGGGACTTTTCAGCGTTTACTGTGAATGGTTGCAAAATTAAAAACATATGTAATGTCCTTAAGTTTTTTGCATGGCTTAAATATTCAAACCTTTTTCTTAAGTGCTTAATGGATTTACCAAAGGACAGTTAACTTCTACCACTGCTATTTCTTCAACACATTATTAAAGAGGCAAAGAATAAAATCAATATAATGGCAATTCGTCAAATGTCAGTATCTAATGTCAATCACCAATGAACTGGAAGAATTATATTTAATAGGGTTAATGTAGTGCTAGTGTAGACTGTCAATGTATAAAGGCACTCTGAGCCATTCTGAAATATGTATTCATTGCTTAAATTTATTTAAACTTAAGTTATAGAGCAATGTACTATAACAGTTAGTGGAAGAATCTAAAATATTTAAAATATAGATTGGAGCTTTGACCAAAACATTCTAATAAATTCAAAAATACAAAGAACTCTGTTGTTTTCCTTTAGTATAATTAATAAGTGTAAAATGGTTGACCTAGAAAGGAAACTTAATGGTGGTTAAAAAAAGCAACTTTACTCAGACATCAGCACAGTGCAATAACTATTCAGGAAGGATGTATCATCTTAATAATAGGAGTTGCTTATTTTTCCTGATGTTTTTAACAAAATGTCCATTTTGAAAGTTGTGAGTAATCAATTAAAGGAACGATGGGGTCCACTTTCTCCTTTCCTCCCCCCACCTCCATTGTCCCTTAAAGCGTTCTTTTCCCTTCTCCATATAGAATAACTGAGTACCCAGCATAGAGTAAAAGAAAAACATCACTGGGTAGAAATATCCATTGAAAGTTGATTGATTGTTGACATCAGACAACTTGCTTCCAATCTACAGCTTGTTGTACAGTACTTATATCTTACAGGTTCGTATTTGAGCTGTCACACTAGCACTGATGACATGTATGGCTATAGGCTTTACCTGTCCATAAAAGCAGGACCAAAATGGTCTTCAGGGGATTCCAGTAAAGGACAAGTTCATATTTATATTCTAAGTCTTTCCTAGCAAATTCAATTACAAGTAATCACTGTAATTCCATATTCCCTTCTGAGCCTTCTTCCCTAGAGATCTGTATGGTTGAAGGAGATTCAAACTTCCCTGAACTCGCTTCAGAATATTTGACTGCAAGCCTTTCTGTCTTGACTTTTCCTATCAAAAGATTGTTTTCAAAAGAATTTTGGCACCTTCATGCATTTCTGACCTTCTTAAAGATAAAAATAGCTCCTCCAAATTTTAATATATACCTTTTTTCCATTTCTTTATGTAGATTTCAAAAATTAAAATGCAAACCAGTCAGAGTATGGAATTATCATTCATCACCTGCAAATAGGAAGGTGTAGATACAACACTGTGTGGCTAACATGGACACAGCTGACATGTGGCAGAGGGACTGGAAACATTAGGGGCCCAGAGTCACTTGTCTGCCAACCTCACTTTGTGACAAACATTGAAAGTTCACAGAGTGAACCTTAAGTGGCCAGAGATCTGCACTGGGGAATTGCCTTTGTATAGGGGGAATCTTTACCACTGCCACCAAGCTCCACTACCTCCTCCCAGCATAATGGAAGGTAGGGAAAATGCCAGAAGTAGGGTGGAGGGACATGGCAGGCAAAGACAAGGAAATGGGGTGGTGGAACAAAGCTCTGCTATGCCTAATTCTCCACAGGTGTAAGTTAAAGCTGCCCTCGTGCATCTTCAGTTTATGCTACAGGTGGTGGCTGAGAATCAGGAAACTGTGACTGGTACCCCATCAGCTCTGCTCACCACTGCCCCAAGCTCTATTTAGGTGCATTAGAGAATCAAGCTGCAGAGTTGTGCAAAATGTGGACATTTGAGGATCATAGGCTTTCGTGTGACCATTGTGGTTCACATTAGTTGACAAGCCCAGACACTCAAAACAAAACTCATCTGAGACCACCAAATGTTTGGTTTCATGTCAGATTCCTGCAATAACACCATGTTCTGTAGGGTTTCCAGACACAACAGTTTAAGCCATAGGCAAAAGTACAACAACATAAAACAGCTGGAAACTGAAGCTAGACAAATTCAAACTGAAATAAGGCATACATTTTTAACTTGAGGGTAGGTACCAAAATCAGAACTTTTTCTCTTTTTCTTCTCCTTTGTTTTGCCCATTCTACATGAAGGGCATTTCTACCTAATTTTGTTTGTGTCTTAAGCTTTGCCTAACTTGCCTACCTTAAGGAGCTGTTACCACTTTATTATAGAATCAATCATAGAATCATAGGACTGGAAGGGACCTCGAGAGGTCATCTAGTCCATGAGAGACCCTAGTAAGAAGTGGATTCTGAATCTCAATTTCTAAGACACTGAAGGTTACAAGAATTGTGCAATTTATTGTGGATAGCATATTTTATAGATACAGTGGCCACACTACTACCACTCCTTAACTAATGTTCGGTATTGCATATAAGATACTACTGGTTAGTCTTCTAAAAACAGAACACGTCATGGAAGTCACATTTCCTACAGCATGAGTTCCCCTTGAGTAAAAAACTGCTTATGTCCCAGATTTTTAAAGGTTTTAAGTGTTGCTGCATTCGGTATTGCAATGCCTAACTGCTCTAGGAGCCTACATCTCATTTCCAAAGTGATTTAGGCACTTATATGCCTAAATCCCTTTGGCTTTCAATGGGAATTTGGCTCCTAAGGTCCTAAATTAGGTTTGAAAATGAAATTTAGGCTCCTAAAGCATTTAGACCAGCAGTTCTCAAACTGTGGGTTGGGATCCCAAAATGGGTGGTGACCTTGTTTTAACAGGGTCACTAGGGCTGGCGTTAGACTTGCTGGGACTGAAGCCAAAGTCTGAGCCCCACCACCCAGGGCTGAAGCCCTCAAGCTTTGGTGCGCCCCAGGGTGGGAGGGGGGCTCTGGCTTTGGCTCCCCCCTCCCCCCCCCATGGCATGGCTTGGGCTTTGGCCCCCCTTCCCAGGGTCTTGTAGTAACGTTTGTTGTCAGAAGGGGGTCGCGGTGCAATGAAGTGTGAGAAACCCTGAGTTAGACATTGCAGTGCTGAGAGCAGCAACACCAAAATAGTTTTTAAAAAAATTGAGTGGGACAAGGTGAATAAGGTAATATCTTTTACTAGACCAACATCTCTTTCTGAAAGAGACAAAATTTCAAGTTCCACAAAGCTGTTCTTCAGGTCCTGTAAAAGATACCGCCTCATCCACCTTGGCTCTCTCATATCCTGGGACCAACATAGCTACAACAACTCTTCAAAAATCTGGATTTATGTGACCCTGTTAATTATCAATGGGGAGGGAATGCATCTATACCAAAGTGTTCATAATTTCATCAGGATATGTCTGTCTGAAAATATATACCTGCTACTGCAGTAGGAGAGTCATGGGTCCTGAGTGCCTTCTTATCCTGGTTCACTTAGTTTGTTTAGAATGAGATGTTCCACCATCTATTACACTTGATAGCATTAAGAAGAAAATGATTATCAGAATTTTTAACACAAGAGTTAACGTGTTTTTTCCCATATGAAAACAATTCAATGACATTTGTGAGGAGAACAATTTATTGGCAACTCCTTTAATTTAAACCATTATCTGATTTGAGAAAGCACATGGAAGAACTTTTAATTCAGTGATAGAAATGGCACTAATGAAATGTGCATGTATGAATTTTGTTTCATATAATTTTTCTCCTCCTTGAAATGTGAATGAAAGCCAAACATCTGGATTACGTTTAAATAGCCCAAATTTCCAGTTTTTAGAGAGATTCAATCTATTTTGACACTGTACACTTAGCCTTAACATTTCTGCATGTTGTTATCATTACTTGCAATTGTTAAAAAAAAAAGAAAAGAAAAGAAAAAGTCCAGATTTAAACAAATTTAGATTCTCCTGATGCTAAAAATATTTTTAAATAGTTCCTTCTGTCCCATACACGCAACCATATTTTAGGCTGCATCAGTATTTCCAATATAAATGTGACCTTTTTTAAGATGTTTGTAATTTGACTATAAAAATAAAGTCTCAATCCAGGAGAATTTTTTTCTTTTCATATCAAAAATGATTGAAAACAATTCAACTATGATTTACATAAAAAGGTGAAAAAGCCAAATGTGGACCTTTTGACAATTTTTAAATTACCTTTTACATATCTATTAGTACATTAACTCACAATATGCACTTTACTGATGCAAATGATGACACTGGGGTGTTTAAGAATTTTTGTTAACATCATCTCTGATTTGTATTAGAAAATTGACTACTAGGTATCGACATTATTACATTTCAAAACATTTCAAAACATTTTCAATGTGTACTGTATACCAGGGAATATATTACATATTAATTACAGAACATCGTAAGTATGAATTGATGTGGTATTAAATCAGCATTGAAATGGTACATCATAATGACATTACAATTAGAGAAATTATGCTGTATTATGCTGATGAGCCATATATATTCATTGAAGATGCTTTTGGAGCTTTGCTGTCATTAAGTGGCGGGAGGAGGGAACCAATGGGGCCGGCCCTAGACCAAATGGTGTCCCCCCCTCCATTTGTTAAACTTTTGAGTACTTCACAGCATCCTGAGCTCGGTGTCCCTCAAACCCAGCCCCGAGGTGGTCGCCTGAGTCGCCTGCCCCTAAATCGGGCCCTAGAAGCCACCATGAACGCAGAACACTTTCATGGATTTCCCTGGTCTCCTGTGGCTACTTCAAGACCCATACATATATCTGGGGATCCTACAGATTTGGAGCCTCAGTTCATTCTGCAGTAGGGAAATCCTTCTTCCCCATTTGAGGGAACAGTTTGGGACCAACTCTGGGAGGGAAAGTACACAGAGATGTTCTCCTATGTGTTTTACCACAGGAGAGGGTAATCCATCCCTCTTGTTTTTAATCAGTCCTCACTCACTGAAAACACTTAGTGACCTCCTGAGTAATGACCGAGTAAAGACTTCAGGAAATTCTGCCTATGAAAAATACAAAGGGAATTAACTACACAAGAACATTTGTATCAAAATAGAAAAATGGTTGTGACACAATATGACAAGTATATGAATTTGGAATTAAACCTTTGGTGCTTTTAGAGAAGGTCTGATCTGTGTATCATGTCTACTGCAAAACATAGGCAAAGCCAGGTGAACGGAGGATGAAGTGAGATCCTCAGTTCATAATTTTCTTTCTTTGTGAGTTTCTGTCAAAGCCCCTGATGTTATATTGGCATCTTTTTATTTGTAGGTATAGGGCTCTGCTAGATTTGGTTAGAGAGACACTATTTTAAGTCTTTCTTTGACTAGTGGTTTTGAGCATCCAGTATGTAACAGTTGCATCTTGAACATTGTGCTCCCGGGCCTAAACATTTCTTCACAGTGAAGTAGGTTTCCTGTCACTGATGGGCTAAACATTAACCATGCAATGTGTTTGGCATGCCCTGACTCTGAAATTATTCCAGTGAAGATATATACCTGTTAATCCAAAGTCCTGAGGAGCTCACTGATTTTCTTATTTCTCTTACAGAAAAACTTCTTCGTGCCACTAAATAATTTAAAATTGAGAACTGGTTTAGAAACTGCTGCACACGGTTCCATAACAGGGTTATAACAATCTTTAGTCCTATCTGTTAACAGTGTTATAATACAGTTGATGCATTTCCAGTCATAACACAGACCCATGACACAATAAACATGACTGTTCAGATGGATTCCCTAGATCTCATCTACACAATGGTGGAAGACTGAGGTATGGTGGAAAAACACAGTAGGAAAAATTCCGGTGGCCAGTCTACAGTGGTGCTAGTACTGGTGCAAAGGTGCTAGCAAGAGAGGGAGATTTTCACAAATTCCTCCCTGTAGATCCACCCAAAGGGCCTGTCTAAACAGTCAAATTTACCAGCTTCGATGACAGTGTTATGACTGGAAATGCAATAGTATTATAACACTGTTTGATCTTTCTTGTACAGATGGGTGGAAAAGTGTTATTACCATATTATGGAACTGTGTTCTAACACAATCCTCTGATGTGGTTTATTTGGCTTTGTAGATGGGCCGTACATGTATGCATCTAATGGAATCTCATACCCTGATTACCCTGGCTGTAGAAATTCAGACTATGGTATTTTGGCTATATGGTCTTAGGAATTTAATTATGTTTAAAATCTGATTAATAGTGTAGTAAATAACTGGTATTGCTACAAAATTGCATTCTAGAAGGTAATGGGATTGAATTTCAACACAAGTTGACACTCAATTAAAATTTCCATATATCTAGTGAATTAGCCAGTTCTTGTCTGCTGTACTAGGGTAGATGTCTTCCTGCTTAGCTGAACACTGAGTAAGGTAGGCAAAATGTATAATAAAGCTAAATCAAGACTTAATGTATCTACTAAAATGTTATTGTTTGTATCAGCCCAGACCAAAATCAGGTATGCAGTTTAAAAAAAAAAGCCATCCATTTTTTAAAACAAAAATTCTCTGTATTTATAGTAATGAAGCTGCGGGGGGGGGGAGGAGGGGTGGAATTAAAACCTCCTTACTGAATTGCTGCTATCAACCAATAGATCCATGGGGCTTGTTCAGCTAAAAGCCACAACAGACTTTGTAATGCAATGATGTAATCTTGGCTTTGTGTCATTTATATTCAACCTAAAAAAACAATTTTCCTGAATAGACAGGCTGACAACAATATTGTTCAGTGTTGGTTTTTATTTGGATTGTTTCCAAATGGTTCACATGCCTCCACAATAATACACCATGCCTGCTTAAGTTTTTACTCTGAATTCCTAAGTTTCCCCTTTTTCTTATATTTTATTTTTCTTTTAAAATCCTAGTTATGTTTGTGAAACTAACCAGCTTGGCCACAAAATTAGGATGTATCTTGCAGAGTGCATTCATTTTACTTTTTGCATATTTTTCCTGAGGTCATGTCAAGGTTAGTTTGAATTCCATCCTACATTAAGACTTCTTTCACAGCTATTTAGCTCTGCAGCCTACTCCCCGCTGGGGTCTGCCCCTTGGGCACGTCAAAGCTTCAGACCTGACAAATCACACACAGATGAAGCTGTACAGTTTTTTAAACAGTTTCATCAGTAACATTTTTTCTTTCACTATCCTTTTTTTTTTCCATTGGAGTTTATTCTCTGAATTGCAATATCAGGAAAACTAATTTCTGTATGGAAAATTCTCTTTCACATCGAAGCTGTAAAATAGCAATGGCATTGTACAGTAAATTCCATTACCAGTCTTCCAGTTACTGAAAGTGCTACAGATACTTTAATTAGTGACAGGCTATAGCTCCTTGTCTAGTAACTGTAATTGTATTATTAAAATCTATTTGTACAGGAGATCTTAGTATTCTCAAGATTGAGAAATATTCACAATCTATGGGCTAGATCATGAATCCATTAATCATGCTGCTGAGCAGTTAGTTACTCACAGGAGTAGCCTACTGACTTCAATGGGAGGGACTACTTATATGAGTAAGTGCTCACTAGTGTGAAGAAGTGAGTAAAGGCTCTAAACTTAATCTTTATGAGACCTGAGAATTTTTAAGTGTGTGTGTGTGTGCATGCCTGTATGAGTGCTTGCACATACATGCAAGTTCTCATAAAACTGATTACCTTGAGAAACATAACTGAGACTTTCAACACACACGCACGGTGTGTATATGTATGTACACAAAAACAGTTTTGAAATTCATTTTGTGACTTGCAGTTGGAAATATATTTTCTAAAATCTGTAGTTTAGCATATTGTGAAACTATTGGTGCAACACCATTTCCTGTTTAATTGATGAAGTTAAAATGCTTGGTTGCTAATGAGAGTATTAGCAAACAATATACCCTTAACAGGCTTAAGCAGCTCAGGATTTTAAAAGCAGCTTACTGTCCTCCTCATTTTTATAAAACAAAATGTACTGCCTTCTACAAATTACTTGATCGACTGATGAAGTGCCATAATTATAGCTGTATTGCAATTTTGACAAAGCCACAATAACGGATTGTAGTTCAGTCCCCACTCTAGACACACAACTCTTTGCATTACAAAACCCAGTTTTACTGGTCTAATTCTTATTCAGAACAAAGTACACCTGGCGATGTTAACTGTATACTAAAAAGAAAACTTAAAACCTAGGAAATAATAATATTGGAGCTTGACTCTTTTTCTTATAGTTAGTTCACTGGGAATGGTATCTAATGAAGAGTTGTCTAAAGGGTTGCTTGTTTGGAACTAATTAGAGACAGATCTCCTAAATAGGAAAAGGATCATGGGAATTACATTAGGTGTCTGGAGACTTGTTATTCTTTTGGCACTCTGAGTAGATTGTTGAAGTTGTTAGGGATTCTAGAAATAGGACAACCTAATAAAACCTTCTATTTTTCTGGTTATTGGCCAACTTTTTTTTTTCCAGTAAGATTTGTGTCAACAGGCTAGAGGCTTGAAGAAAACATTTAAACATTTGTGCATTAACACATTATGGTGAAAAGAATCTTGTACTTTCACTCAGTGCATTTCAGCCTTCAATTAATGTGAAAACACTACAGTGCCTATGCAACTTCTCTTGCCTAGTGGTGCACCATTTATCATTGCAGTTTTACATTGACCTTGACACCCACTTCATTAGAATAAAGATTGTCTACCATTTAGGTTACATTGTTCCTCTGCACAGAGACCCCATGCAAATTTCTGTTCAGATAGAAGAGCTGTGAGCCTGTCAGAGGTCATCTGCATTAAATGATTGCAGCTATTTTCCAACTGCTTCTTTTCATTCTACTCAATTCAGGCTAGGAGGATCAATCAAGCCCTCTGCCTGAAACAGTGGGACTGCTGGGAATATAACTGTTTTTGGTAGTAGTAGATATGCCCTAAACAGTATTAAATATTTAATATAAACTCGTTAAAGGGCATGCAAAGTCTTCAAAAATATATTACATTTATAGTAAAATTTCAATGGTTGGGATCACCTGCCTTCAGAAAAGCAGAACAATGGGTACCAATTGCATATTTTTTTATTGTGGACAAAATTTAGTTTACAAAGTTACTAAGCCTTTTATTCAATTGATTTATTTTGCTTGCTGCTGGAAAGATGAATGTGAAAAACAGAAGTAAAATCCAGATTTCCTATTTTTTAAAACAAAAAATTCAGGGTGTTTGTGTTGATTTTGTTTCTGTTTTGGGAGGAGGGGGATTGTGCAGTACTGAAGTATTAAGATTTGTTTTGTGTGTGTCTATTTATAAATAATACTATGTGCATTAATATATATATTAAAAGAAGAAGAGTGAATGGAAATAAGTTACCAGTCTCCTCCTTGAGTTTTCTGAGTGATATAATTGGAATTAAATTATTAATGGGAGAGACTTTTAAAAAAGATTGTTTTATGATCTTCTATTAGAGAATTTGCAATTCATTTTAATATTTGTAGTTTGATTTATATTAAAGATAATGCAATCTATGTCCAATTAACAATACATGGCCAACGTAATATGATTTCCAGATCATGGAAATGAAATAAGCTAGAAGAGAAAAAACTGATTCTTAACCTCAGATGTAATTTGCTGTGAGAGTTCTGGCAATTTTAAATGACATTGCACTTTTTAATTTTTCGAAAGGCTCAGCAGCAAATTTATCCCAATCAAGAAAACCTATTATTAATTTACAAGGACAATTGTAGGAGTCTTTATAATTTCCCTGTGCAATTATTTGCTATAAATTGCTAATAGTAAGACACATGCAGTTTGCAAGAAATAACGACTGCTGTTTGTCTAGACAGAACACTCAACCAAGGTCTTGAATATTGTCCAGAGGTTCTAGTTGTAATGGTTGCATATGAAATATAACCAAGCTTCTGGACAGTTTGCAAAATGTCCCACATTGATATTATGACAAAAGGTGGAAGCATTAAGAGCTGTTGTGAAGGGTAGGCTGGCCTCTAGCAGATTCCGTCACTTTGCTTGTATACAGCTGAGCTTTGGACCCTGGACTTTAGAATAAAGAGAGTCTTTGTTCATCACTGAATGGCATTAGGCATGGTGCTTCCTAAGGGGCCACCATGAAGCCTAGCATGAAGAGTGCAAACATTATCCAGAAAGCACAATGTGAGTGTGTGCAGAGAGATGACAGACAGACACATATCTGTATATCTGCATGACTATACATATATGCAAGTATATTTCATGTATATTTTAGTGAATGTGTCCACAAAGCGTTTTTACATGTACTGACATGGACTGAATACAACTTTTTTGCATGCATGTATGTACATAGATGCACCATTTATGTATATGTATGTGTGTGTCTCTGTAGCAACTGCATCACTGCAGTTTTATAAACTTGTAAAATATAATTCAGGTACAAATAAAATTGCAGATCACTTAATCTTGATCTCAGTCATATACTATGTCGTGTCATTAAAAGAAAGTTAAAGTTTCATTTTGGAGAATATGAATGATGGAATGTAGATCTACAAATTGTGTAACCTTATTCCAATAACTGAGAAATTTCACTGGCTTAATTCTTCTGTACTTTGTAGCCATAGCTCCACTGTGTGTTCAGTATGTCTAGTCTCTTTTCACTATAACCAACAGAAGCACCATACAAAAGTCTTACAATGGATGTCTTAATCTCTCTGTGTGCTTTTAGAGCATTATTTTGAATTCCATCATGCAGCCTTTTTTCTTTCCTCTTCTGAAGTTTTATTACAACAACAGAATTCCCAGGGAGCTTTAGGGGCAAGGTTCGCATAATATTGCCCTAAAGTTTTGCTTTAGGGGTGGAATCTGTACCCCAGCCCTGATCATCTTTTTGTGATGTTTCTCTTTCTGAAAGATGCAGTGTGCAGTCTTACAGCGTTGTTAACGGTGTACAGATTTTTTTTTATTATTTACCAGACAGTGCACATCTACTAACCTTTCATGATGATTTCTTTCTCTGACCTCTCGGTGACTAGGCATCTTGTTCCTTAACACTGAGGGAGGCTGAAAAATGCTTGAGTTGCTCAATGTGTGCCTTCTATACCAGTTTCAAAATGGCTTATTCTTCTGGTTTCCATGGTGACAATTAACACTGTTACAAGGCATTGTTCCAGTCTCCATTTGGGCAGAATTTTCGGGTGTGATTTTCCACACACAAACACAATTATTTTTATATTTATATCTATATATATATATATATATGTAAAGTATCCCTTAGCATGAGTGTCAAAAAGGGGGAGGGGTCCTCAATCAAGTCTTCCTAGATTTCATAGAATATTTCTTTCTGACAGAAATCACTTACTTCCTTTGTTTTGGAATTCAGGTACTTTTGGTTTTAAAAAAGTAGCCACCTTTAATATGAATTTGCCAAGCATCTTAATGGATAAACTCTTCAGTGATTTTTTTAAAACTCCTTTTTTTGGGCAAAAAATGTTCACATGGAGGGGAGGAAAAAGAATCGAAATTCTTAAACATAGATACCAATGCTTCTTATTTCTACTGGGTGGATTCATTAACACAAAACCAGCCATGCATGCACACATACACACAGCTAATCATGCTGTAAGTACTTGACAGTATTTCAATGTGTATTTTTTTTTAAGTTTGGTGGGGCAGGTGCTGTGGAAAATTAAATATTAGTCATTTATTTATTGCAGCCACTGTGAGAAATCCTGTGACTTTAACTTTCTTAATCTCATTTTTGGCTATTGAACAGTAATCTATATCATAGCATTCAAAGACTGTCACAATGGAGCAGCCTTTGCTCACTTAATGCCACAGCTAGAATGAATATGAAGATTAAATTATCTTCTCACCACAGGATAAAGTAGTCCTCCTAGACTAGGGTTGTGCAGCACTGATAGAGCTGGTAGCTAATTTTGCCATGCAACTGCTTAGTGTGTAGGTGTTTAATGGATTAAAAAAAAAGCATTAGCATCTAGTGCTATCAGTCCCTAAACTGTACCTGCTGTACATTAAGCTCTTTCCTTAAATTAAAATAAACACTTCACTTTAATTTTCATAAGTGAAACAATACTGACTTTCACTCCCATACCAATACATCTAACAATTAACTGAATTCTTTCATCTTTTACTGTTACTGTATAATGCATTCTCTATCAATCATCATCTTTTGTCATGCTTTATATACAGTAGGTTACATGGTGACAGACAGAAAGCATACATAAAGTCTAGTTTATTTTTTAATAGCCTTTTATAACATCTGTCACAGAAACGATTCATGCTATGCTACATTGCAGAATTATTTTATCTAGTCCAAAATTAAGTGAAATGTCTTAGTTTTTATGTTAACATGAACATTATTGTTATGAAACATATGCAACCTGTATCTTTTTGTCATTGATTTTATACTGCCCAGAAGCATCACCAAAATCTAGTTCAGACAACAACAACCAAATCAGTCAATCACATGTGAAAAGTGTTAACTAACCAAAGCCCACACCAGTGTCACACAGCTAGAGGACTCCCTTAGTCTATTAATTCACCTGGAAAAAGAAAAGGAGTAATATGTACTGGATTTCCTAGCTAAACTGGATTTCAGTGCCTAGCTATAAACGACTATGGATTCCCCTTGGTATTACGTGTACTTATGGAAATAATTATGCAAATCCTTTTCAGCTATATCATCGTTAAATAGAAATCAGATTACATAAAGCAGATTGTAATCTCCTCTAGTCACCATTCTTGCTGAAAACACAATAATATAGGGCCAAGAAGCATACTTGTTGAACATTTTAGTCCAGTGAACCTGGGTTATCTGCGGGTTGATGCAATTCCTCGATGCAAAACCCGATTGCCTCCTGTTATCATGCATTTTTAGAAAGCACAGTCTGTTTTCCATCTATCAGAAGACAAGTTCTTTATAAATTTTAAACAATTCCTTGGTATTTACTATGAATATTCATGCAATTTTGGATACGCAGACACCTGATCAGTGTTCATTAATAATGTGAAATGCTTTAAATCACCTCATTTAAAAGATTTTGCTCTGTGATCCACAAATGACTAATATTTTGTGAAGTTTACATAATACAAAGGATGTGCATGTGTTGTGTAAATGGAAGATTAAAATATGAAACTAACAATATGCAAACATATGCATGGAAATGCTGAGGACCTATTAGCTGAAACAGTGATTTCACACGTTTCTTATTTTCTTTAAGCTGCCTCCAATTGTTTTTTGTTTTGTTTTGCTACAGTACATGTTCTTAGATCTGGCAAAAGCACCCATGTTTTAAACATTCTTTATTCTAGTTTAATTTTTTTATACTTAGGCCAGATATTAACATTTTGGGTAAGAGATACTGTAGTAGCTTTCTTGGCTGACTTTAAAGCAGAGAAAGCTTAATGTTGAGGATGCAGTTTGCTAATAGCTATGCATAATTTATGTAGGTTTTCTAAACACTTGTTTGGGAAAATGTGCTGTGTTCCCTTCGCTGAATAAAAGGTGCGTTTTTTGGCAATATAAGAAGTCCCATTTCAACAAATGTGCTTTTACGTAAGAGTGTGTGTTGTATTTTCTCATTTACTCTGCAGTCCACTAAAACATAATTAATCATTGTAGTAACTATCATATATAATACTAACTCAGCTCTAGCAGAACACATGTTTTAAAGAGATTCACTTACCAATATGTCATGCAGATGCCTGTATGTCCTTTTGTGAAAAATATAAGAAGTAGCCAACTGAAATATTTAGAGATTCACTTTAAATTAATTTTGTAAAATGTTTGTTAAACTTCTCTTTATCCTTATTTTCCAACTTCTTTTTAAAAAGGTAAATAATCACACTGGAAATAAAGAGCAGTTGTAGGCTGAAGAAGCATTTGAACAGAGTGAGCATTGTTGCTGTTCTTATTTGTGCCACCATTTTAGTGCTACTAAAAGAGTGCTTCAACAAAAATATAGTCATTAAAATTTTATTGAAATAAGATATGAATAACTTTTAGCGTGGTTAAAATATGATGTCAACATATGCCATAATTGCATCGCTCTCAACTTCCCGAGGCCCAAATATGAGGCAAAACCCAACAGGACAAACAAGAGAAAAAAGTTGTGCCGGAAGCTTACAACAATGTGAAATGTTTTCATTCTCCTAGTTTCAGGTTCATGCTTCAGTATTTCTGATAGGAATAACATACCTTAATAAAACACCTGATTTCAGGGACACAAAGGTAGATCAGGTTCTAGATGAGGGACTGTTGGAAGATATGTCTAATTTTGTTGTATGCAATCAGTTGCCAACTTTTCTCACTTAAACCTCACCCATGCAAACCACCTGTTCACTGTGCATCTGAAATCCTATGGAAAAATCCTTCCCAAGACACATTAATAAGGTTGTGTGTTTTGATATATAAAAAAGGAAGCTCTGTGATCAGGATGACAATTGAGCTTTTTGATTTTTAAGGGTGAATTTTAATAGAGAAAACAATTTACTGTACCTAATGTTATCTTTTTCTTCTCATTTTAGAGATATAATGTAGAAATGTCAATCAGGCACCCGAAAAAGATGGAACTGCTTAGTAAGGTTGAAGCTTTGAAGAAAAGTGGTGTTTTACTACCAAATGATCTCCTTGAAAAAGTGGATTCAATTAATGAAAAATGGGAACTGCTTGGGGTATTTGCATTTTTATTACTGTTTGTGGGTTATGTGTACATTTTTGTCTGTTGAAGTACGCTGTCTGTCTGATTTCTAATTTGAGGCACAAATATCTTGCTCTTTCAATTCACTACATACGTTTCAAACAAGCTACTCATACTATTATAAAAAAAACTAGTATTTTCTTCTTCTGTTAATTTTTTTTATTCCATGCTTGTCACCTGTCTTACTTTAATAATTTTAGTTCTTTAATACATAAAGAATGTAAGTAAAATATGCCGTGTATTATGGGCATGCACCAAGTCAACTATAATACAGTATATCTGATATACACTGACTGTCATGCTTGAGTGAATGTTAATAGAATTTATTCTGAAGGTACATGTTAGAGACATCTACTGTTTAACTATTTACTATACCCTTAAGATGAAAAGTGGGCTTGTCACTACATATTTCAGGTGATATTTATGGCTCAAAAACAAATATGCAAATTTGGTACAAATCTGAATACCTGAATCTAAGAATGCAGCCAGGATATGTTTCATGCTGCTGTATTCAGCTCACTTTTGACAAAAGCCAAAAAAAAGTTTCATGTAATTCATTTCACGCTATGATGGGCTGGGTCTCAGCCAAAGAGTCAGATACAAGAATTTGCAAAAAAAGCAATATAGTGATTCTGTTACCCAGAGACTAGTGATGGCACTGTACAGGAGACACTATTGTCCTACTGTTGTAAGACAGCTGAGAGAGAGAGGAGAAGTTAAACTATATTTTTTCATCCACTTCTCTACTTAATTGCCTACACTTCAAATCAAGGGTAAGATAAATTTATAAATTACTTTAAGTGATTAATTATAGATGTGTAATATTAGCAATACAGTTGTACAGCATACTTTTGCATGCTATTATCTTACTTTTAGAAACGGTATTTCTAATATATTGCAAATAAAGCTACATACACAACTTGTCAGGGTCAGCTTAGATATTGGCTTATGTCATTTTAAGTTGTGTAGTAATACAAAAGCCATTTTACATATTTTTTCTTCTGTGCGGTTCAGCTGTTTCAAACAACTTGAGTCTATGAATGTGCCAATTGTCACAAAAAGTTGTTTGTCCTACCAATAGTTTGTTTAAAAAGTAATGTGCAGCATTTCTAAATTCATTGTTAAATGATTGAACAGCAGTGTTATAATTCTTAAAAAACAGAATTTGCTAAGTTCTTAGTCTAGCTTTTTCAACTAATGAAGAATTATGGCAACCAATTTGTATTTAAATTGTTTAAAAATAATTCTATTTATAAACCTTGGTCGACATTTGTGACTTGAAGCACATTTAATCAATTTAATTCAAGCTCAATACCACACCTCTGGTTACACTTGATAGGATATAAAGACAGTTTGAAAGCAACTAATGTATAATCCTTCTTAAAATCAGTTTTCAAAATGTAAATAAAAAAACTACCCGGTCTTTTTTAAAATACATTTAAAAAACCTTATCTCTCAGCGGATTAAAATCAAAATATAATTTTAGATTACTTTTTGAATCAATGTCTGCATTTACAAGAAAAATAAAAAATACAGTTTTCCTGCTAAATGCTATTTCATGTATAATAAGCAGAATTGGATAGAGTTTTGTTTAATTTAATAAAAACCTCTGCAGAAACTAGCAACACTAGGCGTACTGTTTTAATTGGCATGATTACATTTTAATTGGCATGAAAAAAATTAAAGACAGATTTTAACTTCTAACAATGGTAAAATAGAGGGATATGGTTTTTAATATTACTTTCATCTAAGGTGAACAGTGTGGAATCGAAATACATTAGAATGAAATGTCAGTGGTGCGTACAGTTTAATCTGTGAAATTTTGTCCCCTGTGCTGAATATTACTCTGTCTCAATTGCATATTAAACAACCCTATCAAGGCAGGCATTGGCATCTGCTGTGCTGACACAAATTGTGAATTAAATGAAATTGATGTCCTCTGTCGTATATTTATGAAGACGGACCATTCTCTGAAGTATTCTGTTTATGAAGAATTTATGATTGCAAACTGTTCCAGAACAAAAAAGTGGCAATAAATTCTTTTTTGTGACCCTACCCTCCAAGGGCATTGATTTCACCTCCTGCTGCTACTTTTGTTACAGCATAAAAACAATAGCTAACTCTTAATTCCACTGAGAGACTTCAGATTATCAATATTTCTCCCATGAAAATAGAAGGGTGTTGCCAAGAATGCATGTTTTCAAGTTATGGTCTCCTAAAGATACTATTTACACAATGTTACACAGTAGATTAATGTCTGTTAATCTAATTTTATTTGTGTTTTAAAGCTTATTTTTGGAGGCTTAATTCATCACAATAAATCATGTCCCAGTGAATGGGGATGGTACATTTTCCACAGACAGACATACAGGGTCACTTAAACTGTATCTTCATGTTACAACAATTAAGCCCTGCTAATTATAAATTCAAAGGTTATAGGATATGGTTGTCAGTATTTATTCAAAATTCTACAATCAATAATACAGATTTAGTGCTTATAATAAGTGTTGGACTGACAGCCTTTTACAGGTTAGATGAAACACAGCTTGGCATAATAGAAGCAGGCAACCACATGCTTCCACTGTGATGTTGAGGGATTGCCTTTTAAGATACTGAAAGGGAAGTTAAGCCTCCCTGCACAATCCATCCTTGGCCTCTTCAGCACATTGGTTATTCTCAGAATGCTCATTCCGGAAAATGTTAGCTAGTGTTTCTTTTACTATAAAAGCTGTCTGGAAAAGCTACAGTGAAAGAATTTAATTGATGGCCATAGGTGAATGTTTATTCTGGGCCAAAATTTTTAAACTTTTTGATGCTTAAAGTTAAGTACTTAAATCCATATTTAATTATCTAATTTCAGAGGTTCTGAGCACCTGAAATTCCTATCTCACTGGAAGCTGTAGGTGGTGTTCACCTTTGAAATTCAGGCCACCCATTTTGGCCAGATTTTGGCCCAATTCTAGGTTTAGAATCCATGTTTGAAAACTTTATCCTAGGAATCCATACTTTAAAAATATATACAATGGCCATTCTTAAGAACTTGTGATTTTAGGTAAGGTTAACTCATTATTTGTAATATTTCCTATCCTTACTATAGTTATCTTAAGCAATTGGCAAGTGTTCCTAGGTGATCACTTTACAAAGTTAATCCAACGAGTACAATTTTGTCGTCTTTTTCCATAATTATTATAAAAAAATCCATTTGTCCATTTGTCCTGCTCTTCCTCCCACTGAAGTCGAAGAAAGTTTTGCCATTGACTTCAACGAGGAGAAAATTGGGCCCTAAATGAGAATAAAGGATACAAAGAATGAAATTGATTGATATTGGTAATAACTGGAAAAATATTACTGGTCATCTAACAGATGGTTCTTGTTGCTCACTAACGTGTGATATGTTTTGGTACATAAGATTAATCTCTGTTTTTTTTTTTATTTAATGCATTAGAAAACCCTAGGAGAGAAGATCCAAGACACAATGGTAGGGCACAGTGGGTCAGGTCCACGTGACCTGCTCTCACCTGAAAGTGGCAATCTGGTAAGGCAGCTGGAGGTCAGGATCAAAGAGCTGAAAGGGTGGCTGAGAGATACAGAGCTTTTCATCTTCAATTCCTGTCTGAGACAAGAAAATGAAGGAACAATGACTGCTGAGAAACAACTGCAATATTTTAAGGTAATTAAAAAAAATCATAGTTTTGATAGCGAGATTTCTCTTAATAGTTAGATAACATATATATCAGGTAATGATAATACAATATATGTACATATGTAATCGTACATTCACATTTATACCTGCATTTATATACAATGTGTTCATGTAATGTACTGTTGCACACTAACGGAGAAGTTACTGTTCTACAGTAAAAGTTCAAAGGGATGCTCTCTGTCATCAGAATTTGCAAAGCAATTTGTGTCTTTTATTTTACTTCACTATAAACTTGGTTTCAATATAAATGATTGTGTATTGCAGTCTCAATATTGAACACTTTAGTTCACGTGTTGTATAACACCCTAGTTTAATAGACATGAGACCTGAGTCTCCTCTCACTTGAGGCAGGGGTAGCTGTACTGAAGTCAGTTGTCCTACTGGCATATACCTGGTATAAGTGAGAGAAAAATCAGGCTTATTGACTATAGATAGGTAGAGATAGACACACCCACTATGAGATTGGCCACAATCTAGTCTTGAGCCTGGGACTGGTGACAGGGGATGTAATTTACATCTTTGTCATATTCAGACCATTACCTCCTTCAGCTGGAGGCCAGGACTCACCTTTGCTACTGTTAGTATGAAGGACATATTTTATTGTTCCATTACCAGTTTGTGAGGGAGTATGTTTGTGTTAATGAAGCTCCGACTTGGTTGGACAACAAGATTGTCTTGTGTTCATAGTTGTGAGTATGTTGTCTCCAAAACATCACCTCCTCAGTGTCATCTCGCAGGTCATCTTGCTCTATGGATGATCTTTGACAGATGAAATAAGAAAGAAGAGGGATAGACCATCAATTTTAGGGTTTTAGAAATCTTAAACCATTGCTGAGGTAAGGGTGATGAGGGTCGTCTCTTCTGCAATATCCATGAAGTCTCAATCAGCAGCACTCTTCCAGATGGTAGACAGCTTACTGAGTCTCACTTTAGTTAGGGTGGCAATTCTGCAACAGAAAAGCTTCAAAAACAGACTCCAAGGAGAAACTGCTGAGATTGAATTAATATGCAAACTAGATACCATTAACTTGGGTTTGAATAGAGACTGGGAATGGCTGGGTCATTACACATATTGAATCTATTTCCCCATGGTAAGTATCCTCACACCTTCTTGTCAACTGTCTAAATGGGCCATCTTGATTATCACTACAAAAGTTTTTTTCTCCTGCTGATAATAGCTCATCTTAATTAATTAGCCTCTTACAGTTTGTATGGCAACTTCCACCTTCTGTGTGTGTGTGTGTGTATATATATATATATATATATATATATATATATATACAAATTTATTAGAGCATTAGCTTTTGTGGGCTACAAAAATATATATATGGGGTGCTGGAAATGAAGATATATATATCTTCTTACTATATGTTCCATTCTATGCATCCGATGAAGTGGGCTGTAGCCCACAAAAGCTTATGCTCTAATACATTTGTTAGTCTCTAAGGTTCCACAAGTACTCCTGTTCTTTTTAGTGTGACAAGATGCGAGCGACTCTGAAGGAAGTGACTGTTCGACTAATGTTCAAGAAATGAACCACTGAAACTGATAATCTCGGCAGTTATAGCCAAGCCTTGAATATTCCTGTTTTCAGGAAGATTGTTGAGAAGTTTATAGCAATGACCGCACCGCACTTTGAGGGGGTTGTCTGGATTGCCGAATGAAGGGAACTGTGCTTTATGGCTGGGGGGGAGGGGGAAGATGAAAATTGCTGCAAAAGGGTCAGCGTGGTCGCTGACTCATCCCCTGGGAATGAAGGGTTTAAAGGGGCAGCCCTGTGCCTAAAGCTTCCTTTTTACACAGAGCAGGCTGAGGCAGCACCCACCCTCCCTCCCCTTTAGGTGGTGAAATACCAGGTTTGGTCAAGACCTACTGTGGGCATTACGCTAGCTGCCCCTTTTTTCAGGGGTGCTGGAAAGGAATTTTTCCCCTTATCACCATATCGGCCTAGGTGCAGTTGGGGTTTTTACACCTTCCCTACCATGGATTCAGCAAGGGCTTTGTTCATGCCTGGCATGAAGGGTGGTAGGCTATCTGTCGCAACTCATTATTTAAGTGTAGGGCAGATGTCCAGTGCAGGTACTCCACAGGGAAGGTATACTTGGCTTGGAAAAGGACTTAAAAAGGGGTGTTCTTTAAAGGAACAAACAGGGGAGCGGGGTTGGGGACTGCTATGATTGGTATGGCAGGGAGCCAACCCCCCATTATTATAGCCCACCTTAACCTTCATATGAGGGAGGGGGGTGGTAAGGTCCAGGCAATGGATTTGCTGGAGAGACCTCGATGGAAAAAGTGGGGGAGCAGGTAATTACAGAATAAATAGGGGGTTACCTGTACTGTACTCTTTTATCTGCCCGGTAGTCCCAGGCATTTAATAATAAAGTTGCGGCCTGATTAAATCCATGTCAAATGTCTCCTGTCCTTCTTTTGGTATAGCCAGACAATGCAGTTTTGGCATTTTCTGGAATTCTCGGTGTTTCAACGATCTCTTCGAGTGAAATTGTAGACCTGGGTTAGGATACACATACTGTTTGGTTATTTGTTTGACAATTTTCTGGCAGTGGACAAAAACAAATCATCATGGTGATGATTTTTGTTTTACAATTGGATTTGATGGAGATGAAATATTGTAGATGGACCTGCAGACCTTCACAGTAACAGATGCAAGTTGTTAATAGGAATGATTGAGTGCTCATTTCAATTGGAAATCAAATAATTTATTTCAGTCCCTAACTATGGACTTATGAGTCTAAGTTCACAAAGCCATAGTACATATAGACACCTATACACTAGTCCCTGCATCTGTAATGCACATACAACTTTTCAAAATGAAATAAACCTTTTATTCAAAAATTACACATAATGTCATGCAAAGAGATCTAATGATATTAAACAATGTGGCACAATTACCTATGATGTAACCAGAGGCACCTCATTACATAGTTAATTAACTATTAATTACACTATATAAACATCAAATTATTTATTTTCAAAATGGGAGCCATTAGAGTATAAAAAATAAGTACATATAAAATATGGAAAGAGCACATCACTTTGTCATATATATTAAAACCATCTATGTCTCATTAAATCTGAAATCCACTCTTCGTAAGTTTTCCAATCTCCACTAACCTCCTGGGGGGACTGTATAAAAAAAGAAAATGGATATAATTAACAATACTACAATGTATAATCCATATATTTGAGAGAGAACATTTTCAGAAACATTAACTATGCCACTAGTAGGTAAACCTGCTAGCATTTCGTTTGACTTACTTTCCACTGAACTATGAGATTAACCTTATTACCATTGTTCACTACTGTACGTAAACAATTGTTTCTTAAAGGAAATTTATTGTCCTATGCAGAGTATACATATAGCTACTGCATACAGAGGAATAATCCTGTTAATAAAATAAACACAACGGTGCTTTTGATTTTTATTCTATGGCCTTACATTTTAAATAGTACATATGGTACAGGGAAAAGTTATTTCATTTTGCAGTTGTTTTCCTTTCCCTTTTCATTTGAAGAAAATGTTGAATGCTGTAGGTAAACATGATGAGGACATAGGATGGGAACACGATGGTATGCATGAGAAGATGTTTCATTCCCGAATAGACAATTACTTTGACTTATTTTTCTTTTATGAAAATGGATATTGGTTCTGCATTAACTTAGGTGTTCTTTTTATTAACGTGCTGCTGCACCTTTTCTTTTGGAATACTGCTGTCCAGTAATAATACAGAATATTTTTATAGCACTGTCCACCTACAGACCCGTATGGGCTGCACAAACATTAGTGAATGATGAAGCCGCGCTAAACCTTTGCGGTAGGTATTGTTTTCCCCCTTTTTAGAAATGGGGAAATTGAAACACAAAGAAATTAAGTGTCTTCCCCAAGCTCTCCCAGAAGGTCTATGGCAGAGTCAGAGCTAGAACTCAGCTGTTCCAGTTCCTAGGACTTTGCTTTCACCACAAGACCGTCCTTCCTGTCTCGAGGTTGCCTCTCAATAGAGTCCTTATGTGGTGAAGAAAGACTGTTTCTTGTGTTGCTGTTTGTTTTGATTTAAAGTTCAATTTGTGCTGGATATGATTTTTCAGTTTTCCTTCATTATTATCAGAATGAGTGCTAGCTACTGTCATCATTTGCTATATTGTGTGATTATTTTGTTCTACATTTTTCACAGCAACAAAAAGTCCTATATATTCTGGTCAGCTCAGTATTCTGTACGTAGCACTAGGTACGACTATATTGGAAACCAGCATACTCAATCACTCCCTCCATCAGCTTGCAGGGGCCAGAGGCTGCTGCAAACATTTTTCACACTCAGCTCCCAAATGAGAACAATGAGCTTCATTTCAGTGTATAGTGACACTTACTGGCTGATCAACAGTGATGTTAAGTGAGCTTGCAAACGCCGATTAGTCCAGCCTGTTAGGGGGAGGAGAGTTGTATTGACAGGATCCTTGTATACAAAGAAGGGGATATAGATTAGATAGGGGTGTTTTATGTTGTTGAGCATTAACATTCTTGTTAATTTATTTTATACTATTGCTAAGCCCAACCATTATAAAACTCATGAATTAGAACCTCAAAAATCATGAGATTTTTAAAAAATATATAACTTTGGGGGGTTTTTTATTGCTCTTCTGGTTTTTGAGCTGTTAGGGTTCACCTTTTCAACCTTTTCTCTGCAATCACGAGGGCCAGAAACATACTCGTTTTTAATGAAACAGGAGATTCTCATATAAACACATAGCTCTAGGCACTGGGACTTTAACAAACAGACCAAATATCATGAGACTCATAATTAAGTTGTGTGACTTGGTAAAACTGATTTCCTAGCTTAATGGTGTTGCCTACACCTGGGAAAGGCAATTTGGGGATGAATAACAATTTTGAGGGTCAGGAGAGATCTGGAGCAGGAAGGGATGAGGAGTAAAAATGGCAAGGGGAATGCAACAGTTTTTTGTAAATCTTATTATATGAGTGTGGTCAGTGCAGAGAACTGTGTGAATTATTGGCTTGACCCTATATTGATAAAAACATGTTGCTTTCCCCCCAAAAAATCCCTTCCCAAAGATGGGAGGAACCTACCTTACTTTATCATACATTCACCGTATTTCATAACAAAACTCATCCAAGGGTTCAGTTCAAGATAAATAAACCTACCAGCTGCCGGTAATATTTGTACCTCTGAATCACTGATGATAGGAATATTTCATTGAATTTGTGACTGAGCATGCCAGATATTGCACATAAATATTTCTTAATTTATGGCTTAGGACTGTCTCTTTGCTCTCCAGCTCTAAAGCAACTAAACTTTTCATTGAAACAACACAGATAGCAATGGGTAATTAATCATCAGTTAGTGAGTCAGTCAATCACTTTGTATGGTGCTTTTCATTATAACTATCTGGAAGTGTTGCTCAACATTCAATATTGCAAATCTTAAAAACAATTCAGTTAAATAAAAGCCCATGGATAAAGCTTAAGCCACGTTTGGATAAGCCATAAAATTATAGCCACAGTCAAATTTTTATTTAAAAGGAAAAGCCAGCAACATGGATTTACAAAAAAGTAAGGGACCCAAGATGTGAGACTTTAGACAAACAATTGGGATCCATCAGGTCAAATACAAATTTTAACTCTGGTTGAAAGTTGGAAGCCAGTGCTGAGATTTGAGAAATGCGTGAACTGTTCCTAAAGGTGCCAGAGATCAGTTTTGCTATTTCATTCTGGATCCATTACTATTTGTGTAACAATGCTGCTGGTAGAGCTGCAAACAAAGAATTACAGAAATTCAATGTGGATGTAACAAAAGCATGCAAAACAGTTTCCAAATCAACAGAACTCAGGCAGGATTTAATCCTTTCTACATATCAAAATGATAAAAAAAAACCCTGTTGTAATAATTTAAATATTTTTATCAATAAAGAGCTATCCAAAGTCCCAAATCTTTTCATGGATGATAAAACCTTTACCTAGATTTAATTGGCTTAAACTTTAACAAGCTGGAAGACATCCAGTATGGGACTGTTTGAAAAATTGCCTGATTAAGGTCAGATTCAAAAGCAGATAAGCTGAGTGTCATTTACAAAACACTGAGGAACCCCAAATGAGCTTTTTTGACATCCATCCTAAGGCAACATTTATATAGCAAACAATAAGGAAGTCAGCACCCAGCCTTGTGACGTTACATTACAATATAATGAGACAGATGCTGAATGATTTTTGCCAAAAATGTGGGATTCTGCCACTGCCCTTGAGAAGCATAGATGTTTTTACATCTCCATGTTACAGGTTAATGCTCTAATTATTGCTCACTTTGTGCTTCAGTTAGGTTTTCCCTTTTAACGCCACAATCATATGAACTCCCATGTAAGGATAAAAATCCTATCTGAGACTGCAGCCTTCACCACACCATTCTATTTTGATTGTGGATCCTGACCCGTGAATTTTCTGGTTTGCCTTCTTTTTTTGCGGATCCTCACATTTGAAATAATCAAAGGTTAAAATTAATTGTAGGTCAATCTCGGTCTGTTTCTAAAACATAGTTTTGACCCTGCTTCACTCCTACCCTATGGCTTCTTTACTCTAGTTCACACACCCAGCACACACATGCTAACAAGATAAGGGATATCTTCTTGACCACCTTTCTTCTCACTTCCACGTTCAGGAAAATCAGGCGATGCCTTTGTGTAGTTAAACCTTTCTCCTCTGAGTAGAAATGGAAGAAAATAGCTTCTACCTGGCTGTAGAGGAGAAACATTTCACAGTAGACTTTCCCTCTACTGGATCAGAGATCACATGGAGGAGCACCTCACACCACCTGTTCCCTTTCTCTGCTAAACAAGATGTTGAAAAGAGAAGGTGGTCTCTTTAGCCTGGTTCTTGTTTACTTCTGATGAAAGAAATGGAAGCCTGTGAGCTTTGTTAAGGACTGAGCTCAAGAAGCCTGGAAAAAAAAACTGTATATAAATATGGGCAAGATAAGACACAAAGTGAGAAAATATTTTCATTTAATTGAATATTCATCTTTTTATTTTAGATGGACTAACTCTTTGCAATAAGACTAGGAACAACATTCCTGAAAAGAGTGCTTGTTGTCACTGCATAAACAGATATAGTTGAAAGCACAACAATATCTCTGCCTCTAGTATTCCAAAGCAGACTCAGACGTGGACATCATTTATTAGGAGTGGGGATGATGTTATTTCCAAGCTATCTTTTTGTTCACCTAGGTTTAAAGTTGCCTCACCAGTGTGACAAAAATCCAAAGGAAATATCTTTTCCCTACTCTCACTGTTTTCATTTTTTCCTTCCTGCCTCCTTGCCTGCTCTCAAGTCCCTAAAAAGACTAAACCAGTTTATTTTCTATACACTGCTTTCCCATCTGAAGTAATACCAGGAAGCTCTTCTTGTGTCATTCTCAAGGGAAGGATGCACTCAGTGCCTCCTGGAATGAATGAAGACCATTGCAGAGAGACAAGGAAAATATACCAGCCTAGAAGCTCTGAAAGGGAAGGAGTAGGCAGAGTAGCCACATCTGGCATAGACCTAACTGTTACAGGTATTGGCATACTTTCATGCACTCAAGCTATATAAATCTTTTTTTTTAAACAGTGTATATCTCCGGGTGGATACTGGGTTCTAAATGCTATGAGTCATCATAAACCTTTTTCATTAAAGTTGAATGAAACTCAGATATCTGAAACAGTACTCAGAGCAATAGCGGGGTTGTTTGTATCTTAGGTCTGATGCTTGTTGAGGTGAGACCTTCATTTCAGTTCAAGTTATGAATTTAAATTAACTCCAAAACTCAAACCAAAATGCAGCTTAACCCAGTGCATTCTTCTCAGTTTCAGAATTCTTAAGATTTTCACCTGAACCTGAAGTTCTTCTCTTGAAAATTGACCCAGGTTTGCTGAAAGTTTTGCAAACCATGATGAATTGGTTAGTAAACCTAGCTCAGGTTTCAGATTTGTAATGCCAGATGCCTCCAGGTGAATATAATGTGGTTTTCAGGTTTCATTGCAAAAGATGTACACAGCACTAATATTCATGCTCTGATCTTGTCCTTCTGATGCTATCTCTATTTCTTTAGAATATTTTGCCCAAAATGTAACATTTTCCACTACATACTTCAAAATTTCTCCCATTTTCATTGGGAGGAGAATCTTCTGAAATGTAAATGCAGAGGACAGAAACTGGAAGAGTCTGGACATGCAAACAGTGCCATAGCAGGGAAAATGGCTTCTTCCATCACTTCCCTTCCTCCCCACAAATTATTTGGAAATGGCTATGTCGAGCCAATTTAACCAACAAATCAGTGTGTGTTGTGAATAAGTTCTAAAATCTTTTAATGTGAAAATGAATTCTAATGAATGCCTTCTCCTCTCACACACAAGGAAAAAATAAGGCTTCAGGAGATGTGTTTCATACTTTGGTAGCAACACTACATTTGCATCCAACACCGTTTTTCTTTTTTTGTTAAAGTTACCTTTCTGTAATTGCAGACTAGTTTAGACTTTAGATAGCAGCATCTGAACAATAATGGACACTTTTTTAACAGATTATTGCCAAAAGTGCATTCTTTATTCCAGGGAGACACTGTAATAGATACCAGCATTTTAGTAATGATAAAAGCAATCTGTAAGCTATTATCATTTCCTTTAGAGTAACTTAATCTTCATATTGTTTTATATGTCTGGAATGTTAATAGTGTTTTTAATTTAGAAGAAGTATATTATGTATTACTAATTACATGTGAATATGAACTAAGTACCAGGCCGGTGAACTATCTTCTTAAAAATAAATATATGGAAAAGTACTTAACCCAGCATAAGGAGTGGCACAAATAAATTAAAGAATGCCATACAGAGATAATAACAGCTTTCATGGAATAAGCCTAAGAGAAGCATCAATTCTAGATTCAGTCATGTGTTTTATTTCATATACTGTACTTCAGGAGACAAGTTGGAAGGAATACAGGTGCTGCTTTTAGTCCCTAAAAATGCTGTTTTAATTTTAATTGTTGTTTGCAAATGATTTCAACACAAATATCTTTGTGTATCTTTTTACATGTCCGTGATCTGATTGAATTAAAATTAAACCCAACACACTCAGATATCATGGTGATACACACATAGGTAGATTGAATTTACAAAATAAAATATTTATCTTAAAATACTTGGATGGCAGTTGATTTTTTATCTCTCTCTCTCTCTCTTAGGAAAAAATATGGAATTGGCATTGGAAATATGGATTCTTTTTAAAGAAATGTTGTGAACAATTTCCAAACTTGTTAGGGAAATACTGCACTGATCAGAGAATCCTAGAGAGATGTGTTCAGCATAGCAATTTAGTGGCCCCTAATGCTATTAAAAGTATGGCTTTTAAATAAAGGAAACCAGTTCACTATTTCTGAAAGAAGTTGTAATCTACTTTAAACTGTCATTCCGTGTTTCTGACTTGCAATTAGATGATTTTTTCAAAATGTCAATCCCTGATTCTGTTGTGTCCATCATCGTAATAAAATGTGACAGCAAAGATATTATATCAATACTTTTTCCATAATTAGCATTAAAGATCTCACAAGGGTGAACCAGAAAAGTTGTACAAAGGTTTTCCAATGAATGGGCCTGCAGGCAGCATTATGCCTTTAAAATCTTTTAATATAGCCAAGACTGATGACAACCAGGAGACAAATCTATGTGCAAACCCGTTTGGAGAGAATAGTTTTGTGGTGTATGATGTATGTTACATAAATGAGCTTATTAGGACTCTCATCTATTTTATTATTGGTGCACAATTTAATAGAGGCATTTAAAAAACAATATTTCTGCCTGACTCCTTGAAATGAAGAAGATACATTGATATAATTGAGAGCAAATGATTGCATGTTGTGCCATTTAATCATGTCATTTTTCAATTGCTGTTTTTTGCACTTCACTGCATACTTATAGAATATTTAGCTTCAATATAGATTAAGTCCCACCATTTGCAACTAAGCGGAGATCCTATATTAGGTGACATTTTCTTTTAACCTTGAAATCAGTTAAAACACCCGCGTTTGCCAGTATTTTCTTTAAAAGATGACAAGTCATCATTCACTTCCAGTCCATGGCATTTGGCTTTTTTTATTTTGAGGAATTACTTACCATTGGTTGTCTTTTTCATTCACTAATAGAAATTCTTATTTTCAATTTTCATGCAGTATGCAAAGTTAATTTTAAGATACAAACTGTAGCACAGCAGACAGTAGGAGCCAGCTAGCAGACAGCCACTGTCATCTCATGGAAAGCATTCTGTTGATACGTCATAATTCCAACTTCCTGTCCCCCCACTGTTTTTCATTATTAGTGATATTTGCATTAAAAAAGGGGATCAGACTTTTCACAGTCATTATTCTAGTCTTATGCCAACTCTGTTGAAATTTATGGTGTTACATGGGCCTAACGCAGACATAAAGTGGTGAAACAGGCCCACCTTTGTTTTGAAGAGTTCATTTGCTCCACTTGAAAACATGACTCTGACTAGTATTATCATTATACTGAGAGCACCAGCAACCATTAGAATTAAGGTTGCATAAGAGCTTCCATTTCATGGTTATTTCGTAATTGCCCTCAGTGTATTCTTGCACATTCTTCTGAAGCAACTAATACTTACTGCCCATTGTCAGAGACAGGATACAGGATTAGAGAGACCACTAGTCTGTTGGGTATGGCAATTGCTCTGTACCTAAAAGTACAAAGAAAGTGAAAACATGTAAGTTAGCATCCGTGGGCCCTTCAGACAGCTTTCCTGACTCCAGAGACCTCAGGTATTTTCAATTAGATTGGGCCTTGAATTTTCTGAGATTTCTTTTTTTCCACACACTACAATATTAATAAGTATAAAGTCAATAAAACTTTAAACAGGAGAGACAAAAATGACTGATATGCATTAAGACCTCATGCAAACAAATTTCAGTATTTACTGAAAGTATGTGAAAAAAATCATCTAATCATTTTGCTACAAAAATCATCTAAATTTTTGTGTATGGTCATTCAGATTCATGCTCTAGAAATACAGTTTTGTGATATTACTATAAGGTGGGTGAACAACTGATTGAAAGACCGTACTCAAAAAGTAGTTATCAATGGTTTGCTGTAAAACTAAGGGAGCATATCTTAGTGAGGTCTTGCAGGGGTCAGTCCTGGGTTTGGTACTAGTCAATATTTTCATGAATGACTTGGATAATGGAGTGGAGAGTATGCTTATAAAATTTGCAGATAACAGCAAGATGTGAGGGATTTCAAGGTCTTTGGAGGACAGGAATAGAATTTAAAATGGCTTTTCACAAATGGGAGAATTGGTCGGAACTCAATGAGATGAAATTCAACAAAGACAAGTGCAAAGTACTTCACTTTGAAAGGAAAAATCAAATGAACAACTACAAAATGGGAAATAACTAGCTAGGAGGTAGTACTGTTGAAAAGGATCTAGAGGTTATAGTGGATCACAAATTGAATATGAGTCAACAATGTGATGCAGCTGCGAAAAAGGCTAATATTCTGGGGTGTATTAACAAGAGTGTTGTATTTAAGACATAGGAGGTAATTGTCCTAGTCTACTCGGCTCTGATGAGGCCTCAGCTGGAGTACTGTGTCCAATTCTTGGCACCGCACTTTAGGGAAGATGTGGAATAATTGGATAGAGTCCAGAGAACAGGGAAAAAATGTTTTAAAAGGTTTAGAAAATCTAGTGAGAAAAGGTTAAAAATAACTGGGTATATTTAATCTTGAGAAAAGACTGGGGGAGACCTGATAAGTCTTCAAATATGTTAAAGGCTGTTATAAAGAGGGTGATGCTCAATTGTTCTCCATGTCCACTGAAGATGAAAGTAATGGGCTTAATCTGCAGCAAGGGAGATTTAGGTTAGATATTAAGAAAAAAAATAACTATAAGGCTAGTTATGTTCTGGAATATGCTTTCAAGGGAGGTTGTGGAATCCCCGTCATTGAAGGTTTTTAACAACAGTTTGGACAAACACCTGTCAGGGACGGTCTAGATTTATTTGGTCCTCCCACAGCACGCAGGACTGGACATGATAACTTCTTGAGGTCCCTTCCAGCCCTACATTTCTATGATTTTGTGATATGAGAATTTTATCATTTGTGAACTATTTCAGCTTATCAGTTTTGTGCTATTGTCTAGCAATCTCTCTGCTTTACAGATAAACATTGGACTAGATTGATGCACTGGTCAATGGCAAAATAAACTTTGTATTTAATAGTTTCTTTAATAAACTTCACACTCCATTTTTTCTTTTTGTTTTCGAACTTAAAGGAAGAATATCCAGTTGTTGAAAAATATTGCTTAGGCCTCAGTTCAGCAAGGAACTTAAACATGTGCCTAATGTATGTGCATAGTTCCACTGAATTTAAGAGGACTCCTCACATGTTTAAAGTTCAGCATGTGCTTAAGTACCTTGCAGAATCAGGGCTGTAGTAGCCAAGCAGTAGTATTCCACCATGCTGTGTGAGAGTACATGGTTCAACCCCTTGTCACAGAACCATCCTGGGCATTAGGTTCTGCCTAAACAATACTCTTGGCCCTTGGGATGGGAGTAGTCTTTGATGTCATTCAGCAGTGGCCCTTCCAGATGATTTATGGTGTGGTATTAGCAGGCTGTGGAAAGGAGAGCAATCCAGCCCTTTTCAGCTGTCAGGTTGACAGTCACAAAGCACTAAACATAGGGTTATGCCGAGAGAAGAAAGATCTCCAGGGTTCTGCTGTGATGTACAGGAAATATGTTTGAATAAACACTGCATTGTAATATTGCCTATATATTCACCAGACCTCTCTATCTATATTGCAAAACATAGTTTACCTTATTGGGACAATTCAGCCTAGATTTTCAAATGGAGCCTAAAGCAAGCCTCCTAATTCTATAAATAGGCATCTGCCAGACTTTTTAAACTGCTGAGCACCAAGATTTCCCACTGAGGGCAATTGGAGCGGTGGAATGTTCAGCGCTTTTGAAACTCAGGCGGGTGCCTAAAAATGGACTTAGAGTTTTAGGTTCATGCACTTTAGACTCCTGTGTCTGAAAATCCTGATCCTCTTTGCTTTTCTTTTGTTAAGTAATGGCTTTGTTGATTATGAGGTTTTTGTAGAGGCTAATATCGCAAAATATAGAGTTATACCATTTAGAAATGTAAAATGAAATAATTGGTGAAGATTTGGAAATGAGAACTGTCTGTGCACAATCACTGTATTCACAATTTTTCACATGACAATTCCAGTTCAATAGTTGCAAAATATGGATCGTATGGGACACTGTGAGCTTTCATGTCAAAGATACAGATAATGATCATTTAGCACGATACATAACAGACCATAAATACCCCCTTTGGATTCATTGTAGCCTGCCGTTTTATACATTGTTTGTGTGCCTTTACCTGATTAAGTCTTCTAGCTCTACAAGAGTCATTACAGTAATTCTTTTCCTTGTTAGAAATGAGGGTTTCATCCTCTTTTAATATTAATCATAACATATAATAAAGTTGAAACAAAACTACCATGGTTGAATTGTATTGTCACACCCATGTAAATCAAGAATAGCTTCCATGAAGTTAATGTTATTATGCTGGTGGAAAACTGATGTAAATGAGAGATGAATTTGTTCCTGTATCTCTGCTTGCAAATAATACAATGTACAGGTCTTATTATAGCCCAAATATTTTGGTTTATGAATGGGAATGGTCCTTAGTTTATCATATTATATGGGATTGTAACAGGAGTGTTATAGCATCCAGCATTGTAGGGGATGCCATCATTAGGTACATCAAGGTAAAAGGATGAGTTAAGGGTATGGGGCCAGATTCTCAGCTTCAGTGGAGTTTATTCAGTTTTTCACCAGTTTAACTGAGAGCAGAAGCTAGCTCATAAAAGCCACCATTATGTTCAATTTCTTTGCTTTTGCAGTGTTAAGTATGATCTTCCCCTTTATTTGTACCTAGATTTTTTTTTTCTGGTGTAATATTAGGCTAATGAACAGCATCAGAAAGGAAATACATCAGACATTTGATTACATCAAGAGCTGTGTAGGTATATAGTAATGAATCCTAGGAAAATAAATAAGGGCAAGTTCAGGAAACTTAAGTGAAAATGCAGCACTGGTCTAAATTGAATAATAAAATTCCTGGTCATATTTTGCCATAAATAGTGGTTTGGGAATTTGTCATTCACCTTATTTAAAATTCAGAAATATTAAAGGTACAGAGTTCTTTCATTACAGAAATAATGGAATTCCAGCTATCACAGAGTTGGGGTAATTTAAATAGCTATAGAATGCATTATATCAATAAGTGGAACATCTGTATGAAATGTCCACCTGCTGATATACTACTCAGTGTACTTTACAATGAAATGCACTTAATCATTTTAAGACGTCTTCTAATGAAGCCTTATCGGGATTAACATTTTGAACACAAATACTTTTAGGCATTAAAACTCGCGCTCTAAATGAGATTGCATTGTCTTGTTTACCCTTGTTGATTAATAAGCAATCTGTTAACTGTTAGAACAATCAAATTGTGCCAGTAGATTAGTAATTCAGCTATGTTTGTGGATATAATCATCATTTCTTCTGAAGGCTTTGAATTAAAAAAAATCACTTGCATGCTATCAGTAGGCAAAAGAAAGATATATGTTTCTAGATATCTGCACCACTATTTTGCTCCAGTCCTTCGGCTTAGGGTCATTGCACAAGCACAAATGCTTCTGGAGGGCAAATACTGTTTTGATGTACATCACTTCTAGGTATAGCTTCCTTTTTTAAAGTAATCTAATAATGCAGAAGCTTAACTTATTTTTAAAAGAGTAGTATTGTTTTGTTGTTCACGTTTAGAAGGGGATGTCCAGCTTAATTATCAATATATTTCAGCCATTGGCACTTGTGAACTGCTCTGAAAGTTGTGATGAGTTTATTTTACTTTTTCTTTTTAAAACAGAAAATTAAAAACAAAATACCTGTTCCTTAAGAGAAACAAAAATGCTCAAATGAGAGTTGAGATTTTCTCAGAGGGTCATGCACTTTCATCTGTGGCATCCTGCAGAGGAAACAGATGTTGGCAAGTTACAATTGAAATTATCTGGAAAAACTCCATGCATGAAATACATTATTACATACATAGTATAATGCCATGAGTAGCACAAGTGCCATTTGGGAATCATATATTAGATTCACAGCATGCCATGAAAGGGTACATGGTTAAGTGTGAGGCTGAGGACTCTTCCTCATAGATGCCCAGGCTATGTGCCCCCAAACCTCATAGCAATTACTGTAAAAAGACATCACGAGTTAATACAATCCTGATGCAACACTGAGTGTCCATAGGGGGTGGGTGGGTGTGCAGGCAATAGCACTTGAAAACCCCATACATGATCCTATACGGCACAGAAAAGTAGCCAACCATTGTCCTTCAGAATTGGGGAAACGTGTCCCTTAATTGCAGCACAGGAGATGCACTACTTGTATTATTATCATAGGGGGTTTCCAATGCAATTGTACAGGTTTCTAGAGTATATGCAACATTTCCTGGCCTCAACCACTATTTGGTAAAAACAAGGCTTGTTCACTGGTTTGAATTGCATGATGAAACGCAAACGGTATTCCTCCGTTGCACTGGATCTTTCTGATGAAATACAGTAGTTGCTATTAAATATTTATAATTTTGAACACAGATATCATTACTTCAGGATTCCTATTTTAATTTCAGTGTAAGAAATTCCTTAGGACTGTTATAATCACAAGAAGCCTTTGTAAAGATTGTAAAGAGGACCACTGCACTTCCCTGCTGCACGTTTTTCCTCGGGAGTAAAACATATGGCCCATCATTTCTAATGGTGGTTCTAAATAATATATTTTTTCTTTATTTTGATTTTCTAGATCAGCATTGAATTAAACATTGAATTAAACTATGTCATTTTATGAGTATAGCGTTTATTTATTTTTCCTGAAAGATTCTTAAAATCCATTTTAAAACCTGGAATGACTAGATGTTGGCAGGATAACTAATTTTCAGAGACATGCCCCAGTGGAATAGAGGTTGGGGGGAACCCTGTATGTGCTGTAAATCGTTCGGCATCATTGAGACAGTTAGCTACATGTGGCATTAATTTGAAGATGACTTAAAGTAGCTTTGCAGCCTCATTGCCGTTATTATTACTATCTGTGAGTGCATCACCAAGCTTTGATATTAAATATCAGGGAAACAATGAATGGAACACAGACATATTGTAAGAAGACTGGGCACTACAAAGTATAATCTTAACAGTTAATTTTATACATTTGTAGACTATACCGCACTGACATCTGTCATTTCTCTGTCCTGCAGTCTCTGTGCTGTGAGATCAAACAGAGACGTCGTGGAGTAGCCTCTGTGTTGCGATTATGCCAGCACCTCCTGGATGACCAGGAGACCTGCAATCTGAATGCAGATCACCAGTCTATGCAGCTGATAATTGTAAATCTTGAAAGAAGGTGGGAAGCCATTGTCATGCAAGCTGTCCAGTGGCAAACCAGGCTACAAAAGAAGTTGGGAAAAGTCCCGGTGAGTGATGTTTGCTTTAAAAAGACCTAGTATTGTTTCATTTGTCACATGGGAGATATCATTCCAGTGGATAGCAAACATATTCATTTTACAATGGATTTTCTGACTGAAGATGCCATTTCTGATCCTCACAGTCAACAAATAAAGCTTTATTTTTCACAAACCAGTGCTGGATTTGGACATGACTGATTAATAAGATAAACTCATAGTATACATATACTGTTTGCAGCATTTTTAATCACATGGGATCTCATTCTGTCAAGGACTGGGCACATTTGAGTTGAAAGCAGTGCAAGTCGAGTTACTCAGAACCTAGCAGGATTGGGCCCATAATTTTTTATTGAATATGATACTTCATAAAAGTTCTGTACACTGTTAATAATGTTTTTAGCACCAGCCTATCACTAAGCGCATTCTTCACATAGGACAGTGTTTCCCAGCCATGTGCCGTGGCACACTGGTGTGCCATGGAATTTTGGAAAAGTCACTTGCAAGGGGAAAAAAAACTCATTTATTTTCATTAGCGTCACAACCAAACTGTATTTTGTGCTGTTGCACTTCGGGTGGATGTGCATGAGACAGACCTTACGTCAGATTTCTCATTAAAAGTAAGCGATTTTTAAAATAATTTTAACACAGGGATGTGTGCCACACAAATCTTTTATTGACGTAAGTGTGCCTCAGACTGGAAAAGGTTGGGAAACACTGACAAAATATTTTGAGGATGTAATAAGTTCTGTACTACTTAAAATATAAGGAAAATGTATTAATCTATTCTTCTCTTAGGAAACAATCCCTAAGAGGCAAAATATTATATTACTTATGCTATCAATTAAGTGGTGTCAATTATACAGGTCTTGTACAGTATAAAACCATATTAGAATGGATTAACTATATTTAGACAATAAGCCAAATCCCTACCGTTACTCCATTGACAGTAATGGATGAATTTGACCCAGCATGTCCTGCGTCACTGTCCTAATGCTGAAGTGTGAGTATTGCAACCACAGGAGCAATGATGATAATCCTATGCGATACAGGTACCGACGTGCATCATAAAAATAATAGAATGAACAACATATATTTTAGTTTATATAATTTTTAGGTTATAATAAATTTTAAAATAGGAAAGATTACTTGACATCCACCCCTTTCTTGACAGACTAAGTGACTAGCAATGAAATGTTAACTTTTGGGTGGTTAGGTTGTTTTTTTAAACACAGATTTTTTTTGAAGTTCCACTTAAAAGAAAAACAAAGTAATAGATCTCTCTGAGTCGTTTATTATTTTTATATAAATATAGCACCCAAAATGTACATGGGATTCTACAGACCCGTCAAAAGTCCCTTCCCTAAAGTGCTAATGGTCTCAAAAGACCAACAGATATAGTGTGTGGGAAAGGGGTACAGCACAAAAGCAAAGTGGTTGAGGTGATGAATGGCTCACATCTTGATGTTTGCATGGTTTTTTAAAAAAATTATGTATCCAAACCTATCCCCATGTGCCCAGCTATCTAGCCATTGATTAGTTGTCTAATTTCTTGTAGGTGTTGCAGTATAAGTGGGACTTAAGGAAGGAAATGAATGAGGGCAGTGGCCTTATGGATTATTACAGAATGAGGACGTCTTTGTAGAAGATGACATGGAAGAAAGTAAAGGAGAGAGTTACTGGAAAAGCAGAAAAACAGGATATCAAGGCTAGCATAAGTGTTGGAGTAGTGGGGAAGGAACAAGGCAAGAGGAAGTGTGGATAATGAGAGGTGCAGAGTTACACAGGGCTTTGAAGGCAAAGATAAGAACCTGGAACTTGATGTGGAGGAGAAGCGCAAACCAATGAAAGGGGGGAGAGGTGACATGGCCCCTGTGAAGGGCAAAGAAGAGGATTTTAGCAGCTGTGTGTTGTAGGAGCTTGGGTTGGGGGGAAGTATGCCTATCAAGGAGGCCAGAGGAGGCTACAGTAAATACCAGAGATAAAAAGGACTGAATAAAAGCTCTAGCTCTATGACCAGAAAGAAAAGGTCAGATCTTAAAAATGTTTTGGAGAAAGAAGAGGGAAGACTCCAGGCTTGCACGTGAAGTGCAAGGGAGGTGGAGAAGTTCATGCTGGTTACTGGAGTGACAGAGTGGGTGATAGTGTGTTCAGTAGCAAAAGTGAATAAGAACATGCAGAGGTTTGGGGAGGAAAGACCAGGAGTTCAATTTTGACCATGTTTAGTTTTAGTTGACAGACATTCAGGAAGGGACATTTGAGAGACAACATAAGATATGGGATTAGATGGTGGGAGACAAATAGGGAGTGGAAAGATTAATTTGTGAGTCATCCGTTTAAAAATGGCCGTTGAAGTCACATGAGCAGATGTAACCACTCAATAAAGGGATAAAAGGAAGGGCCAATGGTAGAGCCCTGTTGGACTCCCACAGAAAGCAAAACATAGCAGGAAGAGGACCTGCAAAAGGAAACATTGTTAGAAGGCCAGAGACATAGAAGAAGAACCAAGAAAGGATAGTATCACAAAAGTTAAAGAAGGAGAAGATGTTGAGAAGGTGGTCAGATGTTGAGAAGGAGATCAACTGGGTCAAAAGCAGCAGAGAGGTTGATGTGCTGGAGGCCTCAAGATATAGCAAGGAACAGATAAAATCTCAGTCAGAGCAGTTTCAATGGAGTGGAAGGCAAAAACCAAATTGGGGGTGCAAGGAACCTGAGGTAGCAATTGTGGATGGCACACTTAGGCTTATATGTGAGAGGAAGAAGGGAGATGGCCATTGAGAAGGCAAATAACCAGATTACTGATGCTTGAATTTCAAGGGGAACAATCCCAAGAGAGTTAGAGGTTGAGAACAGAAGCAAGGGAGGTCAGCAGCAAAATATGGTTGTGAAAAGGGTGCACGTTGAGGGATTAGAAGAGGACAGTTAATGATGGGGAAAAGAATAATAGCAGAACTTTTTCTTTGGGAGAAATTGGATTAAGGGTCTATGAGCCCTTCTCTGTTTTTTGCAATGTCTGATACCTGATCCAACCCTGAGGCAATTTTGGGATTTGTTTATTTTTGTCTTTATGTTTTTAAATGATAGCAATAGCTCTAAGAAACCATTACCTAGGGCTGTAGAGTTGGACTGGTTTGTTGAGCGGACCTGCTGTAGAGAAACTAGTTGAAGCTTTGAGTTGCAACAGCAAGAATGTACAGTAGCTGTTGTCTTTACCTTGCAGCACGGAACAAATGTAGTTCTAAAAATTTCTGAAGCTCAGTTGCTGGAGGCTGCTGTAATGGGAGTACAATTACCAGAGAGAGGCTGACCTGGGTTTCTACTATATTTCACTGAAATGCGAGCTGCCGCAAAGAGGCTAAATGGATATTTTTTTCATGCTTAAAACTTATAGTTGCTGTAGTAAGTATAGCTGTTCTCTTGTGCCTGGAGCAGGAGCAAGATGCAACTGAGAGAAATCCTGGAGGCTGTTGAATAGAGGTCCAAGTTTTTTCAGAGAGAGCATATTCTCTCCTCTTCCACGTGAACAGCTGCTGTGCGTAAGCTATTTGCTATTTGGAGCTGCAGTTATTCTAAATAAGCTGCTATGTGCTAATTAGAGTTCAGCACTGCTGTTGCAGCAGGAGCAAAGTGAGTCTTGTGGCTCTGTTTGGGATTGGAATCAATTGAGAGCTGAGGTAGAGAGACTGTACAAGTGCTGTGTGTTACTTGATGTCTGGACGCCATGGAACTTCACAAGCTGCACACTGCTTTGTTCCCACTTTGCCTGGGGGAAGCAGAACTTGTGTGCTTGACTGAGTTGTCTGCAACTGGGTAGGGGTCATACCTTCCTCTCTGCTGAGAAATGGAAGATATTAAGAACTATCAGGATGCTCATTTAATTTTCATTTAGGGCAGTATTTCGTTTCAGAGTCTCTTGTTGTGGATTTGTTTATAAAATGATTGTATAAACATCGCAGTATCCACAGGTTTCTGAGGTTGATAAAACCATTTGAATTCTCAGCACTGAAAGATGCACTAACCTCAGTAGAATTCTGGGTTCTTACTCTTCCCCAGTCCTGAGTTGGCATGCTATAGCTTTTCCTTTCACTCAGTTCCTGTGTAGTCATTTCTTGGGATGGTCCCAAGATTGCTTCCTCTGCTTCCCCATCTCTCTGCACTTGATGGTGTGCCAGTCTTGGCACATAAACAGTATCCCCGGGTAACAAGTCTTTATTTGAGGTTGCCCACAATATACTGTAATTTATAAAAACAAATGAGATGTTTTATACCTCCAATGGCATCTGACTCTCGGACAGTAAATAAGACAGCTGATTATGTTGCCGTACAGAGGTGCAGGAGTTGCTTGCATCTTCCATTCTCCCCTTAATTTGTATACCAGAATTTTCCTTTATCTTTTTTACTCTTCCTTATTATCCTCGGTTACTTCTTATTTTGATTGCTTATCCCCTTCCGAAAGCGATGTTGGAGTTAATTACAAAGGGTTTGTAGGTTTCTTTCAAATTTCTTTTATTTCTTGATGCCTTAAAAAAAATTCTTGAATTTTTCATTATCCTTGCAATAGCCTGCCTCACAACCCTAGACATAACAAAGAGGTATTAGTATGTAATGCAAACCCCAAAGTCTGGCAAAAGATGACCCTCTCATGATGCATAAGTTACATCTAGTAAGTAGCATTATAATTCAGAATCACTCAAAGGGGAAAAAAGGTTGGCTAGGTTAAAGAGGCTAGGTAAAATAATGATTTAATTTAAAAACAATAAATGATTTGTTGGTCTTTTGGCTGAAGAATTTAACTGGGAGTTGGGAGACCTGGGATCACCGTGTGATTTGACAGGACTCTTTATCTGTGCTTCAGTTTCCCCATGTGTAAAATGGGAATAATAATTTCCTACCTCACAGGGATGTTGTGATGCTTAAGCCATTAGCATTTTTAAAGCACTTTGAGATCCTTGCATTTAACTTAATCTAGCTGGAAATACAACTGTACTAAGAGCCAATCGCATTCTAGTGCTCACATCACCTCCTATCTCTAACAGCTGTCTTTCAGTTAGCCAGGGCTGGAATATAAAGTTTAAAGTCCTATTTTTAATGAAGAAAAAAGTGTTTATGAATGATTCAGAATGTGAGCCCTATTTATATATGATATGTCACTGCAAGACTCCGCATGCTACTCTGCAAATGTGCCTCCTCCCAGTTCTGAAAGGACAGCCACTTGGTATAAGAGAGTTTAGTCCACCATCTTCATTCAGTCCTTGGCCTCTGTACTGAGGCTGCCAACAGGACTGTCAAATAGCACCAGTTATATGCTCTAATATTTGAGTAATTACAATTTTTTCTTTTCTTTTTTTCAGTAGATCCCTCTTTTTGTTAGTCACCACCCCACTTTTATTGTATTTTGCAGTTATGGTCTCCTAATTCTTAGTTTCAGAACCACACAAATGGCACATAATATACACTGAAAGAGACCTTATTAGCAGCTTTCTTATAAGACAAAGAGACACTTGTGAAAAAACTAAATAGCTGAAAGAAGATTTGGGGTAGACCTGGTCAAGGCCCTGATTCATGCTCTGTACAAGCTGTGCTGAGGTTAGCTGAGGGTGGAAGCACAAAGATTGCTTACTGCTGCCTTTGTGTTACCCTGATCCTGTTGCCATCCAAGGCTATCCGAAGCATGACTTGCACCTATGGCTTCAATAGGTCATTCCAGTAGCCACAGATAGCCAGGTATAGCGATGCCCTGGCCACATGCCTCCTGGATTTCCCCCTTACACTATGGGCCACGATGGGGTTGGTATGAAAGTCCACTACCCAAACAAGCAGGAACCTGTGCCAGCCAGTTTGGCTGTCATTGCAGCTGTTTTACACTGCTGGAGTAGCACAAAGTACATGCAGTGCTGCCAAGGACCGGGGTCCAAATCTATATTTTCACATTGTTATTCTCCCAAAGTTTGTACCTCCCAGACCCCTACCCTCCTCAATTACTGGAGAAGCTGCTCATTCCATAAGCCGTGCTCATTCCATAAGCAGTGCTCCCACAGACGTCAGGTACTCTGCTCGTGCAATAAGTGCAGAATTCTGATCAGTTTTATGCAGAAATCCACAATCTCTTTTCTCAATCCACAGAGATTGCTAATTATTGAGGGGGCAGTATTAATCAGACTCATAAAATAGATATTTTCAGCTAAGACAATTTAGGTTCAGAATGCTCTAATTTTCAAGCTGCCCTGTAATACCCCTTAAATATTCCTGTCTTTGAGTCTTTGTATGATGTTAACGTTCACTTCTGTGCCTCATGAAAAAAAATTTTTTTATCTCCCGAGTCGTCCTGTATGTACACTGCACTATATGTCCAGAAAAAGCCCCATGTGTATTGGCTCTGAAAGTATGCTGTACATCCAGCCACATAATTGAAAATAATAAGGCCACAATAAATGGGATGGCCTTGGGGTATAACACCCAAGGGATTCAATTGGTGTCGCTTTGCATCAATGTCCATGTGTCATGGTAATTGAGGTAACATAACCAATTACCACATTTTAATTAGAGTTGTAAGGACTTGGGAAAATCTGTAATGGTGAGACAGCTCACTTTAAAAAAAAAAAAAAAAGGTTTCTTTCGCTCTCTTTTCCACAGGCTTTTTTCTTGGATGCTTGTTTCTTAGGAGGGGAAGACGGTTCTTAATGTGCTGTTTGGGATTTTTCCCAGTCTCCTCTTTGAGTGTTTATAATGGACTTTGAAAAACAAAATGTTAAAAACTGCTGCATGGCTGCTGAGCTGATATCCTCATCCCTTTCCGCTGTTCGCCTGCCTAGCTGGCACATTTGGGAAAAGAAAACAGTTTTTTAAAATGCTGGATTCAGAGCTAAATCAAATCTCCCCCTCACTTTTTCTGTGTCCTTTTCATTGATGCAACATTTAAAAAAAAAGCAATGGACTGATACTTGTTCTAAACTCCAGAGTTCACAAATGTATTAGTTATTGCTCCATTACTTTGTTAGGTAGCACCACTAAAGAAAAACTCACTCAACTGAAAGAGTCTAATTAAGCCATTATTTTTGTAAGGTTGGAGATAGCTGAAAAAAATCTTGTGTAAAGTTTAGAAGTGCTATATAAGGGTCTGATCCTGTGGGGTGCTGAAAATCCTCAGCTTTCCCATTATCTTAATCGGTGAGGAGGACATTCAATGTCTTGTACAAAGTGCTCAGCTGCTTTACAAAATCAAGCCCTACCAAAGTCATTATTTAATTCCTTATATTTACTAAATTACAAATGACTTCTCCTAGAAGACAGTACGCTAATACAGCATTCAGCTTGTTTCACAAAAAGTCACCACATGCCTATTCATTTCCTCATGTCACAGTCATGTTTTTGAAATCATCACGTCTGAACCGCTGGTATCAAAATTTGAAATTCCTGTTGTGTTGGGTGGCAGCTTTTTAAAAATGAACTTTTTGTGATTTTAGAGTCAGTGGCAGGTGCTAGTCTATTTGATCTCTGTAGGGCTTCTGAAAGACACCCACCTGAGAAACACCACCTGCTTCCCTCTAGATGGAAAAGGAAAGAACCACAGTAGAGCAGATGTCAGCTAAACTGAGTGAAAACAGGTGCTAAGCTTGACTGTCCTGGTAGCTGACTGTGCTATATTTATTTACAGCATTAGCAATGGCACTTTCATGCTCTCCAAAACTACACCCCTTCACAAACAAGATACCTGGCCATCTGGAGGATCTTCCTGTATGATCCAGAGGAGAGCGGGTACTTGTCCTTGAAATCCTTTGATCTGTCTGTTAAGGAGGTTAATCAGTGCCAAATGTAGTGGTGGTTTTGTGAGGTAGACAACAATAAACCAAACTCATCAAATCATTTCGTATAGGTCTGCAACCAGTCTGATGGTAAAAGACTTTCAGTCACTACCAACCTGACCCCCTTTTTGACCAACAATCTAGAGGTGAGAAACTCCATATCACACCCTTTTAGCCATTTAGCCTTCCCAAATGGCATTTTTAACGCATCTGAGCGTGGCATATCCTCATTACAAACCATTACAAGGCTAATGGACATATTCAGGCTGATAATATGAATTAAGTTTAGCAGGAAAATGGCAGTCAGCTGAGGGAGCTAAAAGGAGATCATCTGAGCTCACCACCAGTAGGTCAGATCATTTGTTGTGGCTCTGATTTTAAACATGTTATTGGGCACATTTCAGTTTAAACAAAGTTCAGTTTGAAGCCGGGGACAGGAGGAACAAGCTCCAGGCAGGACTAGGCATGAAGGTGATAATGGTGTGTTCAGGGGATAGGTGCTAAAGCCAGCACCACTTTGCACATTGCCAGCAGTATCAGGCGTGGAGGGAATAAAAAGAAAAGGAGCATGCTCCCAAACTAGCTTACCCTTGGCCTTAGGCAGAGGAGACTTAGGGGTAGGCTGAGCAGTCAAGCCTGGGAAGAAGCCATGGACTAGATTTTGTTGCTCATTTATTTGATTAAAAAAGTCAAGCCCTAAGAAGGGGGGTGAGATTTGCCCATGTATAATTTGTGTGGACTTGGGCTTAGAGTAGGAAAGAGGTACCTGCTTAGTCAGTGATACCATTCATAGTTGAACATGGATTAGTAAGAGTTTTTTTAAATTATTTTATCTGTTGTTGCTCTGTTGTATTCATGAAAGAGAGGAGCAGAGTTGACTGCCGTGGGGACTACTGTCCTCTCTCTATGCACTGAAGAGATGCAGCATAAGCAATGGTGGTTTAGGCTTGTCTACACTACACTACACTACCTCTCACCAGTGCAGCTCTCCATTGATCTAGAAGGATAACCACTAGGGTTAAGATAATAGGTCGTGCCCATTAAGTCCTTTTCTCTCTGTTAAAAATACCAAAAAAGGCAGCATGTATTGCTAATTGTGGTTGTGTTGAGTGTGATGTGGATTGAAACGAAGAACTACATTTCTCATAGGCCACTGAACAGCCATCAAATAGTAACAAATTTCAGTGACTACTCACCTTCAGCTGGATTGAAAATACTGACCGAGAGGTGAAAGTCTCTCTAACCTATATCCCATTACAAAGCCCCTGACACATCTTGCCTTCCACTCTCACCACAGTATCTGGCCAAATTTGTGGAACATCGTTTGAAAGTTGCTTACTTCAGTGAACATGAGCACAAAAGGATGAATGGAATTAAATTAAAAGAAAAGAGTTACTTTAATGAGGAAATCAATTGCTGCAAATACTTAATTACCCCCCAGACTCTTCCTTGATTTTTTTTTTTCCTATTTCTTGATACAGCGCACATTTTTCTGTGCAGTTTTGGAAAGTTATCCAGTTTTTACCTTTAAAGAAACTGGATTTCTTTGTAAGAGTGGAAATGTTTACTTCAGGCTGGCCATGGTTATAAGGAAAACATTCTACATGCAAAATAAATCACACGCACATACATTTTCCAGTATATTTTAGATTAAAACTTGGATGCCTGTTCTTGCATTCACTGCTAGGTGTACTACTTACTACTGTGAGTATTTGACTTCATTCAGAGTAGCTAAGGTAACAAGTGCCATGCAATTGGTAAACTATTGCAGTATCAGGCCTTTCATGCTTTGTTGTTATAGTTGTTTTAAACCATATTGCAAGTTAGAATGGGGTAAAAATGGTATATCTGCGTCAGTGTCCTTCAGTTGCTCTCATGAGCAGTTTTCAGTAATCTATTTCATGGACTGAAGAGCCTTCTATTTTCATCATAAATACTATGGAGTCATTCTCTTATATAACATATATGTATATATATGAAAAACGTCATGGTGTAGTGTGTCTTAAAGTCTTTTTTATCCTGAGATTAAGATTTCAATATTTCTTACAAATGTCAAAGCCACAACGAGTTATAACAATTCCAAACATATCTCAATAAGATTTGTACATTGAACCACATTGTTAATGTTGCATATGCTACCTATTTTGATTGAGGTCTATACAATATGACCAGTGTAGAGAAAGTAGATAAGGAAGTGTTGTTTACTACTTCTCATAAACAAGAACTAGGGGTCACCAAAAGAAATGAATAGGCAGCAGGTTTAAAACAAGTAAAAGGAAGTACTTCTTCACACAATGCACAATCAACCTGTGGAACTCCTTGCCAGAGGATGTTGTGAATGCCAAGATCATAACAGGGTTAAAAAAAGAAATAGATAAATTCATGGAGGATAGGTCCATCAATGGCTATTACCCAGGATGGGCAGGAATGGTGTCCCTAGCCTCTGTTTGCCGGAAGCTGGGAATGAGCGACGGGATGGATCACTTGATGATTACCTGTTCTGTTCATTCCCTCTGGGGCACCTGGCACTGGCCACTGTTGGAAGACAGGATGCTGAGCTAGATGGACCTTTGGTCTGACCCAGTAGGACCTTTCTTATTTTCTTATTTATTCCATCTTGGGGGGAGGGGAGCCCAGAGCCAGGGCTCTGGTCCTCCCCCGGTGCCCCAAGCCAGCCGAGACTGACTCACTTCCTGCTTCCTGGCTCCTGCCCTGCCCATTACTCAGCCTCCAGCCTTTGTCTCACTTCCTGGGCCAAGAGTCACCTGGTTGCATCCCCCTCGTGGGTCTCAGGTTACAAAGGGGAGGCCATAGCATCTGTGCAGGTAGCTGGAGCAACTCCCGCAGAAGTCACACACCCTTATTCCCACCACCTAGACATTGGTGCAATACACAGGGAAACTGAGGCACACACAACATTCATGGAAAACAGTAAAACTCACATAGGCTCACATACAACATAACAAGGGAAAATCCCCACTTTGTCACAGACACAAAGAGAGGGAACAATTAAAATGTCTTTAAAAATTACTAAATTTTCATAATTTTAAACTCAAATATCTCAGGACCTTCTAAGGTCCTTCAGTGCTGTATTATCTTACTCAGAGGAGCTGGGAATCCTTCCTTCCAGTGGTGTATAAAGCTTCCAACTCTGTTGTCACACAGGCAAAAGATTTTGACCATAGCACACCTTTAAGTGGGGGGCTGTTGTCTAGCTTGCCGGGGGAGAGGGTATAGTGCTTTACAAGCAGGGGTGAGAGAGGGGCTCAGAAGCTGCTTCAAAAGGGTCAGTGTGGCAACGCTGACTTATCCCCAGGGACCGGAAGGATTGGGGAGTTGATAAGGGGCAGGCCTAGGAAGAAAAGCCTCTTTTCCCCGGGCCAGGTGGAGCAGCACCCACTCTCCCTCCCCTTTGAGCGGGCAAAATAACAGGTTTGGTCAGGACCGGATGTGGGCATTGCATGAACCGCTCCTTTCTGGGGGGGCAGGCAAGAAATTTTTCCCTTACCACCAGATTGGCCAAGGTGGAGTGAGTGGCATGGGGGGGGCAACAGGGGGTTTCACCTTCCCCACAACAGATTGGGCGGGGGTGGGGCGGCTTTGTTATGATGAGTAGGGAAGGGAGTTAGGCTATGATATCGCAACTCATTATGTAAGTGTGGGGCGGCTGTCCAGTGCAGGTACTCCATGGGGAAGGGATACAGTGACCAGATAAATGGCTTGTAAAGGACTTAAAACGGAGGTGTTTGTTAAAGGAGCAGAATGGGGAAGGGGGGTCACAGCTCCTATGACTGGTACAGCAGGGAGCCAACCCCTTTAACTTACAGCCCACCGTAACCCTTTTTCAAGGGTAGGGGGGATGGTAAGGTCCCAGCAATGGGTTGGCTGGGGGACCACGATAGAAGAAATGGAGGGGGGAGGGCTGGTGGAAGTCCCTGGGTGGATATTGAAATGAGCATGGAGTTACCTGCACTGTACACATTTATCTGCTAGGTAATCCCAGACATCTAATAATAAAGTTGCTGCCTGATTAAACCATATCTAGTGTCGCCTGTCCTCCCTTCAGTATATCCAGGCAATAGACTTGTTCCTAGGCTGAATATTTCCCATCTTGTGCCACAGACCAGTGTCATTTTGGGTTTGGAGTGAGAGAATTTAACGTTTGGTAGAAAGAAGACAACAATTCTTTGCTAAGCTGATTTTTTTTAAAAAAAAATAGTCGTTTACAGCTATTCATAGGTTTGGAATGCTGTCATGATGAGATCATCAAAAGTGCATGATAAATGCAACTTACCACATGGCTTTTTAATTTAGCACATGAATACCACTGCATATGTAGTGTATGCCCTTGTGGGTAATTGCATTGGACTGTCTGATTGGCACTTCATCCAGTAACCATCCCTTTGGAGCTGAATCTAACATTATAAACTTCTGAGCAATTTCAAACAACTAACATATTTTCAAATCAACCTGTCACAAAAATGTTTCATAAACTTGATTTTTCATCCAATAATCACACTAGCTCTAGACTCAGAATGGGCAATATTCAGTCTCAAAAAGGACAGAAATTGGAGTTTTAAACCATCATAAAGGGGAAAGTCAATATCAGAGTCTCTATATAAGGGAGGTTTAGTTAACTATAGTAAATGGTGGATATGCCACCAACTAGCAGATAATCTATTCCACTTTTTTTTCCATGCTGCAAAATAAACAACAAGGTAGTAATATATTACTTCTGGGGGAATTCTGCACCACTGTGCCCATGCAGAATTCATGTCTCCCATAGATTTATTTGCTTCCCTGCAAAAAAAATGACTTTCTGACAAGGAAGCTACAAGAGCAGTCATGCACCCCTCCCCAGCAGAGCAGGTGCATCGTTTCAGGTGCCTAGAGCAGCTGGCACAGAGGTAAATCACCATGGGGGAGATAGGGCTGGGTATGCCCCAGTCGGTGGCTCCTACCCAGCGCTAGGCTTAGTTGCTAGTCCCTGCTGGACTGAGGGAAGAGGAGGACCTCCCCTGGCTGCCAGAAACTCCATCCTCCAACCCCGCTTCCTGCCCGCATCACTCCTCAACTGCGGGGGGAAGAGTCACTGTATGGGGAGCTGCTCCCTCATCCACCCAACCCCTGTGCATCTGGAGCCCCCTATACCTAGACCCCCCCTGCCAAGCCACAACCTCTTGCATCCAGACCCTGGATGAGCCCCTCACCCCTGTATCCAGACCACCCACTCCGACAACCATCAGCTCAGCCTCCACATTCAAACCCCCACCCTGACAAGCCCCACCCCTCCTGCACCTGGACTACCCCGATGAGCCCCCCGCACCCGATTCCCAGCTCACTGAGCCCCAACTAGCTGCACCTTATTCCCCACCCCAGAAAGCCCCGCTCCCCCAGCACCCAGACCCCTCACTGAGCCCATCCCTCCACATCCCCCTTTCCCGAGACCATCCTCCCCACACCCAGAGGCCCTACTGAGCCCCATCCACCTTCACCTGGACCCCCCCAGAAGAGTCCCTTTCCCCCAATGAACCCCTGTGCATCCAGAAGCCCCCCACATCCAGACACCCCACCAAGCTGCCCACACCTAGATTGCCCCACACAGAACCTTCTCATCCCACACCTGGATCCCCGCACAATAGGCCCCTCCACACTTGGATCCTGCCAGGCTGAGCCTCCCTGCCCCACACCTGGATCGGGGGCCAGGGCTTGGAGTGTGTGCAAGGCTCTCTCCCTCTCACTGGCTATCTTGGTGCATCTGGCGTGGAGGGGCAGATCCCTGGGGTGATTTTGAGGCAAGCTCAGCCCATGTGCTGTGTCAGGATTGGGTGCAGCCTCACCATCAAGTCTGTATCTCAGGCAGAGGGTGGCCGCAGGGTGATCTCCCACTTCTCTGCAGCCAGTGGCCTGTGCTTCCCACTGCCTTGATGGAGCTTTCACATTTATTTATTGACAAATAAAATATGCAGAATTTTGCAGAATTTTAAAATATTGTGCACAGGATTTTATTTTTTTTTTAGTATAGATTTTTTAATTTTTTAGCACAGAATTTCCTCAGGAGTTGTATATGGTATTTCTACAGGTCTGAACACAAAGACATTCCCTTCTCCAAAAGTCAGTATATTAGAACTGCTGGCTGAATAAATCCTTCCTGAATAACAAAGAATGGGTACTGAGGTCAGTCTTAATAGCAAAATATGTAATATTCAGAAAATGGAATCTAATGCACTTCCAATCTATGCAGAATGTTAGAAGAATTGTCAACTGCTGTTTTAGTACAGAAAATAAGATCTATGACAAAATACAGGAAAATACACTAAGGGTCAGATTTTCAAAGGCACAGTACCCACGACTGAAGCCAGATATTTAAAAGAGCTTAGTTCCCATTTAGTCAACTAAGGGCCAGATATTCAAAAGTGCTCAGCACATAGTAGCTCCTATTGTGACACTTCTGGCCAGATTCTCCAAAAGAACTCAGCATTCGACATGAGCTCTTCTAGACCATTTATTTTGGTGTCTAAATGGGACCTGCGAAAATTGGAAATTGGAACCTAGTAGTGGGTTCTGATTCCTGAGTATTCCAACCAGAATGAAGATGTGGCATGGATTCATTCATACAATTGTGCTATAACATGTCTCTCCTACATGATGTCTCTCCTAGAAGCAATATTCTGGAGATTATATTGTACCTAATATTCACTGACCTCATGATTATGCTCTGGGCCAGTGTTGTTTTTAAAAAAATGATGATAGAAAAACAGAAGCTAAAAAATATAACGTAGCAGACTTGGATGCTTTTGAGCCTTTGAAAATGACTGTTGTATAAATTGAAATGCCTTGCTCATTGCATTGTATCTTTTATGGCCCCAATCCTGCAATGAATGCCTTGACGGTAGGATCGCCGCTTATGTTTTAATATTCTCCTTGAAGAGTTAATAAAGAAAATATTTTTAAAAGAGGGGAAGGAATCCTTTTTTCCCCCGTGGTCTGCACAGTAATTACTTCTACCTTAAAAGGTCCTATACAGTTGGATTTTAAGACCCTGATTCTGCAAACACTTACGCATGTGTATTTGCAGGATGTGTGGAAGTATTTGCATGATTGGGCCCTTAACATTCAATATTGTAGGACCTTTTATCTTAGGAGCTGCATATCCTTCTAACACATATGCATAAGTGCTTGCAGGATCAGGGCCTAGATCTGTAATAGTTTTATATATACAAAAGCAATTTTAAGAAACTTTAGAGTTTTTAAAATGTTAGCTATTTTGTTTCTCTGTCTCAGAGGTCTGTACATTTGGACATATGATATGGAAGACTGGCTTTACTAGTGGAGAAATATGAAAAATTGTACCCCTTTTTTAAACTGTGTAAAACATTTCTAATGTGTTTTTTTGGAAAATGAGGCACATACAGAAATGCATATAAAATATAAATGTACACCTTTACATCAATATTTATGTATAAATATACATGCATATATATAAAATAGTAAAATGTAAATCATAAGTAAAAGTAAGTAATGATGTGCTGAATTTTGTTTCTCTTTATCTATATGACATTTGTGTCATCACTGTTGCTCTAATCCATATTCAGGTCTTCATGCTGGTGTGCAGTAATATGTAAATTTCCTAGCCAGCTGCATTAAGCAGTGTTTGTTTATTCTGTTTCTTTTGGCACTGCATATAACTGAACTTGTGCCAAAAATGTGGCTGCTTCAGGGAACACGATTCGGGTAGAAGGAAGTTGTGAAAGGAAGCACACATCGTAAGTCTTTATTCTGTGAAAGAGCAAAATCAAAAAGTTTCTGTTCACAAAAATATCTGTATTAAGAATGGAAAATAATGTGTTTGTTAAGGTATAATGAGCAAATGGAATCACTTCAGAATACTCTGTTTACATTGGCTTTGTAAACAAGGATACAATACTGAGAGGTTGGTGAATTTTGTAGTCAGAAAGGGTGGCTAAGATTAGTGAAAGATGAAAGTTGGAAGTTTAAAATAAATTATTTTAACATGGTATACTAATCTCTCAACACATAGCATTTAGCTGCATTTAAATTTAGACAGCTGTGGCATTTAAGTGTTAAAAAAATTGCATTAATGATGCATAGAGCTATTTACTTACGCTGGCAGTCCTTTCAGTCTTCCAGTCTGACACTTCCTTTTTTATCCAGCCAGCTAATTTCCCCTCTTTTGTGAGGAGTAACTGTTTTCACACTACTGCTTACCCAGCAAGCCTCCTCATTGTTTCATGCTTAATTATCTTCTTGAGCTTCACCTTCTCCAGTAAGGGAGAAAGACTGGGCCTCCCCACAGCTCTAATGAAAGCTAGGTTTTATAGATGCACTGTGTGAATAAATGCAGTGTCTGATCTAGCAACATAATAAATGAGTTCCTAAACTTTATGGAGTCACAGCTAATCCAGTGGGTTTATTCAACAGTGCAGAAAGAAGCTGTATTTTAAAAAAAAATACTTTTTTATTTTAAAAAGGGGGGGGGAGGGAGAACTTTCATTTATCATGGAATCGCATACCATAAAAGTGTTCCAATATCTCTAAACATTACACAAAAATGTATCACAAATATTTGTTTCAGTGCAACTCAGAGTTTCTCCTAAGTCATGTGGAAGCCTTTGAGCTGTACACATTAAATTTCAAGCTGGCATATTAACAACATTAATATTAATAGCCCTGTGCTCTTCACTTGTTACTGTGCTGTACAACCTCTGATTCCTGTCTACACTTGTTACCACTCACAAACACCCAAATAGCAGTTGTGGAAAGATGTGCATTTTTGCCTAGCCAGACTGCTACCTTCCTCTCAAATGCAGGCTTGGCCACAGTTGTCCATTATTTTGTCACCTAGAGGTTGAATTTTTGCAAAGCACTTTATCTTGGGCTACCTAGGGAGGCTACACAGAAGCCAAGGCAGTTACTACACATACCAGCCCACTTCTTAAATAAGAAAAATTGATAGGAATATATATCACTGGTGCTTTGAACCCTATACTTGCTTCCACTGCAATTCCAGATCCAGTTCAAAATTCTGGCTGCCCTCTTCAAAGCCCTATTCCTATTAACCTCCAGGTCTCCCTGTCTCTGAGTATCACTCGCTAAGGTCAACAGGAATGTTTCAGCTAATGGAGCCCAGAAAAGGATGTCTGAAGCTCTGGGACAGAGAGGGATTTCTTTGGGACTTCTTACCACTGGAGATTAGGGCTGAGTTTGAGGCTTGCCACATTTAGAACATATAATTTGCCATAATGAAGGAGCCTGCAAAATCTCAGGAAAGTACTTTCCATTGTAATCAGTTTCCAAGAATTATTCTCCTGAATCTTGATTTATCATTAGGACAGACAGATAATTCTCTTGGACATGAGGGGGACTTGTGTATATGGGGAGATTGACTGGCAGAACTATAGTGGTAATATCATACTGCTCTAGCTATGTTGGTATATCTCTCTATGTGGACACTCTGTTACAGAATAAAAGTGTGTGGGTGTGTGGGGGGGTATAGTTATAACTATAATTCAGGAGTAGGCAACTTATGGCACGCGTGCCAAAGGCGAAATGCGAGCTGATTTTCAGTGGCACTCACACTGCCCAGGTCCTGGCCACCGGTCCGGGGGGCTCTGCATTTTACTTTAATTTTAAATGAAGCTTCTTAAACATTTTAAAAACCTTATTTACTTTACATACAACAATAGTTTACTTATATATTATAGACTTATAGAAAGAGACCTTCTAAAAACATTAACATGTATTACTGGCATGCAAAAACAAATTAGAGTGAGTAAATGAAGACTCGGCACCCCACTTCTAAAAGGTTGCTGATCCCTGGTATAATTATACCACTGTAGTTCTGCCAGTTTGCCTGTATAGACAAACTCTTAGTTAAACCAGCACAAGTTTATGTGTAGACAGAGCTACAGAACTGCTGATCTCCAGTTCTGTGCCTTAACCATAAAGACTGTTCTTTCTCCTATTAGTAAGGTCACTGTGTGCATTTTGGTCCAAATCTGAGATGCTGCTGTAGGCAAACTCCCACTAACTTAAATGGGAGTTTATCTGAGTAAGACCTTACGAACTGGCCTTTACTGCATGTGGAAATGCATAGCAAATTTCTGTTTTTGTGTGAAGCTATGAATGCTCTTTCTAGGCTTTTCATTAAGGATTTGTGCTGGACTCTCTCACAAGGAGGAGAAAAATGCGCATATACCACAAAAGCAAAGGTGAGACCAAAATGACATTCAGGAGCACAAAAAACCCTGTCATGTAACCTCTTGACAGATGAAAAGAAAACTACAAAGCAGCAAAAACAACTGCCAGTAAAATGTGCCATGTAGCCAGATGTTATCATCAGGGAAAAAAGCCCACTTACACAACTTGGCATGTAGGTAGGCAATTGTAAACCTATTTGGATGACAATGTGATGGAACTAAAAAGGTGTCACCTTTTTTCGTTGCAGCCTGTTTTGGGATTCATAACGGTCACAATGTTTGAATTATTTTGTTAAAGAAACCCTCTCAATGTGAATCTTGTGAAATTGCCTAATAAAGAAAAATCCAGTTCCTGACAGAGCAGCTTTTAAATAGTGTAATTCTGAAGGTTTCTTCTGAAAAACTTCACGAACGTTTTCCTCCTCCTCTGACAACATTTAAAAGGGTCTCTTCAGTAAGCAAAAAACTGATGAAGTCTCCTGCACAGGAACCCGTGGGAGGATCCAGTTGTAGGATTGGGGCCCAACTGCCTACACACAGAAAGGGCTTGCAGTCCAGCCTGGGTAAATGCTACTCCAGGAGCAGAACAGGGGCCCAGTTAAGTCCCCGCTTCTCCAGTGATTCATGGGAGAAGTAAGTTACACCAGCCATTTTCCTGGCACGGGTTATTTCCTTTTCCACGTTGGCTCAGCCCTGCTGACTGGTGTGTTGAAGGGGAAGGAGCTGAAGCCAAAACTCCACACTTTCGCATTCACTTTCTCCCTGCACAACATGTGGCAAATTGGGTAGCCCATCAAGGGAAGTTAGGGGACTCCCTACGCCCCTTTAACTCCCCGGTGCAGGCACACAGCTGATTGGCCCAAAAGTGCTCCCTAATGCACAGATTAAACAAACTTTAAAAATAGAGGAAAAAATTGGAGGGGAGGGAGTGTTCCTCTGATTTTTTTTGAATGACAATAATCCAACTTTACTAGTAACTATAGTAAGTACACATTTTGCAGAGAGGACTGGTTGTTTTTTTTTTCAAATTGATGCTTTCCCTTTAAAAATCCTTACAATTATTAATTCTGTTTTTTTTTTAAAGTTGCTAAATGAACTAGAGAGAAGTGTCATTTTAACATCCAAAATTTGTATTGCTTCCACCTTTTATTTCTGAGTGTCAAGAAGAACCTGAAGCATTGACATGCCTGTGAGAAACTGAACAATGACAGAACATCAATTACCCCTGTCCTCCACTGAAAAACCCTGTGCATGGACACCCACAATTGAGCACAGCCCCACTGAAACCTGTGGCTCTCCTCATAGGTACAGGAATCTGCCCGCATAGATCTTAGTGCGAGATCTTGGCCATGCTGCTGGGATGGGCACTGTTCTAAGAACCTGTATAAACAAATACTGCAGATAGAATAAAGGGGGTCTGAGAGGAGGGAAGGATAAATGGGGGGAGGGGAATGGAAAATCTCTGTTTTTTCCCCTATAGAAGTCCTCCTTTTGGTGCCTCAAAAATTGGACTTCACCCTCTTGCACACATAATGCCTTTTGAAGTAGATGGCATTTTTTGTGTGTGAAGAAGTATAGAACTGAGGCTAATTATTTCAAAGCAGAGCACGGGAAAATATTAACCTGAGTCCTGGATTTTTTATTTTTTTTTTAAATAAACACAGAGTTACAGATAAACTCCTGTTTTAACCTTAATTATAGTAAATAGATGTGTTAATGATTGGTTTCTCTAGTGGGGGGTCCGGTACAGCATAACCCATCATATTGTAATGAGCAGGTCCTTTCAGCAATACTGCTTATTAATTATGAAGTGTAGGTGTTGATAGATGAGGACAGTTCTCTGGTTGGCTATCATACAAGGAACCCCATTTAGAAAATGAACATAAGTGAAGCAGAAGTGAAGTGGCGACTGTAAACATGACTATTTCCCTCAGCAGAAGTACTTGGCATGCTGGCATTTTTCAAAAAACAAAATCATGTTTGTCTTTCTTGAATGTGAATACATTCTTGGAGGTGGGGGATGGTTTCTTTCTTTCATTTTTTCCCCTGTTCCATAAGTGCAGTTACATTTGGATAATAACAGCAATTGAGGGATTTTGTGGGAGGGGGAGGGGAACAGAGTTTATATTTATTATTGTAAAAGCTCTTTTTAATGTTAATTCCTTTAAAAAAAATAATGGTACGTGGGGGTTACATTACAGGGCTATTTCACCAACACAAAGTATCTGTACTGAAATAGTACATGCAAATGAGACTGAAACACAGGGAATCATTGTTTAACTTTAATAATAACTTGCTAGAGAAAAAGACAAATCCATCTCTGTATTAGTAAAGAAAACAGTACAGGAAAAATGCATTATCCTTTGAAACTTTTTTCTTAAACAATCACAGGGGATGAGGAAACAAATCTTTAAATGGTTTTACAGTATGCTTCTCCCTGATAATATGTTTAGGGTAGATCAGTGGTTTAAGCAGTAAAGCCTCTATCTTACGAATATTTAAGCACATATTTAACCTAGCTCACATGAGAAGTTCTAGTGAACATGATAGAACTACTCATGTGAGTACGGTTCTGCATGTGCAAGTTTTACTTGATCAGGGCCCAAGTTGCAAATACCTAGACTCCCTAAAACCACACATGCAAATCCCAGCAGGGTGCATTCAACTTTTCACCTTCAATTTCCAAGTCAGATACAATTTACTGTCTGGTAGATTTCTGGATGGAACCTTAGAAGGCTATCTGCTGTTTGTTCAATGGCAATATTATAGACGCAGTGGTATATATAATATGGATAGATGTATGTCTTGGCTTGTTAGGTCAAAAAATATTTCTCTTGTCTGCATGTGTGCCGTTTGGCTGTTGAACTCCACACCAGATGGGGTTGCATTTAATAGCGTTGGTATATAATTTGTGGTGTACTTTGTGATCTTTTGAGACTACATATACTCTCTTAAATTATTATTTGTATTAGGCCAAATCCTGAGATCTTTACTCAGCTGGGAGGGATTTTCAAAAGTGCTCACTCTTAGCCTTATTTTACGATTGATTTCAAGGGGAGCACTCAGGTCAACGTGAAGTGCTTAGCAAAATTCCACCCAATTTCTACTCTGTCCTTGGTCAGGCAATCTCCCATTGCTGGCAAGTCCCTTACCCCAGGATTCAGCCCATTATTTGATCTGGGCCCTGAAATTAGAACTAAAATGCTGGGCCAGATCCTCAGCTGGTGTAAATAAAACAAGCTCCTCTGAAGTCAATGGAGCTTCAGCAGTAGCTCTGTCCCACTGGGTTCTTAAGGATACTCATTGTTAAAAGGGTGAGATATATAAAACAAATTGAAGTGGTAAAGTACTGAAATATCGGACAGCTTAAATACTCACAGGCAATCAGTTAAACCAGCTAATTTCCAAAGAAGTATATGTAGGTGTCATAGATTCCTCTCCCCAACAGTTTGATACCTGGGGTGAATGCCACAGAAGTTATTGGGATTTTTGTCTCTGACTTCAATGGGGCCATGATTTCACCCTGTAGAACTCACAGTTGTGAAGAAGCCGGGCGCTTTCAAGAACTCTGCAGATTGTCCTTCAGTGGTAATCCCCGTTTGGTTGTGCTAGAATAGAAAATGTTTTCAGTATCCTCTTGTGTCTGGTTTTCAGGATCAGGACATCTGGCTATAATGGACTGTTCATTTCTTGAGTAATGTGACTCAAGGAGTGATACCTTGGGCCAGAGTAAGTCAAATGCCCCTGGAATCAGCAGATGCAATTTCCATGAAGGACCGTAGTCAGCACTGATTGAGGTGGTGTAAATTACATGGTATAACTTTGAAGTCAGTGGAGTTTTGCCCATTTATACCACCTGAGGATCTGGCCTTTCATGCACAAATCTTTTATTTTCTGGAGCAGTTAATTAAATACCCACCCTTTTGCTCTAAGATGTCAAGTAATTTCTAGCTATTTAATTCTCAGAATGGGAGAAAAATAAAATTAGAGAAGAAATTAGAGGGGAAAGTTTTTTCATAGGTCACTGCCAGGTGTGTGGGACCAACCCTGAAAAACTGTCTGGAGTTATTCCAAACATTATCTCATTGAATGCCAGCTTAGTATCTCTGCCATAGGAAGAAGAAGAAAGACCCACGACATTAGAGAGAGATGAAAGGAAAGCAGTGAAAAGAAACTGCTGCCATTTCTTTTACTCCCTATCTTGACTCTCCTTCCAAGAAACATTAATTCAGACATTTAGAATGTAGCACAGACATTAGGGGCCAACAATAGTGGGGAGGAGAAGGGCTCAGTCTCCCACCCTCTGGAAGTTTAGAAGTAAAAGGTTCCATCTTGTCTGCAATTTCAGATGTTCTACTGAAAAATCCACAAGGTCTAATTTAATAAAATAACCATAATCTGATGCCCTGGCATCCTGCCTATGCATTTAGGGGCCTGTTCAGGAAGACATTTCACATTACACAAAGTCTTCTGAAATTTCTGATTTCCCCCTGCTGCCATCATCAGTGCAACCACAATGGGACATGGTGTGCCATACTGTTCAGCACTTCACTAAGCCATACACCCTCCCTGCTGCTGCTCTCCCAGGCTGATGTCATGGTGTCCGAACTCCTTCCGTTATTTGAGTAGCCTGCCTGATTTTGTAAAAGGAAGGGGAAAATGTACTCTGTGGCCAACAATGTGAAATGATTTATAATAGCGTTTCAGTGACTTGAGCTGGGTGTTTCTTCTTTTGGAAAAAACTTATTCTCAGAAAACCGTATACATCTAAATGATAAAAGGTAGGCTTTGACGTAACAGAGCACTCCGTTAAGATGAATGGACTGAGGTCACACTTTTGTGTGTGTTTTATTGTTTCAGTCTGTCTGACTTGCAGAACAAACAAGGCAGCAGAGTGCTAATTTACAGTGGGAAGGTTATCTTCCTAACCAGGAAGAGCCAAATGTATTTCTGAGAAATAAAATCTGATTCTACAGCACATAAAATCTGTGGAATCTGCTGCGGATTTCCTGCCTTCACAGATTTTTTTTGCAGTTGACAGAAGCTTAAAGCAGTAAAAATCAAATTATTTTTGAGACAGTTTGTAGTAATGCATCCCAAATGCTAAGTGCAGAGTTGTCTGGAGTAATAAGAAAATCCAGAGAGAAAAATGGGAAAAATTAGTAGACTCTCTTTAGATAACATGATTTAGACTAGTTTTTATTTAATCCTTGTAATCTTCCTGTGGCACTGAATGCTCAGGGTGTTGATAATTGGATATATGGATTTTACCTGCGGGTTAATTGTTGGAATCTGGCCCAGGTTAGTAGTGACCAAAAGAAGTAACCATCAGAGTTGGTACCCTATATTCCCCACTTCCCCATTGACAAATCTGAGTATAGCATTCAGCTCTCCAGGTGGATGTACATTGGTGCCCACATCTACATACATCTAGCAAACAGGTGTTTCAGCTGGGTTTTCTGATCTGGTGAGCCATATTTAAGGGATCACGCACCAAAGTATCCTAGAAAAAAAGAGAGAATACCATAATAATTCTTTTAATAATAGACTCAGTGTTTGAAAACTACACTCCCCAGTCCTTCTCTTTGCTACAGCCCAATTCTATTTCAGTATCTTTCTACATCAGCTGTGATCTAGATTGTTGTTTGAGCACATGCTCAGCTCTATACATGCATATAAGAAAGCACTCTTGCCTCAGGGAACTTCCAGTCTAGTTTAGACCCAGACAATACAGTACACCTGACAATACAGTACACAGGAGAGATCGTTTTTGTGTAAGAATTTTTTCTGGATGAATTTGAAGGAAGAGAGGCTGTGCCATATGTCAGAACAGGGAGACCATAAACAACTAAGTACCATTAAACAACTAAGGATTGCAGAGCATAATAACACTCTGTGCCAAGGAGGCCAAAGGAGTAGCTGACATAGGGCTGGCTAGCTATGCTAGCTTTGTGGCCACTTTGCACCTCAGGAGCAATGCAAAGGGGCTGGAACAGAGTCAAGGATCTGGGCCATCGTCTAAATGTAAAGATACTCAGCTGTAAGGCTGGTTTCAAGCAAACAAACAAACAAACATGTCAGGAAAATGCCTTCAGATGAAAGCCATTGAAGAAAGCATTCAGCCTTACTATTCATTTCTTCAGTTGTGTTCTATCCTTGAGATATATAGATCCAGACAACGTCCTGACAAACCTTTAGCTATGGCATCATGAAAAGCAGTGTTATACTAAGGACTTGAGTCATTGATTTCTCTTTTGCACGTCCCCATCGCTCACTGATAGTAGGTCTATCGCAGATGAGCCAAAAGTCTTCCCTAAAGTGTAATTCACCCTTGCAAGATTACATGGACATGGAGAAGAAAATGAAGAGGAAGATGCCATAAGGTGAAATTCACTTGTGTCCAGAAAGCCAGCCCAAGACCTGTGTACCACTTAGGTTTTTTTTATGAAAGCTTCAATGTGGGACTGAACAGGTGTGCTCTGGCCTTGTGCTGACTTTCTGAATGGATTGCCATCATGTTTCCTTTCACACAGGTCTGTTTCTGTTTATTGCTAGAAGAAAATATTCTTGAGATTAGCTTTAAGTGTTATATACACATAATTACAAATATTATTGGAAAGTGACAAAAGTCTTTTTTTAAAAAAAAAAAGTCTAGCTCAGTTATTTATTAGCACTTTCCCAGAGTACAGTGTCAGCACAGACAATATTTGAAATGAATGTTGTATTTGATTAGACTGATTGATTGTTCTCACCGCTGAGGATTTAGCATTCATTAGTCATACTAACCAGTCATTAGTACTGCCTTTATCAGCAAGCAAAGAATAAACAGAAATTCTAATAAAAATTCATGACAGTGAATGTACTCCATACCTAAGCAAGTTTTATGACTGTCAGTGTATTAGATTAGCTGTTATAACATTGGCAGCATAAAAGTTTCTGTTATAAAAAGTTTAAAATCCTTTAATGGTTGTTTACTTTGAATCTAGACGCTTTTAAATTTAAGTAGGCTAAACAGATAATCTCTCAAATCCAACATAATAAAGTGCTAATAGTTATTTTTTACCTACTGATATATTTGTATGGGATCCCTTTTAGCTATTAGACTTGTGGTTTCCTAAGCAAGTTGTACTAACCTGATTTATCAAAAATAATCTCTATGGGAGAGAAATCAAAATCCTGTATCAGAGGTTTTCAGTCAAACAGCAAACGTATTCTGGTATATACAAAAAAAGTACAAAAATGGAGACCATGTTTACATTTAACTGATTTCACTCTCATATGTCCATTTTAACTTTACTTTAATATCATGGTAAGTGCTCCAAAGAAATAAGCACTTTCACTGCCTTTAATTTACATGCGTTCAGTGTATTTATCCTTATTTCTCTAGTAATTTTTTTAATGTATAATTATTTTTTAATCTTTGTAATTTTTTTACAGGAGCCCCTGAATGTTATTGATCCTGGTTTGATGGACCTAAATGGTCCAAATGAAGATGCATTAGAATGGGATGAAACTGATATAAGTCATAAGCTGATTAGTATTAATGAAGAATTAAATGAACTTGATCAAGAACAAAAGCAGGATCATCCAAAACAGAAATCTGCTTCAGAAGACTGTGGTAGTAATGACTTGAATCAAGAAGAACGTATGAGTGATCATGAAACTCCTCTGTATTGTTCCAGCATTACATCACCTCCTAGCCCTCACATTTACCAAGTGTATAGCCTCCACAATGTAGAGTTATCAGGAAAAAAACATATACCTTTCTTGCAAAAGACTTCAAACTTCCCCAGTGTAACACAGTCTAATATTTTAAATAAAAGCCTTAAGGACTCCCCACTTTCCTCTACCAAATCTCTGCCAGACCTAATAGGCAGGACCACTTTGGCAAAACCATTCAATTATATGTACCATAGTGGAAATATAAGCAGACATTCTGAGAGTGAAAGCAGAATAGTCAGTGAAGGTGATACAGAAACTTCAAACAATTCTGAAATTTTTTTGTTAAATGGTATTGAAGGAACCGAGAGTAATCCTGAAATTGGGCCTCTGGAAGCCCATATGAGTGACATAGTTGATGTGATAAAACAAAAAATTAAACAAGAAGAAGAGGACCATATTACACTTTCAAATAATTGTCACTCAACTTCTTCTGCATGTTGTGCAATTGGAAAAGAGGGAGATCTAAATGGTGCTACCCAACATACCTCTGATTGTTTGGAAGAAGAATTACAAGGAAAACATGATGTGTTTACATTTTATGATTACTCTTACCTCCAAGGCGCCAAACTCAAATTGCCAGTGATGATGAAACAATCACAAACTGACAAAGCATGTACAGAGGGCACTTTACTTCATGGTTTTTATTTTGATAAAATACCCTGTAAAGCTGAACATCAATCTGCAGAGTTACACCCAGATGAGTTTATGCATGAACTTACTTTGGCAAGTGTCTCCAGAGAATCAGATCCCACTTCTTGCAAATCTGTGGAGAGTGCTAGGAAATTAACTGATATACAGAATGCAAAACAGGTTTCACCTTTATCTCATAGCTCTTCATTAGAATCTCTTTCTGTGGCAGGTGATTTGTTTGGCTCAAGTATTTTTAAAGCTGGCGATGGTCTTCAGCGAAGCACATCTTTGGAAAGCTGGTTGACTTCATACAAAAGCAATGAAGATCTTTTTAGTCATCATGGCTCAGGAGACATAAGTGCAAGCAGTGATTCTGTTGGAGAACTCAGCAAAAGGACATTAGACCTCCTGAATCGTTTAGAGAATATCCAGAGCCCTTTAGATCAAAAGATAAAGCGCAGCATTTCCGATATCACACTCCAAAGTAGCTCACAAAAAATGTCATTAGCGGGACAGTTAGCACTAGATATTGCATCCTCAGTCAACGAAGATTCAGCTGCTTCTCTCACTGAACTCAGCAGCAGTGAGGACCTTTCTCTTTGCTCTGAGGACATTGTATTGCACAGAAATAAAGTGCCAGATTCAAATGCATCATTTAGGAAACATCTTAATCGGTCAGTAGCTGATGAGAGTGATGTCAATGTCAGCATGATTGTTAATGTCTCCTGCACGTCTGCTTGCACTGATGATGAAGATGACAGTGATTTGCTTTCAAGTTCTACCCTGACCTTGACAGAGGAGGAGCTGGGCATCAAAGATGAAGATGATGACTCCAGTATTGCAACTGATGAGGATATTTATGAAGAGTGCAATTTAATTTCTGGACTTGATTACATAAAGAATGAACTCCAGACTTGGATTAGACCAAAATTTTCTTTGACAAGGGAGAAGAGAAGATGCAACCTCAGCGACAAAATTCAGTGCAGTAAAGATGTAAGTAGCAATGAGACATCAAAAGCAATAGATACATTGAGCACTGAAACACTTTTGAATGGTTCAGTATATAAGCTACCAGAAAATAATGGCAACAGTAAAAACGTATCAGATGGTCATGAACTGGGGCCAAAAAGTCAGACTAAAAAGGATAGTTCTCAGGCTGCTAAAGATCAGTTTGTGGATGACATAGAGAATGGAAATGTTGAAAATACTCCAGACAGTCAAAAGGAAGAGCTTATTAGAACTTCATCCGCTCCCAAAAATCTTGGCTTACTTGATGGTAAGGGACCTGAAAACGAAAGTTGCATCTGCGAAGCATTTACAGATAGTTCAGATGATTCACATATGGATGGTAAAGAGACTGTTCAACCATCAAATATATCCACAAGTCTTCTACAAGAATGTCAAAATCATCTTCAGTCTGACGATCATTGCATTGCTTATACTCCCACTAGAAAGCCTTGTATGGAGCCTGTGTCCGAAATGAGAGGTATAGATACACAAGATACTTCTTTACTAAAATATTTACCTAATGATCAACAAAGCAGAACAAGCACTATTGAAAAACCTACTGATTGCTGTGCAGCTTTTGAACCAAATGAAGCACAGGAGAATACCTCAGCGAGTGGTAGTGATTCACGTTGCAACTGTGAATCTGTTGCTTTCGATAAAAGAAATGTGGACGATTGCTCAGTGCACAGCTTTGTGATGGAGATAATTGACATGGCATCAACAGCCTTGAAGAGTAAGTCACAGCCTGAATGTGAGACAGCCACTCCTACTTCATTAACACAGATCAAGGAAAAAGTAATGGAACATTCTCATCGGCCCATACAACTAAGAAAGGGGGATTTTTATTCTTATCTTTCTCTCTCCTCTCATGATAGCGACTGTGGGGAGGTAACCAAATACATAGAGGAAAAGAGCAGTACTCCAGTGCCACTGGACTTTGCCGATGAGAGAGAAAACATTGAATGTTTTTTTGAGGCTTGTCCCGAGGAAGAGCGAGTTGAGCAGCAGCCACATTTCTCTTACACTACCCCTGAAGGATCTCTGGCATCAGGCAAAGTCCTAGAATTATTGGCTGAACCTAAAACTTCTGCTAAATGTAGTAGCTTTTATTTCTTAAGTAATGACATTGACGTAAATGTGCCCAATCCTGCCAACCAAAAGGAATCAAACAATCTAAAAAATATTATTGATGATTCACTGACTTTGGACAGCCATAATGAAGGCTTGGACATGAATTCTCTGAAGTTTAGCACTCAAAAAAGAAGTACAGGAAAGTCACTTGGAACTGCGAAGTCTAAAGGAAGTATTGCTGCTTTTGCAAAGGCTTCAGCTATCGGTTTTCAATTAAAGCCAGACCACTGGAAAGATAAGGATGTATTGCACCAGGACACTAAAACACTTACTTGTGAAGAAAAACTCCTGAATCTTCACACTGAGAGGCACATAAATATGCACAGATAGAATGTAACCCTCCCGCGCACATACATTATCTCATAAACAGGTATGTACTATACAGTATGGCTTTGCATATGACTTATTTTTATATGTTTGTATAATGAAAGGGTATGAATCACCATCCAGGACTTTTGTTTTATGATAGCACCATGCTTTATATATATTTGACTGATCACAATCCATCCCCAGTTTACACACCTCTGGTCAACTAATTCATTCGAGACACTGGTTTTGCCCCCCGTTGTTGCATGGACTGAAGCTCCACTCCTGTGGAACATACAAAATCCATTTCAGAGTGGTAGCCATGTTAGTCTGTATCAGCAAAAAGAATGAGGAGTACTTGTGGCACCTTAGAGACTAACAAATTTATTTGAGCATAAGCTTTCGTGGGCTAAAACCCACTTCATCGGATGCATGCAGTGGAAAATACCGTAGGACGATATATATATACACAGACCACACCACACGATCCATTGTCTACAGCCAAGCTCTAAAATACAACTGCATTTGCTCCAACCCCTCAGACAGAGACAAACACCGACAAGATATCTAGCAAGCATTCTTACAACTACAATACCCACCTGCTGAAGTGAAGAAACAGATTGACAGAGCCAGAAGAGTACCCAGAAGTCACCTACTACAGGACAGGCCTAACAAAGACATGAAACAATGGGTGTTGCCATACCAACTATAATGAGAGTAATCAGTTAAAGTGAGCTATTATCAGCAGAGAAAAAAAAACCTTCTGTAGTGATAATCAGGATGGCCCATTTCCAACAGTTGACAAGAAGGTGTGAGTAACAGTAGGGGGAAAATAAGCATGGGGGAAATAGTTTTACTTTGTGTAATGACCCATCCACTCCCCGTCTTTAGTCAAGCCTAAGTTAATGGTGTCAAGTTTGCAAATTAATTCCAACTCAACAGTTTCTCATTGGAGTCTGTTTTTGAAGGTTTTTTTGTTGTAGTATTGCGACTTTTAGGTCTATAGTCGAGTGACCGGGGAGAGTGAAGTGTTCTCCGACTGGTTTTTGAATGTTATAATTCTTGATGTCTGATTTGTGTCCACTTATTCTTTTACGTAGAGACTGTCCGGTTTCGCCAATGTACATGGCAGAGGGGCATTGCTGGCACATGATGGCATATGTCACATTGGTAGATGTGCTGGTGAACAAGCCTTTGATAGTGTGGCTGATGTGATTAAATCCTATGATGGTGTTCCCTGAATAGATATGTGGACACAGTTGGCAATGGGCTTTGTTGCAAGGAAAGGTTCCTGGGTTTGTGTTTTTGTTATGTGGTGTGTGGTTGCTGGTGAGCATTTGCTTCAGGTTGGGGGGCTGTCTGTAAGCAAGGACTGGCCTGTCTCCCAAGATCTGTGAGAGTGAAGGATGGTCCTGAAAGATAGGTTGTAGATCCTTGATGATGCGCTGGAGACGTTTTAGTTGGGGCTGAAGGTGATGGCTAGTGGTCTTCTGTTACTTTCTTTGTTGGGCCTGTCCTGTAGTAGGTGACTTCTGGGTACTCTTCTGGCTCTGTCAATCTGTTTCTTCACTTCAGCAGGTGGATACTGTGGTTGTAAGAATGCTTGATAGAGATCTTGTAGGTGTTTGTCTCTGTCTGAGGGGTTGGAGCAAGTGCGGTTGTATCTGTAGACAATGGAATTATGTGGTGTGGTCTGGATGAAAGCTGGAGGCATGTAGGTAGGCATAGTGGTCAGTAGGTTTCCGGTATAGGGTCATGTTTATGTGACCATCGCTTATTAGCACCGGAGTGTCCAGGAAGTGGATCTCTTGTGTGGACTGGTCCAGGCTGAGGTTGATGGTGGGATGGAAATTGTTGAAATCATGGTGGAATTCCTCAAGGGCTTCTTTTCCATGGGTCCAGATGATGAAGATGTCATCAATGTAGCGCAAGTAGAGTAAGGGTGTTAGGGGACCAGAGCTGAGGAAGCGTCGTTCAACTGTTGGAAATGGGCCATTCTGATTATCACTACAAAAGGGGTTTTTTTGTTTTTGTTTTTTTCTCCTGCTGATAATAGCTCACCTTAACTGGTTACTCTCGTTATAGTGGGTATGGCAACACCCATTTTTTCATGTTCTCTGTGTATATATATATCTTCCTACTGTATTTTCCACTGCATGCATCCGATGAAGTGGGTTTTAGCCCACGAAAGCTTATGCTCAAATAAACTTGTTAGTCGCTCAGGTGCCACAAGTACTCCTTTTCACAAAATCCATTGGAGTCAAACTTCTGTTCTGCTGAGTATGGGAATTCCATAGGGTTGATATTCCCAGGTAGCTTCCATTCTCCCTCTTATGCTGCTGAGCTGTCCAGCCTTGTAGAAGCTGTCTCTACCCAGGGACACCCCCTTCTCCGCTCTTCTCCATAGTCAGCTGGTCTTCTGCTATAATCACCGACCCTCTGTTTGCCAAACTTCTGATTTTCCAAACGTTTTGGGTATCCCATGAAGCCTTCATAATATCAGTGCTCTACTGTGTTTGCAAATAATCTTGTGAAAGCAAACCCCTGGGATAGTGGCTAACCAGATTAAATGGAGAGGTATTAATTTATCTGTTAATGTCTATATCCTATGATTCTGGATTTAAACCTGCTAAGCAATTATGAAGGAAAAGGAATGACAGGCCAAATGATTAGTGTTACCAAAATAAGAAACTTTACCATAAGGGTTATTGCAAATGCAAGACTAAGGTTGTACAGTAAAAACACAAACGTAGAGGAAGGTGAAAAGTAAAGGCTATAATAGCAATCTTAATTGCTCCTTTCTGGTATATTTTGTGATGTATATTTTGGAACATAAGTAGTAGAGATGAGCCTAAGATGAGAAGTTTGGCTCCAATCTTTGCCAAAGTTTGAAGGAGTTCAGATCGGGTTTTCTGGCTCACATAAATCTCTAATTAAAAGAAATATTAAACGGCATATTTAGCCAGAAAAACAAACAGCATATAGCCCAGCTGCTTTGCACCTCACCACTAATCCAAAGTGGCGCTAGAGCCAACATAGGTGGCCAGGCAAGAATCACATTAGTGCAGAAGGATCTTCCAACAGTTTACAGCCAGCATAGCGGCACCTATGCCACACTCAGCCCAGCTGCATGTGCAAGGGGTGTGACTGGGAGAAAGGAAGTGTGATCAGTGTTTTCTTTCCCTTCATGGGTCCCTGGCTGCCATATTGACCTCTTGAGGTCTTTGGTACACAATGACCTAGAATTGGGGGACTGCCAACTCCACCTTTGCATCCCCATTTCTGAGCTGTGTCATGTGCTCCTCAGATGTATCAAAGGAGTTGGGCCTATATATACAAAATGAGATTGTTGTTTTTGGAAGTGTAACTTTTGCATTTCCTGAGCTAATATGACATTACTATAGTTTTTGTCTTTACTTGTATGATTCTCCGTATGCACACATATACTTGTGCATCCGCTAAAACTTTATTATTTCATCAACAATTATCTGACACATCCCAAATGATATTTTCATAAGCAAACTATGGAAATATGGTCTCGTTGAAATTACTGTAAGGATGGGACTAAACTGGTTGAAAGATCACACTCAGAGTAGTTATCAGTGGTTCTCTGTCAATCTGGGGGGATGTATCTAGTGGAGTCTTGCAGGGGTCAGTGTTGGGTCCTGTATTATTCAATATTTTCCTTAATAACTTGGATAATGGACTGGAGAGTGTGCTTGTAAAATTTGCGGATGACACCAAGCATGGGAGGGGTTGCTAGCACTTTGGAGGACAGGATTAGAATTTAAAATGACCTTGACAAATTGGAATATTGGTCTGAATTCAACAAGATGAAAGTAAATAAAAACAAGTGTGAAGTACTACAGTTAGTAAGAAAAAAATCAAAGGCACAGATACAAAATAGGGAATAACTGGCTAGGTAGTGGTACTGCTGAAAAGGATCTGGGGTTATAGTGGATCACAAATTGAATAGAAGTCAACAGTGGGAATGCAGTTGCAAAAAAGTCTAATATCATTCTGGGGTGTATTAACAGGAGACTTAGTATGCAAGATATGGGAGGTAATTGTCCTGCTTTACTTAGCACTGGTGAGGCTTCAGCTGGAGTACTATGTCCTGTTCTGGGTGCCACACTGTAAGACAGAATCTTTGGAGAGAGTCCAGAGGACAGCAACAAAAATGATAAAAAGTTTAGAAAACCTGACCTATCGAGAAAGATTTAAAAAATGGGCATGTTTAGTCTTGAGAAAAGAAGACTGGGGGCGGACCTGATAGTCTTCAAATATGCTAAGGGGTGTTATAAAGAGGACTGTGATCAGTTGTGCTGAATGTCTTCTGTAGGTAGAACAAGAAGTAGTCAGCTTAAACTGAAGCAAGGGAGGTTTAGGTTAGAGATTAGCAAAAGCTTTGTGACTATATGGATAGTTAAGCTCTGGAATAGGCTTCCAAGGGAGATTGAGGAACCCCCACATTGGAGGTTTTTAAGAACATGTTAGACAAACACCTGTCAGGGATGGTCTATATATAGATGGTCCTGCCTTAGTGCAGGGGGCTAGACTAGATGACCTCTCTAAGGCCTTGTCTACACTATGAAATTAGGTCGAATTTATAGAAGTCGGTTTTGTAGAAAGCGTTTTTATACAGTCGATTGTGTGTGTCCCCACACAAATGCTCTAAGTGCATGTAGTCGGCGGAGTGTGTCCACAGTACCAAGGCAACCATCGACTTCCGGAGCATTGCACTGTGGGTAGCTATCCCACAGTTCCTGCAGTCTCTGCCGCCCATTTGAATTCTGGGTAGAAATCCCAGTGCCTGATGGGGCTAAAACATTGTCGCGGTGGTTCTGGGTACATATCGTCAGGCCCCTCCGTGAAAGCAAGGGCAGACAATCGTTTTGAGCCTTTTTTCTTGAGTTACCTGTGCAGACGCCATACCACGGCAAGCATGGAGCCCGCTCAGCTCACTGTCACCGTACTTCTCCTGGGTGCTGGCAGACGCGGTACTGCATTGCTACACAGCAGCAGTTTATTGCCTTTTGGCAGCAGACAGTGCAGTATGACTGGTAGCCACCATCGACATAGTCCTGGGTGCTCTTTTAACAGACCTCGATGAGGTCTAGGGCGCCTGGGCAAACATGGGACTGACTCAGCCAGGTCATTTCCCTTTTAAGTTTCGTCTCATGGCGATTCAATCCTACCGGCAGTGCACTGTCTTTTAATCTGAAGCCAGCAGAAGACGATGGCCAGCAGTCATCCTGCACCGTCTTCTGCCGAGCACCCAGGTGATGACTATGGCTAGCGGTCGTACTGCACAGTCTGCTGCCAGCAAGATGTATAAAGATAGATGAAGTGGATCAAAACAAGAAATAGACCAGATTTGTTTTGTATTCATTTTCTCCTCCCTCCCTCTGTGAAATCAACGGTCTGCTAAACCCAGTTTTGAGTTCTATCCTTGAGGTTTTGAGTTCTATCCTTGAGGGGGCCATTCTGTTTCTCGTAAAGCCACCCCCTTTGTTGATTTTAATTCCCTGTAAGCCATGTTGTCAGTCGCCCCTCCCTCTGCCAGAGCAATGGCAAACAATCATTTTGCGCCCTTTTACCTGGATTGCCCGAGCAGGAGCAGACGCCATAGCACAGCAAGTATGGAGCCTGTTCAGCTCACCCCAGCAGTTATGACCATTGTAAACACCTCGCGCATTATCATGCAGTGTATGCATAACCAGCACCTGAAAATCCAGGCGGGGAGGTGACGGCAGCGCGGTGATGAGGACATGGACACACTTTTCTCTAAAACCGCATTCCCCCGCAATTTGGAGATCATGGTGTTAATGGGGCGGGCTCATGCCATGGAACGCCGATTCTGGGCCTTGGAAACAAGCACAGAGTGGTGGGACCGCATAGCGTTGCGGGTCTGGGATGATTTCCAGTGGCTCCAAAACTTTTGCATGCGTATGGGCACTTTCATGGAACTTTGTGACTTGCTTTCCCCTGCCCTGAAGCGCAAGAATACCAAGATGAGAGCAGCCCTCACAGTTCACAAGCGAGTGGCAATAGCCCTGTGGAAGCTTGTAACACCAGACAGCTACTGGTCAGTCGGGAATCAATTTGGAGTGGGCAAATCTACTGTGGGGGTTGCTGTGATGCAAGTAGCCAACGCAATCATTGACCATCTGCTATCAAGAGTAATGACTCTGGGAAATATGCGGGTCATACTAGATGGCTTTGCTGCAATGGGATTCCCTAACTGTGGTGGGGCTATAGACGGAACCCATATCCCTATCTTGGGACCGGACCACCAGGGCAGCTAGTACATAAACCACAAGGGGTACTTTTCAATAGTGCTGCAAGCACTGGTGGATCACAAGGGACATTTCACCAACATCAACGTGGGATGGCCAGGAAAGGTTCATGACGCTCGCGTCTTCAGGAACTCTGGTCTGTTTAAACAGCTGCAGGAAGGGATTTACTTCCCAGACCAGAAAATAACTTTTGGGGATGTTGAAATGCCAATAGTTATCTTTGGGGACCCAGCGTACCCCTTAATGCCCTGGCTCATGAAGCCGTACACAGGCAGCCTGGACAGTAGTCAGGAGATGTTCAACTATAGGCTGAGCAAGTGCAGAATGGTGGTAGAATGTGCATTTGGACGTTTAAAGGGTTGCTGGCACAGTTTACTGACTCACTCAGACCTCAGCGAAACCAATATTCCCATTGTTATTGCTGCTTGCTGTGCGCTCCACAATCTCTGTGAGAGTAAGGGGGAGACGTTTATGGCGGGGTGGGAAGTTGATGCAAATCGCCTGGCTGCTGAATACGCGCAGCCAGACACCAGGGCGGTTAGAAGAGCACAGCAGGAAGCAGTGCGCATCAGAGAAGCTTTGAAAACCAGTTTCATGGCTGGCCAGGGTACCGTGTGACACTTCTGTTTGTTTCTCCTTGATGAAAACCCGCCCGCTTGGTAGACTCTAATTCCCTGTAAGCCACCCACCCTCCCACCTTTGATCACAGCTTGCTTGCAAAGGAAATAAAGTCACTATCATTTAAAAAAACATGTATTCTTTATTAATTGATTATAAAAATAGGGAGATAACTCACAAGGTAGCTCGGGTGGGGTGTGGGAGGAGGGTAGGAGAGAAGGAAAAGGCCACTTTAAAACTTGTTAAATGCCAGCCTTCTGTTGCTTGGGCTGTCCACTGGGGTGGAGTGGTTGAGTGCCCGGAGCCTCCCACCCTGCGTTCTTGGGCGTCTGGGTGGGGAGGCTATGGAACTTGGGGAGGAGGGAGGGCAGTTAAGCAGGGGCTGCAGCGGCAGTCTGTGATCTTGTTGCCGTTCATGAACCTCCACCAGACGCCGGAGCATGTCCGTTTGATCCCACAGTATCCCCAGCGTTTCCTCATGCCTCCTCTGATCTTCCTGCCACCACCTCTCCTCACGTTCATCAGCCACTGTCCTGTACTCTGCTATTGTGTCCCTCCACACAGCTCTGTCAGTGCCGGACAACATGAGCTCAGAGAACACGTCATCGTGCGTGTGTTTTTTTCGCCGCCTTATCTGACATAGCTTCTGGGATGGAGGAGGGAGGCTTGAAACATTTGCAGCTGCTGGAGGAAAAAAAGGGAGTGAAGTATTTAAAAAGATACATTTTACAGAACAATGGCTATACTCTTTCACGGTGAACAACACTATTCACATTATATAGCACATGAGATTTTGGTAGAAGGTCGCATTTTGCATCTTATATTGAGTGCCTGTGATTTTGGTGTTAGAGATCACACACGCAGGGCTGGGCAACAGAATTCGGCTTGCAGGCGGCCATGGTAAGCCATAGTCTTTCGGCTTCTGCAACCTTCATAACAGCAGCCCCCTCCTTTCCCATACCAAGCAAAGCCCGTTGAGTTGGCCATTTACTGCTGCAATTTTCCTGTTAACGAGCAGCAGCAGAAACCAAACTAACCCCCTCCCCCCATCCAATTCTCTGGGATGATCGCTTTTCCCCTCCTCCCACCGCGTGGCTGGTATCAGGGAAGATCCCTGCTAGCCAAACGCAAACAGCTCAGTGCCAATGCTCCCCCTCCCCCCAGTGTGGCTAACTGCGGGAAGGATTTCTTTTCAGCCACAGGCAAACAGCCCAGTAGGAACGGCCACCTCTGAATGTCCCCTTAATAAAATTCCCCTATTTCAACCAGGTTACCATGAGTGATATCACTCTCCTGAGGATAACACAGAGAGATAAAGAACGGATGTTGCTTGAATGCCGGCAAACACCGGGACCATACATTGCCAGGCTTTGTCATGCAATGATACCAGATTACTTGCTACTAGCATGGCGTGGTAAAGTGTCCTAACATGGAGGACAGAATAAGGCTGCTCTCCCCAGAAACCTTCTGCAAAGGCTCTTAGTGTACCTCCAGGAGAGCTTCATGGAGATGTCCCTGGAAGATTTCCGCTCCATCCCCAGACACATTAACAGACTTTTTTAGTAGCAGTACTGGCCACGAATGCATCCCAAGTCCTCAGGGCTACTTAATCATTAAAAAACGCTTGCTTTTATAACATGTATTATATTTGAAAAAGGTACACTCACCAGAGGTCCCTTCTCCGGCTTGATTGGGTTGGGAGGGTATTTCAGTCAGGGTGATAAAAATATCCTGGCTGTCGGGGAAAACGGTGTGCTGTGTGCTCTCCCCAAGCTCGTCGTCCTCCTCATCTTCCCCATCTGCAAAATCCTCAGCCATGGAGGAGAGTATCCCATCCTCAGAGTCCACGGACAGGGGTGGGGTAGTGGTGGTGGCCCCCCCTAGAATTGCATGCAGCTCAGCGTAGAAGCGGCATGTCTGGGGCTCTGTCCTGGAGCGTCAGTTTGATTCTTTGGTTTGATTCTGGTACACTTGTCTGAGCTCCTTAAGTTTCACGTGGCACTGTGGTGCATCCCTGAGGCGGCCTCTTTCCCTCATGGCCTCTGAGATTTTTTTAAATGTTTGGGCATTTCATCTTTTGGAACGTAGTTCTGATAGCACGGATTCCTCTCCCCACACAGCGATCAGATCCCGTACCTCCCGTTCGGTCCATGCTGGAGCTCTTTTTCGATTCTGGGACTGCATGGTCACCTGTGCTGATGAGCTCTGCATGGTCACCTGTGCTGATGAGCTCACCTGGCCAAACAGGAAATGAGATTCAAAAGTTCCCGGGGCTTTTCCTGTACACCTGGCCAGTGCATCCGAGTTCAGAGTGCTGTCCAGAGCGGTCACAATGGTGCACGGTGGGATAGCTCCCAGAGGCAAATACCTTCGAATTGCGTCCACCTAACCCTAATTCGAAATGGCGATGTCAATTTCAGCGCTAATCCCCTCGTTGGGGAGGAGTACAGAAATTGGTTTTAAGAGCCCTTTATGTCGAAAAAATGGCTTCGTTGTGTGGATGGGTGCAGGGTTAATTCAGACTTAATGCTGCTAAATCCGACATAAACTCGCAGTGTAGACCAGGCCTTAGTCCCTTTCAGCCCTATATTTCTGTCATTCTGTGATCTTTATCCTGACACTTTCCTTTGCACGTATGCGTGTATAATGTTGCATTATATTGGAATTGTGACATCAGAGGAAAGATGCTTGAACAGCTTTTGGGTCTTCACGACCTGACAATTGCCAATTAAGCTCATACTTAAATGAAACCTTAATACACATCTACTGGCTTAGTTACACCATCCACATCAAAATCACTGGAGAAGTAGCTGAAATTCAACTGGGAAATTACAAAAGAGATGGATTAGAGTATATGATCAACTGCCTATATTCTGAGGACTATGTATATATGGAAGTATCTATATGAAAAGTGAGATGAGGACAAAAGGCTCAAGTTTGTAAGCTTATACAGCAGACGTAAATTTGAATTAATCTTGTGTTAGATTTCATCACTTAATTATTATTATATTAACCTGAGAAACAGAATTACCATAGTGTGTGGTGACTTGCCTGTTCTTCTTGCCCTCATTCTTTCACTAATGAGGATAGTAATATAACTTTGCACTTCAATAGTGCTTTTCATCTGAGAATCTCAAAGCACTGCACAAACTTGCCATCCACTGTTACAGACATTACAGTTACTTACATGGTAGCAAGCTGTGTTTTCATTAATACTAGGTTATGGCAACATACAGTTAATCAGGCCTGAGGACCAGAATTGAGTATAAAGAATAGAGATATTTATACACCCTCATGCAATGCAGTGAAAGGAAATGCTGAGAATGTACATGATGGTTTGATGGAGTCAAAGCATAATTTTTATTTTGCCTTAAGGTTACAGGCTTTTTTAAATAATAAAAAGCCCTTTTTATTACATGCCACTCTTTATTTAAGGAACTATTTATTGTTTGTTAGATGTTATATAGTATTGTTTCTATTAAAATTACACATAGATTTTATTATGCCTAGCTGCAGTGCTGGGAATGTACCTCAAGTAAGTAAAAAGATGAAAATCCATGCTGCCACATAGGAGATCTGTGTTTCACTGAAGTCTGAATTCCCGGGGAATGAATTACAGAAGCAATCTATCCTAATTTGTTAACTTATTCAAATAACAGTTATTATACTTAACTATGCTAAAGATTATCTTTTTGGTGGCAGATTGTTTATTTTTTGATGAGCCTAATTACTGATTTTCTAAAGGTAATTTACATTTATTACTAATACATCTTTTAAAATGTGACAGATAAATGTTGTTCCCATAAGTATATTATGAAAAAAGTTACTATTTAAAAACACATTATTTAATTTGAAAGATAAATGGCAAACACCATTATTTTTTTCCTGTAGCACCTGTGCTGTAAGCTCATTAAAATGTGTAATTCCAAGTGTAGCTGCAATACTAACAGAAAAATAATCTATAATATAGGTACACTCTAAAAATATACTCAGAATGCAAAGCTGACAAAAGGCCTACTTACTAATGTAGCTTGGCTAATTTTATCTTCTTTCAGGGCTATGTTTGCCTTGGTTGTAGAAGAGGATAAAAGCTACAGTGGAGAAAATATATTTTCTACCAAATGTATCTAAATTGCAATCTTGTTCTTTATCAGTTTGCTGTAAAACTGACCATTAAGGGAAAGTAACAGCAATTCTATAACCAGCTTCAAAAATACCTCTATCAGAACTGATTATTCTACTATATAAGCCAATATACAGCAGAGGTGCTCAGAAAGGGATACTGATTTTGTTTCTCAAGGAGGTGACAGCTTGAAAGAACAGCCTTCCTGCATATAAGATCATGCAATCTTTTGCTGTCACTATGACCCATGACTCACCAATGGAATCAGGATTCGTAGTCATATATTCAGTGTGTGCAGGGATCAATCCATTACAGGACCTTATGTGATGTTCCTAGAGTCTTTTCTGGAAAATGCATTAGATTTCTGTGTGCGATCTGTTATGGTCACACGTAAGTCAGAAAAGATATTTCCTTCCTTTTATATAGAACATACAATTTAAATTTCACATACATTGGAAAAAAATTATTACTTGGTCTTAAGAAAAATGAACTGGTTTTATCCCACAATCCTGCAGCAGGAGTTAAAATATCCTGCAACTGACTGTAGCCAGGAAGAACCTAGAGGGAAAGGATGATCCTGTGACTAAAGCACAAGATTGCTAGTCAGACAATCTGGCTGCTGTTCCAAGCTCTGCTATGGACTTTTTGTATGGCCTTGAGCAGATCACTCAATCTCTTTCTGCCTCAGTTTCTTTAACAATGAAATATTGGGGATAATAATTGAAGGGGGGGAGTTCTGAGGCTTAAATCATTTACCAAAAACTGTTTTGAGATCCACGGATAGAATATGATATCTAAACGCAAAGTATTAGCAGTTATGTAATTCTATGAAAAAACCAGTATTCAAGGCCAGTGGAATACAGACACTAACCTATAATAATTTAAATATAAAAAAATTAGGCTGCAGGAATTAACTAAGCCTTTTCTGACCGTTTGTCTTTGCAGATTTAATAGGGCACTGGAAACAGTAGTGCTTCTTTACCTTTGTTTACAACATAGTCATGATACGTTATTTCAGTATAGCAGAAGATTCCACCGGAGGACTTATTTAAAAACTTAATAATACCTAGATGGTAGAAATAGCTACTTTATATTATCATCTGTGGATGTTTTGATTTTGGAAAACAGGTACTGTCCAACAGGGAGACTTTTCTCACTATAGCTCTGATTAAAACCCATGCCAAAGTTTTTAAAGAGCAAATGTGATATCTTCATTATTATGCATGTTGTTTTTGCACTGATTTCTAAACATACTGTTGCACTTTTCACTATTTTCATGTAATGTACTTTTTCTGTAAAAATAGAGAGGTCAGTTACAGCAAATAAGATCAAAGGAGAAGGTAACTGGATAGATCCAGATATTGCTACTTAATTTGGAAGGCATATAATGCATGTCTGGAGTGCCTCCTAGGAAATGCCTAAGAGATGTACTTTGCACTAATCTTTTAGCTGTTATTCCGACATAATCCTCATCATAAGCCTCTGCTCTTTGATGAATAGTTTAACCCTAAACTCCAACCTGGATAAATTCCATAGTATGAAAATGTAACTCATTACTGGTGCCAGAAATGTCCAAATAGTTCTGTGATACCCCTCTTTGCCTTTTGTATTAAAATGTCATTGTATATACATACATGAATTATGTGTCTCAGTTAAATACTGTGTATCCCTTTTTGTTGTTTGGCTGTGGCAGATCCATATTTTGTTATTGATCGGAGCACCTTTGAGTGTGCTGAAGGTAAGTTCACAGGTAAGTATAAGGACAGGATCCAGGGAAAAGGTCAGACTTGATGATTTCCCTTGTTTGTTTTGAAACGACGTCCTTAAAAAAAATCAATGAGTTCTCTACAATCAATACAAAGACATTTTTTACTCTAACTTGAACTTAGGCATTTAAAAATCATTGTTCACACACTGTGTGCCAGTGCATTTAAAGGCTTTGGCATGTAATTGTATAATGGCTATCTTCAGTTGTTCTGGAAGAGCTTGTGTTTTGCACAAAACTGTATTTTATGTAACATACTTTCACTTCTTTTTTTTCCATTTCCTTTTAGAAACTTGGCTGCTGTTCAGGTACAGGTTCATCCTGTTAACCCTGGGATGACCTCCAATGCCATTGCATCATTCACTGCCTCTCGTTACACTGACTCCCAAGATAAATTTTCTTTCCAAATGTGATTTGTCCATGTTTGTTTTCTGATCAGGCTACATATGCTGGTCCTAATTCAGTAATCATTTTGTAGTATAGCAAAGCCATTTGCTTTCATGTGGATTCCCCTCCCAAGCTACCTCTAACTACCTACCCTTCCTAAACTGAATGCTTCTGTAGTAAGTGAGCTGTAGCTCACGAAAGCTTATGCTCAAATAAATTTGTTCGTCTCTAAGGTGCCACAAGTCCTCCTTTTCTTTCTGTAGTACTTATCACCCGTTACATTCTTTAAAGTTTTGCAATTCCACAAATTCATCATGATCAGTCTGATTCATCTTTACAGAGCTGTACCGGTCAGTACTCTCTTATTTCATGTATCAAATTTAATATATATGTATAATGCATATAATATATATATATGTATAATGCATATGTTTGTTGAAACTAGTTTGTGTTTAAAATTACAATTTTATTTGATTGCAGCAAAAGAAAAAGTCATTAGTTCTCCTAATTCAATACATCTAAAAGTTAAGCAATTAAAATCAATGCCATTTATTTCATTTTAAAATTTAATCTATGCAACACTTCAAGAAACAACTACATGGTGTTGTATATTAGGAACTGTTGACATTCTACTGAATTAAGTACAACATTTTGGGGTTTTATGCTTCTTGAGGTGGTAAAGGGAAAAAAGTTTTTTAAAAAAGTGTGCCTTGCTGTATTTCTTATACCATTTATTAAAAAGCTGCTTTCAGAGTAAAATTATGTTGGTTTCAAAGGAGGAAATAGCAAGGTTAAGATGTGTGAATAATTTCTGTATATATGTATAACCAAGTACAAACATTGATGTATAATGACAGTATAAAATGCTTTCATGTTTGTGATGTCCAGTGATGTTGAACGTATAAGCCTTAAAACCATTAGATTGCATGTTAATTAGAATTGGCATAATAAACATCGTTTATTGGGGAAAAAAAGCAAAATTGGTTATCTGTTTTACCCATGTTCAAAGAAAAAATACTGCATCAAAATACAGAAAAGGTATTGTTTGCAATATTTCATAGAGTCTAGAGTTTCCATATCAGTTAAGAGGTTTGGGCTACATGGCTCCAAAGTAAAGGTCATGCAGACTAAGGAGTTTCAAAAATCTTTCTCATCACACATGGAAATGCAAATATTCAGAAAGATTAATCTAGTAAACTGCAGCACCAGTTCCCAGAGGACAAGTATACATATCTGAAACCTTTATTTCTTTATTATTAACAGTTTGATGTTGGATGTTAGGACACTTTCTGTCTCTTAAAATTTCATTCATTTACATAGTCCCATTGAATGAGCTTTGTATATATTTAGATAAGCACTTTTACAGTTAGGCTGTTTGAATGATTTAGATTATGTACATTTTAAATGTTTTTATCTTGTTCTAAAACTATATTGGGTGGCTAAAACAATGCTGAAAGCTCTATCTAGTATCTCTGCAAAAATGACTCTTTCCTAAAAATCTCTATTGTAAATGGAGGCTACATTTAATAGGCCAGAAACTGGGTCTGCTGTTTTCTATTTTATCTGTTTAAAAACATATACTTTCTATTATGTACATGGGGGATTATTTTAAACAAATATTTAAAATAATATTGGTTTTCTTAATAAAATCAATCAATCCAATCAATCAGTTAAATAAAATGCTAGTGGCCTAGCCAGAATCTAGAAGAAGACCTAAAATACCTCATTGGCATATCCATGTCATAGTGGAGGAACTGGTAAGAAAACTTTCCTGTTTTAAGCTACCAAGGGCATATTTTCACTTATAGTGGTGAGAAAAACATGTAGGTCCTGACTCTTATCTCCACTAAGTCCCCTTTAAAAGGCCAAAGCAATGTAAAAGAGCCTTAGTGTAGATGAGAATGAAGCCCTTAAAAATTTGAGAAAAATTCCTTGCAATTGCCTTTTTGAATCTATGACGTGTTTTCCACTTGCATATTCTCACTGTTAAGTCCAGAATTGTGTTTAAGTTAAACCCAAGCCACACTAAAGGTCTGAATCACTCTTTACAGAATATTGGAAAATGCCAAATAATTTCTAGGTGCAATTTCTCGTAAAAATCACACAGAGTTTAGCCAGTCTATTTTTTAAATTAAAATTATGAATTTTTAGTGATTTATCATGGTTAATTTTTACATGGGAAAGGAGTTTTGAAATATATCTTGGTCTGTCTTAGCACTTTGTTTTTAAGCTAACTCACTTTGACTGCAATCATATCTTGCTGATGAGAACAGAACTCGTAAGTTAGAGGCTTTTCATGTCTGTCAGCTCAGCCAACAAACTGTAAGGCTATGTGGCTCAATCCTGAGAGGTGGAGAATACCTTGACTTAACTAGTGTTTGCAGAACTATATTATTTGATCTCAGGAGACAAAGTACAGTATCATTTTTATAACTGTGATTCAAGGCCATTCATTATCAAATATTCTTCACTAGCATGGTTATAAGCTCTATATTTTCTTATTTTTCTTCTCACAGAGAGCATATTGGATTTTGATGTCAATATAAATTGATTTCTGAAAGAAAACAAATCTCTGGCATCCCTGATACAGCATTCACTCATGTCATATAAAAGCCATATGCTTAGAGCCAAATTATGTCTAGCGGTTGGAAACAGTTATAATGCCTGCTCCGTGAAAGAGTAGCAAAAGTGGCATTAATATAGCTCGTATCCTGTCTAACACCAACCCATACACAGCCCCCTCACATTCTATTTCTATTGGGTAAAAATCACCTGTGGTGCAGGAGACTTGCACAAATCCCTTGGCCCACCGAAGGGGGTGCATGGAGTTTTTGCCTATGCACTCTCCATACGCTGAAGAAAGGGTCCGAAGACTGTCTGCACATAAACTATAAGAAAGGCCGCAACAGGGGAAGGCCAAGGGAAGAGCCACAAATGTATATGTCCGCAGAACCAGCTCTGCTATTCCAACTCAGAGGCTGGAATAGCTTCTGCGGGTAGCGAGGAGGCAGCGCAGCAGCTCATGCCCTGCAACTTGGATTTTGTCTCCTTAAGCGCTTCTGAATAGCCTAGAGTCTGAATATTCTGGCTTTATGCAGAGAGAATGAATGGCACCCACTAAGAAGATGTGCTCTATCAGAGCAGCTGTATATACATACACGTGGACATAAACTTTGCATCATATCCCTGACCCCACTGGTCACATGATGTTGTGCCTTTCTGTCAGATAAGTCAAAGAAGGCCATGTGGAATAGTGTCTTTTTATAGGATGAAGAATCCAGGTGGCAAACTCCACTCTGTGCTCCTACTGCTGACCATAGTTTTCCTGATGTAGAGGTGCATGTACTCAGAGAGCCAGAATCTGGACCCTCAAATGCTGTTTGAATTTTCAACATTAAATTCACACTGATGTCGTAGACCTTGATGTGATACACGTTTAATCTAGTCCATATATTGAAAATTATGAAATGCCTGTGTCAGAAAATAAAAAGCCTCACAAACCTAGAAAGTCATGAAAAGGAGTCCCCACAAACTACTAATCTAAATTTTCAAAATACTGTCCAGGTTATAAGCAGCACACATACTCTATATTGTACTATTACGCACTAAGATAGGGATAGGCTTCCATCCCTGTGCCTGGGAGTTCATAGAATCATAGAATATCAGGGTTGGAAGGGACCTCAGGAGGTCATCTAGTCCAACCGCCTGCTCAAAGTTACCTGCACGTATACCATTAAGAACTGAGTGCATACCTATTCCACAGTCCTTAATCGATGGCCCTGATTTACACTTAATTCAAATCTCCACTGAAGTCCTTAGTGTTAGACTGTAAAAGAGGACAGACTTTTTCCTACTAACTCTACTTTACAAATCTCACATAGTAGCATAAATGTTCATAACACTGTTCCCGTTGTTTATTTCACAGTAAACGAAAATGTGCAGACACTTTCATTTGGATAGTGCCTCAATCTTTTTCCTTCAGAATGATGGACAGGAGTAGATTAATAGATGTCAAGGCTAGAGAGAGACAATTCGATCATCTAGTCTGACCTCCTGTATAGCACAGCCCAAGGAATTTCACCCAGTTACTCCTGCAATGAGCCCAATAACTTGTGTTTGACTAAAGCTTATCTTCTAGAAAGGCATCCAGTCTTGATTTAAGATATCAAGAATTGTACTGGAGACGTCTGAGTGCCAAGGGCTTATTATCCCCCAGGTCTGGACAAGTTTCTACAAAATTATTCCTAATAATAGTATTTCTTTAAAAGGGGTTTTGTATAATTGGTGGCAACTGATGTATTGCCTCCAGAACAGTGTATCTAACTTCTTGGGCTCACTCTATCAACACCAGTTGCTCACATTTGTCATATAACCATTAATTATTTGTTCAGAATGCATCTATTCATCTCTGATTCAATAAAATATTTTCAAGGAGCAGATCATAAATCTACTATGCACCAAATTGCATCATGCATGGGATTAGTTATTGTTAGTACAATGCTTTGAAAATGTAAATTCTTATAAAATAGAAAGTATTAATTTATTCCCAGACAAAAAAACCTGTTTTGATGGAGTTAAGGTTAAGAGTATGTATCGTTAATTTAAGGGTGAAAACATTAGAGGGATGTTGTAATTATCCCAAAAATAAGCATTAGAATGTCAGGAAATTCCAAGTTAAGGTCATATTTAAAAGAAATCCAAATATGTTAAGGTATGGAAATGTACATTTAAAGCACACAAATAACCTTAACTTTGCCCTTTAGTGATGCCATATAATAACTGTAACTTTATAATTAGGGCATTTAAGTGTTTATGGTGTTACATTAGACTGATTTTTAACAGCATATGCAATTCCCTACCCCCATGGCATCTCCACAGGGTAGAATTAAGGTTGTTTGGTTGCCTTAACTGTACATTTCCATACGTTAACATCTTTGGATTTCTTTTATGTGTAACCTTAACTCAGAATTTCCTGGGTTTCTAATGTTAGTTTTGGTTTAATATAAAATATCCATCTAATTTTTAAAAAATCTTTGAAATACTGATACATATTCTCAACCTTGACTAATTTTTAACATGGTGGGGGAGTTGGCTTGGAATTTAGGTTTTTTTAAATGATTAAAAATGAACACTAAAAAAGACCAACCCAAAAGAGAATGCCACCATGCACTATTTATAATGATGATATGTAGCCATCTTATTTAATTAATCATTGTCAGTCCACTGCTTCCTCCATTGAGCGCTACTTTCATATGTAGTATCAGCCTTAAAACATTTTTTAACATTTTACTTTTGAGGGCAGATCACAGTAGACTAAAGCAGCCGAAGTGTACTGATGACTTCAGTCCTAAATATGGAGTTGAATTATTGAGCTGGTGTGCTGTATTAGTGAGATCAGCCCTATGTGAAGGGATGCAAGCAAAGTCCAGTCCCTGAGTCCCAAAGTCTTTGCCCTTTAAGGGCTCCCTCTATGCTGGTCAATTCCTCTAGCAGTGCTGTGGAGCCAAGGCAACAGTACAATGGGAAGCCTTTCAAGCACTGATGACCAAGCTAGTATGTGGCCATGGAATCTTTAATTAACAGTGACAGTTTGGGTCCAGTGATTTATCAGCGAGAACTGTCCAATCTCCTTCATACCACTAAGTCATTACACCCAACAAAATGTTCCATGCAAATTAGTTCATAGACTCGAAGGCCTGATCATCTAGTCTAACCTCCAGCACACAGCAGGCCACAGAACCTCACCCACCCACTATCTGTAGAGGAATGGTGCTGATTGCTTGTTACCACTGATGTCACAATTGTCACTTGAGTTATTTGAGCCATTAACCTGACCTTGTCTGTAGAGCCCTAGCAATTAGACACAACAATCATTAGATGAATTATAATCTAATTTCTTCAAATTAACCTATGCACAATATTGCAATTAATGTTAGCTATGGTGAAATTTGAAGAGTCTGACAAGTTCATTTAGGAATAAGACAATACTGACACATATGCTACGTTTCTTAAAAGAATCTAGTTCTTATATTAATTTTAACTCAAACAAAAGGTTTACTTGTAAATTCTCAGAAATATAATTCTGTACTCAAGGTGTACATGCTATACATGTGGGAAGAATATGCTATATTTTTCATACAAAACCAAGAGACTAAATCTGCATTTTAAGAGCAAAACAAGACTCAACGAACTATAGTGTTGCAATCAGAATTCTCAAAACGTGTCATTATGGGTGGGGTATGGAGGGGCGCATGTAAGATTTAACACATTTCACAAGATAGTTTTCTCAAAGAGCATTATGAGGAAGGGATGTAGTTCAACAGGATTTCAAGCTACATCTCAAAAATGTAAATCATTCCTGATGCTCATTTACAGTGTCAATACCTTCTATTAAAACAAGACTCTGTAGGGTGATATTATTGCATTCCCACATTCTAGCCAATGGTACCCCCTCCTCATAGGGATTAATGCCACTAGGAATAACATGCTGTCCTCTGAGGTGGAGTGGTGATGTTATTGCCATTGCTTGGGAAGCTGTAAACTTGCAGCTCACATCTCCTGACTCAAAAGCCCTATTGCATGATGCCCCTCTGGAGGACATGTATTGTGTGGTGTCTCCAGAAGGAACAGGGGGCCAAACTTTGACCAAATTCAACTTCAGCATTTCTGACATGCTTGGAATTGAAACTGTACCAGATAGGTTTCTCATCCTATGATTTTTATTATCTTAAGCTACCAGGCACAATCCCACCCCCACCCCCGCACCCTCCCCAAAAAACCAAAACCAACCAAAGGAAAAAAAACCTCACCACATCAAGAAATCACTCTATAAATTCTTATAGTCCCCATCCAATGGTTTAATCAAAGATGCTCTAAGCTTTGTAGAATTATGATGGTCCCATTTACTGATTGTTATTTATATTGACTCAGTGATGCTAGACAGCTCTAATTCTCAATGTGTGATAGATTTTTTTTGTGAGGGAAGGGGGGTTGGGATTTTTTGTTTGTTTATTTACCTCAAAGTGGAGCCTCTTCTTTTTTTAAAGTGGCAAACAGACTGTAGATATTTATTTTTGATTGCTAAAATTGTGGCAAAAATCAAAGCATGACTCTTGGCTCCACTAGGTCACTGAGCGTCCATGCCAGTTACAATTGATCAGTGCTGCTTTTGGCACTATTTTGTAAAGAGAAATCCACTCATAGGTTTTTTCCCCCCATGCACATAACTCTCTGTATTCATATGCTAATATAATGATACATAAAAATCTTCCTCTCTGTTTCATGCCATAGGTTGGAATATAAATATTTACCAGATCTGCCCCTGAAGTTTTTCACTTCCATTTTTAAAATCTTTAAAACAAGATGCCCACAGCACCACTGAGCTAAGCATTTGTGTTCTGCCCTTTTTCTTTCTCGTGTGCTTTATAACCAAAGGTAGGAATTAATACTTACATTTTAAAATAATAACTAAAAGAATCATGTGGCCTCGGAACTATGGTACAGCAACTAGCAGGCACTGAGGGAGAAGGAACAGTAAGGGATCCAGGAGGTAAAGGTGAGAGATGCACGCTGGCTTACACATTCAATGGCTACAGCTGTGCCAGGCAGACTAGGAGAGAATTTAGATCTGTATGCCAGGCTTGCCCAGCAAAGCAATGCCATGCCATGCTGCTGATGACAGAATAAAAACGAAGAGGCAGGCACAGTGGGAGGAGCTTCATAGGTGGCTGATGGGCATTGTCTCTTATAAAAATATTTGGAGCATGGTAGAAACTTCCACTGTGTTGAAACCGATTGATCTCTCATGCAGTTTCCACGATATGCTATGCATCCGATGAAGTGAGCTGTAGCTCACGAAAGCTCATGCTCAAATAAACTGGTTAGTCTCTAAGGTGCCACAAGTACTCCTTTTCTTTTTTCTTTTTACGAATACAGACTAACACGGCTGTTACTCTGAAACCATGCAAAACCTGTTATTGTAATATGTGAAAATAATGCTATTAATGAATACACATTTTTCTGAGTAAGATCTTCAGTTTGCTAAATGTATCAATCTATGGCATTATTGTCATCTAATTCACATTTTATTGCAGTAAGTGCAGGGTGATGAAGGGGAGGTTACTTCTTTCTGGGAAGGGTGTCTGATTTTGTTCAGAAGGGTAAAAGTGTCTTCAATAACCATCTTCAACACACTGGGCAAAAATTTTGGACAAATAGTTTAATCATTGAAAAATACAGTTTTGGATGAACTCAAACTGTGGCTGAATTTGGGTCAAATGTGGTGAATAGTTTCAACGAAAAAAAAGGGGAGGGGAATTTTCCCAAAACAATCAAAGCATTTGGTTTCAAAATTTAGGTATGTTCATTTTTTTTAAGAGGGTAAGCACCTGAAAATGAAATTAAACATTTCAGGTGAAATAAAATGTTTAATTAAATTCAAAACAATTTTGGGGATTCTTTGTTGAAAACAAACAAAAAATAACAATTATTTGCCCAGCTCTAATCCTCAACTACCGATGAAGTCAAATTTTAATGTATGGATCAGTATGTCTGTGACATTCATTACCCTGTAGTGCTTGGGAATAAGAATGGAAGGGAAGTGTAGGAAGTGCTCCTCAGCTTGCAGAATTGGGTGCTAAATGTTCGAGTGGATTATTGTATTTAGAACAGCTGTCAGAAGATTAATAGTTTCCCAAAGACCCAATTATATGAGTAATATGCTTGGGAGAGAAAAAAAAAGTTAAGCTACACTTACAGCATGTACCTAAAACTATTTGAGATCATCTTATCACATGACAGACGTGATAGTATGCAAAATAATGAATGGTTTCGTTAAGACAGAGCTATTGTTCCTTTCCTGTCAGCCACATAATTCTAAGTCATTCACTGAAATTGATTGGTAGTGAATTTAGAATTGACGGAAGGAGATACTGTACTACTTTATGTGACATAATTAATCTACTGAATTTCATTTCTACAAGAAATTACTGAATCCAATACCTTGGTGGGATTGTAAAGGAATCTAAATATAGCATAGGCGGTTGTGCTAAGATAACAGGTTAGTCCAAACTAATGACCATTGAAAGCAAACTTCATCCTTCATGAAGAAAGCTGCTGCCTTTTGAAGGACCAGAAGGAATTTCCCAGCCTCCCCCTTCCCCATTACTGGTTTGCACCATTTGCCCAAAGCACAGATGGAGAAGTTTTGCCTTCCTCTGAAGCATCAGGAATAGGCCATTGTCAGGGACAAGATATTATAGGGTAATGCCTATGGCTTGTTTGGTTTTGTTTTTTTACTAACACTTATGTTCTGAGAAACAAAGATGTGATCTGTCAGAAACAAATGATTCCAATTACTTGACAAGCTATTGTGCTGAAGTATAAGAAATTATCTAAAATATGATTCTGTGGGTAACTGTAACAGGCTTCCCATATGCCATGTGTAACATATATATGGTTACCTAGATGAAGCTAACTGTGATAAATTATATTTCAATAAAGAAAACACTCATATTCCAGGCAAGTAGGGTAACAATATTTCAGAAGAATAACCCTTCTTTAATCATATACTTTGATGGAGGAGTGCTCATATGCACATCAGCTCAGCTCAATTCGTTCCAGAAGGACTGACATCTTAAACTGCACTAAACAATGAATCACCTTGTCAAATAAAGTGCAAAATGGAAAACCTGTTACCAAACTCATCTGATATAATGACAATTTACAACAACATGTTTGAGGTGATAAACTGACAATAATAATTATATTTCTTTTAGACTTTCATTGTACTTTGAAAGTTTTGTGCAATCATACACCCTTCCAAAAAATTGTATAGCAGGGCATTTATTTTCTGGAACTTCAAACCTTTTAGGAACATGCAAACCACAGTTAACATTAAACTGACTACTCTCAATTTTAACCTTCTCTTACAATAAGCCATCGCTGGACTTGCTAGCAATGCTTATACATCTTCATGCAATGCTTAGAACACACTTTACATTACAGAAACAAGGGCTAGCTTATGGATTTTCACTAATGAGTTACAGCATTTATCTTCCCTTGCCTAGTCCCCATATTATCACCCTTTTAGAAGTTCTCTGTACAATTTTCTTAACAGTGGACCCAGTGAAAATATGAGGTGAGTAACATTTAAGTTGAGCTGTGAAACCCACACGTTATTTTATCACATGCCCATCAGGTTAGCTGAAGGAGAACAAAGGTTGTGCTTTTGGAAATATCCCTAATCTTGATACTACAAAAGAATGTTCCTAACCATCCCTCCCCCTCTCTCTCTCTCACACACACACACACACCTCTACCATCCCCCATCCATAATTAAAAATAATAAAGAGCTAAGGGTGAAATCCTGGCCTCATTGAACACCCATTAACTCCAGTGAAGCTGGGATTTCACCCCAGTAAGTCTAAAAATAAGCAATTGTATCTGACATTTTTAGAGGTATTGGGCTTGTAATATATAGTACCTGTGACAGGCTGTTCAGATCCTGCATTGGAGGCAATCGAGCACCTGGGGGGAAAGCTTGGGGTTGAGTATGGGCGGGTATGTGTTGTGGTAGAAATGTATGGCTAAAGCCCCAGGATAAGCTGTCTAGCCATCCTGATGAACTACAGCTGACAACCTTTATTGAGGAGGAGAGGAAATCAAAGAGCAGGTGCTAGGGAAGTATCATTTGATAGGGAGTGAGTAATTTGGTGCCTGGAGAAGATTGTATAAGGTGTACTCATTGGCTCAGAAAAACCTTTTGGGTAAAGCTTACAGGTGTTTTAAGAAAAGCCCTTCTCACAGTAACTTTGGGCTACTAACTAGGTAATTGCATCTAAAAGAGCCGGGGGAAGGGGTGTTATTACATAATACTCTTTGGGCACTATTTATCTGGGTAAAAGACACTACCTTCCACTTTATTCCCAATGTGACCTATGGATAATAACCGTGTGTGAATGAGCATCAAACCTGAAGGTGATTTCCCAGTACCTCTTTTTGTGGCCCTGGTGTTACTGTTCCTGATGCACAAATTGCAGCAAGAAGAGGATTGCAGTTTTGGGTCAGCACATATTTACTTAAAACCAACCTCTGCCCTATCCCCTATGAATGGTCATAGGAAAATGCCTCTCTTTAGCCAAACAACATTTAGAAGAAGAGACATTTTCATACTACCCATTAAAAGCTTGCTAGATTTGTAAACACATATATTTAAAACACAGACTGTGATGTCTGCATTTAAAAAGAGCCACCAAGTGTTTTAGTGCAATTTCACAGTGAATAAAGTTGTATTACACAAGGAAATTTGCTGCTACAGGAGGAGGGTCTGCCACCACACTTACTGAGAGAAAGCACTTACCACTTCCTTTACTAGTAGTGCTGTATCCTAAAGCAGCCAGGGGACTCCCACTGAGTTTGCACAGCAGGAAAAGAGTTTTCAGTACAGAAGAGACTGGAATGAAGAAAAAGATCACTAAATACTCTCTGCTTCTGCAAACAAATAAAGCTTTGTCCTATTGGGAGGGACAGAAAGGCCAGCAAGATCTCACATCTTGCCAATGCAAAACAACCTACAGAGAGTAATAATATATAAAGATGGAGCATCCAAAGCAACTGGTAGAGGACACAATTCTTCACTCCAGTTGGTCACTTGAGAGAGAAGCAAGAAGTGGACCACATTACAGGTACTACTGTATACTATTTATTACTGTAATACTAAAAATTCAAACGCACTCAATGCAAATAGCCTTTTTGTAAAAAAGGGCCTGGTTCTCCTCTGCCTTACACGCTAGTGTAAACCAGGAGCATCTTCACTGAAATCAGTGGAGTAACATTAGTGTAAAACCAGTGTGAGAGGAGAATCAGGCTCATAATAGCACCAAGATTACAGGTTTTGTTGGAATAAATAATTGCATCTCTGCACAGCAAATGTTAACATGAAGCTTAGAAATTGATGGAAAAGTACTATTTTAACTGTGAAGACTAGATAAAAAATAATCTTCTATCAGCCGCACCTTGTCTTAGTCCAAATTCCTAAACATTATGATATATACCGTATCTTTTAAGGTTATTAAATCTCATTTTCTTACTATAGCAGAACCATTAGTGATATAGTTCAGGGGCTGCCAACATTTCTTGATTAGTTAATAATTGTTCAGCACTTTGAACACGGTGAGGTCTATTCAAGTGCTGAGCATTAGTTATTATTTCTTAAACACTTTTTAACACTTTAGCTTTTGATGCAGAAATTTGCTCTGAGCTTAAATTTTAAATAGCAGGACTTAGCCTAAGTCTACTTCACAACAAATCTTTAATTCTTTAGAAGTTATATATATTTTAAACAGGAATTAATTGTCTATAATTCAATGCAAAAAGGGCAAATTATTACTTCATAATATAATGTAATTATTTCATAGGTGCTGGAATTAAGGGTGCTGGGAGTGCTGCTTGAAATGGTTTCCATTATATACGGGTTTGATTCCGTGGCTCTCAGCACCCCCACTAAGCAAATTGTTCCAGCACCCCTGGATTATTTTTGATGTTTTGAAAAGAAAATTTTAAATGACCATGATGTTAAGGTTTTAAAAACTAGAAATGTTTATTGATGTGTTGTGCCATTCCATTGTTACACAAGTATATGGAATAGGTTATTTTGGAATTTGTTACAGAATTGTTTTACACAGGTAGAAAACCTAGTATGTGCAAGTATCTTAAACAAACATTGTTATACACCAGTATGTATGGAATGTTTAACACTGGTAGGTGTATCCTCTGGATATAATATTGCTGCACCACTTAAGCAACCATATATTGACTTGTACCTAAAACCACAATCATGTATGTAGGTCAAAAACATACTTCATGCTGAATTGCTAAATATCTAAAATTTCACTAGGGCTTGTAGTACTCTGACTGCAAAACTATATACATGGCAACTAGGTCATCACATTTAACCTAAAGTACTCTAAGAAAGTAACTACAGAGTATCAGCACAATATGCATTTTAAAAGGGCTATTTCAAAGAAATAGTAGCAATTAAATTATAAATCCACCAATTTACATATAATGAATGAGCCCAGTCTTTCAGTCCTTATACAGGCCAAACTCACACTGAGTTTTACCTGATATATGGGCTGTTGAATAATGCCTAATATGTAGCTCAGTATACAAACTTAACAAGAGAAAATGCTGACTGGAAAAGAGTATTAAATGTCCATAGGTCAAAACCCTATCTTAAATGATGGAAGAGTGTCTTAATTAGAATAATAGAACATTTCAAGTCTTCCATGAAACACAATTTAAATTATTTTAAAGTGACAAAAATCTGAAATGTTAATTTGACTGACATTCTGTTGTTAATTTGTGTTTTACAAGTATATAAGTTCAGAGTAAAATAAAAGGACTTAACCTTGAAATCCTTGATTTTCAGTGGTGCAAAGTAGACTTTTTAATGTTGTTTAAAAACAACCAGTTCGCTTTTGTATTTAATATACTTATGTGGAAACTCTGAGAAGATGACAGGTTTCAGAGTAGCAGCCGTGTTAGTCTGTATTCGCAAAAAGAAAAGGAGTACTTGTGGCACCTTAGAGACTAACCAATTTATTTGAGCATAAGCTTTCGTGAGCTACATCCGATGAAGTGAGCTGTAGCTCACGAAAGCTTATGCTCAAATAAATTGGTTAGTCTCTAAGGTGCCACAAGTACTCCTTTTCTTTCTGAGAAGATGAATGTTTTAGTGATCCTGTAACTTGTGCAGCTTCTATACCTTTTCAAATAGTCCAACCATTGTCTCTCTCCTGTTGTTGCAGAGAGCAGAAGGAACCTATTCTTTTTTTTTTTTTTTTTTTAAAGAGCCACAGGAAAGAGCTCACATATATGACTTGAAGGGGTAAAGATAAACGAATTGGAGAAATCTTGGGGGGAAATGTGCACCAAATAAGGGACCAGTATGTGGGCTGTAAAGCAGTAGTAGATGACTGCCTTTGCTTTCTCTGGAACAGCCCTGAATTATCTTAAAATCAAGTCCAGTAAGGCCAATATCCAAGTTCTGGGGTCACTCAGAGATTGACCTTTGTGGAAAAGTTGTTCCTTGACCTTTTTTGGCACTGTACCTCTACTGCAACATAGGGAGGTCAAAAGTGCACTAGTTGTTAGCACCAAAGATGAAGCTTAAACCAGATACAGAGAGCAATGATTATCAAACAGCTCCATTTGCAAGACAAGAAGTATATCCTTTGCAGAGCAAGGGAGATGAAAGAGACAGTTTTCTAGGGGTCACACTGGTTCTTCTTTTTTGACCTCTCTCAAGATTTGCAAAAGAAACAGTAAGATTTCTATAGCAAAGAGGTGCTACAAAGAAAAAGGACTCTCTTCTCTCCTCTGCCAGACTTCCAGGAAGAGTTAAGTTCCGTTTCTCTCTCTCTCTCTCTCTTTCATAAGAGACTTGTAAAAGCATAATTAAGAGAATAGAATAATTAAAAGGACAGTTTCAAGTACCAGTAATTTTACATTTAAACCCTTCTTAGAAACTTTACATAACATTTGTTTTCTCTCAGTTTTTTAATCAGTATTATTTATTTGTATTACCGCAGTTCCTAGTAGCCCCAGTCACGGACCATGGCCCCATTGTGCTAGGCACTATGCTTCCCCTCCTCACTGTCTTTCTTATGGAATACAGGCTGATATGGCTTTGTCTTATCTATTTTGTTACTGTCATCAGCCCTATTGAAGAAGTCACCACATCTCTGGGAACAGGGGTTTGTTACCTAACCTTTGTTTCATCGGCTGGCTAGCTGGCCCCACCGCACTTGAGTAAAAATATTGTAGGGTCTTGTATGTACCATGACTATTTTAATATATATTCAGAATCCAGAGGACATTGCAACAGTTTATAGCAAATCTGAGAAGGATCTAAGTGTGGTTTTAAACTATTACTTATTTTTAAAAGTGGGCAAAATAGGCTAAAAAAATACTAGCTCTAAAATAATCACTCTTGCTGAATTTGAAACAAATAATGAACTCATAATTGTTCTTTTTGGGACATAACCAAAGTCTTCAGGATATCATACGCTGACATGATATGTTATCTGTGACTTAAAGTAATGTGCTTTCTTTTTATAAATAGTGAGTGCATAAAATCCACACTTTCTTCTCAACTCTGATTAAAAAAATCAAGATCATGGAATAAAGAAAGGATTACTGTAAGGCACAATGTAAAGTAGATGCTGATTTTGCTACTTCACTGCTGTGACCTAAAAAATTACCTGTGATCTAATTTTTCAAGATCAAGGGGGCAAAGGAAAAAATTCTACTCGGAGGTGACAGAGATGCGTGTCTTAAAACTGGAAATATCAGATAAAACAGCCCACGTTATCACAGAAAAAATACCTAAAACTACATATTCATAAATCTGCATTAACCCACTCTGAGACAGGGGTAAAGGACTACATGTCACCTGATAAATCTCCCCTACTCTTGAGGGGGCTCAGACTATAGCCAATCAGCCCAAAGTTATCTAAATAATAAAATAACTGAGTCAAAAGGAAGTCAGGATGAGAAAGAAGAAGAACATGACAATAATGGACGAGGTTATTTAGCTTGAAACTGGATTCTGTGCACTGCCACAAACTTACTATCCTAGAAATGGCTTAGCATAGGATCCTATGGTTATTTTCGTTATGACTTTGATTTATGTTTTCCTGTCAGTCACCAATGTTTGTTTAATATGTGGAACAATTCCGTTTATATATTCCCTCAAGCTACTTGGCTAAACTTGCCATCACTGGGTGCCTGGGGAGACACATTATTGGAATCTAAGCAGATTAATGCTTATTCCCATGGCTAATATACAATTTAGCAGTGGGAATAAGGGTTTTAAACCAAAAATCTAAGCGATGAAAATTCCTGCATGCCTTAGAAATTAAACAGGTTCAGGTACACCTTCTTTCAGGAGGTGCAGTTATTTGTATTATTTATGTGTATTATCATATTGCCTAGGAGCCTTAGTCCTGGAACCAGACCCTATTGTGTTAGGTGCTGTACAAACGCAGAACAAAAAGACAGTCGCTACCCCACAAAGTTTATATTTTAAGTATAAGACAAAAGACACCAGATGGATACAGACAGCCTGACGGGGGAGTACAAGGAAACAATGAAACAATACTGATTAGCATGCTAGGCTGTGGTCTGAGCACACCAGTAGCCTAACAGTCATTAAGATGTTGGAGGCATCACAGCAAATGAGAGATCTGAGGAGGGATTTGAACAGTAAAATGGCTTTACGGCTGTTTAGCGGCATGGGAGAAAGCAAGAAGGTGTTTGAAAATTTAACAACTGGGCAACAGGGGCTGGCCTCATTGGGCTGATTTTGGACCTGTCAATAGAGAAGATAGGTTGGTTGGGGATAGGCCATGAAGAGCCTTGAAAGTGAACACAAGCAGTTTGTTTGATATGAACCAGTGGCGGGTGTAACATTTTGGGGATAACACAGACCATTAAGGGGTTCTGTCACTGCCTGTTTTGTAACTTTGGTTGTCTTAATGCTAAGCTGCTACGGTTCAGTGCTCTGACACCAGTAGCCAGCCTACAAGGACAAGGTCCCACCCTGGCTTCCACCAACCCAGTTACTGCTTGCAGGGTGACATCAACAATCCCCTTTGGTCCTGAGCCCCACCAGATTCATCTCCCTGAGTTCTTAACTACCAGATACTCAGACTGTTTCCCTCTGGTTCATTTCGCCCAAAGATGTGAAACATGCCCCCAATTATCAGTTCACTTTGCCACACGCGCCACACCGTTTATGCAATAGAGACCTGCTTGAGGTAAAAATAAACAAAGTTTATTCAATACAAGAATCATAGACTCAAAGGTAAAAATATTGGTGCTTATCTTTTAGAGTTCAGACCCCCTCTTTTCCTTTTGGGGTGTTTGGACCCTGATTGTCACAAGGGATGCAAAGAGAGGGGTAGATCAATGTCAGTACTTGGTTGAAGTCAATCTCCTGTCCCAAGAGGTGTTAGGAACTTTTGTCCTTCACCACAGATCATCCAAAAGATTAATATGAATAATCTCCTTGCAAATATTGTCTAATTTCCCCTGCAAATTATTAATTTTTAAAATCAAAGGTAATCTGTTTGTTGCCCCCCTTCTGTTCACTGGCCTAGTATGAGGTGGTTCAAGATAGGGAAAGTCTGCCTGGTGACTTTTTACACAGCTTTGGGAAACTGGGCCTGAGGCTCCTCTGTGCACTCTGCGTTGTGTGTCAGTGTATATAAACCTCAGGCCAAACCCACTCAGACAAACCACCAGGAACAAGTTTTATTCTGTGAAGAAACACAGAACAGGATTACAGTCCAGCAGCCTCTTCTCTGCTTGCCTGCATCACGCTCCCAGCTTCAGTCAGTGTATAAAACTTAATGATGCTCTATGACAATTATTACCTTTTTCTTGTGCTTGCTATATCATTCATAATCCAGATGTTATTCCAACAGCTAATTGTGTATCTTGCCACATTTCTCTGATTTAGCTTTAATAATTTACTTTGGAGAAAGGTAGATAATACTATGGTTAAGTGCACTAGCCTTTCATCAATAGCTTTTCGAATATCAGAGGTCAGAATTTAAATTAGTTTTGTGATCCCAGGATAGTTCCTGGAAAGCATTTATCTACCTCACAAAGCTAGGTATAGCTAGGATGCCTCTGCTCAGAGAAGGCTATTGTTAAAATGGTTGTGGTATACTATAGGTTAGGACTAAAATATGTTGACAGAGCAATCTGGACATAATGGCACTGTATTAATGATCTCGTCAATCCTAAGTGTCTCAAAGTATATGCAAAAAATAACACATGCCTAGAAAAAAATGGATGATACCACATAAGGAATAAAATGGACCATGAATCCTGTTCATTCTGAAAGATACAGGTACATGCCTTTGATTCAGGACATCACCTCTTGATGGCATAAAAACAAATTCCTTCCTCATTGCCATTTACATGGGATGTTCTATGTTTAAAGAGTAGACTAGAAACCAACAATAGCGTGGACTAAAGCCAAATGTCATCTGAGTCATCTGACACTATGGAAGGTTGGTTACACGGCCAAAAATTCCCCATTACCAGGGTTGTTGGAACAATTTGTGTAGTGGGGGTGCTGAAAGCCATTGAACCAAACTGTGAACCCTGTGTATAATGGAAACCACTTCCAGCCATGGGGTGCGGGAGCACCCCTCATTCCAGCACCTATGCCCATTACTGGACTCCCATATCTAACTTAGATAAATTATATATTTTTCAAAACTTTTTAATATATCTTAGGTGTCTTAAAGCAACATGCTTTGTCCAAAATCCAAATCCATTTTTGTAATCCTAGATCCTGATCCAAAACACTATACATGTATAATAGTAGGAATAGAAAAAGAACAGTTCAGCAACATGCAGATTATAACCAAAAGAAAACGGACATATTTGAAATAGGGTTTGATGTGTTTTTACCTTATATTTTCAAATCTCCATCAATATATTGTAAATTTAATGTCTTGTCAGTATTATTGTGGACACAACAGTCAATAACAACTGTTGGTTTTCTGTATCTACAGGCTTTCCAATTAAGGTGTTAAATATTGTCAGAGAAATATTTCTACAGTATAGCTACTATGCCTTATCTTAGCAAAAAAGAACTCAGAATAGTGATTGGTTTGACCTATCCTCAGCAGTCATTTTGTCCCTAACAGCCCAATAAACACAGGGTAAAACAGAATCCCCTTTCAGAAACTCCAATCTGGCTTCATCAAATATAAATCCAGCAAATCCTGCTGCAAAAGAAGGCAGCCTAATTCTTGGGATGAGTGAGCTTGTTTGTCTGTTTGGTTTTTCTTTTGGCTTGCTTACCGTTTACAGTGTTGGGGACTGTATGGGAAAGGGGGCCAGAGACTTACTAGCTCCTAGCTGAGTGTGCATTAGCCAGGCTCTAGCCTCCTATCCTTTGATCCTTAATCTCTTTAGTGATCACCCTTCCTCTGTGTGTTAATGAGTGGACAAAGCTGACCTGCGAGAGAAGGACTTAAAAGCCAGACACTAAGCAACCAAGAGGAGCTAGCAAACAGGGGAGTTTGGGAGGGAGGTTTTTAGGAGGGCGAAAGAATAAAATCACCACACTTTGGAAAGGCCACATGCCACACTGCTCCTGGCTCCTCCATCTGTCCCTTTGTCCAGATGGAGAACCCAACCATGGATGCCTCTCTCCAGGTCCTGGTGTGGATTTGCAGAGACTGGCCTGCATTTCCTGTCACAGAAAGCCAAGCTGGGGAGACCATCCAGTGTGAGAGGTACCTACTGGTAGAATCTCTCAGGAAGCACATGGGAGAGCTACAGGAAGCGTTGGCCACACTGAGGAGCATTGGTCCACACAAGGAATTCATAGAAAATATGCATATGGAGAGATCCAAGATTGAGGAAGCAATCCAGCTAGACAGGACTGCAGTAGCACTACAAGGGGAGGAGGAAATGGCTCCTTCATAGGGAGGAAACTGGCTGCTGGTTGGTTCTGGCAGCAGGCAGTGTTCCATCCCTGCTTCCAACCCACTGTCCATAGAGATAAAAGAGGTATGCTGCCATAGACATGAGAGATAAGGAATCTCCCCCAAAGTTAGAGGAGGGGAAGCCATGTGCACCCAAGGCTGAGAGGATCATGGCCACTGTGCCCAAGGGGAAATGTGTGTGTGTGTGTGTGTGTGTGGTCAGTGATTCCCTTTTAAGGGGGATGGAAATTATCCAAAGCACAGCCCTGGCACAAATTAAGCAATGCACTAAGGATATGTCTATACTGCAATTAGACACCCCAGCTGGCCCGGGCCAGCTGACTCAGGCTCCTGGGGCTCAGGCTGCAGGACTGTTTAATTGCAGTGCAGACATTCGGGTTGGGGCTGCAGCCCGAGCTTTGGGACCCTTCCACCTCACAGGGTCCTAAAGCAGTAGTGAGCAACCTGCAGCCCATGGGCTGCACGCAGCCCGTAAGGATAATCCACTGGTGGGCCGCCAGGCAGTTTGTTTACATTTGCACAGTAGCCTGCAGCTCCAAGTGGCCATGGTTCACCGCTTCCAGCCAATGGGAGCTGTGGGAAGCAGCGGCCAGCACATCCCTGCGGCCCACGCTGCTACCCGCAGCTCCCATTGGCCGGGAATGGCGAAGCACGGCCACTGGGAGCTGCAGGCAGCCGTGCAAATATAAACAAACTGTCTGGCAGCCCACCAGCAGATTACCCTGATAGGTCGCAGGTTGCCCACCACTAAGTTCATGGTCCAGTTTGACTGCTGTTCAGAAAGAATTTATGAAATACAACAAAGTATGTTAGCAAACCAATATGTTGCTGTCCTTCACTGAGTGCAACAAGGAGAAATATTACCCACATGGTTCTTTTTTTACTACAGTTTTCTGGGCTACCCAACACTTGTAATGCTTATTAGTTTAGACATTAAAGAAAACTTTGTTACATTAAGTATTTTCCAGTGACTTATTACCTTAGTTATCAGAACAAAATTCTCCTTTGTGGACTATCAGTCCTCTTGGTAGATTTCAGCCCTTTTCCAGGACCTTCCCTGAAGAGCTTTCAGTCCCGTCATAAAGTACCAACAGTCTAAGAGGATAATGCACAGAAGCCTCTGCCCCATCTACATGGAAGTCATTTTATTTGGAAGATGTTCCTCTGCTATTAGCTTAGATGGCTGGACTGATAGCAGAACAACTGAAGCCCTGTTACATTATGATTGTAGATTTATTAGCTGTTATTGCTCTGATTATTCTTTCTCTGTCCCTGTTATTGAAATTAGTACCTTCGAAACATATTTATGTCGGTGGCACCATTTCTGGTTGACAAGCAAGGGAATGTATAACTGTTAAATTAGCTAAAAGGAGGAAGTCTATATTGTTTCCTGAATGCAACAGAAACATATTGAGAATTAGAAAGAAAAAAATTCAAATTCTTGGACACTTTGAAATTTCTTTTCAGAGCACAAGTTCTTGCACACAGTATATTATCACTTACAGCAACAAAAAAGCCACTGAAAACAGAATAATCTTGTTGCCTAATGAAACAAGCAGAAGTTAATCATCCTCACTCAGGCTGATGGCCTGCTTAAATATAAAAAGCTTTCTCATAGAACTTGGATATAAACACAATGTCCCTAGCATCAGAAGAATAATATTTGCATCATTGCAGTTAAGCCATTTTTTACAGATGGGGAAATAAAGCACAAAAACTGGTGTCGCAGCATGAACAGAAGTAAAAGGTTATTTTTGACGTTGTGCTGAGTCTATACAAGGGCAGCACTGATGCAGCAGCTATTAACAATGCACAGTACTGAGAGATTGTTATTGGTAATGTTTTTCTGGCCTGCCTTGGAGTCAAGATACGTCATTTATCTTAAGGACAGACTCAGTCTCTGATCTGTAAATAGCTCCAAATGTCTGCAGGGGTCTGCCCACACAGAGTTCTTTATAGGATTGGGGCCATTGAGCGTTGTCATTTTGCTGAAAAGACTGCTTGACATCTTTAACTGAAAAAATTAAACAAATCTGGGTACCAATCCTGCAGTCCTTATGCATGCAAAACTTCCATTAACTTGAAGGGAGTTTTCCCTAAGTAGAGTACAGGATTAGTTCTTGAGACAGCTATTTCCTTAGAGAAAATATTAAAGCAACAAGATTTGATGCATTCCCTCTGAACTTAACATTACTTGCTCAAAATAATTTCCTGTGTAGTACTCACTTTATATTTAAATATATCCATACAAGTGCTGCACTGTGGAAAAAACAAAACACAGTTGGGTTTCTTTTTAGTTTAACCAGGAGACACTAATTTCTCCCCTCAAATTTCCATTAGGCTGAAGCAGCATAATGCAATTCATATTACCCAAATCCTGGAGCCTCCTAATTTCTGGAAACCTGGGTAAATCAGACCTGGAAGTGGCCCATTCAGCTAATGACTGAGGCTCATTTGTAGGTTAGTGGTAGGGAAGCTTGTACAGCTGCTGCTTGTGCTGCACCTGTTGTGTAAATAGAGGACCTCATCCCCAGGGCTACCTTTCATAAATACCAAATTCAAACCACCAAGTGTAAGAATTCTCTTTCCCCATCCCCCAACTTATCAATCTTTGTTAAAGTAAGAGAAAAGCAATCCCTGCTTTTACCTCTCCTACCAGCTCCCCACAAACAGTGAACTGTTGGCAAGGAAACAATGTCTAAAAAAGCTATTTATGCTGGTTGCAAAAAGCATCGTGAGTATAAAAATTATGTACTAACAAAATGTGAGTATCCTCCCAGCGATACTTCATATTGATTCACTCCAGAGATAAAGGGTTTTCTAATACAGAACTTTTTGATCATTTATTTACTCAGTAATGCTGCCTCGAAGATGAGCATTTGGTTTTCAGTGAGATCCTGCTGAAGAACTTGAAATATGTATGTTAGAATAACCTTGATGTTGCAAAATTAAACTCATACCTCAAGCTGTTGTGGATTCAGTTTATGATCCAGAGGGGTTTTATCTACTTTTCATGGCACTTACAAAAATTTCTAAGGTAACTAAGAAAATAGTAGCATTGAGCTTTTTTTTTTTTTTATTTGCATTACTGCTTCTCATCATGCCCTAACTGAATTGGGTTTGCATATACTTGCTACATGAGGTTTAAAGGTGCTTGAATGAACAGCTTATTTTAACAAATTGATAAAAGAGCCACATACCAAACCTTTGCCCAAAACTCAATTAAATGAAGCCTTTTAACTTCTTGTCGTCTTTATGTTGGCTACCCATAAGGCCTCAGTTCTTCAATGAATAATCTTTACAGGTTTTCTAAATCAAAAATTCTGTTAGCAGATGTAGAAGTGTATAATTAGTCAGGCTGGAAAAAAAACAACAAATGGATTTTCAAGATTTGATTATTTTTTTTAAAAGCATAGACATAACAACTGGTTACCCTGATTGGCTATTCCTGCAGCTGCATAGATGCTTTAGATTAAGCAGTGGCTGGCCTTATCTGTGTCTATTGCAAATATTCCAGGATGTAGCATTCATTTTCTTTACGTAGATCAAACTCGGGAGAGGAAAACATTGCAGGGAACCTGCCCATTCCCTTTCAGACTGGCCCAATATTGTATTGTGTATACAAACATTTTAAAAGGAAAAAGATAGAAAACAAATGACATTAGTTTTCCCTTCAGTTTTCCACTGTAATTCAACAGCTTAATGCAATGCAAGTTACCCAAGTCCTGGAGCCTTCTAATTTCTAGAAACCTGGCTAAATCTGTTCAAATATGTGCTTTGTCAAAACTTTTACTAGCCTCAAACATGGAATGGAATTTTTTTTAAGGAGGAAGATAGAAAGAGAGACTTATGTTTCTTTCCCTGTCCTGGGAAGCTTCAAGAAAAAGAATTCTGCTACAGGTTAGAAGCGAGTGCTTTCAGTATAGCTGTAACAACAATCACCAGTCTGTAACCTATTTCTCTTAGGTTTAAAATGCTCTGGTAGGTTACGTCTAATTTCTGTTCACACCATAACACCAGTTTTTCTGCTGCAGTGTTATTTATTCTAGGTGCATAAAGACCCTAATGATGCAAATCTTGTTCTTCTAATGCCAGGCACATGGTATTTCTATTGGAGTTCCAAGAGAAGCAAGGAAAGCACTGTCAATAATTATCCCAAATATCTTCTTGCTATCTACATTCATATCAATTTTTTAAATTCAAATGTCAAAAGAGTCAAGTAAGAAGCTGAAGTAAAACTAAATACCATAGAGTAGTTCTCATTTGCCTAGTTTGCATTAGTGTAGCAAACATTTTCTGTCGATAGCTTAGGGGAAAACTGAAATTAGATGGACAAAAATGATAGTATTCTCTTAAATATATATTTCCCTTTGTTTTTAGGATGAATATAATGTTCTTGAAAGTGAGGGTCTAACAGCATTCGCCTGGCTCATCCACTCCATCAGTTAAAACCTACAGGATAAGGCTCTGAAGCAGGAAAAGTCTGCTAAGTTCCCCTCATGGAGTTCCTTCCCTGTCTTTCCATGAGGGAAACAGGGACAAAAAGTAATTTGCAGTGTCTTGCCTATGTCAAGCCTGCTGCATTGGGAGGGTGAGAAAAGGAGAAGGCTGTAGGGTGGCAGACAATGGTTGCAAACAAATTCTGATTCTCATTTTTCGGAATGAGTGTTTGGGTTGGGACTCATCATTACAGTACACCCCATTGGAGTTAGGTTCCTTTGGGTCTCAGATTTACTTCCAGAATTGTGTTCCAGTGAGCTCTATTACAATAACTAGTATGCATCCTCCTCATGAAAAATCAGCAAAATAGTACATCTCCCTCTCATATGACACTTCTGAAAGGCAGTTTTCACACAAAGATTTACTGTTCTGTGTCCTATAGGGTTTCTTAATCATTAAAGCACTAACCTGGTCTGTGTTCCCAGGTACTATTCAATAGATTATAAATAGTGGGCTTTATTCTACTCTCACACCAGTTTTACACTAAACCTCTAAACATGGCATGGTCCAAATATGAGATGTGGTATATAACAAAGACCCAAAAGGAGGAACACAAAAATGTTTTCATACAGGAAATGTAAAATGCTGGGGGATCTCTTCCTATAGTATAAACAAATTTCTGTAATCACTGCTCCATGACAGGTTTCAGAGTAGCAGCCATGTTAGTCTGTATTCGCAAAAAGAAAAGGAGTACTTGTGGCACCTTAGAGACTAACCAATTTATTTGAGCATCAGCTTTCGTGAGCTACATTATGCATCCGATGAAGTGAGCTGTAGCTCACGAAAGCTGATGCTCAAATAAATTGGCTAGTCTCTAAGGTGCCACAAGTACTCCTTTTCTCACTGCTCCATGAGTCTATTTCACCTAATTGTGAGAGGACACCAAATTTGTGTGCAATGCAGGTAGCTGTACGACTGAAATGAGGGACATTTCAGAGATCTGATTCATACTGTTAGTGTAACTCCATGAGCTTTTAAAGAGTTACTCCTGATTTACAGTAACATAAGATCAGAATCCGTACTGGTGAGACTACAGATTCTTTGTGACTGCTTACAGCTTCCCCAGTCAAAGATGTCATCCACTGTGTTTTTTCCATTGTTGTAACTCTTAATTTATAGACATTCCCACCCCAGTTCTTTGCTTTGCTTTGTAGCATTTTATTTCCGTCTAGGCCCATTTCAAGTTGAAGTTCAGTTTTATGTAATCTTTTTCTGATCCTGCTCTCACTGAAATCAGTGGGAGTCTTCTCATTGGCTTTAATGGAAGCTGGATCAGGCCGTTAGTGATCTGAAAGTTTTAAAAAGCATGAGATTTTTGCATGGAGGCACTGGTCTAGTCAGTGCAGATATTATTCTCACTCACATTCTCTTGTTACTTTGTTTTCTCAAAAGCAGCATTGCCAAAAGTTAGAGGTTACATATGCTACTGACATCAATCTCAATGGTTTTAAGTCACCTCATCTCTTTTTTTAATGCCACAGATACCATTGTAGATAATATGACATTTGCAGTCCCTGAAGTTTTGGGTTTTTCTTGAAGATCTAAAATCCATTTGTTTTTGATAAATGCTTTGTGCTGTCACTTTACTTGTTTTACTGAATGAAAGTTATTACAAATGAATGATTTCCTCTCACTTCTTGAGCTTATTTCAGATACTCCTTCACCTAATACATCAGGTGTCATTTTTTTACCAACAACAAAAAATTGTGGGTCTGTTCCCCCATCAATAGAAATGTAACTCTCCCACTGACATTAATGAGAGCTGTACATATGGAAGCAGAGGAGATTAGAGAACTTGATTTGGAAATATAACAACTGGAGACTGCTGTTCCTAAAAGTCAGTCACTTTAAATTAGTCGAGATGTGCATGATTGTTGAAAAAAACTTGCTGTGTGACTGAATAAGTTTGTTTTCCAGTACCCAAATGTCTTAGATTGTGACATAGCCATAAATCCTGTGCAGGAGGTGGGGCACAGCTATATTGCTTCAAGAGAAGCAGTTTGTGTCCTGGTCAGGCACTACTCCCTTTGCAGGTGGGATGCATATTTGATACACCGTGGTGATTGGGCTAGCTACACAGCATGCTTGCCCCACTCTGTAGACCAATGCAAAGGAATTGTGAGGACATGGCTCTGCCTCTTTTCTACTAATCCCCACACTCTTTCAACCATCTTGCTCCTCACGTGGGGAACCAGGTATGAGCAGTCCCTGGACTCTCCAGAGCATAGGGAGTGCAGGGACTGCTATTGTGTGCTGCCCTTCAGTAGCTGGACAATGGGGAGCTGTAGAGGGAGAGGCTGTTTGTGTACCCTCTGTCCCTGTGTGACTGAGCAAGGGTAGCACGTAGTCTGGCCCAACATATACTGATGGCTACTACTGAGAAAAGATTTAAGATCTATTTCATTCTGGTGGTAAAGAGGGAAGAAAGGAAATCATTGGATATGTGATAAAACAAAACAAAGAACAATACACCCCAAGCCTTCAATACTTATTCAGGCAAAATTATCATGGAAATCAGTGAAAATTTTTACCTGAGGAAGTAAATAAGAATGGTCATACAAGTTCAGACCAAAGGTCCATCTAGCCCAGTATCCTGTCTTCCGACAGTGGCCAGTGGCTGGTGCCCCAGAGGGAATGAACAGAACATGTAATCATCAAGTGAAGCATCCCCTGTCACCCATTCCCAGCTTCTGGCAAACAGAGGCTAGGGACACCATCCCTGTCCATTCTGGCTAATAGCCCGTGATGGACCTATCCTCCATGAACGTATCTAGTTCTTTTTTTTGAACCCTGTTGCAGTCTTGGCCTTCACAACATCCTCTGGCAAAGAGTTCCACAGGTTGACTGTGTGTTGTGTGAAGAAATACTTTTTTTGTTTGTTTTAAACCTGCTGCCTATTAATTTCATTTGGTGACCCCTAGTTCTTGTGTTATGAGAAGAAGTAAACAATACTTCCTTATTTACTTTCTCCACATCAGTCAAGATTTTATAGACCTCTATCATATCCCCCTTAGTCGTCTCTTTTCCCAGCTGAAAAATCCCAGTTTTATTAATCTCTCCTCATACGAAAGCTATTCCATACCCCTAATCATTTTTGTTGCCCTTTTCTGAAAATTTTCCAATTACAATATATCTTTTTTGAGATGGGGAGACCACCTCTGCATGCAGTATTCAAGATGTGGGCATACCATGGATTTATATAGAGGCAATATGATATTTTCTGTTTTATTGTCCATCCTTTTCCTAATAATTCCCAACATTCTGTTCGCTTTTTTGACTGCCACTGCACATTGAGTGGATGTTTTCAGAGAACTATCCACAATGATTCCCAGATCTCTTTCTTAAGTGGTAACAGCTAATTTAGATCCCATCATTTTACATGTATAGTTGGGATTATGTTTTCCAATATGCATTACTTTGCATTTATCAACATTGAATTTCATCTGCCATTTTATTGTCCAGTCACCCAGTTTTGTGAGATCCCTTTGTAGCTCTTTGCAGTCTGCTTTGAACTTAACTATCTTTAATAGTTTCGTATCATCTGCAAATTTTGCCACTTCACTGTTTTCCCCCCTTTTCCAGATCATTTATGAATATGTTGAATAGAACTGGTCCCAGTACAGCCTCCTGAGGGACACCACTATTTACCTCTCTCCATCCTGAAAACCAACCATTTATTCCTACCCTTTGTTTCCTATCTTTTAACCAGTTACCAATCCTTCCCTCTTATCCCGTGGCAGCTTACTTTGCTTAAGAGCCTTTGGTGAGGGACCTTGTCATAGGCATTCTGAAAATCTAAGTACGTTATATCCACTGGATTCCCCTTGTCCACATGCTTGTTGACCCCCCAAAAAGTTCTAGTAGATTGGTGAGGCATGATTTCCCTTTACAAAAACCATGTTGATTCTTCCCCAACAAATTATGTTCATCTATATATCTGACAATTCTGTTCTTTACTATAGTTTCAACCAGTTTGTTCCAATACTGAAGTCAGGCTTACCGGCCTGTAATTGACGGGGTCATCTCTGGAGCCATTTTTAAAAATTGGAGTCACATTAGCTATTTCCAGGCATTTGGTACAGAAGCTGATTTAAATGATAGATTACAAACCACAGTTAGTAGTTCTGCACTGCAGAAGTACTGCAGGAATTGGCTTCTAATAAGTCAGGTGCAAAGGAAACACGACTATTCAAGTCACTAAGCTTGGAAGAAGCCTGTGGAACTTTAACAACACTGTAGTTAAAGCACTGTAGTTTAGAATTCCTTTCAAAAAGAAGAATGCAAGGAACAAGAAGTGGCTAGCGTGGTTTCACGATGAACTATCAAAAGAGCTCAGATTAAAAAAAACAGTCCTGTAATGAGGGGAGAACCAGAGAATCCATGTAGCAGTAGAGTCTCAGCCATCCCTGCCCTCCTACCTGTTCCCAAAAAGCCAAGCCAGAAGTCACTTGGAAGTTAGCTTCTGCAGTGTATAGAATGTACACTCAGCCCAGAACAGGCTGAACATCATAGTTCTACCATCAGGGACCTTACGCAACTTCAGAGAAGAGAGTTTGGGGGCCTAAAACAGTCATAAATACTTGCTGGTGTTCCAATTTGGCTATAAAGCCAAACTTTTGATCAAGTCATGGGGCTTTTCCAAAGTTGTCATGGCCTGTCATTGAAGCACAGAATGAGTAATGGCTAGGGTTGTACCTACATCATTACCTTGCCATAAGGGATGAAATTTACCCTGGTGCTGAGGATCTGAGGAAGGCTTTATGTACCCTTTACTTTCCAGTGAAACTCTTAATATGGGGTTGAAGGGCTTGATCCTGCCCGAAACAAGTCAAAGGCCAAGGTCCCATTGACTTATTGGTGCTGGATCAAATCTTAAGAGCTGCACAGGGCCTTGTGCAGATCTTCTGCACAAGGGTCCGTTTAACTGAAGGTTAAATAGAATAAAATATAGAGTTTTGTGATAAGAGATTTATCTTGTTCTTGTCTTAGATAAATGAATCTAAATATCATTAATTATGTACAGAGTATTTCACCCCAAATTGGGTGAAATCAGCAGATAGCTGGTTTCATCTTAGCCTCCAGGACAAGTTGTCAGAAGGGCACTTAGACACATTGGTTGTGGTCTTGTCCAAAATTACTCAACATTTGGATCTTTGTGTTTAAGAATATTAACTAGATTACAGGTCATAATTTGTAAAAGCTCCCTTGCCACTACTCTGCTTGACACCATTCCAGATGAAATCGCTTCAAACAAATCCTGGATCATAAAGATACTGTTTTGTGTGTTGATAGCCAAAAAGGGGAGAAAACAGAATTGTACATATGTAAAGACAAGGTTCCTCTGAGGGTAAAGACCTAGATTGATAAGATTCTTCAGTTATCATTTCTGGAAAAAATAAATTAAAGTCTGTTCTTATAAAAGAAGTCAACTACAACATTTAGGATAAAATAATTCATTTCAAGATCCCTCTTCCATTTGAGACTTTTTCTTTTCTTATGTAACCTTATTATGGGTTCAAAATGTGAATTTATCTAGTTATTATGTCATTTATGGCAGCTAAGAGCTATTTCTGAATCATTAAGTATGGCTTAATAATTGTTTCCAATTGCTTGTTGGGTTTGTTGTATTTTGGGTGGGGGGGCATTAAAGCTGTTTTCTTTTAAGGTAACTCAGAAAGCAGGGATTTTAAATTTTAACAAGTCAGCTTACCGTACACATACGAGAACACACATCTGCTGTATGAGGGTCATGCTAGGGCCTTGCTATACATTGATGACCTGCTTTTAAGCCCATTGAAGCCAGTAGGAGTCTTTCCCTTATTGTCAGTGGGATTTGGATCAGGACCTAAATGTCTGATCCTGAAACCTCTATGCAGTTAGTCCTTATTCAGTTGAGTCCTCCCACTGGAGTCAGTGGCAACTCTGAATATATAAGGAATGCAGGACTGCATCCACAGTTAATGCCACAATTTAAGTTAAATTTATTGTAGGCTTTTCAATGGTACCACTCCCCATGGTATCTGCACACCTCACATAGATTAATCCCTGTGAAGTAAGGAAGCATGGTTTCATTAGACCCATGGCAAAGAGGAGGAAACTAGAGCAGAGAGAGAGAGAAAGTGATTTCTCCAACATTACACGGGAATTCTACAGTACAGAGGAGAATAGAACTCAGATCATCTGCCTAGAGCATTAAGTACAAGCCCGTCCTTCTTTCTGCCATCCAAATAAATGGAAGGAAAAAGTAAAACACTTGGCACTTCAAATTTTACATGGGCTCAGTCATGCACAATTTAAGAGTATGGCAAAAGTCTTCCGGACTTTACTTGCATGTGAGCAGGTCTTAAATTTTCATGTTAAAACAAATCTGTCATTTTATATTTACAACTTCTTTTTTTCTTTTCTCATACAGGTATCTCCTTCCCTACATGTTTATTGCAGGTCACATTTTTCAAAAAGTGCCTAAGTGATCTGGGAACTTATGTCCTATTTTTCAACAGTGACTTAAGAACGTCAGTCCCATTGATTTTCAATGAGACTTAGGGCATGTTTACACTACAAAATTAAATCAATTAAGTTAAGTCAACATCCAGTTGCCAAAGTAATTAAGTTGGTCGGGCATGTCCAGACCACGTTCATTGTGTCAGTGGAGTGCATCCTCACTAGCAGTGCTTCAATTGATGCAGAAAGCAGTGCACCATGGGTAGCTATCCCACAGTGCAAGTAGCCGCAGGGGGGTTTCGGAATGGCTTGCAATGCCTCATGGGACCAAAACATTGTTGAAGGGGGGACTGGGAACATGGCTTCAACCTCCCATGTGCAGTTTCCTCCCTTCCTCCCTGTCCTGATATCAATGGCAAACAACCCATGGTTTTTGTGCCTTTTTTTGAAAACCTGGCTTATCCATGCATACGTGATAGCCCAAGAAGCATGGACCCCACTCAGCTGTGCACTATTGTTGTGAGCATTACAAACACCTTGCACCTTATACTTCGTTATTTCCAGAGCCGAGACAGGACCCGCCACGTGGAACATTGTGATGTCCTTCTAGCAACCCTGCTGCAAGCCATAGCATGAAACAATTCCCTGTTGCTGCTGGCAGTCATGCAGCAGCTGAACACAGTGGAGCACCACTTCTGGTCCCAGGAAACAAGCATTGATTGGTGGGATCACATCGTTATGCAATTATGGGATGATGAGCAATGGCTGCAGAAATTTGGAATGCGGAAGGCCACTTTCCAGAAACTTTGTGCAGAGCTTTTCCCAGCACTGAAGTGCAACAACACTAAAATGATTCCTGCTTTGACAGTGGAGCAGAGCGTGGCGATCGCTCTGTGGAAGCTCGAAGTGCTAGACTGTTACCGATCAGTCGGGATTCAATTTGGAGTTAGTAAATCCACTCTGGGAGCTGTTATGATCCATTAACCAACTTCTGCTAAGAAGGGTAGTGACTCTGGGCAATGTGCAGGACATAGTGGATGGGTTTCCCTAACTGAGGTGGTGTGATAGACGGAACGCATATTCCTATCTTGGCAGCAGACCACCTTGCAAAAGAGTATATAAATCAAAAGGGATACTTTTCAGTGGTGTTGTTGGTGAATCACAGGGGGCGTTTCACCAACATCAACATGGGATGGTCAGCAAAGGTGCATGACGCACATCTTTAGGAACACAGATCTGTTCAGAAAGCTGCAAGCAGGGACTTTCTTTCTGGATCACAAAATAACCACTGATGATGTTGAAATGCTAGTTGTGATTCTGGGAGACTCAGCCTACCCCTTTTTCCCATGCTCATGAAGCCACCTGGCCACCTGGACAGTAGTAAGGATCAGTTAAATAATAGGCTGAGCAAGTGCAGAATGGGGATGGAATGTGCCTCTGGACATTTAAAGGGACGCTGGTGCAGTTTGCTCACTAAGTTAGACTTCAGTGAAAACAATATCCCCATTGTTATTGCTACCTGCTGTGTGCTCCATAATTAAGGCTAAGATTTTGTCACGCTTGTTTTTAGTAAAAGTCACGGATAGATCACTGGCAATAAACAAAATTTCATGGAGCCTGAGACCTGTCTGTGGCTTTTACTAAAAATAACCATACAAGCCATGAAACTGAAACACCCAGGAAATAATTTAACATTGGGAAAATGGTGGGATAAAATTGGGAGGAGAGAAACCAAGTCTGCTTGTCTGTGTAAGCACAGAAGTCTTGCCCATCAAAGGTTGTCGAATGGCTGCCTTTTGTTCTTTGTACCCTCCCCCAGTGTTGAGTGGAAGTGATACTGCACCTTCCCCCCACCTCCTGAAACATTTCAGGGAGGGGGATTTGGAACAGGGCAATGTTTACAGGCCATTCTGCAGGGGCTACAGAGGGAGTCTAGCCCCAAACTATTTATGGTCCCTCATAATTCACAGCATCTCATCCCGGGTGGCATGCTCATGCTCCTGGGCTGCTCTCCTTTTCTCCATGTCCAGTTTTTCAGATAATGAAATCCTCCAGGCTCTTAACTCTGTGTCCGCTGTCTGAGGTGTTCATTATCTCATTGAACATGTCATCATGCATTCTTTTTTTCCATCATCTACGCTGCGAGAGCCTCTCCACAGGTGCTGAGGATGCACTGACGGCCAAGCTTTCCACTGTAAGGCATGCAATACACAAAGCGACAATTGTCGGAGGGATAGCTCAGTGGTTTGAGCATTGGCCTGCTAAACCCAGGGTTGTGCGTTCAAACCTTGAGGGGGCCATTTAGGGATCTGGGGCAAAAATTGGGGATTGGTTCTGCTTTGAGCAGGGGGTTGGACTAGATGACCTCCTGAGGTCCCTTCCAACCCTGATACTCTATGATTCTATGATACTCTGAGTCTAGTACAAAGTTGCTATTTACAAATCACTCCCCTTATTTCACTGAAGTGCAAGTTCAAGCATAATCAGTATCCCTAGCTATTCAATGAACCGGTTTGCTCTTCCTGCCACTGTGAGTATGGCCTAGGGGCATGGACAACAGGCCCTGTGCTGCAACTTGTGGGCAACATGGACATTGCTTAGAGACCAGGGACCAGCGTTAAGCCCCCCAAAGTCCGGTCTTTGTCCGAAGCAGTTCTAGGGGGCGGGGAAGGAGGGGTTGCATCCATGAGACAACACAGGAAACTCACCCCCATGCCCCCCCCTTAACACTGCTGGTAGCAGTTGCCATGGGCTTGCAGATTCTGAGGTCAAAACTGATCACTGCCACCCAAACCACCAGCATGTTAGGAAAACTGTGGCTGAGGGACCCAGAAATCACCATGGATGAGGGATCATATGTTTGCGGTAAAAGCCCTTGTAATGAAAACTTCCAGCATCTCCCCTAGGTGACTCTATGTGATATCAGTCTCCCGAGGGTAACAGAGGAAGCAAGGGAGCAGATGCTGCAAGAGTCTGGGTACAGACCTGGTCCTGGTGCTGCAATACTATGTACCACAATGATGCCAGCAGAATTAATACTGCAATGGCATGGGAAAGTGTCCAACCGTGGTAGAAGAAATAAGGCAGCCCTCCCCAGAAACCTTCTCCAAAGGATTGCAGAGGACTTCCATGAAAGTTTCCTGGAGATCTCCATGGATGATTCTCAGGCCATCCCTGTACACATAAACAGTTTTTTCCAGGGGGTATCCTCTGTGTAGCTGGAGCAGCCACTGGGAAGCAGATACCCACTTCACCTTTTCTTCACATTAAACATAAAGTATAAGACTATGTAACCCCTACAGTTTGATTTGAATTGCATGCTCACCAGAGGTGCCTTCCCCAGCACCGGCCCCAGTGCTGTCCTGACTGGACTGCTCCAGGGTTAAAAATAGCTCCTGACTCTAAGGGAAAATGGATCTCCCATTTGCCTGTCTCCCTATTCTCCTCCTTCTCATCCTACTCCTCTTCCTCATCCAAAACCTCCTCCTCCTCATTGTTGCCTGAGATGGCCCTGGATTCAGACTTCTGTGAGGAATCTATGCTGCGTTTGGGGGGTAGTGGTGCTGCCAAGAATCGCATGCAGCTCCTTCTAGAAGAAGCATGTCTGTGGTGCAAAACGAGAATGACTGTTCACCTCCCTTGTGGTCTGGTATGCCTGCTGAAGTTCTTTGATTGTCACGGGGCGCTGTTGCTCCCTTTCTCCCCCAGACGGCGTGCATCTTTTCATAGATGTCTATGTTACTTCAGCTGGATCGGAGCTGTGCCTGCACTGACTCTTCGCCTCGCAGACCAATAAGTTCCATGACCTCCGGTGTACTCCAGGCTGGAGCACGTTTGTGTCATTGAGTCGCCATGATCAGCTGGGATGGTGAGCTCTACATGCTGATCAAACAGGTGATGGAAATTCAAAAGTTCCTGGGGCTTTAAGAGAGGAGGGGCTGTTTCCTGTGACCTGACTACTGTGCAGCAAAGTTGAAAACCATCACCAGAGCGGTCACAGCGGAGCATTGTGGGACCCTTCCTGGAAGCCAATTCAGTCAACTTACACAATGAGGCATCTATACTGTCTGTCTGATGATGCATCAACATCAAATTAAGCACTATGCCTCTCGTGGAGATGGAGTAATTAAGTCGATGTAACAAGTTAGGTTGGCAGAAGGGACCTGGTAGAGTAGACACATACATTATTAGGTCAACGTAAAGCAGCTTCTGTTGACCCAAGTTTTTAGTGTAGACCAGGCCTCAGGCTTTCAAGTGCCTAAGAAACATTTTTTTTAAAATTGAGCCTAAGGCTCCTAAATCACGTAAGCACTTCTGAAACTTATCCTGCATCAAAACAGTAACTCCTCACTTAAAGTCGTCCTGGTTAACATTGTTTCGTTGTTACATTGCTGATCAATTAGGGAACATGCTCGTTTAGAGTTGTGCAATGCTCCCTTATAACGTCGTTTGGCAGCCCCCTGCTTTGTCCACTGCTTGCAGAAAGAGCAGCCCGTTGCAGCGAGCTGGTGGGGGCTTGGAACCAGGGTGGACTGACAGCCCCCCTATCAGCTCCCTGCTCCCCTAAGTTCCCTGTGTGGCAGCAGCCCAGCAGGCTATCAATTGCCTGCAGTTCAGCTGTCCCTCCCCACACTGCTGTGTGCTGCTCCCACACTCTGCCTTGGAGCTGCTCCCCGAGCCTCCTGCTTGCTGCGGGATGTGGGGGGGAGAAGAGGAGGGCTAATGTCAGGGTGTCGCCCTTGCTCCTGCACCCCGCTTACCCCATCTCCATAGAGCAGGGGGACACATGACAGGGCTCAGGACAAAGGGAGCTTCCTGGCAGCAGCTGTGGTCTCAGCTTGCTGATTAACTTAACAAGGCAGTGTACTTAAGAGTGGGTCAGCGTACTTAAAGAGGAAATGCGCAACTCTCTCTCTCTCTCTCTCTCACACACACACACACGTTTTGTGTCTCTGTCTGCCATACTGTCTCCCCCCCTCCATTCCTGCTGTCTTGTAGACTGTGAGGCTACATTAACAATGAGTTAACCCCTCGAGGGCTCAGCCAATTGCTAGTTCATCATTTACCACTGAGGCATTCCCTGGGAAATACCCACTCTCTGATTTCACCACCTCAACCAAGCTTCACAATCATCATTGCTGTGTAAATTGTTTGTTTAAAACATACTGTGTGTGTTTACGTATATATATATATATATACACACACACACACACACACACACACACACACACACACACACACTAAAATGTAGTCTTTTGTCTGGCAAAAAAAAAATTTCCCTGGAACCTAACCCCCCTTATTATTTACATTAATTCTTATGGGGAAATTGGATTAGCTTAACAGCGTTTTGTTTAAAGTCGCATTTTTCAGGAACATAACTACAACGTTAAGTGAGGAGTTACTGTATTCTGTTACAAAGAAGGGGGCAATTTGAAACTAAGTAGCTTTTTTGTCACTGATCATGGAAAAATACTGACTCCATTTCTATGTGACTTTTGACATTCATCTACATTTACACAAACATGAAAGCACAGTATATGTGTTCTAATCAAAATGTGTCTCTTCCATGATTAAATTCATTCTTTGCGATAGCAGTTAGAGCTAGTCAATTGTTAAAACAACTAAGACCTGCTTTCAGTGCCTATATGAGACCCAGCATTTGACATTTATAAATTTGCGTACAGCCTGTAACTGAGCAGTATCAGAAAATAGTATCTCTGGCTTGTTACATCTCACTACAAGCCAGAGATGCAGAGGGGAAAGGTTAAGTTTCAAATTTGGTTCATTGTACTTGTTATTATGGGACACCATTCAATAAGAGCGAGCTCGTGCTTCTATTCTTCTTCAGCAGTCAATGGGACATCTTGCAGCATGAGTAAAGCTGGAAGATTCTGGCCCTTGAACTGGAGTTTCAATGTTAGGGCTCCTGGTTTCCCAGCAATTTGATGGGGACTCTGTGAGCCTGTGAAAGTAATGTCCGGAAATCAGATGTGCAAATTATGGATCCTAATCTGTCAATAGAGTCTAATAAACTGCAATGGATCAAACTGAGCAAAGCCTTGATTAACTTTTGGATCTCCTCATACCTGAGTTGAGGCTACCTTAGACCTTGCAAAAGCTGACAGTGTGGTCAGTCAGCAGCACTCAGAAGAGAAGGGGAACAGGATAAACCAGCAAAAGAACCATGCAACATGATAGTAAAGTTAGTAATGGCACTTCACAAACTTACACTATCCTGCTGCTTGGCCTTCAGAACTAGACCATCAGGAGTCATCATGTAGGCAGGATGCCATTACGCATATTGTTGAGGATCAGGCATCTCAGTATGATCCAGAGTAGTTACCAAGCAAAAATACTTACTAAATTATGTATTTGAAGAAGAGATCCCAGTTACAGAATCATAGAAATGTAGGGCTGGAAGGGACCTTGAGAGACCATCAAGGACACCCTATCCTGTGCTGAAACAGAGCCAAGTAAACCTAGACCATTCCTGACAGACAGCTGTCCAAACTATTCTTAAAAACATCCAATAATGGGGACTCCACAGCTTCCCTTGGAAGTCTATTCCAAATCTTAACTACCCTAATAGAAAGTTTTTCCTAATATCTAGTTGAAATCTCCATAGTTGCAGATTAAGCCCATTACTTCTTGTCCTGTCTTCAGTGGACATGGAGAACAATTGATCACTGTCCTCTTTATAACAGCCCTTAACATATTTGAAGGCTGTTATCAGGTTCCCCCTCATTCTTCTTTTATCTAGATTAAACATGCCCTGTTTTTTTTAACCTTTCCTCCAAGGCCAGGTTTTCTAAACCTTTTATCATTTTTGTTGCTGTCTTCTGAACGCTCGCCAGTTTCTCCACATCTTCCATACAGTGTGGTGCCCCAAACTGTACATAGTACTCAGCTGATGTCTCACCAGTCCTGAGTAGAGAGAGACAATTTCCTTCTGAGTCTTACAAATGATATTGCCATTAATACACCCCAGAATGATACCAACCTTTTTCACAACTGCATCACAATGGTGATTCATAGTCCATTTGTGATCCACTATATCCCCCAGATCCTTTTTCAGCAGTCCTGCCACCTAGCCAGCTATTCCCCATTCTGTAGTTGTGCATTTGATGTTTCCTTCTTAAGTGAAATATGAGGCTAATGAAAAAACTCCCACTTTTTGGGCTGGCAGAGGGTACAAGAAGTAAGGAATGTTGTCTGCCCAGAATATTAAATGGTGTTCATGTACACCTGACATGATTTATAATCATATAAAATGGTCACACCTAAAAAAAAATTATTTTGTTTGGCTGTATTACTGGTTCCAATAGTATTTCCCATTTTAAATAGAGGAAATCTCTCTCAAAATGGTTGAATCTTTCAAAAAGGAGAAAAATTGTACTTGACAACCAAAACAACAGGGGAGGTAGTATTAAGTTTGAGCAGTTTTCATCTTTAATTCCATAATGCCTGCTGTCCGAGCTGATTGCTCAGCCTTAGCATTGCATTAATGTTAAAGTTTTACATGGCGTATATATTGATATAACAAATCACAGTTATATTACAAGATGTGTCAGAAAGTGTCCTCGCAACCCTACCAATTGCATTTTCACCCACTCACGATGTGTGTACCTATTGTATGGCTTGGTGCCAAGGTACTCAATGACAATATGGAGTGTCCCCACGTGCAAAGCCTTATATCTTTGTTTATTTCATATGAGCTTGATTAAATGTTTACCCTTGCTTTACATATGTGCCGCATATTGTTACAAAGTAGTTGATTTATTTGCAGGATTAAAACCTTTAGTAACGTGCTCATTTTTAAACTATCCTAAACATAAATGAAGAAACACAAATTGAGATGAATAAATAAAGCTGACTTTGTGCAGCTGTTAGAGCAACAGCTAGTTTTTAAATAGTTGGTTTAGAATGATTTAGAAGGTTAATTTAACCCACCCAGCTAGTAATCTAAAATTTCAGATTGTAAATGTGTTCTCCTGGAGGCTTAGCATGGGCCCAGGGGTTCATCCACAAGTCTCCAATTGCAAGATCAGCGCCTTTATTCTTGAGACCAAGGACATAATTGAGTTAATCTATTTTTTAAAAACTATGGGTCAAGTTACCTGAGTATGTGCTACTTGAATGTAATATCAGTGGTCATCACTTTTGTAAGTTCCTTAGTATTAAATTATTCCCTTAGCAAGGCTTGTTATAAATAAATAAATATATAAATAAAAAATGACAGGCTGCTTTTGCCCTCTCACCAGTCAAGTTTTCTCTCCTGAATGGTAATTGGGGAGTGGAAGGTATAAATCTTACTTTGAGTTTCTTAATTGCATTTTCTTGTTTGTTACAGAGGACTTTTTTAAAAACTACACACAGTAATTACATAGAGAGACTGGGAAGAAATTCAATTTGGTAAACTGTTTTTAGGTACCCTGAAAATGTCTATAAATATGAGTTCTTGGGTTGAATATAAGAGCCCTGGGCATATAAATATCCCTGCAAGGTCCAGGAATTCTCTTGGTTTGCCCACCCTCCTTATTTAATCAGTTACATGATTAAGACAGCTTTGTGTGTCATGGTCCTATGGCATGTGGGATGATTTATACAAAGTGAAGACTAAATCTACATACTGAGGTTCTCTCATGCTTAGTGGCTCTGTCCCTTTTTGTAGTTCCACCCATACGGCAAAGAAATCAGACTAACAGCAGGTCATTGTCATGACTTGGTTTGGAAGGATCACACTGTGACACCTTTTCCTTGGCATCACATTTGAAATTGTGAGGTGCAGATGCCATGGAACTAAGCAGTAAGACACAACGGAGTGTGTATTATGATCTAATAACATGCAAGGGTGATTTTTAGGCATGAGGTCAAAGGCTAAATGCTGCTAACTGCCAAAATACATGATCACTACAGACTACAATACTCAACTCAACTCAGTCCAGATTCTGCCTTGAACCTTTAAAGCCTGAACAACCCGATTGACATCTTACCCTCAATTATTTCTTTCAAGGGTTTTGGACTCCATCATCTTCCTGAGATGATAAAATATTAATTTCTCAATAAAAAATTTAAAATCTGAGAAAATATTTGTAAGATGAAGAAATAACTTTAAATTGAGTGAAAGTTACATTTGAGGAACTTTCTTGAACTATTGTAGTCTTGAACTATTGCAATTGGTTATCATTTAAGTCTTGCTTGAAATTTTGTATATATTTAAATGAATGATGAAAATAATATGGGTTTAACAGAGGGGAATACAGATTCATTGGCACTTGTGAGAGATCACAGGGAAAGGGGATACAGGACATAGGCTATGTCTACACTACCACGGTAAACCGACCTAAGCTACGCAACTTCAGCTACGTGAATAACGTAGCTGGAGTCAACATAGCTTAGGTCAACTTACCGTGGGGTCCACATCACACTTACTCTTACCTTACTCTTCTTGTTCGGGGTAGAGTACCGGGGTCGACTGGAGAGCAATCTATGGTTGATTTGATGGGTCTTCATTAGACCCGCTAAATCGACCCTGGTGCATCAATCCCTGGAGCGTCTATCTAGGGGGTTGTATAGACATAGCCATAGAATAATTGTCCTCAGACAGTAAGCAGAATACTTTGAAAGATGTTCTGTGAGGCCCAGGTTCATCAAGTTACTTCAGCATGTGCATATTTTTAAACATGTGAGTGGTATCTATAAAATCAATGGGACTATTCACATGCCTTGAGTTAGATATGTGTTTCAGCACCTTGCTAAATTGGGAACTAAGAAAATAAGCAGAAGATTCCCTGAAGTTTGGGAAATGACAAATAGAATTTAGCAACTAGAAAGGGAAGAATATTGAAGAAATGCTCTGCCAATATGAGCCTCAGAGGCTACTAGGTAAGAGGAGAGATAAGGAAGAATTGTTGAAAAAAGCTTATAAGAAAGAGGGTAAAATATTTGAGAAGAACAGTGTGAGGAAGGTGAAAACAAGCTGATGGAAGAAAATCGGAGAGACAGAGGAGTGAATGGACCATTATCTAAGGGAACTTAGAGAGGAAATGGTGATGCTCATCCCAGCTGCCCCCCATTCATATCCAGTGCTTCTGGATAGATCTCTGGTGTAAAATCCCGCCTCAATTAAGTCAATGGGAGTTTTACATTGAATCCAATGAGGTTAGGATTTCACCCCAAGACTCTTGTAGGTTCATCCATTGGGCTTGGAGGAGGGAGAAGATATTGCTGCTGTGGGGGCTGAGAGAATTCTTAGTGTGTGTTATGGGAGATCCATGCATGGAAGAGCCTGTCTATCCATTATTTGGATTCAAATTCTGGGAACAGGAACCATCATAGATTTACCTGGAACTAAGCAATAATTGACATCTAAATATTCTGCCATTACAATGTCACTGAGTGGTTAAAAACTATATGTAAAGAATATTTACAAATGTATATTTATAACTTGTGTTTAAGTTTTGCTGTCTGAAAAAGAAATGTCCATCCAAACTATTAATACATTTCATAATTAAGTAAATATTCATAGATGGATATACATACTGTGGTATATATTTAGTTCAATTTGAGTCAGCAGTGCTCATATGATTATTATGTAAGCTTTTTCTACACATTTCAGTATCTGCAGTTTCTAACTAGAGACTTTGCAGACTCACAAGGAACAATGTATATCTATTGAGCATAAGCAGATATTTAGAGTTGCAAAAAACCACACAAGTTGCCACATGACCAAATTGTTCAGATCAGTGTCAAACAGTAAATCAGATTGCATAGGCTGGGATTCCCAATCTGTACATGAATGTATTATTTAAGTTTCTGTGATGTACTGAACCAGGGCTTGAAGTGAAAAGAAAAAAAGCAGTGAGGTGATATATCCTCTTCAGGAGGCTCTGAAAATGTGCAGCCCTAGTAGTTTTAAAGTCCCTTTTAATTAAACCTTGGTGTGCTTTGGAGCAAAGTCAAATGAGAGCACAGCATAATAAGTCATCCTGAATAAATACACACATTGGACCAAATTATCCTCTTTCATACTTGACCACTTGTTTCACCTCCTTCAGCAAAAAGAGTTGTGATTACTTTAAGGGACAGGGCACTAATATGTAATTATTCTTGCCAAATGTGGTAGCCATGACCGTTTAATTAAACCATCATTACCATATAATGGCAAGGTATTTACATGACAGATTACAGCATTATGACAGAGTAAGTGCATGATTATTTCTGTCCTGTTTCAATTTGGGGCGTTCCCAACACAAGCCCCTCTAAGAGGTGGGGATGGATTAACACTCATGCAGAGATGGCAGTGAATGTGATCTGGCATTCACATGGAACCCAAAGATCTGCAGGAAATCCAGGCCACAACACAGCAGATTGTGGGAAACTGTGCCATACGCTGCCTGCTGCCCTGGGCCCCACCTTCCTTCTCACAGTTTGGCTGACTCAGCGGCAATACTGTGGTCTCCTGTCCACAGCTAGTTACTGTCTACTTTGGGGAGGGAGAAGACACTGTGGATATTAAAAGCTGCTCTGTCTGGTTTTCTATCCCCAAGTCTGTGGCTTCAACAGGGGAGCATACCGTTTAGAGTGGATCTAAAATAATCTGTGGGTTTGGGATAAAGGTGAAAGTATCAAGGACTATTCATGGAACAAAGTATGACTCAACACTTGTTGATGTTAATGGGAGTTGCAGGTGCTCATCACCTATTGGGATTTGGCACACTCACTTTAAGTGAAGACAGAATAAAAAACATGAGACCTAAACCATCCCTTAACTGAGGTGATTGGGCAGAGGAAAATACCACAACCGCATATGGAGGGCTAGAGACTTTGCAAGGTTCCCCTTATGGAGTTTCTTCTTGGGAGAAGCTACCTCCAATGAAACAGGCAGGGGTTTTTGTCCCACTAAATGCACAGATAACCTTTGATCTGCCCAGATGTCTGGACTATCCTCTGCACCTTAATACTACTTCCAGGATCCCCTCAGATTACTTCAGCTCCTTGGCAGGATGAGATTCCAATAAAGCCATCACTGCCAGGGACAACTCATGGCATAAGGTTATTACTCAGTTAAAGTAAGAGTATGAGAAGCTGGTCCTGAGTAAGGACTTCGGAATTTAGCTTATAATGCTTAATTCATTGGGTTGTAAGTCTGCTTTCCCTGGATTTTTGACATTTTTATAGCTTTTAAAATCTTTTTTCCCTTGATCTTTGCCTTTGTTGGTTTATTCTGAATTTATGTGGAGCAAGAATAACAGTGGTTGCATACCGAGTTAGGTAAAAGGCAGGCATGAGTAATTCATTTAGCTCAGTGTACATCATGCATGTTTGTAAATATTGGTTTACAACCTATTGGTAATTACTTTGTGTGATCAATGACCATAATTAATTCATTGCTGCTGGGATATTTCCAACTTTACGGGGCAAAATCTGAGGCCCTTAAGAGTATGTCTACATTGCAGCTAGATGCATGCTTCCCAGCATGAGTAGACAAACACATGATAGCTCTGCTCAAGCTACCACATTAAAAATAGCAGTGTGGATGCTTCGACACAGGCTAGTCACCTGGGTATGGACTTCGGGGTTTGGGCACATTACGTCCATGCAGTTATTTTTAGCACACTAAAGCAAGCAGAGCTAGTGTGTGTCTCTCTACCTGCACTGGGAAGCCCACTCCACATACAGAGAAAATACAAACAATATAAATTCCACACTAACAAGTCATTTAAATACAGGGAACAGAAATGTTATTTTGGCTACACATCCCTTCTTTGGAACTTTTATTGGATCTAGGCTCTGACTTTCTGCCTGATTGGCACAGATTAAATTTCTTTTATGTAATCATTACTGATACGCGTGGACATCAGCTACTTTTTTTAACGTTTAGGCTTTGTTCTTCAGAGGTGCTGAGTAAATGCAACTCCCATTGAAATCCGTGAAGGTATTTAGCACCTCTAAGGATTGGGCCTATTTTTTTTTCTTCCATGGGTTAGTAATTACTAGAGCTGGTTAAAAAAAACTGAAATTGTGTCCATGAAAATTTTCATCAGGAAATAATATTTTCATCAGATATATTTGTCAACTAAGTTTTCTGACCAGCTCTAGAGTAGGTCAGGAAATGGATTTTTTCCACCCAAAGATTTCGTTTTTTATAAATTCTCTATTTTATTTGGGCAACATTAAAGTAATGTTCCAGTTGGCAAATGCTGAATTACCGAGCAAATCATTCACAGCCATTACAGCATCCACATTGCTACCACGGGCCCAATTCTTCTTCCACTGAAGTCATAATAAAACTTCCACTGACTGTGATTGGAGCAGAATAGGACTCCAAGTGAGTCTCATGAGTAATTTTCATACTAAAATAATTCAATATTAGGCTGTTTTAAAATGTGTGTCCTATTTATTTATTAGACTTTCTTTTTTTGACAGTGACCCTCGTGCACATTTGCTGTTTTATCCCATTGCTAACCAAAGCTCATCTATTTAGCAATCTTATCCTTAGCTTATCCTGGCAGAAACACAGACTCGGGAAAGTTTCTCTTGAGCTAAAATAAGTCAATTGTCAAAGTTTCTAACTTTAATAAACCAACTTCTCCAATGTCTCCTAAAAATTCTGGGCTGTTATCTCCATATGCCTGATAGGTTTTTGTGTGCTTACAATTAAAATCTTCTATCCTTTTTCTGTGACTTCAGGAGAATGGCAATGAATCATCAGGACTCTGGAATGGCCATAACAACAGAAACTGAAGATATCAGTTCAGCACCACTTCATCTATATCAATGTAGATGGCAAGGCATGGGTTTACCTCACAACAGAAACTTAGAGTATAAAATAATAGTGGGTGAGGGTTACAATCCAATTAGTAAGAGGTGAGGGGATCTATCTGAGGGTAGGGAAAAGCAGGAAGAGATGCCGTGTCAATCTGATGTGAGAGCTTTTTTTTCCCCTCCTGTCACTGATTTTTACCCTTCCCATATCAGAACTTTCTCTGCAATGTGTTATGAACGTTACTTGGGTGATACTGATATTTTGAAGCATAAAAATATGAGAGAGACAGAATGTTGAGTATACAAAAGAAAATTTTTGTTTCAATAATAATTTCATTTCCAAAATGCAGAAATGCTTCTCAGCCTCCAAATTTAACTGCTTTTGCTTTTTTGTTGTTTGTGCTAATGACAAGGAGCAACACTATTTTTTAGCTCTGTTCTTTATTTCTCACACTTCTATATTCATCCCCCAAATTTAGTTTCTTCGTTGTCCTTATTGAGCTATCCTTAGGCTCAGGAGCTTGGGGAGTTTTTTCTTTACTAAAAGAAAGCTTGCCCACCAGGCGGGTTATTTCCCAAGCTCTCACAGCTCTAATCTTCTTCCCATTTAAAATAAGAATGAGTTTTAGCAAGAAATTGATTTGATGTTAGAACAGGAGTTTCTGGAAGCTCTAATCTTAGTGACAGCCTTAACAAACCAATCACATTCCTGAGGCTTTTCTACACATGGAACAAGACCACTTGCTTTCTGACACTCAAGGAAGCAAAAATAAACACCTAAAGTGCTCTTTGGGGGTTCAGTGCACACTCCTTCTTCAGTTCTCTTTCTTTTAAACCTAAGTTAATGCACACACGTTCATACTCTTACTCCAACTACCCTAGCCCCAGTTTCAACTCAAAATAAGAACATGGACAAAAGGCAGCTTAGATGGCTCCCAAACTTGGAAATGTTTGAGAACGTCACAAGCAAAAGGCAATTGAGCTTGAGCTAAAATTTATGGGCCTGATGCTGCAAGGTGCTGGATATCTTCCTCTTTTAGGGCAAGTCTACACTTAAAACGCTTATCTGGCGCAGCTACACTGCCTGTAGCGCTTTAATGAAGACGCTCTACGCCAACAGGAGCGAGCTCTCCCATCAGTGTAGTTAATGCACCTCCCTGAGACGTGGTAACTGTGTTGATGGGAGAAGCTCTCCCACCAACATAGCACTGTCTACACAGATAGATAGGTCAGCATAACTATGTTGCTCAGGGGTGTGGATTTTTCACACCCATGAGTGATGTTGTTATACTGATATAAGTCTGTAGTGTAAACCAGACTTTAGTGAACTGAGTTGGAATAGAAGGCACTGAGCCCCTTTCAGGATCCGCCTCTTTAAGTGGAGAAAAAGGCTTGATCATCAGAGATAGAATCTCTGCCACACAACCTTCAGTGGAGCCCTAATAAAGAAAAACATTTATGTACCTTCACACAAATGCTCAGGGACAAGTCTATCCACTGTGTAACTCCATTGAAATCACCACAAGGGATGAAATGCGGGGCAACCATGTTAGATCAATTTCTTTTTATTTTTAATATCTATTTTTTCTTTAGCAGACATTCATTTAAGAGAGCTCTGTTGTTTGAACAAATATACTTGGATTTCACACAAATACAAAATTATTAATGTAGGAGGTCAGTTCAATTTTCTAGTGACTTTTTTTTTGTTACATTAGAGATTTCTATATTTTCCTTTAAAGTTTACTACTTTATCATTCAAAACATTTTCAGTGTATTTCTGTACGTATTTGCGTTGTTGCTCAAAAATGTATTATTTTAACAAGGCTACTCAATTAAAAGCTTTTGCTTTTCATGGGTTCCACCATGCATACATAATATAGTGGTTCTTTGTGACCATTCTGTAACTAGCACTGTGTTCATTTCCATTAAAAATTGTGCTTTTAAGCGTTTATTTTCTAACATTTGTAATCATATCAGTTAGACTAATCCTGGCATATGAACTCACAGCTTCAATTACTCTTTTTACAAAAAATTAGACTGTGAAAACATAGTTTTTATTCTTTTCTTGTTAATATTATTAAACCTTTCAGAAATTATTGATACGCTGTATTGTCAGATCTCTCTCATACTTCCTGGAGAAGAAGCTGGGTATGGCAGTTAACATATTAAACTTGTTTGTACCTGACAAAGCTGCCCTAATCAGCTAGTGTCAGAAGCCGATGTGAGGATGTTCAAGGCTAGGGGTTGGAGCCAGGGGTCAGAGCCAGAATCAGGAGTGCGGTTGGAACAAGGTTAAGAGTAGGGCTGGGAGCCAGCCTTGAGCAGCACTAGAGGCAAGGCTGGAGAAAAAGCAGGGCCAGAGCAGGCTAAGCCTGCGGAGTCTGTCACCACTGCCATAAAGAGAAGAATTCCAAGCCCTGAAGCAATGTTGATCAGAATGAGTTCCTGTTTCTCTTGTGAGGCTTATATATTTGCTCTGACAGTCACCAGATCAGCTCCCTGCTTGAGAATTACTTGGAGCCTAACATGGGAATGACTCATTGCTGTATGTGGGTTAATCAGGCTCTAGTTCAGGGATAACTCATCACCTCACATACAGTGGGTTAATTTTCAATTATTTGCACTAGGATTGGTTGTGATATTCTCCAGGGATCTGTTTTAGTATTTTCAAAATCTATATGCTGCTTCTTGAAGGGAGTTTTTGAGATCACTAATATAGATGACAGTTAGATGTGTCTTTCCAAAATCTGAGGACAAAAAGATTGTGTGTACATCCTAATTCTATGATGAGGTGATTAGAAACTGGATGAAACTTAATTCAAGAAAAACACGCAGGAAAGAAATGTAAAGTGAATGATATTTCCCTAGGCCTTTCCATCTTTAGGAAGCTGCTTCAGAAAGGTAGAATGGCACAAATCTGAGGACAGTCTTTGACCAGGGGCTGGCATTAGAAGACTTGGTGTCACATGTGGTAAGCGCAACATAACATCTTGCTGATGTTGCTAGACAGGAGCCAGCTTTTGCATGCTGACCTAGAGATCACGATACAGCTGTGTGACTTTAAAGTTAAAAGAATGTCTTCTGTATTGCGCTAGCTAACTTGCAACCTCTAGCTAGGATAGAACGAAAAACACATCTGTTATTAAAGGAGGAAGAAACAGCAGAGAATTAGGATACTTTTTCTTTACTGCTTGCCTGTAGGCTTGCAGGCTAGGTTTAATATTATTGAAGACAATCAGCATCAACTGACTATCAGGCCCTTAGTGTTAACTTCTAAAGCCCTAAACTTGATTTGGTTTAAAGTATTTTGTTTAACTTCTGATATCCTATATAATATCTCACCTTCTGAATCAATGGGACTGGGGCCTTTTTGCCCCAAAGTAGACGTTCAATGGACACTGCCAATACTTCAGTGATTTTGGAATTATGCAATGTTTTACCTCTTAAACTATAGGGAGTCATAGATATAAAGAATTTAACAACATTGTTATTATACCCTAAAATTTCTGTTGTGATTTTTAATTCATGGGATATGTGCCCAGAGCACTGAATGAGGGCCTATAGATTGTGTTAATAGAAATTTCAACAAATAAAATAAATTAAAGAATATGGAATCACATAATGAAATATTCATATACTTCCATATAAGTAATCCATGTTTGTGGAAAATATTTGTATTTGTGGAAAATATTTGCCTGGTGGTATATTACATTGCCTAGTGTGATATGGTAACATAATAATTAATATTTTAGCATAATGGCATACACAAGTTGGCCAACTTAAAGATATTTAATTCAGCTTTTCCTCTCTCATTCAATCAACCTCTTAATTTATATAAAGTGTTCATCCCATATAGGTGTTCATCACCTATTTTTTATTTATATTGATTCTTTTTTTACTATTAACTTTTCAAATGTGTAAAGCTCTTCACAGATGAAAAGAAATATTGAGGGTCATTGTGCTTGGACAAAGATAGTGAGGTTAATTCCCCATGAGTTAATGCTGGAAGCTCTATAAATGTGTTCTATGTGTTTAGCTAAGATGAGGGCACTCTAGCCTACAGGTTAGAAGATTGTGGATTTAATTCGCACACCAGAATTTAGCTGATACGAGTACTGACTCTATACTTCAGTACTTGGGCGGAAATGTGCTTTTATAGGTGCTCGCCTTCGGATGAGCCATTAAACTGTGATCCCTTGAGCCTGTCTCTGATGGCTATCTACGTAGACATTAGCACTTGAGGCACTGTTCAAAGAGTATGGGGGGATAAGTGATATACTGCCTAACATTATCTCTTTCAAAAACATGCTCCAGTATTATATGAACTGTGTTGTTAGGTGGTGTTGTGTGATAATGCTAAACCTATAACTGCTTTGTTAGCCTACAAAGTCACTTCACTACTAGCATTTGAGGCATTAATTTGTAGATATTTTAGAGATACTATAAGTATGAAGGTTGCTATATAAAAACAAATGGATATACTGCAAAATACAAGAATCTCTCTCCTCTTTCTTGCATAGAAGACAATGGAGAATCACTTGCAATTGCCTTCTATGGGTTAACTTTCTGGAGCTTATTTCCATTGATTTCAGTGGCCTGCTATCAAAAATGAATCTCCATCAGCTTCAGTGAGACTCATTTCTGATGGCACTGGCCCATTGACTTCAATGAAATACTCTTGAAAATTAATCTCCATTCACTTCAATGGAGACTCATTTCTAATAGCATTATACAATTGACTTCAATATCATACTGACAAGACCAAATCTCCAGGTACTTCAATGGAAAATTGTTTCTAGGTAATGTTAACCATTGCCTTCAGAGAAACACTACTACTAATCTCCAGTGAAACAGAAAAGTATCTTCTAGTAACTTCTTGGTGGTATTTTAATTGTTCATACATAGTATTTTTAAACCCTTTTTACACCCAAGCTACCAACTTTTGAAAAACAGATCTGCACAGTACTCTGTTAAACACTCTGCTACAAATAGTATACTGTGTAGTCCATTTTGAAGTCTAGCAAAGTGGGAAGTCCAAATTAAACCAGCTGTGGTTTTTTTCTTGAGAAATTACCTAAATCTTGCATAAATCCAAACGGGTGGTCAGAGAGAGGAGATGTGATTGGGGAAAGATGGAAGAGCAGGTTTGTTGTGATTTTGCTTGCTTCTAAACAAACAAAATAAAACAAAAACAAAATCAATGAATTGCTACCAGTCTTTTACAATTCAATATTGAATTAAGGCCTGTATAATTCCAATCAGTTTTCTGTACTCCAAGGCTGCTCTTATTTTTGAAGGTTTCTGAGATGCAACAGTTTAATTTTGCTATTGTGTTTCCAGTCATCGTCCTATGCATTTTCAGTTTTGGTATCAATTCAAGGTCTACACTAGTCCTCCTGCTACCCATATTAGCATTTTCTATGCAATATATTAACTTAAACTTTGCTTGTTCTTTTCGAAGATGGCCACTGATTTAGTTTTTTTCTTGTACCCACTGATTTAGCTTGAAATCTATCCATCTACATGCAGACACATTTTGCCTTTTTTGTTTCAGAAGCGAGATAACTTGCAGATTCTCTCAGACCAAATAAATCAGGAAAGAGATATATAGGTGTAATATACCATATACATTATATATTTAATTGCTATTATACTGTCATACTGCAGAAACAATTAGCTTCAAGTGTGGAAAATACATCTATTAATAGAGCAGGAAGTATTGCTATACATGTATCAGGGCTAAAGATACTTTGGTATGGACAGAATTCACAGTCACTTACTGCATACTACTCGTGTCTATTAATGATGAGGCAAGTCTTCTTCATTTCTCTGCACTGATTCACCTGAGTGACTTTGTAACTATAATTATCTTTAGCTTGAGCAATTTCTCTGCAAGAACACATTTACTGTAATTTTGAATAAAGAAATATAGATTCACACTCCACTGAAGCTTAACTTTAGTACCTACCAGTGAAAAGGCATTGACTCCAACTTCTGTCCTGGAAAAATACATAAATTTCTCAATTGCCCCATCAAGACAATGCACAACTCTCAAAAATCTCTAATTTTGTATGCCTCATCTTCTGAATGCCCAGCTATAAATACCTATGCTCTGATTTTCAAAAATATTGAATCCTCACAATTCCAAATGAAGTCAATGTTAAGTATTTTTTTAATACCATGCCTTAGGCATCTCCATTTGAGCACACAAAAACTGAAGCCCAACATTCAAAATCACTTTTGAAAATTAGTACTGGTCGTTAACTTTCTGTAGCACCATCACTAGAATTGAATAAAGAACCAATATCTCCATATCTATTTCAATGACTATGCAGTAGTTAAATCTTTGATTTTAGATTAAGAACATAAGAATGGCCAGACCAGACCAATGGTCCATCTAGCCCAGTATTCTGTCTTCCAACAGTGGCTGGTGCCAGATGCTTCAGAGGAAATGAACAGAACAGGGCAATTTATCAAGTGATCCATCCCCCGTCATCTACTCCTAGCTTCTAGCAGTCAGAGGTTTAGAGTCACCCAAAGCATAGGGTTGCATCCCTGACCACCTTTGCTAATAACCATTGATGTACCTATCCTGCATTAATATATCTAATTCTTTTTTTAACCCAATTGTACTTTTGGCCTTCACAAGATCTCCTGGCAACAAGTTCCACAGGTTGACTGTGCATTGTGTGAAGCAGTATTTCTGTATGATTGTTTTAAACCTGCTGCCTATTAATTTTGTTGGGTAATCCCTGTTTTTTGTGTTATGTGATGGGATAAATAACTGTTCCTTATTCACTTTCTCCACACCATTCATGATTTTGTAGACTTCTATCCTATCCCCCCTCCGCCATCTCTTTTCCAAGCTGAACAGTCCCAGTCTTTTAAATCTCTTCTCATGTGGAAGCTGTTCCATACCCCTAATCATTTTTGTTGCCTTACTCTGTACTTTTCCCAATTCTAATATATCTTTTTTGAGATGGGGTGATCAGAGCTGCATGCAATATTCCAGGTATGGGCATGGCATGGGTTTATATAGTGACATTATGATATATTCTGTTTTACTATCTATCCTTTCCCTAATGGTTCTTAACATTCGGTTAGCTTTTTAGACAGCTGCTGCACACTGAGCAGATGTTTTCAGAGAACTTTCCACGATGACTCCAAGATCTCTTTCTTGAATGGTAACAGCTAATTTAAACCCCATCATTTTGTATGTATATTTGGGATTATGTTTTCCAGTGTACATTACTTTGTATTTATCAGCATGGAATTTCATGTGCCTTTTGCCCATTTACCCAGTTTTATGAGATCCCTTTATAACTCTTTATAGTCATGTAGGAAGTACCTATCTTCAGTAATTTTGTATTGTCTACAGACTTTGCCACCTCACTGTTTACCCCTTTTTTCAGTTAGTTTATGAATATGTTGAACAGCACGGGTCCCAGTACAGATTCTTGGGGGACCCTGCTATTTACATGTCTCCACTGTGAAAGCTGACCATTTATTCCTATTGTTTGTTTTCTATCTTTTAAGCAGTTACTGATCAATGGGAGGACATTCTCTCTTATCTGATGACTGCTTTCTTCACTTAAGAGTCTTTGATGAGGGACCTTGTCAAAGGCTTTCTGAAAGTCCAAGTACACTCTATCCACTGGATCATCCTTGTCCACATATTTGTTGAGCCTCTCACAGAATTCTAACAGATTGGTGAAGCATGATTTCCCTTTACAAATGCCACATTGAGTATTCCCAACATACTATGTTCATCTATGTGTCTGATAATTTTATTCTATACTATAGTTTCAACCAGTTTGCCTGCTACTGAAGTTGGTCTTACTGGTCTGTAAGTGCCAGGATTGCCTTTGGAGCTTTTCCTAAAACTCAGCATCATATTAGTTTTCCACCTGTCATCTGATACAGAGGCTAATTTAAGCAATAGGATACATATCACAGTTAGTAGTCCTGCAATTTCATATTCAAATTCCTTCAGCACTCTTGGGTGAACACCATCTGGTCCTGGTGACTTATCAACTTGTTCCAAAACCATCTATTGGTTCCTCAGATCTGAATGGCTCAGGTGTGTGAATCTTCCTCACATCCTCTGCAGTGAAGTCCAATGCAAAGAATTCATTCAGCTTCTCTGCAATGGCTTTGCCTTCCTTGAGTGCTCCTTTATCACCTTGATGTACATTTTAAATCTGCAGTTTTTACACATATGTATTAGATCTTTTTCTAAACACATTTTCAGAAAATGGAAATAAAGCATGAATTTTTTAGAAACTCCTAACTCCAATGGCAAAGATGGCAGAGATTTTAAGTTCTGCAAATCAAATAGCTCTGATTTCCAAAGTAAGTGCTCAATGAGCCAAATGGAACCATATGGCAGAATGTAAAAGGGGCATTAGGGATACCAGGGCTTATAAACAGAAAGAAGAGGTTAAAATTCAAAATGATCTGGACAAACTGGAGAAATGGTCTGAAGTAAACAGGATGAAATTCAATAAGGACAAATGCAAAGTACTCCAATTAGGAAGGAACAATCAGTTGCATATATACAAAATTGGAAATGACTGCCCAGGAAGGAGTACTGCGGAAAGGGATCTGGGGGTCATAGTGGACCCCAAGCTAAATATGAGTCAACAGTGTAACACTGTTGTAAAAAAAGCGAACATCCTTCTGGGATGTATTAGCAGGAGTGTTGTAAGCAAGACACAAGAAGTAATTCTTCTGCTTTACTCCATGATGATTAGGCCTCAACTGGAGTATTGAGTCCAGTTCTGGGCACCACATTTCAGAAAGGATGTGGACAAATTGGAGTCCAGAGAAGAGCGACAAAAATGATTAAAGGTCTAGAAAACATGACCTATGAGGGAAGATTGAAAAAAAAGGTTTTGTTTAGTCTGGAGAAGAGAAGACTGAGAGGGGACATGATAACAGTTTTCAAGTATGTAAAAGGTTTTACAAGGAGGAGGAAGAAAAATTGTTTTTCTTAACCTCTGAGGATAGGACAAGAAGCAATGGGCTTAAATTGCAGCAAGGGAGGTTTAGGTTGGACAGTTAGGAAGTTTTTCCTAATTGTCAGGGTGGTTAAGCACTGGAATAAATTGCCTAGGGAGGTTGTGGAATCTCCCTCATTCGAGATTTTTAAGAGCAGGTTAGAAAAACACCTGTCAGGAATGGTCTAGAAAATACTTAGCCATGAGTGCAGGGGACTGGACTAGATGATCTCTCGAGGTCCCTTCCAGTTCTATGATTCTCTGTTGTGCCCTTTATCATAATCATAGGATCAAATAATTTACAAGCTCCCAAAAGTCAACTAGTTTTGGATTTTCCCCTTCTCAAACTTCTTCTCCTTGTCCCAGGAAAATTAAATGCAAAAAAGTAATATTAATGCAATGGTGAAGTTGGAATATAAAGCACCCAAAATAACATTTAGAAAGTTCAGGTTGCTACCTCTCCCTTAGCTCAACCATACTTTTGATTCCTACTTGTCTTGATAAATGTAAACTTTAAAATATGCTCTTGTTATTAATGTATGCTACAGAAAGTATAGGATGTGCAAAGTGTTCAAATTAAAGTTTCAAGAACAATGTTAAACTTGGAATATTCTAAGTGTCTGATAATTCAGCCTAACATTACATTAATTCAAGATTTTTTTCACTTTATACATGCTTTATTATACAGATCTTCACTCTTCAGACTCTATAAACTGTCAACAGCTAAATGAATTTCACTAGAAATAAAGGGCACTTCAAACCAATCCAACCACCATGACTGGTTGGCTTTCGGTAATGGACTGAATGGATAGTAAAACTGCATTACTGAATAGACTGCACAGAAAGTTTTTTAGACTGTAAGCAGTATGCTGATGGATAAAATTATAATTCTTTGAATCTTCTTTGATACTTTTAATTAATTCCTTGGATCGTCTTTGAGTAGAAAAAATGAATATTATCTAGGCCCCTAAATAGACAAAATTAGTCTTAACTGTATGTTTGTTTTATTCTATTATCTTTCTACTATTCTGGGGAGTATATTAATTCATGAGTATTCTTGACCAATCCAGGTAAATGGAGGCTGGTTTCCTCTTTTTTTTTTTTTTTTTTTAAGATGAAACTTCTCCATAATGGCAAACACTTTGAAATAGTCACACCTTCCCCAGAAGAGTGTTGCTAAAGTTGAAAACTGAAGAGACATAAAACAATTATTATAAGTTGGTACTGAATACAAACACAATCATTATGCTGATGCCATTATTGTAACATTTAGCCCTGTTTGAAATACTCTTGTCGTCTGACTTGAAGAAAAACAAACCCATATTAAACCAAATATGTACAGAATACTAGAAAAGTATACTGGGGCAGATTCTCTACAACAAAAAAAATCCATGCTAGGAAAAATAAAAATTAGAGGTAAGGGAACTAATTTAGCCTTTCTTCTTCACTGGAACCACTGGTATTCACAGAAGTCATAACTCATGATAACTTAGCCAGCAGTAATCTTCATCAACTGACCAAATAGAGTGGGTAATAAAATAGTGAAAAATAGTCATTATAAACCAAGGAAATGCAGATGTGACTGCATGTCAGACTAAAAAAGACAAATCAGTAACCATGTCAGCTGGGATCAGACTGAGATAAAACAGATGCAGTAAAGACTTTTTCAATCAGGTTTGAACTCAAGAATTACTTCTACCCAGAAGTTATAAGTTCTCTTTCTCTCACACATATACACTACACGTATCCTACCTGAAAGGTATTTTTGAAGCATCTGTTGCCTAAAACAAAATCTGTATCCAAAAGAATAGTGACTCAATTTTGTAATGCTTAGAAGGCGTGTATTAACGACCAGGTAACTGCCTGACTTCCTTCAAAGAGGACGGATGTTTCTCCATCCAATATGAATCACTGCCAGAATGAGCCCCCACAATCTCAAAAGAGTTTCCTGTATTGTTGTTTTATCTTCCTGAAAATGGGATAATATGATCATCTGGCAAAGTAGGGTTTAAAGGATTATGTAGTCTTTTTGTGGGATTTCCAAAGAACACAATGAAGACATCAGCTTTCTCCACAAACTCGAGTGCTTTAGGTAGAAACCTAAAATGAAAATAAAAATGTACTTGTAAAGACTTATGACCAAAAAACAGAACAGGAATTGTGTGCTGGAGGCAGAACTCTGTCTGTTGTGAAATTGGTGGCATTTAGGGTTGGTCTGTGGGAATTGAAAATAAAGATCTATAAATGGACTAAATGACTCTCAGCTCACTTAACTTTCTTGCCAGAGTTAAAGCCATGAGAAAGGACTGGAGAGTCAAATATAAGGAGATGTGGTTGAGTGTCTGAAAGTATCTTTAATCAGAGCTTGTAACGTCACTCCAGGACACCAGCCACCTTTAGATTGCCTTAGCAATGGACAAAGTAAGCAACAACAACAAAAGCAAGAAGAAATACAATGAAATAAGTCGAGTGGTAGAAGTGACTTGACAAGGTGTAGGGAGGACTGTCTGTAAATTCTACACTGGGTTTCTCACCCCAGAAGGAAGGGTAGGCTGAAATAACAAAATAGTCACAAAACAGGATGAAGACCTCCTGCAGGGAGACTTCACTCAATAGTTTAATTCCTTTGTAAAAAGTAAGACTTACATGATGTTAGCTTTCTTAATAAAAATAAATATAAATAAATACTCTTCCCACTCTGGAATGCTACAGGTTCATAAATCAATTAATATTTTTTCCAGGGACCTCTTGAGAATCTTGGTGTTTATTAGGGTCAGTCCTGATTGTGACTTCCAGATTACAATGGAGGGGAAGAAACACTGGTATTAACAGACTCATAGATTGAGCTACTAGACCACTGCTGCATAACTCAGCAGAGCATTGTTGGTATGCACCAAAAAGTGGGCAGGCTACTTTAGGCCACACTAGGTATGGATACAAGAGCTCTGGGAGGGAGAAATAAATAATAATCTGTTCCTATTTTACTGTTATTCTTAACTTTGATTCGTCATTTCAGGAATGAGCTAGGGGAAACCAATCAGGGTTGTTGGGGTTTGTTTTGTTTTTTTAAATCAGAAGGTGTTGAGGACTGATTAAGGGGAAAGGATGCAGATGCTAAGATACTCCCTTAAGCATAGCAGATAAATCAAGCTGACTACTTTGGCTACCTGTAGGGTACTACACACCAACCAAATTCCTGTCCCTGCAAATTTTCTTAGTTAGGAATATCAGTGCAGAAAGAAAATAAAGATTGTAGAAAAAATGTTGCTAACTAACCCGGTCTTTTTATAATCTGCTTTGAGCCAAAAGACATGCAGGAGTGGAAAGAATTACTGGCCCTGGAGAGTAGGTAAAGAGTAGGCACAGGGGAAAAAAAATACACTGTTGCCTCCTGAAACTCTGGGGACAAAATCCCCCCACCATATGGTTTGTTTTTCGTTCTCTTGACTTCAACTTATTTGCAGGCTTTGTGGTATAATTCAGATCCTGGTTGAGAAGCAACTGAAAGTGTTGCTTTGAAACTGATCTGCTGTCCCCAAGATGATCCCAGACTGATTGCCAGCAATATAGGTGCTGGAACTAGGGATGCTGGGGGTTCTGCCCCACCCCCTAGCTTGATGTGGTTTCCATTATATAGTTTGGTTAAATGGCTCTCAGCAACCCCACTATAAAAACTGTTCCAGCACCCCTGGCCAGCAAAGTACAGGATTAGTTCACCTTGGAGTCATGGCAGTGATCCTGAAGGGGAGAAAGACTGGTCTTCAGATGATAAAACTTCTGGATGAACACATGGAGCAACTGCAGTTAAGTTGCTGACTGGACGAGCAGATGAAGTGTGGGAAAAATTGATGACAGTTCTTTGATCTTCCATCAGAGCTGTTCAACACCATTTGTGAGGGATCAAGACTATGGGAAACCTCTGGTGCTAAGAAATTACCCATTAATTAGGACTTCGGGCCAGAGCAGTGGATACAACACAGGAGAAATGAACATTGAAGCTCTAGCAATGTCCTTTGCCATTACGCAGCGTAGGTCAAAGGGGCTCTTTTGCTCTCACATAGTCAGGGAATTAGGATTTCCAGGCAGGTGAAAGGACTGATACTCTTTTGTGAGACAGCTCCAGATATTGTTAGGATTCATGAGTGATGCATACACTGTTCCTTCCTTCTCCATGCTATAAGCATTACCCTCACAATGCTCTCAACTGCCCATACTGATGAGTGAGATTCTAAGGTTAACCTCAGACCTTAACTCTAGTTTCCCAGTGGCAGCACCGTGTGCTAATCATTGAGCCATTGGGATAGCCCTCTAGGGCATTCGTCTAATAGTTTTTCTAGTTCTTCTACTGATGTCCTTATACATCTTTTATGATTTCGATAGTGATGCTACTTTCCCCAGGCATTTTCCTTCTATCTTCTTCTTTGCTTGTGTTTCCTGCTTAGAATATATGGATGGCTATCTTAATCTCTCCCTTCATTCCCAGTGCATCTTTTAGAAAAGAAATTTGTCCTCCTCTCTCCCAGCCCTGGCACCATGAGTATATATCAAGGAATTCTACAGATGGAAAATATTTGAGTACTTCCTATTTGAGTTTTGATGGCTTTTTTCCTGACTTTTTACATTCACTGTTTAGAAATATGTTGTCATTTTTCAGATGAACAGTCAATTCTTTCCACGTAAAATTAAACAGAATGTATGTATTTTTTTATACTGAATGAAAACAAAATGTAGCACATGACATCATTTGAGGGAGAAAATTATATTCTCTCATATAGTTCTGGAAAGAAATCATATTTTTTTTATCAACTGCTCTTTTCTAATGTGCACTGCTGATAAATGGTGAAAGGAAATTCTTCATTCCTAATTATATATTCCTCTCTCAGTATACATATATAAACTCCTTTGGGAATAACTTTAGCAATATAACTTGAGATATGAGGTAGCTGATATGTGTGGTATTAATACGAAAAATGTTTTCATTGTATGTATGTTATAAAGCTCTTGGAATATTACAAGCAATGAAAGTACAAGTCAGTTAGTTGTCTGCTCCCTACTCTGCCCATAATTTTTCCTTACTAGGACTATCATCTCCTGTTTCATCTTCTCTGTTATTTTCTTTTCCATTCTCTATATCCATCCACTGTCATGAAGTGCAGCCTTTGAATGGTCAGTGCTTCACAATAATAGTACATATTGGTTGTAGCAGCTGCTACAACAGTCAGTGGACACTTGTAAAGATGGGGAGTTGTAAAATAATAAATTGAATATTTAATACCTATACAGAAGACATGGACTTTATCTACACTTAATGGGTGTGTGTGTGTATGTGTGGAGGGGGGGCTGATTACTCATTCATAGCTACACCACTTATGAATGATGAGGTCACCCCTATCTCATGAAGATAAATGCTATATCCTGTTATGACATATTCCTTTTATATAAAATTAGTTCAATTTTCTCACTAGTGAGGAATCAGTATAACTAAAAAAAAATTCAACACTTCAGAGATAAAGGCATTTTTCTACTGTAGATCATTATGTATCCTATTTTCATTCTATTTTATTTCTGTTCTGTTTTGTTCTATTTTATCCTGTTCTATGTATACTATTTTACTCTCCGCCTAAATGATATCTGACTAAAGTGAAGCAAAAATTAGATGATACAATGAAGCTTTGTAGCATTCTCTCTAGTACCTGTCACAGGCTCCTTCCAACAGCAGATAATGAAAATTCAAAGTCAAACCATTTAACTTTAAGTAAATGGAAATGAATTTCCAGAGAAGAGATTTTTTTTCACCTGTGAAAGAAAGGAACTGTAGTACATTGACAATGAGGATAAAGATATAACATATAATTGTGAGAGATAGGTATATGTAATGTATAAATATTTTAAATGTTGTTATATTACACACTGTCATGTGTTTTTAATTTTTATCTTTACTGTGTTTTTGCCATAACAGTGGAAGATCTACAGCATATTATAAGAAACAGCACTACTGTACCTGAACATCTTTGAGCTCAATCAATACCAAAGCAATTTGCAGAATATCTTATAATAGTGTACTGAATTTAGACAAAAAGAATTTCACTCAAGAACCAGAATCTAGCAATAATCGGGGAGTGATGAAAAATAAACTAACTTAAAAAAATGATAGGGCCTGATTCTCCTTCCTCTTACATAGTGATGCTGGTGTAAAACTAGTGAAAATGGGAGGAGAATCAGGCCCACAGTACTGAACATGGGACAGACAGATAGGAGTATAAATCTGATATTGAACATTTTCACTCAAGTGTTAAATAAGATTCAAATAGCAGAGATTCACACTTAGCTTTACTATGCTACCCTTAATTGTGGGAGAAAAACAATAAACAAACAAATACACTATTCTATAGTCATGGTATAACATTTGTAGTTGATATTCTTTTAAGGGCTTTGAAACAATGGCTCTGCATATTGTAGACCTTACAAACCTGAGACTGAATCCTGCTAGTCTTACTCATGTGGGTAGTTCTACTGACTTCAGTGGAGCTACTTGTGTGGCTGCTGGATGTGACTTTTGCTGTGCTTAAGCAGTTAAATAAGTGATACAGTCAGTAGTCACAAAATATTGTGTAAAATATGCAAAGAGGATCCAGTCCTGCGCCCACTGAAGTCAATGACAAAACTACTGCCAATGCACTGGCTTCAGTGGTGCAAGCTCAGGACCCACATGTGTCACTTCTACTCCTGGGGGAATTCTATGCCACTGCACGTGTGCAGAATTCATGCCCCCTGCACATTTCTTTGTTTTCCTGCAGAAAAATGACTTTCTGACAGGGAAGCAAAGGGAAGCTGCAAGAGCAGTCATGTACCCACTCCCTAGCAGAGCAGGTACATGGTTTCAGGCACCTGGAGGAAAGGTAAATCATCGCAGCTGGGGACACCTCAGCCTTGAGCTGGGATCAGCTGCTAGTCCCAGCTGTCAGACCCACCCCCAGAAACTTCCCCCAGCTGCAGGAAGCTCAGCATCCTCCCCTGCTTCCTGCCCCCATCGCTCCTCAGCTGTTGGGGGAGGGGTCACTGTATGGAGAGCTGCTCCCCCATCCATCCAACCCCCATGCATCCTAACCCTTCCATACCCAGACACCCCTGTCAAGCCCCCCTGGGAACTTCCAGAATCCCCCTAGCCCTCCATACCCAAACCCCACCCCACTGAACCTCAACCCCTGCATCTGGAGCCCCCCTGCCTCCAGATCCCCACCCCTGTACCCAGACCACCCCCCACTAAGCTCCCTGCACTCAAACCCCACCCTGATGCCCTACCTCCTCGAGCGCCCACATCCAAACCCCCACACCACCTACACCCAATTAGCTGCACCCAGACCCTCCACCCCACCAAGTCTCACTCCCCCAGCACCCGGACACCTGCCCCCCGCTGAGATACCCACACCTAGACTCCTCTGCTGAGTCCCAACCACCTTCACCTGGAAACCTCTGCATGCATCCATATCTCCCCACACCTAGACCCCCCCACAGAGCTGCCTGCACTCAGATTGTCCCACACAGAATCCTCTCACTCCACACCTGGATCCCCCCGCACTGAACCTCCTCCACACTTGGATCCTGCCTGGTTGAGCCTGCTTGCCCTACACCTGGAGCAGAGGGGCAGGGCCCCAGGGTGTTTCTGGGGCAGGCAGAGGCCTTGTGCTATGTAAGGGTCAGGTGCAGCCTCACCGCTGAGTCCATGTCCCGGAGGTTGGGGGGCTGCAGGGTGATCTCCCACCTTCAGCAAGCCAGTGGCCTGTGCTCCCCACTGCCATGTTGGAGCCTCTGCATTTATTTATTGACAAATAAAACTTGCAGAATTTTAAAATATTTTTATTTTTTTGATGCAGAATTTTAATTTTTTTTGCTCAGAATGCCCTCGGGAGTAGACGTCTAACTAAGACAAGCTTTGTACATCTTAGTCAAAGGCTGGCTTTCTGTGTCTCAGTTGTTGCCTTTGGATCATGAAAATATGGTTACAGTGCCCGGAGTGACAGTCAAAGGATGGAGACCTCTAAATGATTAAGTCCACTCTAATGCCTAGACACAAGTTGGCAGAAAAAAATATTATAATGGACTGAGAATTTCAAAAATGACTATGTGGGCACATTTAAATTCCTTTCTGTGTTTATTCCATAACCAATTAGAGTGGTAGCCTATATTCATGCCAGTCTTGTACTATGTTGTAAGAAAAAGGAAAGGCACTATTCAGAAGTCTTTAATCATTTCTCCAGCCATTTATTGACCTGCTCTCTAAAGGCCATATACAGTCCTTGATCTGCATGCAAAATTCCTGTTGACAAAATTGGGATGGCCATGGGCAGATGGAGGATAATTTATAAACCTTCCATTTTAAATATGTTGATTACAAAGAAGATATAAACATTTAAAAATAATGTGAAAATCTTTATTTAAAACGGTTCTTTAAACCTGGAGTTTGAATAATATCCTCTCCTCCCTCAGCTATCTAACCTAAACTTTTTCTGTAAAGTCTGTATATTTAACTCAAACAATTGATGTCCCTATGGTATAAACAGGATAGATAATGAATATAAGTGGGATAGAAAATTAATCCTACTTGTGAGAAGAGAGACAGTCATAATTCACTTAGGCTTCTCAGCTCTTACGTTATGAGGTCTTCAGCTAACTCATGGGATCCATTCCACATCCCACAGATGCTCATTATGAATTCTTTTTATGTGCAACATGTGGGGACTAACCAGTTTCATATCTCCTGGTATTAGCTGCAGTCCAAAGAATTCTGTATTAAAATAGAATGCAATCACAGATGCTATTTAATACAAAGGATTTGAATGCAGTCTCTGTTTTAACATAAAGTTGATGTGTCTTAATTTGGTTTCAAGCAAAAATAGTAAGTAAAAGTCAAGATGAAGAGGATATTTGGCCTAAGGGTCAATTTAAGATTCATAGAGGCAGAGCTGCATTGGGTGAAAGGAGATATACTGCCAGGACAAGAGTAGCTTTGCCTGTGGAAGCCAGTCAGCACAATGCCTTCTAGGGTGGTGGGCCAGGGTGGACAAGTACAGCAAGCACATCTCACAGTGCAACTGTAATACTGTGACTTAAGTTCGTCTATAGGGCATCCTAGGGTTGAACGTGAGCTGCCAACCCCAGTTGCTGTGCCTTGACTGCTATTTTAACCCAAGTTAGCTAACCTGAGTTGAGAACCCACTTTTTTCCAGTGGAGACATACCATGAGTGGTGCCATCAGGGTTAACAGCTCTATCCTCAGGGAGCACAGACAGGCAGAGTATGAATGCTGCTTGTGTACCCCACACTAGCCCAGTGTGTGTGCTTCATCCCCCTGGCTAGAGGGGAACAGGCTGTTACTGCTAACATGGGAGCTACTCCTTCAGGTCTGCCTTATGGATCTGAGGGGCCTGGACTCCAAGTCCCCAGAGGAGAAGGAGGGTGGTGGGTGGACAATACACCTGTACAGGAAAGCTGTAGGGAGGAAAGGCTTTTCCTCCTCTCTTCCCTTAATACTCCTGACTGAACGTGTTTAACGCACTGCCGTTTACACGGAACCCTGGCAAACTAACGCCAGCTTGCTTAGACTGAGTAACTTTAGTGTGGTGAGGGGACAGCATTTGGGCCAAGTACCCACAGTTACTTTCTCGGTGTCAGGGTGAGGCTGGGTGAGTAGATTTGCTGCAGGGGCGTGAGGCTTTTCTGGGTGATTTTTGCAAGGCTTCTGGGTTCCTCCATTCCCCCATAAAGGGCTTTCCCAAATGCCTGTCCCTGTTAAGAAAGGAAGGGCTCTGTTGCGGGCTTGTGGCTCGCCCCTTTCCTTCCCCCACACCCTCTCCTGCCGTCTTGGCCGCTTCGCAGGCTGCTGCTCCCTCCTCGCCTGGCTCAAAGGGTTAAGCAGGTGAAGCGCCGCGCCAGCCCCGCGCTTTGGCCGGCGATTGGCTGCGAGGCGAGCGGCCCAGGCCGGCAGTTAACGCGCGGGGAGTCAATCAGCAGCGCAAGTTGTTGTTCCCTCATTGACTCCCGGCGCCTCCGAGAAGGGTGGGAATGGCACGGGGCGGGGGGGCTGCTCTGCGCATTCCAACACCTCGCACTGCACCGCCGGCGGCTACTGCGCCCTGAGAAGGATCACAACGCGGCACCGCGTGGCTCGGGGCGCATACACATGCACAGCAGCCTTGAAACCCAAGCCAACTCGGTTTTGGGTAGAGAATCACTTTGCAGCGAAGAAGAGGGGCAAGGCAAATCCACCCTCCTCGGTCAGGGAGGGGCGGGGAAATTGCGCCCACTCTTACCCATGTTGCACAAAGGAGCTGTAAATCTGCAGACGCTTTTCCCTCTCGGATATTAAGCAGTTTGCATTAAAGAGCCACCGAAGACGAGCCACCTTCCTCAATATTGTTATTGTTTGCTCCTGCTGCTCTGTGATATAAATTTGCAAAGGGTTCTTGCACACCTCTCAGCTGTATAATTGATATGTTGAAGCAGCAATGGGGATCAGTGCGTGCTCACACACACAAAACCGCACACCTTACAAGTTTGAGTAGCAATAACATTGCTGCACACTAGGAGGGGAGGAGAGTCAGTTCCCTATAATAGGGAACAAACTCTGCCATAGCACAAAAGCGGCGCGTTTCCTCACTTGTGAAAACCGTCCCTTCATGGGGGGGGGGAGCAAGTTACCAAGAGCAAGAACTTGGGCAGCAACAATCCTCCACTCTCACTTCTTTCTTTACGACTCTGGGAGCTGGGATATTTCCTCCCCCTCCTCCCTCGCGCTGTTGGCTCTAGCCCAGGCTGTGGTCAGCAGCGCTTATTATTACTTCATTGAGACAGAGAAATCCTCCAAGACTTGCATTTTGGGAGGAGGGGTGGGGGAGAGGGAGGAGGGAAAAAAAGGCAACATTTGCTGCTCATCATTTTCACTGCACCGCTAAAGTAATTGCGCTTCCCTCTCCTCTCTCTGTCCCTACTCAGCCTGGATATTCTGGTATAACCTCAGCTTCGGTGGTATTATTAGCTACACCTTCCTTTGGCAGTGCTGACCCCCCCCTCCAAATCCTCACACGTTGTATGTTTGCAAATCGGTAAAATATCTCCCCCCTCCCTTTACCCCCCATCCTTCCCTTCCCTCCCCCAACTCCTCTCAATCTCAGCCCAGCAGCTCAGATCAAAGCGCCTTCCCTCACTCACAGTGGCCGCCGCTCACTAATGGGATTGCAGTGTGCCTGGCTCTGCTGCTGCAGCCGCCGGAGGGAGAGGAGCTGCTGTACCTCTTCGCCGAGACTCGCTGGGTGCTGAGCCGCGGGGATGATCAGGATCTTCCCGGATTTCAGCGTGCAGGTGACTGCGGCGGCGGCCGGTGGGGCGGCCGGGGGAGTGCCGGCCGGGCCAGGCATGGGGAGAGCCAGCACCGCAGCCAACGGCAACCCGCAAAACGTTCAGGGCATCACTTCCTACCAACAACGGTGAGTGCAAGTCAGAAAAGGGGGTGTGTGTGAGGCTCCCTCACTTGCTTTTCTTTGTGCTTTTGTGTTTCTTTCCTCCCCCCCGCTGTTGGTAGGTCTTTGGGTGTAAAAATTCAGGCTGTTTTAAAATGCACCGAGATGTAAACAAAATCTTCTAGTGGTATCTTGAATGAGTTGGAAAGCAGCAATGGGGGGTGGCGGTGGGGGGAGTGAGTTCCCGGCATCTTAGCTTGGCTGCTGCAAAGTTTGGGATCCCGTCCGCTCTTCCCTGCTAGAGAGGAATTTCTCAATGTCAATGCCTTGTGCAAATCCCACTGTGTGGCAGCCTGGGGGATAATTGATCACGGTGTGTTGATTGATAATTTGTTTTCGACAGAGAAAGAGACAGTTTTCACTTGGAGTTGCACGCTTCCAGGGCCACATTGTAGTGTTATGTCACCTGTTAGTACAGGGAAATATAGCATGAAACCCTAAGTGTACGCAGCACTGTGGAGTATTCATCTTAACTGCATTCTAATGCAAATACACGCGATTCGCAGGCAGCGCCTTTAGGAAGAGCCCTACAAAGTTGGGTTTAGGCATTAAGTCATAATGAAGTTTAAAGACCTTCCCCACCTTGCACCCCTTACTAATTCATTGATAAGTGGTGATACTAACATGGTGTTTAATTACATGACATTTCTTCCTCTTTCTAAGAGTACAAATCTACACTTTCTCTTTGATATTCTTTGCTAGTAGCAAATTAGAACAAAAATCTACTCCCCAGTAATTGACAAAAATAAGTCTAGATTGAAATCTGAACAATTTCGATTTTAAAATAAAATAAAAATAGTGTAGTTCCAAACATCCGGGCTTCCAGTTTTGCATTAAATTAAATAGTGGGGTAAAAATGGTGTGTAACCCCAAATATCCAACACCTCAAACTAAATGTGCATATAGTGAATATTAGTATCGCAGTAAGGTTTTACCTTATATTTAAAACTTCACTGATTTGGAAACTCTTGTTTCGAACCACCAGTATTTAAATTGGTGAGATTCAGATAATCAATCATTGCCTGCTTTGTTGTTCACCAACTTTGAGTTGCCTACCACATGAGGGCAAGTTTTGGAAAACCTATGGGTGTGTTTTCCATTTGATGCCCGATGGTAGAAATTTTCTGGGTGTGACTTTTGAAGGCTTTAGTTCGTGAAAAATTAGTATAAAATTGATATTGCAGTTAGATGACCCCAAGAACTTTCCTTGATAAGGAACGTTTGAAATGAAATATCAGCCTTCTTTTGCTCAAATACAGGAACCTATTATATAAAAGAACTGGAACATGACAGATATAAAGAATGGGAAAAAGTTGGGCTAGTATTTTCCTTTCATGGTTTCTGTATTATTTTTGTCACTTATAAAGTATTTAAATTCTAAGGGAAACTGACGGCCACTTTAACTAGGAAGTACAGGCAACTGTCACAATAATTTAGTCTGTGAAGTGGGGGAAGTCAAGGGTCAGAAATGTCAGATTGACTTTTAAATAAATGAAAGAGACCTCTGGAGGGGTTAAGCTATACAGAAATATATGCACAAGGCAGCTTGTGAAAATTTAGTACTTCAGTTCGATTTTAATAGCTGGATTTTTGTCAGTCAGTAATCAGGAAAAAGTTAGAAGAACAAGTCTTCTCTGATAAACTACCAATACCAATAAACCAAATATTGTTGACTAAATATATAGTCAAATACTTACAATAATGAGAATCCAGTCCAGTCTGGATGCTTTACATAATTTCATGTAGAAAAGACAATTTGCATTTTCTCCAAATGTTAGATAACTATTAGTTTTATAGACTAAAACTATTCCTTTCATTTGAATGATGTTTCAACTTGTTATACTGAAATGCTTTACAAATGTACCAAAACATTGACATCACTTTTATGCTCATTGCAAAAATCCAAGATGACACCTTTTAACTTTTTTTTTTCCTGGGGGAGGGGAGGAAAAAGGTTTGCCGGATTGACTGGCATTTTGTGCTTTTTGAACCCCCACATTCCTTGATATAAAGTTGAAAGTCTATTACAGATCCCATTTCTAATGACTGAAATAAAAATAAAAGAAATCCAAGGATCTTATGTTGAGATGTAGGATGTTTACTCTGGATAAATACAATATAGTTAATACGTGTATGTATTGCAGAATGACAAATACAAAAAGTCCAGTAAGAAATGGGGCCCCCATCCTTGAAATACTTACCCACGTGCTTAACTTTACTATAGTGAGTAGACACGTGTGTAAGCTTCTGCAGGATCGGGGCCTAGGTGAGTAGGCTGCTTTGAGAGAGAAGCTGTCTGCAGGGGCTTGCTCCCTGGGCTGCCCTGGTAGCCTGTGTCTGCTTCTGGAAGTCCTCAAACCTAATAGGTAGGTTAGGTCAGTCTCGCTGGTTTCTACAGGGAGAGATTCTTCTGCTGGTGCATTTACAACGCCCTACAGCCAAACTTTCAGGTGTTTCAATAACTTCTTCACTCGCTTTCTCTTGCACAAGTCATACGTGTAGCCATCCCATTTCCCTTTCCCTTTTTAAGTTATGGAGAAGACGCTCTGTTTAAAGCCCGTTTTTAAGGCTTGATCCTGCGCCCATGGAAAGAATCTGGTTCATTTTAGGAACAGGATCAGGCCCTAAGCAGCTGAACTTGCAGGCAGCAGAAGCCCAGCCACACAGTTATTTTGGCTTTGAAAAGCCATTTACAAAAGAGACCTTGTCTTTTAAAATCTCTTTAACCCCACTTCTCCTGGTATGTTAAAAGAAATCTGTAAGGTATGCTCTTTTTCTCGCTCCCTTATTTCGTGATCCATTTGGTAATCTCCAGTGAACGTGAAGCATATGCTTTCCAAACCGAGCGAGTCACATTGTGTTAACATGACCAATGTTACATCTTTCAAGAAGAGAACATCTACAGCTGGAACTGTATACTAAGATGCGGGATGTGTACATACTCAAATGGGTGTGCGTACCTATATTCGCAACCCTCTCCCCATTTATCTGCGGTTTCTGTACAGAGGATATGAGCTATACACACGTGCGTACACTTCTGTGTATCTAACGCATATACTCTCTTCCAATACCGTATACATAGTAGATGCACATATGTTGCACACAACATATTGCGCACACACGCACTTCTCCATATGTAATGCACACCCGCTGTATAGAGCATATGTTGTCTCAGGGATTTCTACATATAGTGTACACATGCTCTCCCCTGTGCTATGCACACATGTGCATTAGCAGAGTTACACACATACACCCCCTTCCCCCCCCCCCGTGTCTTTCAGCCCCTCTTTTCTGCTGGATCTGCTGCTTTAGAGCAGGAAAGTGTGCGAAACTGCAACTGAGTGGCGTTGTTGCGCCGGCAGCGGAGGCTCTGTCCCCTGCACAGAGAGTGAGAGCGGAGCTGGGGAAGCAGCTGGAAAATGCCCAGAAATACTTTCACAGCGGTCAAGCCCGGAGCTCCCTGACTCTTCCCTCCCCCGCTCGCCCCATGGCCTGGCACCCAGCTTAATCTGGCCCGTGCTGTGTGCGTGTGTCACACCTGCCGGGCGATGCCAATGGCCGGGCTGCCCGCCGGGGCTGCGCGGCTCTCTCCCCCCGCCGCCGCCGCCGCCAGCCGCCTGTCTCTGCGCTTGGCATGTCTGTGGAGCCGGCGGAGCCCGGGCTCTCTCCGCTCCTCGGCTTGTGGACGGCGGCCGCCGCAGCAGCCGTGCTAGCGAGCAACCTGCACCAGGACTGCGCCGAGGAGCGGGAGCCCGCGATGCTTCGGCCTGAGTACTTTTCCTTAGCCTGTCTGGGTAATCAGGGCCATTGCCGCCGCCGCCGCTAGACACACCACACACGCCAACCCCGGCACGGGGAAAAGTAAGGGAGAGAGGAAAAATCAAAACAACAACAACAAAAAAAACAAAACAAACCCCAGGAAGATGGCGCCCACCAAGCCAAGCTTTCAGCAGGATCCTTCCCGGCGAGAACGGTAACACTTTCTCTTTACTGAACCTGCCGCAGCGCCGCGCGGTGCCGCCGCCGCCGCTGCTGCTGCCTTGGGTCTGGGTTGGCTGCCATGCCGGGGAATGGTGGGAGGAGGAGGACTCTCTGCCTGCAGATACCCGCTCTCCCTGTCAGGTAGTACGGGGAGTTTCTCTCCTATTGCATATTGTCTGCACACACACACACACACACACGCGCGCGCGCTGCGAGCCTGTCCGCTGCAGCCGCCGCCAGTCTCAGAGCAGTGGCACCTCCCCAGCTCGCAGGAGCCGGTGTTTGGCAGGGCGCGTTGACGAGGGAGGGAGGGGTGTATGTGGTGCTGGTGGTGGGGATCCCCGGGGCGGCCCCTTTCGGGTCTCTAGTCTCCGCGAAGGAGGGGAGAGGGAGGAGGAGGAGGGGGTGACTGGGGGTTGAGAAGCTTGCACCAGGCCCGGAACGTCTTGCTGAGGGGCCGTCCGTGCTTGTGCAGTTCAAGTGCAGCAGCTAGGCCAAAACTAGGGAAGAGCTGTTTGCTCTTCGGAGCAAGCTGCGCTTTCGGGCAAGTTTGTCCAAAGCGTTACAATAATTGCAGAATAATGTACACTGCCCCCCTCTCAGCCCCGCCCTTGGCGGTGGAAACACATGAGGCTGTTTGGAACAGTTGATACTTATTGCACTGCGGAGTTGGTTAAAACACGCAACAGAATTTGCATACAAAATATCTGCAAGGACTGTAAACGGATGTTATTCTTAGACTTCAGAGTGGATGGTACTTCTCCCCTTTGCTTCTAAACCACCAGTCTCGGCCCGTATACTTTTCTTTGGGATTGTGTTTGCTGTTAATTGACTGTTGCTGACATGAATTGGCCATAGCAGATTTGTTCTAGTAAAATGACTCTTTCTAGAAGTGATCAGTAGGAAGCAGTTGACAAGTTCATGTGATGTGACTCTGTGATTCTTACAAAAGTATTCAAAGATCCATTTCACTAAGATGTATGTCCAACAGGAGGGCAGCCAAAGTTTTTTTTGTTTGTTTGTTTTTGTGTGCTTTCCTCAGCATTATCTGTGAGTTTGGGATGAGTGGGAGGGTGAGGAAGATGCCTGGTTAGTTGTAAAATGGAAATTAACATGTAGACAGCTTTTAAAAGTGACTGAGTCACATTGTCAGATTTATATTTTACAGTGCAAGTTGATCTGAGAAATATTTTCATAAAATATGTTGTGGTCCAACAGTTTTTATTTCACACTTTTAATTTAAAACTTGTCTTTTTTAAATGTGATGGTAAACATATCACAGTGTATGTTTTAAAAAATTAAATAGTTGCAGATTTGGTAGAAATATCAGTAGCTTTCATGGTGAAGTAATTTACTGAGTATGGCAAAACCTTGGAAAACTCTGTTTTGTAGTCTGTATATTGTATAATTAAAGTATTTATATAGCTGTGATTGATCTCAGCCATTAAGTGTTGCACTTCGACAATGTAGTCAAAGACATATGGAGCTGAATTTGGATATAGGTGTAATGTGCACCGCCGTTAAAAATCCAGAAATCAAAGGTCTGATTTATGTTTTGGCTTCTCTTTAGCTATAAACATTCAACATTTTCTTCCAGTGGTTGCACAGGAATTTTTACTGTCTTAATAGTGTCTTTAGCAACATGCTTTTTTTCTTTTTTCTATAAAGTTCTTCATTTGCAAGGAAAACAACAATGTATAAATATCAATATGTTTTTTTCTAATATACAATTTTGCTGTCTTCTTTCTGATCCTGGTACTATATTAGTAATAAATGTATTTGCCAGGACAGCTTCAGTAATCTCTCCAGCAGAAGCATATTTGTGTGCCATTTTGGGAATTTCTCTGAGATAGGAATCTTGAAGATAGAATTAATTTCTAGGGGAAACTTCATAGCCTTTGCATGAGTGCTTTCTTTATCACCTGTCTCCATTTGGCATTCGGAGAAGGTAAATCAAAGTGCGCAATTTGTTATTCTGCTCCACTTGAGAGCTGAACTAAATAACACTTGGTCTGAAATTCTGATTGAAGTTGTAGGAGGATATACTGTATTTAATTTAATGCCCTTTAATAGCATCTTCTTGTTCAGCTCTGATGCTGTCATTTTAAAGGTTGGATCAGAGTAGTTTTACCCTGTAGGGAGTGGGAGGAGTAATCATTTCAGGGGAACAAGTAGCCTAAACTCCTAGAACGCTAATAGCCACAAATGTGGCCTAGTGTGCAGACAGTTTTGTGCCCTGAGAGTTCGCTTGGTTATCACTGTTTACAATGCTCTGAACACTTTAAATATAAATATTACATGTGTAAGTTGATTTGTTTTTATATGGGAAATTATATATAATCCTATGTGTTCTTTAGAAAAAGTTTTGGAAAAAATGTAATAGTGCTTCAATAAATATACACTAACATGCATTTTCTTAAGACGTATTTAACGTTTCACTACATTCTTTCATGTAACGGATTATTTAAGCCTACTTTGTAAATCTCCTCTGAGTTGTATCTTGTAAGTGATTTGAAAAATGGCTTCTGCAGTCACTATTTTCTTAGTTCTTAAATAAACTAGTTATCAAAATTTAGACCCATGAGTGTAAACAATCTATATATTAGCGGCAAAGAGTCCTGTGGCACCTTATAGACTAAGAGACGTATTGTTTGTTTGTTCATTTACACAGTATTTAGATGGAATGTGTTAAAATACTGTAAACAACAGGATAATGGTTTGAAATGTCTTCCAAAAATGATATATGCTACCATTAAGTATTAATACTACTTGAATCATTTTAAAACTTTGTTTTACCTGTTTAGATTGTGAAATAATTATTTTCGAAGTTATGCACTTAAACTTCTTTGATTTTCTTTTAAACTCTGGTAGGCTTCAAATTATACAGTTACAGTACCAGCCTAGGATCTTTCAATTGTGTGGATATATATCCAAAATGATTAAATAGAAGTGAAATGCATATGGTATGCCAGTGCTGATTTGTAAAGCATATTGCAGTATCTCAGTGGTGTTGGTTTAAAGTAAAGAAAAAAAATCATCATTTTTGTATTTCTTTCTAGAGTATAAGCTTAAACAAAACAGTGATAAATGATGATATGCATTGTCTAACACTTGCTTTTATATAAATAGCTCCAGAAGATTGCTTAAATGATAATCGAAAATATGAAATAGGGTGGCCTTCATATCACAAGGCCAAGGGTCTACAAATGGAAAAACTGAAATAATGAAAGATTTCCAAGGCAACAGACTGTCAACAAGAACAGTAATGCATGGGCATATCATAGAGCTACCAGAGAGGATATTAGATCTTATAGCTCTAGAGCCAGGAGTTATAATGACCTTTATTAAATAGAGCCCTCCCACATTACAACAATCTTTCTGATTTCTGATTTATGGATTAGCAGTCATACTACTATTCATAATTTGAAATAATATCCCACTATATTTGATTTGCTGCATTTTTCCCCACTGGAATCATGTATTATTTAGGACTTATGTGAAAGTATTGATCAACAAAAGTTATATTAGGTATTTTCAGTAACTAATGGGATTCTGAATAACAAGTTTTTGTCTGCTGCATTGTTTTTTACATTGGTTTACAGCATAATTTTTTTCTTACTGGAAGTAATAGGCATTTAACTTGTTTTATACCAAACTAATGGTGCTATGTAGAAATACTGTTTTTATACTGAATAATTATAGCATTGCTTCTTAGGTCCAATAACTTGACATTCATAACGAAAGTTACTGCATCAAAATTAGCAGTTTACTACAACACTCTGAAGTATGGATATTTTTAAGGGAACATCAGGATACACCATGAACATCAACCTCCACATTCTTCTTCTCAGGCTTTGAATTTTAGAGTGTAATGGACTGGCAGTTTCAAATTGCATTTGGTTTGAAACTTGGCATACAAGTTGCTAGCCAGATGTGAAATTCACTGCAAAAAATTATGTAAAACAGTTGTTGAAAAGTGACACAGACAATTTTTATCATTCCAGCAACTTGTTTTACTAATATTCTGGCTAAAAGGTATCTTTATTTTTAAAAATAATTTGTTTCATAAATCTTTTTTTGATAGCGGTTTATTTATGGGGGGGATGTGTGCTGAGATTTTTGAATATCTGAAATTGAGCATGCTGACTAACTGTAGTAATTTTCATAACATTTTGGGTTTGATCCTGCTCCCATTGACTTAGTGGCTGCAGGATTGAGCCCCAGTACAGAATGTAGGTGAATTTCATTTTATATGCATTAAATAAGTGATTTTTGGGGTTCAGTGTAACTGGACTGATCCTGAAAGTGGAACTAATGTGACCGATTCTTACATGTGCAAGTAGGCCCATTGGGGTAATTTCCTGTTAAAGTCAATAGAACTACTGCTTACAGGTGGAAGAGTTACTCATGTGAGGTGAGGTTTCAGAATCTGGCCTATAGTGGTTTCAGAAGTAATTACATTGAAACTTGGCACACAATTTGCTAGCATGGAATTAGTTTTTAAGATACATTTTTGAATGTATTTAGCCAAGACATTTCTTTCTCAGTGCTGCTTTTTTTAAAACTTGGAAATTAGTCCATTGCTGCCAAAATGTTTTTGACATTTGGAAGAAATGTTTTGAAATGGCATTAATAAATCTATTTTTCATAATAGATGGTATCTTTCTGTGTAATATATACAAGACTACTGCATGTTATCTTTGCCATACGAAGTCCTAGTAGTGTCAATGAGGTGCTTGTACTGTTGGTTTTAACAGAACTTCACATAATAAGAATAATTTGTTATAATATTGCATATGAAGATGCAGCATAGTAGGAATAAAATGTTTGCTGGTGTGTCTTACATGACTAGAGCATTGTTCTGTGACCAGCTTGAGCTGTAGTTTCGCAATACACCAAGTCCCAGTGAAATGAATAGGACTCTTGTGCCATTGATTTCAAAGGACTTTAAGAAGTAGAAATATTCATTAATATTGTATAGTGTAGTGGAACATTACGTAGAAAAATATGGTGTGGTAAGAACAGGATTATGTTTGCAAAAGTGTCTTTGAAGAGCTATATTCTGTCTTTGGAAGTGTACATTCAAATTATATCTTCATTGAAAAGAAAAACCAAAGGAAAGAAAATACTATAGAAAGCCAAAAGGAAAAATATATTTTTTACATTTAATACTGTAGGCCTGATTTTGTTCCCACTGAGGGTAATGGTAAAACTCTCATGGACTTGATTAAGGTAAGGATTGGGCTGTGCATCTGTGTACCATCAACTACAAAAGAACAAGGAAATTCTGAAATAAAAATGGAGTAGTCCTCTGTCAAAAGGGCTTCCAAGAAAATAGCAAGTCTATCTGGTGGGCTTAAATATTGAAGCTTATGTAGTTTCTGATCCTGTATTCCTTACACAGGCAAAATTCAAAATCACATTGAAGGACAGGTGATCTCACATAACTTCATATGAGGACAAATTGGTAATAGTGAGATGACTCATTAAAAGAATAGGCTCGACCCTTGAGTTGAGATAGCTCCTTTTCATGGTGGACGTTTTCATTTTCAGTGCTGAATTTTTCTTATTTTTGCATGTTGAAATTACACTCTTAGAGTTTGTGCTGTCCTCTCTCTGCTCTGGGAACGCCTGTTGATGTCACATTACAGCCGAGCAACACTTAATAATACTTAGCGTTTTTGTGAAGATTTTCATTTGTAGAGCTCAGAGTGCTTTAAAAGGGGCATATGCATTTTTATGTCCATTTTACAGATGGATAAACGAAGGCATATAAAAATCATGAGAACTGGCAGAGCTCATACAGCAATGCTAGAACTGGGAATAAAATCCAGGGCTCCTGACTCAAACTCTGATCCCTGAACCACACTGCCTCCTTAGAGAGCTTGGGGCTTTGTACTCCTTATACAGGGAAAATTCTCATTGAAAGAAAGTGCTTTGATGGAACAGCTGATCTTATTTTTTATTTCTTATGGAAATCAACATCATATCTGTTAATTTCATTTATAATGCTGGTTCAACACTATGTTAAGCAATTAAAGTGAAAGAGTATTGTTTCGTTAAAGTCAGGGATCATAGGTTTACATTGATATATATATATATATAAAATCAGTGTTCAGGATACAGTCTGAATAGTATGCATATACATAATCTACAATTAAGTCCCTTGGGTTGGGATTTTCCAAGGAGCTGAAGAGATTTGGGCACCCAACACCCATTCAGTTGCAATGGAGTTGGGTGCCTACACACCTTAGGCTCATTTGAAAATCCCAGTCTGGAAGTTTTGCCTGCCTGAGGAATATGGGATTGGGTTCATTAAATGTTGTTTGGCTATAATGTTTTTAAACTTAATTGTACAGAATAATACTGTTTTTGGGTTATCATTTTGGATTAAATTAGAAAAGGGCATATTTGGCTTGTGATAATGCTCACATATATTGTACATTTTATATAAACTGGGTGGGGAGTTGCTTTGTTGTCTTGCTTATATATCACGTTGGAGAGATGGAAGCACTTGCTAATTTAAAGTTTAGTTCATTTGAGCACTAGATTTAGATGTGCATGATGTCCCCAGAATTGTCCTTTTTAGATTGCAGTCCATTTAGCAAAACAATAATTTGTAAAGTTTTGGAAGGACTGGCTATCTCTGTTTAGGGGAGAATAGAGACTGAGTACATTACAGTGAGGAAAAAAACCTCTTGTAGGTAGGCAGATTCTGTAGGTCAAGGTTGAGGTCAAGAGAAAGGGCTGAATGACTGAGTCTTTTAAGTGCTGTCTTTGGGATTAAAAAAAAAGGACTTGTTGCCATTGCTGTTTATCCGTTAGCCTTCATAACTGCAAAAAGTGTTCATATTTGTCAGAATATCATTGGATATAGAATTGGTACACTTGCGTCAACACTTGTTCCATTGACAAGAGGTTCTGGAAAAAATAAAAAACAGAATGCTGTTTTTATTTGTAGGTAACTAGTAAAAAGTACTGAAGAGAAACAGATGCTTAGGGCAGCCTTATTAATTCATTGTTTTTGAGTCACTACTCTGATTTACTATAAAACTTGTATTTCTTCTGAAAAATAAAAAGTACAGTAATTTTTTCAATGGCTGAATGAGCTAGATAAATGGTACTCAAGTATCAGTGTTTGAAGGATCCAAATATTTTACTAAAGTATCTTAATTAATTGGATGTTCACTTTAATAGTTAGGTTTCCTGTTTAGAGGCAGTGTTCTGTAAGGAGAGCATACATTTGATATGTAAATTATGTATAGTGTTGAAGAGGACCAATTTTACTAAAGTTGTATTTTTACTAAACAACTGTTTCATGTTAAAAAACAAAAATAAACTGAATTGGCAGAAAATACATATCTCAGATGAGACTAATTGTGGAAAAGGTATAACAGTGCTTGGATCTTTTAAACATAAATTTGGTTCCCTTTTTGCAGTGAAATTGACTTTGCTCTTAATTTTTTTTTTGTTAACAAAACCTAATTTCCTCTTCTACAGAGTTGTAGTTTGCAAACCCTTATTCCATGCATTCTAGCACCAATTCGCTCAAAGTGTAATTTTATGTTTTTGCACCACTTCTCAAGACTGGGGCTTCAGTGAAAAGGATAGAGTAAACACTAAATCCAAAATAGAAGAGTGACTTGACACACTGATTATATACCTTTGGGATTCTTTTTATAACATACAGTATTTAGGTTATTTCTATTCTCCCACATCTTTCCAAGAAATCATGGATGGATATTGCCTTTTTACTTGTTTAATTATTTTGTAATATTACTGGAAAAAGTATTTCAACTCCTACTCAGGACTTAACTTTTTGTGTGGAGGTTGTCATATTTTATACTGTTTGTTCCATGCAAATAGGAAGAAAACAATCTTTATGGGGAAAAGCGGCTAATGATTGGCAAAATATGTTCTCCTTTCCAAGCAAAATGGAGCATTGGACAGTTAGTACTCTTCTATATTTGCTATGATATTTATAATGGGGAAGACTTTTCATGTAATTCTACAGTGATGTATACAGTTATAGTGTACTGTCGGCACATATGTCTATTACATACACTATATATGTATAGTTGCTTGAAAGGAAATAATGTTATATGGTTGTCTTCAGCATGCTGTAAATGTCTTATTTTAGATAAAGTTAAATTTAAATGCACTGGGATGGTGACTTTTTTAACTAATGCTGTGAGGGAAAAGTAGGCTCATAATTTTTAGCACATTTTTATTGTTCTGTGTAAATGTAATTTGTTAATCCTGTGAAATTTGTCATAGATAAATTTGCTTGGATTATCTTGTCACCACCGTATCTGCATTCTTTTGTTCATTGCTTATTCATAATTTAACAGTCTGGCAGTGAGCCTTTTTGGGATGCTCACAAAAGATATATGACCTCTACCAGCTGCTCCTATAACCTGCAGAATGCACAGCAAGACATTAGAAACGTGAGGATTCCTCTACTGATTAAAGTGCTCTTCATTTAAACAGTCTGTTCATAAGAATCTCAGGAATCTCTGTGAATAGCAGTTTTGATTTTTCTTTCCTTGCAAAATTAGTTCTAACCGTTTTTTTCCACAGTAAAAAGAAACGTAATATTAAATCCTAATTTGGTGTTTTGTTTTCCAGATGGACTAAAGGAAATTAAATCCTTCATTAGTATTATATATAAATTTACATTTATATGTATTTCCTGTAATTTCACTATATGAAAAAATAGTGCCTTTTTAAATAATTTAAGTATACATCTTCCTACTCAGATTTTTTTGACATATATTGTTATCAGGTACTGATTTACAGAAGAGATGGCGATTTAACCCTGCTTTAGCCTAAGCACTTTGCAGACTACACTATGTAAATACTCAATATTATACAGTACACAGAAGACATTACATAGAATGTTACTTGAAGTAACAACATTTTAGTTTTTAATTATTCTCATGTCTTAGTTTAGGATATATTTTTTCCCCAATTTTTATTTTACTTATCTGCACATCAGCTTGTGAGTAATGGCTAGTTTTTACCTCCCCTTTTGTGCTGGCATATGATTATATTTCAAAATAATTCATCACTAATCCATGCAGTATTGGTTCATCTCCATCACTCTGTTTTGTGATTAGACCCTGAGGCCTGTAAGAACAGTCTGCTGCATAGTTTTCTATCCTGATTTTCTTTGACTGCAACCCTTATTTTAAATAGTTCTGTAGTCACTGCACTCCTCTGCCAATCACTTTATATTCCTCAGAATGTATCGATTTCAAGATATTAATATTTATTTGAGGCTATTTTTCAAGGAGTTGTGAAAAATATTTCTGTTTCCCACTGCAGTGGAGTCTTTATACATGGGTTTATAGGTCTCGGTTCAGTTTGTCTGATGGTGTAAAACTGTTGCTTTCAGTTCTTCGTTCCTTGTTGAGAGAGTGATTTTTTGGTTGTACATATTTATATAGTAAGGTGAATCAGGAAGCAGAGTGTCTTCAAATGAAATACCATGTCTTTAAGAAACAGGTCATAGCAGCATAGTAATTAAAGAGATGACATGTGTCACAAAATATTTTAATCAGTACTGGTGTAAAATAAAGCCCTTTGAGGAACATATAGGGCCTGACCCTGCTACATTTTACTCAAGTGATCAGTCCTGTTGAAGTCAGTGTTGTAGAGTTGAGCCCCTATGGTATAATCATAACATACATTGATAAGTTTTGAATGTAATATTTCCAGATTATGAAGCAAATCCATCATTTTATTTCACATCAAATACTTCCAATTTTAAGAAAGGTCATCTAAAAGATTTTTTTAAAGACTTTGTTTCAGCATCGAGTAGTCCTGTGTTCCTTTTAATAATTACTTTCATCTCATTGTAGCCGTGTGTTTGAAAGTGTAGGTCAATAAGGATGATCGCATTCAGAATTTCATGATCTGTGTAGTGGAACAAATTGAAAGCAAAGCCTGTATCAATCACTGTGAAGGGAGGGTTAATTGTTACTGCTTCTCAAGCCTCTGGACAGATAAACCAGTAATGAAATACTTATTGCTCTGATATGTGAATGCTAAGGGATGAAACAATGGAAACAGAATCAGTCTTCAAAGATAACCTAAAAAAAAGAAGGTGGGGGAGGGGGAAAAGAAAAAAGAATAAGCTTGACTAAAGTAAAAGACTGTATATGCTCTGTATTAACTTTTTAAAAAGTGATATTGTTTTCATCTACTGCAGCCTTCTAGGAATGATTTAATACCACAGGTTTTTTCTAAAGCCAAAACAAAATATGAATCTGAAAGATGTTGTTAGGCTAACAATTTACATAAAGTCTGGACCTAAGGTAAATGTTAAGTTTCTGTGCCTTAAGTGTTTTCTTTTTTTCTTTGTTTTTCATTTCTGATACTTTAAATGATTTTTTTCTTATTTAAAAGCACAGCTGTATTTACTAAATCCAGGGTGTTTTGTTTTCTTGTGAAGGCATTTTAAAGCTTTTTGTGTACAACCAACCAGGATACTAAAGGAGTGTTTAAAGATAGAAACAAAATAAAAATGAGTGCTGCAAACAAATTATGATATTATAATAAATATTTAACTATTTCTAGAATGTGAACTTAGCATTTTAAACATCTGTTAGTTACTTATATGTTGAAATATATGCAAAAATATTTAGCCAAATTGAAGTCTTAGGCCCATGACAATCATCTCAACACAGTGGGTAGTTCTGAAAATTAATGAGAATGATAATACTGTAAAGACTGTTCCAGAGTTTGCCCAAATTCATTATCTAAGACTCTTGTTAAGAACATCTCAAAGAATTTTAACCAGGAAAATATATTAATGGATCAAAAGCATTTTTCAAAACGCTGATTTATAAAAGTATAATGGAATTATATATGCAAGAGTTATAGTTAGAAACACAAATAACACAGCAGTAGGACATTATGAGGGCATATTTTCCAGTAGCTAGAGTACTTGGCTTGATTTCATCTATAGGTGTCAACTTTCTTTATTGATTTATATTTTGGGGATGGGAGAGAGAATGAAAAAGGGAAGGAAACTTACAAAAATTTATTTCTAACGTCTTGTTAGCAACTTAATGAGGCCTGTGGCTGTAGAAGATTTAAATAAAGTTGTAAGTTTAAAATTTTAGTTCTGATGTAAACATCTTTTAGACAGTCAAAAAGGACTTTTAGGAGAAAGGGTGATGAGACCCACATCTTTAGATTTCTCTTCAGAATGTTAAGAATTTCCTGTTGCCTCTTTCCTGATGGGATTGATGCAGCTGCATATCATATGGAATGAAAGAGGAATCGAGTGCCTTTCTTTGTTTTATGGAAGTCCCTGCATTTAAGAAAATATATGTGTTGATTTTGAGAATTTTTTTTAATACAACAGTGATATTAATGATCTACATGAGATATTCCCAGTGGGAATTTTGATAGTTAAATTATGTAGTTCCAAGTGACACAAAGTTTGAGCAAAAATACTCTAATGTATATTCGCTATTAGTTAAAAGGCAATGTATTCTCTATGCAGCAAAATATGATAGAATACTTAAGTCAACAGTTGTATGTATTGGAAGGTGAATTCACTATTCTCATTTGCTTTTTCATAAATCATTGCATTACAATAGTAACCGGTATATATGATAGAGTGTGTATAAATCACCAGTGAGTAGATACATATATAAAATATAAAATTACTACTTGATATAATTGCTAGTTAGAAAACCAAAACAATGTATAGAATTGCCTTATCACTTTGAATTCTATTCTGTCCATGTCACAATGTCCATGCCTTAATTTTAGTGGGAGAGATGAATACAAAATAAATAGGGAAAGACCCCAAATATGCCTTTATTTAAATGAAGATATAATTTGAGTCCAGATTTTCCTCTCCCATGGATATAAGCAAAAGGGAATATGGAGAAAGCTAGGGAATTCTGAGAGGTTAACCTAATGAAATTTCCAAGTAATCTCCCTCTCGGAAGATAGAAGATTTTGTAGAGATAGGGAACATGGCCACCCAGTCCTACCCAGCTGATCCTGGGAATCTGCAGGAAAAGGGAGCCCCAGAAGCAAGAAGTTGGTCACTCTTCCACTGGCATTATTGCTCTTGCAGGAGTCTTTAGTTGAGACTTTGCAAGGTTGTGAAGTAGCAGCTGGTCAGGGTTCCAGTGAGATTTACTCCTGCTTCAGTCAGCTTATGCTTATGATCAGAGAACTATATGTTTTCCATTGGTTGTGTAATATGGATTGAAAATCATGCAGCAAGATAATATGCAAAGGCAAATATGAGAAGGCCAAGCACAGAGAAAAACTGCCGTTTGGTATCATACCATCCTGCTTTAGAGTTAAAACAGCTGCAATTTACAACGCAAATATAAACTGAATTGCAGCATAGTGCATTGAAAAGGCATTGTGGCTATTTGAAAAGGGGGAGAAGCAGAGAGATAAATGCTGTATGTTGTATAATCCCAGAGGAAAGTGGCATAACTGGTGGCAGGATTTCCTGTGCCAATTAATGGTGCCCAAGGCTACAGTAATTTACACAAAGTGACCTGTGTACGTCAGTTCACTTATGAACATTTCTGGACATTCAAGATACCTACATGAACCATCTGCCACTATTTTCCTGTGCATGTGGTTAATTTGGTATGCCAAGGGGCTGAAAAAGGTGATCTGCAGAGGTGCAGTTGGGTTCCTTCCTCCACCTTCAATAGAGCTTCAGGTTGAAGAGCATTCTTCAGCTGCTTTCATGGCAGGCAGTCAGCAAAAATAGCCTTAATGTGGAACAAGACAGGGGACATAAAAAGTATTGAGCTATTTTGCATGGGGATCTGAGAAAATTAAGTGCCACAGCTTAGTACAGTGCTTTTTGGTGTACCTTTTACCTCATGTTGAATCCCTCTGTTCTGAGATGTGTAAGAAAGAGCTGGATTATAGCTTGTAGTTATCTATATTGTGATAATGCTCCGTGGCCCCAATCAGGATTGGGGAACCCAAGTGCAAGGCAGAGTACAAGCTCTAGAAAGACAGAGTTCCTGCCTTGAAGAGCTTACAACATTATACCGCTATAGAGTATTTAAAACGTCTTTTTAACATGTTGATTAATTTTATTTGAAATGGATATTTTGAAGTCTGTGTTTTTACCGTCAAATAAGATACATTTTAAACATCTTAAATTTAACAAAGACACAATGTTTCTATATAATTTTTCTTGGTGAAACCTCATTGATATAAAACTAATTTCAATGATGTTTTGAACCTATCAATGAAAGTAGTAACATATATTAGATTTTAAACTGAAATACTATTATGGTAAGCCAAATATTTCGTAAACAAAAACAATGGTAAATATACATACCTTTGTTGCCGGAAGTTTACTGAATGAACAGAAGAATTCTGGGAATGTCTTGCACCTAGAGGCAACACTGGATAGAAAGAGGTTAACAGCATAAATATGATTGAAAGACAGAAGCTTCAGGCACTAATTGCTGAAATGTTTTTGTGCGCTTTACATTTGCTGTAGAAGAATTTTCTGTGATGAGAAGTAGAACAAAAATGAATAAAATCTCTAGTTTTTAGATTCACAACTCTTCAAAATCAATACGTGCCAATTTCCCAGACCTAGTCGGAACTGTCATTAGTGAGCCTAGTTTAGAAAAAGGAGCAGTATCAGAAGGTTGTATCTTGTTGAGTGCTCAGTGAGTCAGGAACATTGCGTTATAAACAAATAGTGGTCAACACAACTAATTTACAATGGGCAAAAAATGAAAAAGGGTCCAGCCATGCACTGTTGAACTCTGTTGGAATTTTGTCATTGATTTAAAAGGAAACAGGATCTGACTCTGAGTATAGATATTTCTTTTGTCACGTGTACTGTAACATTAATCCTTGTATTGTCCCTATGTATATGGCACATACTATGAAGGAGTTAGCAACTTCTCATGCAAGTGTAGCTTCCATTAATGGCAGTGATAGGCAGCATGTGTATAAATGGAACACTGGAACTTATAGGATTAAGAATGCAATTTATGTATTACAAGTGTTTGTGC